>NC_081176.1:29553434-30178851 GCF_012432095.1 Onychostoma macrolepis | reverse complement strand
CCCGTGCGCATGGGTATAAATAGGCGGCAGGTGCATCCACTCATTAGATTTTTGCTTCGGAGCCGAGTGGATGAACGTGTTGATCTCCACAAAGAGCCATTCATCATCTGTCTGGAAGCTGTTCTGGTTGGCGTTATGGTGCGAACAGCGGTGTCTCTGTCTGCAGCGATTCCCCTGGGCACTTCAACTAAAAAGTGCAGATTTCCTAAAAGAGCAAATCACGGTCGGTTCGCCTCTTTTTAAAGACGCCGTTCCGGCCGTGTCCTCTTGGTTGAGAAGAGCGATGTCGACAGTGCGCTGTTTGCTGCTCTCGTCTCCAAGGCTGGACTGCTCGACGACACTGTCGAGGACTGTGCCCAGCAGTTCTCGGCAGTACAGAAGCAGACCGAGGCCAATTGGGTAACAGGTAAGTAGCACATCTTGCCCCGGCGTGATGCACCGCTCCGCCGCAGGGCAAGCCCCAGTCTGCTTGTCGCAGTGGGCACCCTCCCGCATCCTCTAGAGTTGCTCCGCCCCGTGCTGAATCGTCCCATATGCCGGTGCATCGAGCCTCTCGCAGGAGTACGGCTCCCCCTGTGTCCCAGTCGGCCCCTAATCGCCCAGATAGGCAACAAATCGGCCCTGACACGGGCAACCCAGAGATGTGGGAAGCTGCTCTTTGTCAGGAGACGGCAGGGACAGCGCCGCTCCTTCCCCCGGAGGAGGGACGGGTGGAAAATCTCTGGTTCTGTTCCGCCGCTGCCTCAAGGGCCAGCGGTACCCACATTGTCAAAAGAAAGAGCAATTTCCTTTTCCTCCAGGTTTTCAGGTCCACGGGACAGTGTGCGACGCATTGCCTCCTCACTCTCACCCACGACCCATCTTGCCAGCGGCCAAGAGAGTGCGGTTCAGGGGACGCAGTGCCTCCCCACGCACCTCTAGCCAGTCCCCTCTGGGACCCAGGGAGTTTTGCGAGGATGCCTCAGAACGCACAGCCTTCTGTACCATCCAGATCTACTCCCTTTCGCTGCACCACCGCAGGTACGTCGATCGTGCCGCTGGAGCCACTTGCACGGCATCTGGAGGCGCCCGTCTCGTTGGCTCACGCGCATGATTCGACTCGGCTACGCGATTCAGTTCGCCAGGCGACCTCCCAAGTTCAGCGGCGTTCTCGAGACTTCAGTGGTAGCTCGGAACGCTCCTGTCTTGCGCGAGGAGATTGCTGTCCTCCTGGCAAAGGATGCAATCGAGCCGGTCCCTCCAGCTGAGATGAGGCAAGGGTTTTACAGCCCTTACTTCATCATACCCAGGAAATGCGGTGGTCTTCGACCAATCCTGGACCAGTGAGTCTTAAACCGATACTGCGTTCGTGGTCCAGTATGGAGTTAGACTCGGTGAGTGTGGTGGTGCGTCTCACCAACGAGCGTGCCCAGTCTGTGCTGAACTGCCTGAGTTCCTTCAGAGGCAGGACGGTGGTACCACTGAAACCCTTTTCAGAGGCTCCTGGGGCATATGGCATCCGCAGCCGCAGTCACGCCGCTCGGGTTGCTTCATATGAGACAACTTCAGCACTGGTTGCACTCCCGAGTCACGAGGTGGGCATGGCGTCGCGGTACACTTCGTGTGAACATCACACAGGAGTGTTGCCGCTCCTTCAGCCCCTGGACTGACCTTGCCTTTCTACGGGCCGGGGTGCCCCTAGAACAAGTGTCCTCCAGTACGGGTTGGGGTGCTACATGCAACGGGCAGGCAGCCTCGGGGCCCTGGACATGGCCTCGACTGCTTTGGCACATCAACTGCCTAGAGTTGTTGGCAGTGCATCTGGCCTTGCGGCAGTTCTGGCCACTGCTGCTCGGCAAGCACATGTTGGTCCATACGGACAACACTGCGACTGTCTTGTACATCAACCAGTTGGGAGGTGTACGATCACGTCGCATGTCACAGCTCGCCCGCCATCTCCTCCTCTGGAGTCAGACGCGGCTCAAGTCGCTGCGTGCTGCCCATATTCCGGGGGAGCTCAATCGTGTGGCCGACGCGGTCTCACTACAGCTCACGTTCCCTGGAGAATGGCGACTCCATCCTGAGATGATCCGGCTGATCTGGAGTCGATTCGGGGAAGCTCAGGTAGACCTGTTTGCTTCCCGCGAGTCCTCCCACTGCCAGCTGTATTATTCCCTGACCGAGGCCCCCCTCGGCAGGGACGCACTGGCACACAGCTGGCCTCGGGCTCTACGCAAGTATGCGTTTCCCCCAGTGAGCCTGCTTGCACAGACACTGTGCAAGGTCAGGGAAGACGAGGAGCAGGTCCTGCTGGTCGCGCCGTACTGGCCCACCCGGACCTGGTTTCCCGAACTCATACTCCTTGCGACAGCTCTTCCCTGGCGCATTCCTGAGGAGGAAGGACCTCCTTTCTCAGGGGCTTGGCACCATATGGCACCCGCGTCCAGATCTGTGGAACCTCCACGTGTGGCTCCTGGACGGGACGCGGCAGACTTGAGCGGTCTCCCACGGACTGTGGTAGAGACCAACACTCAGGCTAGAGCTCCTTCAACAAGGCAAGCCTATGCACTGAAGTGGAGTCTGTTCGCAAACTGGTGTTCTTCTCGCCGAGAAGACCCCCGAAGATGCCAGGCCCAGTACTTTTGTTAGCTCGCCCGGGTCTCCGGTCAGCCCCTGTACTGGGCTAGGTGTCCGTATGGCTTGATTCCCTTCGGGTAATCCCATATGTGTATTCTACCACCGTAAGGTTTCCCTCACGGTAAACCCGTGTCTTCCCTTTGACAGAGCCCTCTGTCAGGCCCTGCTGGCAGCTCTCCTCCCTACCCCTAGGTAGGATCTGCCCCAGGGTCCAGTTGTATGTAGTACTGCCCCAGGCCTGGGTCAGTCCATATCAGTGTCTCCACATGTTACCTCCCTTCGGGCAGGATGTGGCCTCCGCAGCGCCCTTCTCAGGAAGGCTCGCTTCCCCGTCGTTACTGCCAAGCTGTAACAACAAATAGGAAAGACTTGAAGCTATCTTTCATTGAAGGTCGAAATCCCTTCCGACTTCTGTGGGGAAAGGAACAGCGGCTTGGCTATCTCCAGCAGCGATGTACTCAGTGGTCCCTGCGGGCACCAAGGTTAGCAAATTTGCGCTGGGGCGATGGGAAGGTTGCGATCTTTCGCATGGCATTTGCCTGTCACGTGCTCGCTTGTCAGCATCTGCATGCCACAAGGTTGTGACGGGGTTCAGGTTGTGGCGCTTTCCATAGGACCCCTATGTCGTCACGACATAACTCGTAGTGACCGACAGATAGGGAACGTCTCGGTTACTGATCATTTCGCTTCATAAGACCTCAATGTATCGTCAAAAGCCACGGATATGATTTTTTATTCCTTGATATGCTTATTTATTTTTTCTTACTGTTCTACTGAAGAAAAATGCCACAAACATATTCAATGGCCTGAGGGTGAGTAAATTAAAAGAAAAAAAAATGTTTTTGAATGAACTGTCCCTTTTAAACATTGTCATTCTTTTCTGCACAAACACACCCTTTTAGTCAGTTTTGTCAGTTTATTATATGTTGTACCTTAAATTGTGAATAACAGTGTTATAACATATCTAATTAGACTTTGCTTTGCAACCAAGCACACCTTTTGCATTTTAGAGAGCCAATTAAAATTTGTGGATCCCAGTAAGCATGCCAGATTGTGGTAGTCTGTTGCATCCACCACAACCTAAATGTTTTTCATTTTAGATTATGAACACAGTCAAATCAGTAACATTAGGAATTATTATTATAATTTTAAAATATCTGTTTTCTTTGTGAATATATCATAAAGTGTAACATGATCCTTCAGAAATCATTCTATGCTGATTTGTAGCTCAAGAAATCACATTCTAATCATATTATGACTAACACCTATTCAGGAAAGCAGTTTGTACTTGTATTTCAAAAAAGCAGTTTTGTTATCTATTTTGTAGTATTTCTACGTATAATGCTGCGTTCTTTTCACAGTCAGTTGTGGGATGACTAGTGAGTTGCTGTTTTTTTAATATCTCAGACTTCGGAACATCTAAATATGTTTCATTGCCTGATGCCCAGACCATGATGTCCAAGGGAACAAACTGACTATGTATGAAGTTATTGATGCATTGCATTTGATTAATAGTAAATCAAAATTGAGTTGGAAGACTTCAAGTCATGTTGGGAAAGTGAAATTCAAGAGTCAAAGTCAATAGCAAGGAAAAACCGTTTACCGTCACACTTTCAGCCATTTTATTACAAGCATTTCTGCAAAAGTGCAACTATTTAACAATCTATTTGTTTTGTTGTTGTTTGTTTGCTTTTGTCTTATGTAGGTTTGCGGAGATGCTGGAGCCTAGAGTCCAGTTGGATGACCAGTCTCCTAGTACTAACCAGGCCAAACCTTGCCTAGCTTTCAAGTTGAGACGTGCAGTACAAATGAGGTTTTTTTTGTCATTTAAAACCAAGGTAACACAAAATATAATGTTGAAAATGTACATTAATACCTGTGCAAACATATCATCACAGTATGTGAAAAGGATTTATTGACTGGTGATTTTCTGAATGACAGTGATTTTTGCTTTTCAGTGTGAAACTTGCCATTTGTACACCTGTTAATTCTGTAAACCTAAAAAGAATAACATGGACACAGTTGCACTGCATTTATCCAGGTATATTGAATTTCCTCGAGTTATTTTCTGTTGTGCGTTGCATTTATTTGTGTCCTTGAGCAGCACGCGACAAACGCAAAAACTCCGACCGCACAATAACATCTCAATCACCATCTATCAACTTTGTCACTTCCAAACTGTCAAAACAGGAAGACGACAATTCCTTTTCACACGGCGTAACCCTGAGCATTCATTGACAGCCTATGACGACATTGTTCGAATCGACTTTAATATCTCTCCAAACGCCTCATTCCTCTGTCAGTGAGGGAATTCACTCATACACAATTAAAAGATTAGGCTGCGTGCCAAAGCGGGGAACACAAGGTGACAGCGCATGAATCACACTGTCCGCCCTGAGGATGTTTGTTATCCGCATCGAGAGCTGCTAAAAAGACCAAGATGAGAGAAGTTTGAGTCGGAGCCATTACGGTTAATCCGCGTGTTCAGTCAAACTCACGCACCCCCGCCCACAGCCTCATTTGACTTCATCAAGCCCCGCCCACCACATTAGCCCCACCCTCCCCACCTCAGCTTTATCAGCACCAAAACAACACGTCTGAAACAACAGGCTACTGATTTGGTTTGATTTTAGCTAGTTGCAATTTAGAAATCTAATTTTTCAACAGCTAAAGTAAACATTGCTGCCTTAATAAGGTGAAATGCAATAATTATCTTTTTATTTTATTTAATTTTTTTGGCCACTAATTCAATTCTACTCATTAAACCTTTTGACAAATTAAATATATTACTTGAATACCTAAATCAACCTGATTATGTTGAGTTACACAATGAAATTAATTTATGAGACAAATTAAGTATATAACAAGTAACAAATAAGAATAAAATACAATAAAACACATGAGCACGTCCAAATTTCTTAAAGTAAAATTTTGATACCATATTTATTATATTGTCTCTGTGGTTGCAACTATTATCAAAAAGTGTACTTTAATTAAAAAAATATATATAATAATAATAAAATCTATTATACTATACTGTCTCTGTGGTTGCAATTATTATCCAAAAGTATACTTTAAACTTAAAAAAAAAATGTTCTGCAATGTTATGTAAGTATCCATGTCAATAATAATAATAATAATAATAATAATTTTCTGCAATGTGACGTACTATAATGAATCTCACAAAATTTCATGAGTAATATTTTATTTTATTTTATTTTATTTTATTTTATTTTATTTTATTTTATTTTATTTTATTTTATTTTATTTTATTTTATTTTATTTTATTTTATTTTATTTTATTTTAGTTTAGTTTAGTTTAGTTCTAGCAATGACTAGCCAAATATCACAAGTATCTCTGTTTGGAATTTTTATCAAAATGTGTAGTTTAAATCTTTTTTTTTCATTATATCATCTGTTATGCATGTATGAATGTATGTATGTATGAATGAATGAATAAATAAATATATAAATATATATAAATAAATATATACACACACAGTTTATATATATATATATATATATATATATATATATAGTAGCAATGAATAGCCAAGTTTCATATCTACTGTACAAATGTGGTTGCAATTTTTATCAAAATGTGTAACTGAAATTAAAACTTAAACAAACTATAATTTATCAAACTATTTTAAACAGAATTTTGCTGTTTGGAAATTCATTTGTAATTGATATGTATGCAGTTTTACATTAAAGTTTGAATTTTCATATTAAAATGTATTTATTTACCTACTTGATTACTTACCTACCTACCTACACGACTGTTTGAAATGAACTATTGACCGGTAAACACTCAGTAAATGATTTACACGTCCATAAAAAAAAAAGTCTATGAACACATTGCATGTCCCAATTATGTACTTATTATTATTATTATTATTATTAATACAAATGTGCTACTTGTCATAATGTTTTTATTCTTATTATAAAAATAAAATACTCCAGTAACACCAGTATTCATACAGCTGATTTGCTGTTCTGCTATGAGGTCATTTTTTCCAGATATAAGTATATAGCACTGGTGTACTGGGTGCCGTCCAGCTCTGAAGATTAACTCCACTTGTCTATCAGTATGGTCTACTGATCACATATTGAACCTGGACGCTCAATTATTCATACTGGGATGTTTTTTGAAAACTCGAACTGGTCCAATCGGTGTCAAATTCAAAATTTGTTCCTCTTGCATAATTGATGGGGCAGAGCGGCTGGGGTAATGAGAGGAAATGAGCAGGGTAAAGCTCCTCACAGAGTCAGCAGAGCTACACAAACAAAACTACAGCGGCCAGTCAATTACAATCACTAATATACAATATAAAATATATAAATATAGACGTGAAAAATGTGTAAAACATACTCCTGCTTTCAACTTTGAAAAATAAATTGAATAACAATGTGCTACTTGCAGTTTATTTGTATTTTTTTGTGAAGTTTACTAGCAATTTCTGAGTGAAAAGTGTTTCAAAGTAGGGCTGCAAAACGATGAATTGCGATTAATCGCATTCAAAATAAAAGTTTATGTTTACATACCACATGTGTATGTACTGTGTATATTTATTATGTATATATAAATACACACACATATATGTATATATTAAAAATATATATTTGTATGTACATATATGTATACTTGTATGCAATTTATATTATGTATAAATATAAGTATTTTATATATAAATCTAACATGTTTTCTTAATATCTACATGTATGTGTGTGTATTTATATATACATAATAAATTTATACAGTACACACACATATAGTATGTAAACATACATAAAAATGTATTTTGAATGTGATTAATCGCGATTAATCGTTTTGCGGTCCTACTTTAAAGTAAATTCCACACCAATTAAAAAAAAATAATAATTATCTCTGTGTACTTGATTTTAAAACTAACAAGATCAGTATGCATAAAATTCAGAAAAGAAAGTACATCATAGCAAAGCCTAATGCAATACATTTTTATTTTCTTATTTAAAAAAATAATCAAAACCGAAGAATGAGGTGTTCTCCATCTTGGTAATAAAGCTTTTTTTCTGCAAATGAATTATTATTATTATTATTTTTTTTTTTTTTAAATCTGTGCCAGAACTATTTTACCTCCTATAAACACTTTTATTGAAGTCCATTAAGACACATGTGTGTGTTTGAGTGTGCAAAGTATTATAAATGTATTATTAATGTGTTATTACACTTATTATAATTTCTTTCGCAATTACAATACAACCAAAATATGCATTTCGATACTTGTTTGTTCATGGTATTCATACATTTGCACTATATCTGATACATTATAACACAATAAACATTGCATTTCATGTGTTTATATCTTGTATGTAATGGTTCATACATGAATTGGTAATCGCAGATGTTATTTATGACAACATACACCTGATTATAAAGCATGATATAAAACATTATGAATATGCATTAAATTTATTATAAAAATGTTAAATTTATTATTATTATTATTACTTTTTTAGGATTATCACTGTATAATATCACTGTTAACTCACTGCAAAGTCAGCACTGAACTCAAAAGACAAGACAGATACTAAAATCTAGATGAACGATCAATCTCTCTTGGCTCGGTGGAGAGAAAAAATATATTTTCATTTGGTGGGTTTGCCGCGTCTATTCCAATTATTGATTTAGAAGATGTTGTGAAAATGGTTTGAAGTTGTTTAAATGAATAAAGAGTTGGATGATTGTGTATTTTAATCAGTGACCTAAGCAGAAACCATTCAGTCTGTTTCAAGGCATGACCAGGAACAAAAGCCACTATTTTCCGTGTCAGTAAAGGAAAAAGCAGCACTTTCACACAGAGATACAACTCAAAAGAATCAACAAAGAAACATCGATGATTACAGCAATCAATGAAACCAATGGAAAAGTTTCACTTTTTATCCCAGCGGATGATTCTCAAGGTCTCTTTATTTTTGAAAACCTGTATAGGCACATCTGTTGGACATTATTGACCAAGAAATAGATCACAAATTCATTTTTTTTATTGAATTAGGAAACACAATTTATTTAAAAAGCCTTGACTTTCACAAAATAGCTGTATTTAAAATGAATTTAATGGATTTCCAGCAACAGTAAAACAACTTTTCTGAAGAACAGCAATAAATAAATAAAGAAAATGTCAGTTATTCTTGCTCTGGCTCAGTTGAATTCATTGAATAAACTATATTTTACAGCATACTGTCCACAGGAAAATTGCTCCAAGCAAAAACGTTCATTTAAAAATTACCCATGAGGAACCGGTACAGTAGCCGCAGCTTTCTTTCCATAGTCATTAAACAGGGGAGACAGCTTCAGTTTTAGTAAACGGATCTATTGTGTGGGCTAGCGAGCGATGGCTCTGATAGGCTCGGCCGTGCTGACGGGCTCCTGCAGGCTGCGGGGAACAGCTGGCAGGTGGAGTGCTGTGGGGCAGTGGCCCCAGGTCCCTCTCCCAGCACAAAGACTCCACGTCTCTGTTCCTCAAGCAGACTCGGTTGCACTGAGACAAAGACTGACAAAAGATAAGTGTAATTACCTCTTCAGCCAAGTGCTCACAAACTATCTCTCTCCTGACAGACGGTGAAGATGAGTTTGAATATGTGTGTGTGTGTGTGTGAGGGAAGTCTCTGTCCTGCCCGACATGTGTGTGTGTTTTGGGAGATACGGCAATTGGTTGCTCAAACGTTTCTTTAGTTCCACCAGCAGGAGGGTCAACACTAAACTTTTGGATTCCAACTTGCCAAAAGGATGCCAGGTTTCTTATTTTAATACATTCTAATAATATTCAGAAATAAATCACTCACAAGCTTTTTATAAGGCTTAACAGATTGGTAGTTCAGAAGCACTCAAATATAATTACACTAACAGTGAAAAGTTTGGACACACTTGGCTGAATTTAAATTTACCTTTTGATTCAAATTCGCACTTAAATGCTTCAAAAAAGTTGAAAAAAAGTAAAAAAAAGTTACGGAACTGTTTCCTGGCAAAACTAAATTTTTAATGAAATGCAATAAATTAATAAAATAGATGAGTTCAAAAATCATCACAGGATGCACCTCATAAGATAAGAAGTGTCCAGAGACAAAGAGTAGCATCTACTTAGGATAAGCTAAAATATTAAATATCGGTTTCAAAAAATACTAATAATAGTAATAGAAAAAAAAAAAAAAAATGTAATAATAACAGATAAGATAACATTTTTACGGATTTTCAATATTAATCAAAGTGTCATGATATTAAAAATTGTTGAATAATTATGTTAATCTCATCTATTGTGACAAAAGTCCTGACATTTTATAAATTGTTTAAATTCTTACAATAATCATTTGTTTTACATTTACTTTTAATGCATACTCACAACACAAAAATGTTTTATCTTATTTAATGTTAGTAGCAGTCATTTCAGCTTTGTAGACTAGAAAACAATGGACTGTTTTCTTTCAGACAGTTATTCATTTGAGACAGTGCTTTAACATATCTGCACACAATTATATTATCAGCAATACCAGGTACTCTTTTTCGGTCTATCATATGCTTAAAACCTGTGTGGAGGATGTGTGCAAGTGTATTTGTTAGAGGGAGAGATTCAGGTAATTTACAATGCATTATAGTTTCTACATCATATCAGTTATGCAGTGAGACCAAAGACATTTTCATTCATATGACTGGAAAGCAATAAAGATCTTATGTGACTTACCTACAAATAATGAGACATTTAATAGTATCAGTCTATCATTCTGTCATTTAACAGTAGTTCATATGTGAGGTGTTTATACATATTTTCCGTCACACTTTATTTTAAGGTCTAATTCTCACTATTAACAAACCAGTAACTACAACGTTTGCCTCAAACTCCTAATTTGCTGCTTATTAATAGTTAGTAAAGTAGTTGTTAAGTTTAGGTATTGGGTAGGATTAGGGATGTAGAATATGGTCATGCAGAATACATGCTTAAACAGCCAATACGTTAATAACAGGCATGCTAATAAGCAACTAGTTAATAGTGAGAATTGGTCCCTATACTAAAGTGTTACCACATTTTTTTTTTTAGGGTCTGCTGTTGACAAGGAATCCAAAATAGCATATGGCCTCCTGGAAACTTCCCAAATCTCCTGCCTTCTGGAGGGCAACAATATCTTCATCACTTAAAAAACAAATTGTATTGAGCGATTCTCGACTTAGTGGGCACTTGGCCTCTAGAAACAAAAGCCATTTTAGAGGCTTTGACTCCTTCTAAAGAATATTTATTTACAGACCCCCTTTGTTGGGCCCCCTCTGGCCAACTGCTCCCATAAACACCTCCTCAGTGGGCAAAAGTTGGCTCTATTGGTGAGACTACCGTGAAACTTTCCAAACAGGTCAAGTAGACACTAATGCCATGTGCATACAGCTAACTCATTTACTATTCCGGTTATTGGTGTGAGGCTGGCTCGCTCTTCTGGCATAGCTGGCCGTGCCATCTGCCTGGACGGGGGTAAGTGGGTGAGATAAACTGGTGATTGAGTGCGAGGCCTGTGTGGCGTAAATGGACGACTGGCACAGGGCAGCGGGCACACGGGTCACCGCGACAGATTGGACTGGGGCCGTCTGGTTCTTCTCTTATTCCACGACACTGTCTGCACAGTTTGGGTTGTTAAGGGGCTTAAATTCTGTTTTATTATTAAAAGTGCTTGTTTAGGATTGTTTGCTACCACTGTTACATGATTTCCCATTACCTTAATTTGCAAAAATGCCTGGATTATGTTACGCAGTTACTGTACAAAACCTCTTTTGGGACGGCTTGTCAGTGCAATTGGTGTTTGGAGCGTCCATTGAAGGTTCTGTTGACATGAAGGCCGTGGCAAGTCTTGCAGCTGTCACTTTGTTCTTGAGGGGGCCGAGAAAAAGGAGCAGCAGGCCTTGTCTCAAGAACATTAGCCCAAAGGGAATAAATCAAGCCGGCTGAACAATACTACTGCCCATTAATGTCACCAGTGGCGCTTCCTCGCAATCATAAACACTATGGCAGTCTACATTCGAAGGACCAAGGGGCCAAAACATATGTTTGTTGAGATGCAGTGGAGATAATCAGAGCTTAGTGTATTAATGTATCCCTACCTAACTTTAAAATCCATTTTACCTGCCTGATATGTCGTCATCCGATATCCAGTGACAAAGTTACAAGTTCTGCAAAAAAACAGCTTACATAAGAAAGTGACTTAAATGTTGGGTGATTTGTGTGTGTAAATACCAAAATAAGATGGGTTTACGTGTTGAAGGTGCTGCTGATAAGGGTGAGAGGGATTTCTGCAATCTTTGGATTAGATCCTGCATGAGGGACGCAGCCAGCTTTTGCTCTTTGATGTGGGACGTCTGACTCAAGTGTAGGTTTCTAATGAGACAAGGGACGAGGCCAAAAGTGGGCTCTAATCTTACACATTCCTCTAAAAATGAGTGTGCATGTGTGTTTGAGAGAGAGAGAGAGAGAGAGAAACATACTGCTGCTAAGTGATATCTATATCATGGTTGTTATTATCAAGGCTGGGGATGATGGTCACTAAGCTAGTAAACAAAGGGAAGGGTTGGTGTGGTCTGGTGTGCACTTCCAGGTGGGCAAAACTAATGCCGCAAGATTCCTCAGCATCTTCTCAGAAGCACCAGAGAAATCCTCTTTGCTCTTAGTCCTAAAGCACCTTGCAAAGTCGAGGTGGCTTGCAACGGATTGTCTTAATCTGTCCTTTTTGTAAAGAAAAGGGTAAGCCAGGCAGAATGTCAGTCTATATCAGTCAAAAACCAATTGGTTACAAGGATTTTTTTAGGAAGTAGTTGCAACGAACTTTTTTGAAAACCCTTAACATGCTGACACCAAAGCACAGCACAAACGCATACAGCCCAGGTAATTTAATGTGTAATCATATGTGTGATTAATCCCCATGTTATGAGGAGGCCAATGCAATTTTTGTGGCCCATCCAGAGGTCAGATATCTTTTCTGCTGCACTCAGGGCTTTCAAAGAGGCTTAGTGGTATGTAAATGAGAATGCTGTGGCTCTAAAGCGCAGCCAGTTGCATTAGATTAGACGTAAAAAAATTGTCCCCCTATCTGAGTGGCTTAGGCTGGTGGTCGAAAACTCATTACGCCGATCAAATCCAAGACAAGGAGTGAGTCATTTCGCAGCATTGCTCAGGTGCTTAAAAATCCCACTACGTACAATTTCATGCTGCAGTTTGCCTGCTTATCGGAAATGTGTGAGCTGCTCGCCAGGTGGACTTGGCCTTGCTAACATTTACTCTTGTGTCTGAGTTGTCTAAGAAGCCAATTACTCCTGCCATGACAAAACGTGACTGCTCATGTAGGAATAAATAAAAATGTCAGGTAAAAGAATATGGACATACAATCCACGACATATTACAAATATTGGTAATATATTTTCACCATGCAATTACAGTTACAGCTGGTATCTGTTCAAGTATAGTTTCACCCAAAAATGACAATTCTGTCATTAATTACTCACCCTCATGTCATTCCAAACCCGTAAGATCTTCGCTCATCTTCGGAAGACAAATTGAGATATTTTTGATGAAATCCAAGAGCTTGCTCAATTCCGCTCCCGCTCACCTACTATTTCACATGCTCTGATACACAGTAAGGAACTACCACGTTGAAGGCCCAGAAACATAGTAAGGACATCGTTAAAATAGTCCATGAGACATCAGTGGTTCAACCATAATTTTATAAAGCTACGAGAATATTTTTGTACGCAAAGAAAACAGAGAACATGGATGTGCTGCGCCTTGTTTGCAAAGAAAGGAATGCACACTTATGCATCGAATTCTGACACGGAAGAGAAGAAACTTGAATAACGTTTTTTTTTTTGGGCACAAAAAGTATTCTCGTAGCTTCATAACATTTCGGTTGAACCACTGATGTCACATGGACTATTTTAAGCTTACTACCTTTCTGGGTATATTAGTAGTAGTTGCATCGCTATCCATGGAGGGTCAGAAAGCTCTCGGATTCCATCAAAAATATATTAATTTGTGTTCTAAAGATGAACGGAATTATCATAGGTTTGCAACGATATGAGGGTGAGTAATTAATAACAGAATGTCCATTTTTGGGCATTAACAACTTCAAGTAAGCAAGTCATCCTGTAGGTCAATTCCCCTTTGAAAGTACGAATAACATGGCTATCATGTTACTATCAAAACTATGCACACCAAAGCTACCATGCATATACCTTAATTTCCACCTGTGCAACCAATAGTACTAGTATGTTAGCACAGTGATTTCTTTCCAAAGGTTTTTTGCCATGGGTACCCCTCTATTAATAAAGCTCAAGTATCTTTTCATTGACGCCTCAACTGGATTTGTCTTAAAAGGGGAAGTGAATGGCATTCACTACAAGAACATCATGGCATTATTTGTAATTGCAAATAATTTACAGGTGTAACAAAACTAAATCAAAATCATTCCAAGTATCCAATGAAACTGTCTTACACCTGGCTGGGAATCGATAATAGCTTGATTTTAACTGCACATGTGAACTTACTTATGGTGTAAACAGTGAGTAAAAAAAGTACCACAGCTTTCCTGAGTGCTTTTTTGCTCTTACAAACAGCTATAAATGACTGACTAACATTGTCTATTCTGACCGCAGAATCATTTAGAAGACAACTGCAAAAACTTTTCTCATCCTCAGAGGCTTAGGTGAGACCGGCTTCCTGTTGACGGGCTGGTTCAGGCGGCCGTGGGGCTGAACAGGAGGGGGTGGAGGTAGTGAAGCGTGCAGAGGTGCAGTTCCCTCAGGCAGCTGCACAGAGACTCACTCTGGACCACACAGAGAGATGCCAATCTAGTTTCCCTTCCCAATCCCTCCACTGATCTAGGGTTAACTTGAAGATAAATGCACCTAGCGATAACGCACAAGGTTTACGCAGGGGAGGTAATGCTGTCATGTGTTACACAACAGAGTAGAGAGTCATGCTACTTAAAAAAAATAAATAAATAAAAAATCCCCTGGGAATCATGGCTGCTGGATCAAAGGCCAAAATTTGACATAAGGTCATCTACTCAAGCATGGATTGCTTTGGAAAGACGGTACCTTTCTAAAAATACCTCCTTATAGTGGCAGCATCTTTTAGCACAGCGTAAAATGCAAGGTACTTGGAGTTACACAGGCTGTAGTAAAGCCACGAGTGGGCTGAAATTAATCTTTGCGGCAAAAAAAAAAAAAAAACCTTAGCCTTCTCAATTTAATGCTTGGAATTTGCAAGAGGTTTTATGCTTTTGAAGAAGCTCAAGATTTATTTAATTCCATTAGTGGAAATAGTGTCCATGCCTGTGGAATATGGGTTTGCTGACTAGGAGTTGACTGTTGGGGAGCAGTTTTGGGTAGGCCCGGATGGGGTATGGGTAGGGCAAAACGAGGACTGCTTGCCTGTCAGAGTTGAAAGTTTTGCACGGCTAAGTGCACCTAACAGAAGCGGGAGGTTAACCTTGTTGACAGGTGGGAGCAATCAGAGCATAGCAGCTCTAATCCAGCTAGACCTTTACCAACCCACACACGCAGAAACACTTATTGAGAACTCTTGTTCCAAGAGTAAAGGTGCCAAATCTACAGACAGACACCACAAACTAGACAGTTATAGAGTTGTAATGATCATAGTTTCAAGATGAGTGCACATGAATAGCACTACAATGCAATTACCAGTGGGGTACTCTGGGCTGTCTTAAAGCACAAGCTTTTGGAGTTCTGGAAATCATGGTGGAAGCAAGTTTTCATGGTGAATATTAACTGTACAATGTCAGAAAAAAAAGGGCATTGTACCTTTAGAGGTACAGTGGCTTGTCACTGAGGGAGTACCCTCAAAGGGACACATATGTACCCGCTTTACCCCTAAAGGGTGCATATTAGTACCTTAGAGTTGTACTGTGTACCCTCTTAAGGTAGTAATATGTACTCTTATGGTTTTAGGGGTACCACAGGGGTAGAGGTAAAGAAGGTACAAGAGTGTCCCTTCAAGGGTACTCCCTCAGTGACAAGCTGTTGTACCCCTAAAGGTACGTTTTTTTATCGGCGAGTGTACAATCTATTTTTCATTTAGATTCACATTTTGTGTGTACAATAAATTGTAAAGTTACAAAAAATTATCTACTTTTCTTATCATTCTCTGTAGCAGTATAGGATGCAAAAGAAGGCTGTCTTGCGCAAGTGAACCCAACTGATTGCGAATCCAATCATTACAACCTACACACAACGATAGTCATCACAAAGCAACGTAATTCTCTAATACACACCGACACGCAGAGTTGCAGTCTTCAGCTCCTTAGCACGAGGCTTTTATCACACAATCGTGTTGTTTCCTCAGGTGTTCCGTGCTGCTACTGCAAGTCGGCCCATGCATGCCAGCAGCTCTATCGTCTTCAGACGTACCCTGCAAATGTGAGGTCTTTGATCTACCTACCTTTGAATCTCAGGTATGGTGGCTGTACCGTATCCTGGCTGCATGTTCCAAACAAACACCTCACCGCCCCCCTTCCTTCTTCAGAGTCACTGCACCAAATGAATAAAACCGAGCCGTCTAGCAGAAGATGTTTATCGGCCTCCCCCATGAAGACTGCCACTCAAATCAGGTGGCAATCAAGACAGAGCTCTGGCAATCATTGACGAGAACGAAAGTCATTACAGAGTTTTGAGTGGAATGTAATATGTGATTATCAAATAGCTGCGATTTACAGTGAGTTGAACCGAGTTGAATCTGTGTTAGGTTAGTAAGGTAGTGGGTTAAATCCTCCAAAGGACAGAATGCTTCTAGGTACTAGTGTACAACTGCAATTTACAAGCAATATGAAACAAAGTAACAACACTTACACTTAATGCCATTATTTTGATAAGTGAGTACAACAACTCTCAGGTTTCAAACATTAACCCACCCTCAATACTTTAATTTTCCTCTTGACTACTAAATCTAATTTAAACACATTCATATGGACACTTGTAAGATTTATTCCAGCTAAAGATAGAAAATAGTGATGAATAATGAATATATTTATTCATTGTGACATATCATTGAATATCGTAATTGCGTTTAAATGCACAGTTATTGTGGCTACTGTGACTGTTGTGACATCCTTTCAACATTCAAAAATATTTCATTTTAAGGTTTATTTTTGAAATATTTCAATATAATTTGACTGACGTTGTGTGCCATTCTAAATTGATAAGATGCATTTATTTACATAGAATATTACGTTTAGTTTTTCGCAAAAAACCTTTGGACTTTCATTCAAAACAGAGGTTAGTACATTTTCTGAAAGAAATTCATATTTTAGTAAGCAAAGATGCATTAAGTTGTAAAAAAAATGATACAAAAAAACTAGTATTTTTCAGTAACACTTAATAACACTTTAATAACATTATAATAATAATTCAATAAACACTAGCCTCTTTAATTCTTATTGTACTATGTTTAGAAATACACTTTGATCGAATTTCTTAAAGAAAATCACAGTTTACACATCTATCCGCAGACCCCTGGTTGAAAGCCTTGGATCTAGGCCAACATAACAAGCCTGGAAGCCGAAAGGAAGCAAGACATCAAATAGCATAACAGCAGATAATAGCGAGAACTCGCTCGCGGTCTCCACCCCTGTGTGTCTATGTCACTCATTCACGCACAATCGCAAACAAGCAAACTATTTGTCAAAGGAGCCCAGGGCTTTGAGCTGCAAGGATTCCCATAGTAAAAGTGTACACACTCGCCTATTGTGTTATCTTTGTCATTTCGAGAAGCAGGCAGCTGCATCTATTTCCTTTATAACTTTCACCCTTCTCACCTGGGTGGGCCCTGTCTGGATCCACTGTTTGGATTAGGGCGACGATTAACGAAACAAAAACACATTAAACCAGATTCGAGTGGCAATTGTTCACTCGGGTCGATTCACAGAGCGCACTTCCTTTTCATGTTCTTTTGGTGAACCCGCCAAACAAACAGGTAGTCTGCATAGAGGTAAGGTAACGCCAGGATTTAAGCTGCGTCTCTCACTATGAGTATTGTGTGTTTACTGCAGTTGATTGTGGGCTTTCCTGTCTGGCTATGCTGTATTGCGCTGCAAGCTAGGGGAGCGGCAACTGCTGCACTGGGACAAATCATATTTCATCACTTATAATTTCCGATTATTGTCAGGTATTGTCTGGCTTCGTGACAGAAGTGTTTTTTTGAGAATGAAGCGCATTCATAGAGAGGATGTGGAATATCCTTTAATAAACAAGGTTCTCCTCCCTTCCAGGACAGAAATGGTTTGAAGGAAATGTCTTCATGTTGGTGTTTGATAGCCTGTAAATATTATCCCAATCTTGTTTTTCTCCTTTGAATCTGGGCCATTGCTGGGGGATAACATTGTTTCAGCCCCTGTTATGAGTGGGATCACTTAGGTTCTCTCTGATGGTCCTAAACTCAGCTAATCCGTTCAATAGTCACATGTCTGCTTTGAAATGCTATTCTTGACCTAATTATCCATTATTAAAAACTAATGGGTGAAATATCCAGATCCACAATTTCATGGCAATTTGTACTATTTTACTTTTTGGTGAACTGGTGACTAATTTGAACGAATTTGTACAATCTCATAAGTACATTTTCATATCATCTTCTTAATTGGTGTTTATGTATAGGTGGACTTTCATGTTTACATTAAAAGAAGGAAAAAAAAGCTCAGTTGAACTCATTACTTTTATGAGATCAACTCGAATTAGATAAAAATTGCAACCCAGGCTCATTGGAAATATGTGCTTGTGGGAACATTTCTGCAACACTGACATTTCATACCTTACTGAATGCCTTTTATTGTCATTATACACACATACAATGAAATTAGAATAGCTTCCCCTCAGCATAATTTACATATATCACGTAGTGCACATTTAACAAACACATGAGTCACAACTTGAACGTTACGTACTTGTTACGTACTTGTAACTTGTTACGTACATGTTACGTACTTGTAAGGAGTCGAGTTACTCAAGACTAACTTTCAACAAAGCAAGTTGAGAATTATATTGCACACAATATTGCACTTCCAAGTCTCCACAAGGGGAAGAAAAAAAAAGAAAAGAAAAACACTGCATTACAGTAAGACTGACATTCAAGTGAAGAATGTGTGTTTCACAGCAGTTTCAAAGTGAAATGTCCAGTAAGTGCCGCTAAAACATTTCAAATCTCCCAGCAAAGTCAAAATATTGTGCAAAGAATTGAAAATGAGGCTTTCTTAATCAAAACTCTGGCCCTGTAAATCATAATTTGTGTGAAAAGGAATAACATTTGTCTGAGTTTTACTGCCTCTAGTGTTCATTTCAAATGAAATCTGCAGCGATTCGTACATATAGGTACTTTTTTGTTTTAGTTTTACAGAAATGTAGAAAGTGGCCCATATTTTCAATGAGCCTGGGTAGCAAATTCGTTAAGTGAAACATACATGATACTAAAACAAACTAAAATATTTTTACAAATGTTAAGCATCTACACCGTAACGACAACTGTTGCGACAAGTCTTTTTTGTTTTTTTACATAAAATTTTGTTTTATTTATTTGTGCGGCTTATTTGTTATTATTTGTGAAATTTACTAGCAATCTCTGAGTGCAAATTGTTTCAAAGTAAGATGGTGTTTACATAGCCCCGTTTTCAACTAAAAAAAAAACATTTTGGCCATTCATTTACATTACAATGGCATTTTGGAGGCTTGAAAATTCTAACTTTTGAAAACAAGTTTCAAAGTGCAAGTTTTTTTAAAACAATACCATTATTGTCTGCGTATAAACTGTAAAAACACAAATTTATGAAAATAGTGACTCGTGCACATGCTTATTATGTGCTACTATGTATGCAGGCATGTAGCGTTTCTTTACAAAGTGACATCGCCATCTACTGGCCTGGCATGAATTATAGCATTTTTAGTCGTTTTTGCGGTTCTGTGTGAACGTGATCGTTTTGACAATGTTGTTGCCTGTATGCGAAACTTTTCAAAAACAGCAAGAGCAATAACATTACACTGAAAAATCGAAGACTTAAATATTTCAAATGAAAAAAAAAAAAAAAAACAGAAGTAATAATAATAAACAAGTTAGCCTAAACATATAAAAATTAAATAAAACTTTCAAAACTCAAAATTGACAGCCCTAATACCAATTTACTGTATATGAAAAAGCATGACCAGTACATTCTTCAAAATGTCTTCTTTTGTGTTCCACTGAAGAAAGAAAATCATACGGGTTTGGAATAACAAACCGTCTAAATAGAGAAGAATTTTCATTTTGGGGTGAATTATCTCTTTGAAAGTAATTAATCACAGTCAATATCACAATGTTTTGGAGGCTTTCCATTCAGCCAAATCCAGTCTTGATGTCAACGAAGAGAACTTAAGCTTTACCAATGGTGCTGTGAGAGTATGTAAGGCAAAGACACTGAATTAGTGCATAACTGTTTATTATGCTGAGAGTATGTTGACGGTTTTGTTGTTGATCTGCTGAGGGTTAAGAAGTTCCTGTCTGGAATTTGTCACTCAGTCAAAACATTAGCGTCCGATTTGCTCCGCACCTCAAGACATGCACTTTTCAGGACATCAGGGGGAGTGGTGAGACTTTTCAAAACACACAATGTAAGGCTTAACTCGCTATCCTTCATAACAACTCCAGCACACCTGTTCACAGAGAGCAGCGGTGAGATACAGGAAGACGCGCTCTCACACTCGTAATCATTCACGTTTCACCTCGTGTTTGTCATAAAGCTGTGCCATTCTGCTTCCTTCTGAAGCTTAAGCTGTGTAAATGATACGTCTTTGCGTGGTTAGGTTCCTAAAGAAGATGGTGAAGAGGACTTTGTCTCTTCATGTAACCTCAACACCGGCTATCACAGAAAGATCAACACATTGAGATTTGTTTGCTTGGGCTCAACAGCAAACTAGCCACAGCAGAGCCCAATGCAGAACAAGAACACACAAACACATCAGCCAAACAAGTCGGAGCTTGCTGGAGGGGGAATGTTTGTGAAAGACTGGAGCATTACGGGTTTATCTAAGGTGTGGTCCACCTTAAGCATTGGTAATTACCCAGGATACAACAGCTGGGGACTGCCAGGGCTGTGCGGCTTTCACTTAACCCATGAATCGCATATGGGCACACATCAAAACACCGGGGTTTTTTCTATGTTGCAGCCTCTCCTTTTTGTCAAATAACACCGTAGGCTAAATTGCTTTTATCTTAGCAACTTCAAATACATCCAGAGTAAAATACCTTTTCTATTGTAACCACAATTACCACAGTTAGTACTACGGATGTTAAATAAAATAAAATAAAATAATACTAATTTAAGGCTAAATAAATAAATATATATACATGAATCTCATTAAATATGCACTAATTTGCATTCATTCCCAGAACAGAAATCTGAAAAATGGATAAAGCCAGGTTCAACATTTTTGTTTGATTTTACTGACATATCATTTTCACCACATTTTTAGAAAGAAAATATTATAAAAATTAGATGAGTAATGTATATATTCTAACTGAACTCTACAGATGGAAATAGATCATAGAAATAGAAATAAACACTTAAATATGCATCTTGTTATGGAGGCTAAATAGCCCCAAAAAAGTGACAAGTGCATGAAAGTAGTTGTGCACGATAGCTGTCTGACTAACAGCGGGCTGCTTTTGAAAGCTTGCATGCGCTTTCTGTGCACTTATAATTTGTGAAATTTGTCAAAATGCTGTCTTGGCAAGGCATTAATGTAAATAGTCGGTTAGTGAATGTAAACAGGTGAAACAAAAAATGTGGCAAAATATCAGCTCTGTGCATGAAGCCTTACAGCATTAGTATATTTAAAAAGAAAACATGGGATTTCATTGCTGTTGGTTGATGAGCTGCAAAGTTTGGTACTGTGGCGAGTCACTACTTTTTTTTTTTTTTTTTTTTTTTTTACTGTATATTAATGATCAATAAATAAAATAAATACATAAATATACAATTTTAAGAATGTTTATATATATACAGTATATATATATTGGCTAATATTAGGTTTATTGTAACAATAACTGCAGTACTAATGGTTAAATTGGTAAATGCTGAGGATATTGTTTATAAATATAAGTTATTCAGGGTCCAAATTAACATACAGGTTCCAAATGCATGTAAAATTGGCCTTCGCTAAAAATATCTTAATGCTGAATTATTTCTTTTAAACATGCAGCTTTTGGCTTCTCGAGACATTGACTGATAGACTGGAGTGGTGTGTATTACTTGTGGATTATTGTGATGTTTTTATCAGCTGTTTGGACTCTCATTCTGACGGCACCCATTCACTGCAGAGGATCCATTGGTGAGCAAGTGACGTAATGCTACATTTCTGCAAATCTGATGAAGAAACAAACTAATCTACATCTTGGATTGGCTCAGAGTGAGCAGATTTTCATTTTTGGGTGAACTATTTCATTAAGACCAAGAAAAAACATGACATCTTAAGGTCTTGTTGTTGTTTGTGACAGTCCTGCTTCAACGGAGACCATTTCATCTCAACTCAAATCTGATACTGCAAATTACTGAATGACTCACAAAAATACAAGAAAAATGCCCATAATCACGCCGTTATCAGCAACTATAAAAGGTGAAACAATCACATGGGTGAGAAACAATAAAGAGACATACAGTAAATAAGTGAGTACTGTATATATATATGTATTTTTATTTTACACCACCAATATATAAACATATCTAAAGACACACTCACCTTTAATGACCCATAAACCTCCAATCAAATACCATTTAGGAACAATTTTATATTCCATTTGCAAAATGCCAACCATGCATCTGCTGTTACTTTTGACATAAATGACATGATTTTAGTCTTGCATTATCTAATTTTGATAACCCCTTCATTTCGTAATTATTAAAGAACAGGCCTAGTGTAAGGGTTCACAACTACAAAAAAGCTGAAAATGCCACAAAAGGTCCAATTTATGTGCACTCTAGTTATTGATACCATAGTTAAGCATTGTGAAGGAAATAGAGCTATATCCTGCACATAATGCCTTTTCTTTGTAAAGCATAACTAACCCACAAACAGTGAACTCACCTAAAAATGTCACTCACACCCTTTGAGGCGAGATCAGTCAAATTATCTTTGATGATTTATTTGTTAATTTCAAAACAAACCTTAGTTCTTTCAAATTACACCAATTTCCCTTTCTCCTCCCTTAGTCATGATAATGACTTGACCTGTGTGTTAGGAGGAGCTGATCTCTATTTGAGTTGACCCCTGACCTCTGTGTGTTCCCTTGCCATCTTGTACTGGGTTATTCCTGTAATATTTTTTCAGTTTTGTAATTTTTGAATATGCTTGTGTTGTGATTTTAGGAAGTGCTTAAAATCATTAAAAATAAAATAAAATAATAAAATAAAATGAAATCTGCTTTTCTTTTCTTTTCTTTTTTAATAAATTGCCTATTTGTAAAACTATTTGGAAACCTACATTTGAATAATTGTTCAAAATGTATCCTACTTTCACGTCTTTGTGATTTTTTCATTAATGAAAACATGTTTTTTATCTCTTTAATATTTTTCAGAATATATTACTGTTTAAAAGTTAGGGGTCAGTAAGATTTTTTTTCTTTTTTTCCTTTTTATGTATTTGAAAGAAGTCTCTTCCACTCACCAAGGCTTAATTTATTTAACCAAAAATACAGAAAAAACAAAGAAAAATACAACAATTTTAAATATTTTTTTGCTATGCAAATAAATCTTAATATGTAATTAATTCCTGTGATCAAAGCTAAATTTTCAGCATCATTACTCCAGTCTTCAGTGTCACATGATCCTTCAGAAATCAGTCTAATATATTGATTTTCTGCTCAATAAACATTTCTGATTATTATCAATGTTGAAAACATTGTGCTGCCCAATATTTTTGTGGAAACTGATATGTTTTTTTCAGTATCTTTGATAGATAGAGTTCAAAAAAGAACTTAATAAACAAATGTCATTTTTGTTCAATTTAACGCATCCTTGCTGATTAAAAGTATGAATTTCTCGAAACTGTTGAACAGTAGTGTATATGAATGTACTGAAATGACCCTTCTTACTAACTCTTTTGTCTGTGGAGAAATTTACGATGACGAGGGAGCAAACAAGCGTTCACTGTAAATTACTAATAGTCATAAATTCTTGTAATTAACAATAAGCATTAGCATAAGCTCAAGCTGGGATATTAACGTCTCGCAGGTTCAGTTTGATTCGGGCCACTGCTAAACTTCAAACCGCTCCTTTGAAAAGGAGTGTGTGAACAAACAAATAATTGGGACGTGGTAATGACTGCGCTCTCAGTGGAAATACTGGCACTCTGGTGATCCCGCAGCGCGTCGCAACAGCATAATTAGATTATTTATATCACCGGCATGTGCTAACCTGATTAGCACACATGCTACCTCTCCTGCCTGTCTGTAAATGCCTAGGTGACTAGTTAACATCCCACCAGTTTGTAATAAGCTTGTGCTTAGGTTAGCCTATTAGCGCTAAAGCATGGTATTAGCAGGCTATGATCTGTTTGTCCGTCAGTGTTAGCGCTGGCAGCTGTTGGTTGGCACTAAACAGGCTAGCGTGTCAAACAACAGAACGGCAGAAACGTAAACCCTTCATTAGAATTCAGCTAATCCAGCACTGCGTGCTGAAATAACGCCAAATATTAGCTCAATCAGACACCTCTCAACTAGGATCATTACAGAGGTGCATTAGCATTTAGCTTGTAAACAGGACGCAAGTAAGATTAAAAGTACTCTTAAAAGTGGCGATCATAAAGTGTCTAAGCTGCGTGGAGGTGTGTCATATAGCGCTTCTTTTCTCCAACGGCATGCTAAATTTGCAGGGACGGCTGTGTTATAATTGAGACAGTGCAATAAATCAGGATGTTTCTGTTGTTTTCAGTGAAAATTCCTAAACCTCCCTAAACTGGGATGGATTTATTTATTTAAAAAAAAAACAAAGGGGAAATTGTGATAATTTCATATTCAAAATATTTTATATTCAATAGTACTTGTGACAATACTACTAAAAAAAATTATGTAGAAACAACTTTCAAGGTAAAAAGGTAAAATAATTAAATAACCATGACATATATATATATATATATATATATATATATGTGTGTGTGTGTGTGTGTGTGTGTGTTATTCTTATTATTATAATCCTAATAATCGTATAATACTATAGTAATGATAATACTAACAATTCTGACTCAGTTGGCAAAAACACTTTACTTGAAGCCTTTATATACAGTGTAATGCATTATGAAAGTATTTTATTACATGAATTATGCATTTTAATGCACATTATAATGCACTGTGTGATTTCATGAATAATTACAACCACAGTTATATTTTAATATTCATTAATTCACCTTTATAAAGTATAATAAATTATAACATGACAAACAACCAGATGCAACAATGAATCTGCAAATATTTTATACACTACAATTATTTAATGTATAATGCATTACATTGTGCAAAATATTAGACTGAAACAAGTGTTAGTAAATTGAAAGTAAATTTCACAAACAGTTATAAAGAATAACATGTGAAATTTTAAAGTAGAAAAACTGAAATAGTATTTTCATATAAAATATGCTCCAGTAATCTTTGATATATATTTATAACTTTGAAAAATATATTTTTTACAGTGTATGAATACCTATATAATGCATTAAACATAAAGGCAAGTAACGTGTGTCTTTTCTTTTCTTTCTTTCTTTCTTTCTTTCTTTTTTTTTTTTTTTTTTTTTGGTAAGCATATGATATTTATGCTTTAAAAAATGTGACCAGTGATCAGAAAAAAAAAAATCACATTAATTCAAGTTATATTCTATATGAAAATAAATAAATAACATTATTTCATCATTTCTGTCTTATTCTCCAGAAATAAAAACACTTAAACAAACAAATAAACAAACAAATAAATAAATAACATTATTTATTTATGTATTTATTTATTTTGTTTATTTGTTTGTTTGTTTAAGTGTTTTTATTTCTGGAGAATAAGATAGAAATGATGATACTGAAAGTGATTTTTGTTGCAGGATTCTCTCTTTACATGAAGAGAGCCGTTTGTTCTCCTTCAGAACGGGAGGGATCGAATGCCTCTCTTGCCACAGAGGGCCAAGAAATAAACTGTTTACGTCACGCCTGCCCTTCATAACTTTGTCTCTTTAGGAGGGGACGCACTCAGGGGACGAACCAACCGGAATGGGAGTGGAGATTAAAGAGACAGCGTCTCAGAGCTGAAGGAGGAGACAAACTCTGAGGACACATATGAAACTAAAAGACACACAAGGAATTTCAATGAGGGTTGACTAACGGCCTACTTTTTGCTTTCTTGTTTTAAAGCGATGGTAAGCATTGTTGTTGTTGTTGTTTGTTTTAGAATACCACACATATAATGTCCTTACTGCATATCACATTTTACAGTACATATGGCCAAAAAATGTCCAGCTCACAAATGAGCCCAATACATCACCTTTATACTTTTATTCAGAAAGCCTGCATTAAATTGATCAAAAGTGACACTAAAGACATTTGTAATGTTATAAAAGTTTTTATTTCAAATAAATGCTGTTAATTTCAACTTATGTTTATACAAAGTTACAAAAAAAAAAAAATGTATCATGTTTTCCACAAAAAAATATTCAAAACTGTTTTCAAGATTGATAATAATCAGAAATGTTTCTTGAGCAGCAAATCAGCATATTAGAATGATTTCCGAAGGATCATGTGACACTGAAGACTGGAGTAATGATGCTGAAAATTCAGCTTTGATCACAGGAATAAATTTCATTTTATCATATATTCACATAGAGAACTGCTATTTGAAAGTGCAATAATATTTTTTTAACAAATAAATGCAGCCTTGGTGAGCAGAAGAGACTTCTCTCAAAAACAAAAAATGAATGAATACCACAAACTTCTGAACAGTATGGTTTATATATTCTCATTATTTTAATGTGTTTGGATGCAATTCCCTTTATTCTCAGTGCTGACTCTAAAAAAGGGATTTTTAGAGTCAGCACTGAGGTATTGCAGTTCCGTTTTGCATCGCTAGTGGCACAAGAACAGTTATAGCCGTTGTAAACTTAGTATCCAACATTTGAGAAACTATAACCAGGGTCTAACAACTCCACTCTTTCTGTTTTACCCGAAGCGAGCTTTTTTATCATTTAAACATATGGCCACTTACAGCTCATCTACAACGACAGAAAAAAAGCATCTCCTACACAGTTTGATCAATGTCTTTTGTCCATGCTAGAATTTCACTGCAGTAATAAATGATAACTCCAGCAACCAGCTCCCTGCCATCTGAGCCTGTCTCGCTCCAGAGTGCCTGAGAATGAAACCAGAGTATTTTGTTTCTCTTCTGCTGTCTGTAATTTTGTTTTGATATCCACCTGCTGTCACCACTCTTGTGCATCATCCTTTACATGTGCCATGCAAGTATCGGGTGGGGGATAATGGCTCCCCCAACCGCATGTAAATACAACCACCACAATGAAAAGACGAGGACGAGGGGGGCAAAAAAACAGAAGTGCAATTTGCCTGAACAGAACCACAAGTGCCTTTCTATTGAATAATACATTCTCCACCCCAGAGTGCCCATTTGCTTCCTGAGCTTTCTCATTATTACGAAAGAAAAGGCGTCCGGGCTCTTGGAGAAGGATGTGGGCTCTGGCCGGCCCTGGATTGCAGGAGCTGCTCGGGCTTCAGTTTGTGAGCGTTGCTCTGTCTCCGGGGACTGGGAGCTGAGAGGATTAAATGGATGGCATATCAGTACAAAATTCAGATCAAAAGGCTAAGTTGGGCCAGTTAAAGGGTTGTGGCCCTGAAGACCAAAGGGATTTCAAAGCCTCCTCGTTTAACAGAAACCCTTTTTTATCAGCTGCCACCCATCGTGTTGGATGTTGAAGCATGAAAATGGTCATATAGATAGAGCTTTGTTTTAGGCTTTGTGGATATACGTGGAGAGGCGAGTCTATTTCGATCCTCCTCTCGTTTTCTTGGGACACGTTGGAGATCAAGCATAAATCGTTACAGAAACATTTGTGCTCGGGCGATATTAGATTTTACATTATTCCAGAACCTGCTATAAAATAAATGCATATAGAATTTCATTATATACCTGCAAAAAAAAAAAAAAAAGAAACTTTAATGTAATAAAGAAGTAATTAGCATGTAATAAAGTAGTAATTAGCGTGTAATAAATTAGTAATGGAGTATTAGGGTATTTTAGAACAGGAACTATTTATTTATTTATTTATTTTTTTTAATATAGTTTCTGAAAAAAAAAGAGTAGTTTTGCATGTACAAAAGTTGCTAGGGTGTTCTGGATCGCTGTCAAGGCGTGTTTGAAGTGGTTGTTACAACATAGCTAAGGTATTCTGGGTAGCTACTAGATGGTCATCAACCACCAAGCCTATGATTTTCCAATCTGACTGCATGAGAACGAGGTGCCGATTTTGTATGAATTTGTACGATGCGATGTAAAAATAAATAAATAAGCATTAAGTTCCACCCTTAAACCTAACCATAAGCAGATCGTATGAAAACATACGAATGAGATTCTGCGGATGTATACAATTTAGTCAACATGTAAAATAGTTGCAAACTGCCATGAAAAAGATTTTGTGTAATATAGTAGTAATTTTTATGTAATATAGTAGTAGTCGAGTTTATAGGGTGTTTTAGAACAACAGATTTATAGATTATAGATTTCTTATATTTTCTGAAGAAAATTGGATTATGTTTTGCATGTAAAAAAAAAAAAAAACTGGTAGGGTGTTATGGATCATTGCCATAGTTGAGTGTTTTTTAACAATGTTATCTGGTTGCTAGAGTGATCACAGTAGTTGCTACAGCCTTGTTAGTGTATTCTAGGTAGTTAGGTGGTCACTTACTGGCCAATCCCCAAGTCTCTTCAATATTTCAAACCTGGTCTTATGAGAAAACATATGTATTTCATGAGCTGATGATTTCGTATGAATTTGTACAGTGTGATTCACATGAAAAAATAAAAATAAAAATAACATTAGGGTTGACTCCAAAACCATAAAAAGTATCATACAAATGAGACTGTACATATTTACCATCAACTTGGCAGCATGTAAAATAGCCATACATCACCATGATTTTATGTAATATAATAGTTATCGTCATGTAATAAAATAGCAATGGATTTGTATGATCCTGTATGATTTGTACAAAAATGTAAAATTTTTAGAAAAAAAAAAAAAAAAACCCTCTTGGGTTCCTTCATAAATGTCAAATGAAAAATAGTTTTTTACCCATTTTATCCTCCACCAGGTGAAAAAAGTAAGTCTGTTATCTGAAAAAGTAATTGCAACCCCTAAAAAAAATGTGTATGAATTCAGATGTCATTCATAGCCATAAACAAAACCAAACAAATGACATACCAATACTTCATCACTAACCCTCATGAACAATAATAATAGCCATGCTTGACTTAGCAAACACTACTTATACTTGTGTGGTAAAATGTATCATATATACTGTATATGCTGTTATATAAAGATGATATTTAGAGACTGATTTAATTAGTTGAAGTCAAGTCTGTAGCATTACTGAAGCTCTGGGCGCCGGCTCATGTTGTTCTACATGTCTGACCTGCAGGTCACTTGCTGGTCACCACTAATCCTCATGTTAATGCCAACGACAGGAAGTGAGAGGAGGTTTTTTTAAGAGCTTTCACTGCTTTCCTCTGTTTGCGGTACTTGGAACGATTTAAACTACTTCCTCTGTGAGACACAATGACACAAGGCTGTTCAGCCTGACTGCACCTTGGCTTAAAAGCACATATTCAGGCCTCGAATGACTAGTTGCTCCTAATACTCCAAACAGAGCGTTATTTCTAGACTCTGGAATAGGGATGGGTTTCATAAGGATTCTATTCTGCTGCTGATTTTGAATCCAGTTCCACAATTTTGATTTCTCAATGATACTTTTTGGGCTAGACAAAAAAAAATATATATATTTTTTTTAAGGACTATTTAATAAAAACAAAACTATTCTGAATGTGCCATTTGAACAGTCAGTAAGAAACTGCACTAATTTAGGTCTCAAAAGCTTAAGCACTTTTGCATATTGAGTACATAAATTTAACATTTTAATAAAAAAATAAATAACACTTACATTCTGTTGTGCTTCTCTGTTTTTTGACTCAAGGATGAGTTATTTGTGAACACTTCAACTTGATATCAAGAGAAAATTTAGCTTTTTTATGTGTTAAAACACAATCTTGTAATTCGTAACTATTTTAATTATGGCAAATTGGTTGGCAATTTCATATGAATTTTTATGTTATTTTTAGGAAAAAAAGTTTGCATAAAAATCTAAATCTAACCCTCAATGGGGCGTAAGCAGATCGTACTGAAATGTACAAATGAGATCATACGAAATCGAATGAATTCGCCTACCAATTCAGCAAAATGTAAAATAGTTACGAATTGCAATGATATTGTGCTGAAACTGTTCCTCACTCTCTCTGCACTACAAACATTCTGTAAAAATATTATGTGAATGATTTTGTATGTATTTGCTTACCAATTTACCAAAACATAACGTTTATCATGAATTTCAATGAAATTGTGTTGGAATGGTTCTTCATAAACTGCACTACAAACAAAAATTATTATTTGAATTAGATTGTACGCATTCATCCAAATTAGCTAATGAATTTGTTTAAAATCGGTACAAATTGCAATGAGATTGTGTTGGAATGATTCCTCAAATGTTCTGTGAATGAGACTGTACGAATTCATACAAATTTGCTAGACAATTCACCATTACATAAAATATGATTACGATTTGCAATAAGACTGGAAAATAACAAACCCCCTACATCAAACCCAACCGTAAACCGATAGTGTTAGTAAATGTAAAAGTTATATAAAAACACATTTGTTTATGCAACTGTGCTTTTAACTTCCTTCTACATGGCTTTGAGCTGTTTTGTTAAACCGTAGTTAAACAGGATTCGTACCAGAGTGCCTTACTTCATAAGTGCAATGGCGTATCGGGTGAGCTACCGAGCAAACCTACTGCTTTAGAAAATCCATATATATGAAGCTGTATACACTATGTGATGCTAACATTCAAAAGTATTAGTTTTCAAATCTCGCAATGTTAAAATAGTTTTGAAGTCATAACATAATATTGTGCAAGAATTGTGTGAAAATTAGGCTTTCTTAATCAAAACAAGATCATACCAGTTAATTTACAAATTTGCCATAATAGTTACAAATTGTAAAAAGAGTGTGTTGGACAAGGTCAATTTATTTTTTTATGCTTTTGCATGGGTCAGGGATTTTTATTTTTTTAATTATTATTATTATACTAAATAAACATGTTAAACTGAAAACCCTAGTATTTATAATATATGTATTTTGCCGTGGCGCTGTATATTTGTGGTACATTGCTGCCACTGAATAGAAATTACAGACATGTATTTGATTAAAGCAACCACTGGAATTAACAATCTTCTGCACCTGATATTGCTATCTAATCTCTCTCCCAGCCCCTTCGGTACGGCATAAGCCTCATCACTGCTGATTCTGGACTTGTTTCAGTGTTGGATTAAAATGTTTATCAATTATCACTCCCATCAGGAATGAGCACTCCATTCGCTCTCCCGCTAATTGAATCATTGAATAATTTCTGCTTCCTTAGGAGATACAGGCGTTTGCAAACAGCGCCATTCCATTTCCTCCAGAGCCTTCTCGATTGCCAGATATGTTTATTAATTTTCCCGACCCCTGGTGTTTGGAGGCTGCACAGAGAACTGTCACATGCAGCCATGAGCCCATCTCACCAGGAGATCTCTCTATTACAGATAAACGGGTACACAGGAGAGGGGACAAAATTATAAAAAATTAAGAGCTCCCCCACTGAGAAAATGTGTTGCAACCTTGAATGGGGGGAGCTGTGTAGAAAAGAGGCAGGGGGTGAAGTCATGACAAAACAAATGCTTTTATTGAATTGTCATGAGAGAGACAATGTTGTGACTATGAATGGGGCAGTTCAGAGGTACTAAAAACACACGTCAACCAGCACTTTACTGACAATCTGCTCTGAACTTACATTCATTATCACTCTATATTCTCAAATTCTCTTATAGTGTTCAGTTTAGTTAATCAATCAATCAGTCAATCAATCAATCAATCAATCAATCAATCAGTCATCTATCTATCTATCTATCTATCTATCTATCTATCTATCTATCTATCTATCTATCTATCTATCTATCTATCTATCTATCTGTCTGTCTGTCTGTCTGTCTGTCTATCTATCTTTCTATCTATTGTCTGTCTGTCTGTCTATCTATCTTTCTATCTATTGTCTGTCTGTCTGTCTGTCTGTCTGTCTATCTATCTATCTATCTATCTATCTATCTATCTATCTATCGTCTGTCTGTCTGTCTGTCTGTCTATCTATCTATCTATCTATCTATCGTCCGTCTGTCTATCTATCTATCTATCTACCGTCTGTCTGTCTGTCTGTCTATCTATCTATCTATCTATCTATCTATCTATCTATCTGTCTGTCTGTCTATCTATATATCTATTGTATGTCTGTCTGTCTGTCTGTCTATCTATCTACCATCTGTCTGTCTGTCTATCTATCTATCTATCTATCTATCTATCTATCTATCTATCTATCTATCGTCTGTCTGTCTGTCTGTCTGTCTATCTATCTATCTATCTATCTATCGTCCGCCTGTCTATCTATCTATCTATCTACCGCCTGTCTGTCTGTCTGTCTGTCTATCTATCTATCTATCTATCTATCTATTTATCGTCTGTCTGTCTGTCTATCTATATATCTATTGTATGTCTGTCTGTCTGTCTGTCTATCTATCTACCATCTGTCTGTCTGTCTGTCTATCTATCTATCTATCTATCTATCTATCTATCGTCTGTCTGTCTGTCTGTCTATCTATCGTCTGTCCATCCGTCCGTCCATCCATCCATCGTCTATCTATCTATCTATCTATCTATCTATCTATCTATCTATCTATCTATCTATCTATCTATCTATCTATCGTCTGTCTGTCTGTTTGTCAGAATTATATAGAATGCCTTTATGTCAGGTCCTCTCAATATTTGTTTGAACTAAATTTACTGGAACAGCAAAAACTGTAAATGAGAAAGGGATTCACATACTTTTGGCCGTATAGTCTTTCTGTGCACAATAATCACAGTCCAGCGCTATATGAAAGTCATGTATAAACGACTGGACTGTACTGAAGGCACAGCACTCATTCACACTGCATAATCATCTACCGTGTACCTTGTAGTAAACTCTATCTACCCTGTTCACCAGTATCCTTATTCATACATCATGCTTCAGAAACTCCTGGAGTTAATCAGCTGTGGCCGCTGCACTGATGACCGTGATGATGATGATGATGATGATGATGATGATGCTACTTAGATGAGGAATGTATCCCAGCAATCAAAGCTCTCAGTGGAGTGTGGTGAGACTGTCAGCACGGGGTTATTGGACAGTCTATTGCTTTAGTGACACGAGCCAATGGAGCTCAGAGCTCAGGTGGACAATGTGCCACTATATTCCTGCAGCTCTCTCTGTTCAGCGCCGTAACTGTTGTAATTACATCCAGCAGACCTCAGATCAGCACAAGAGGTGCTAACACATTTCAACTGCCAACCAGTCAATGTTTCCAGATTCCCTTAAGAAGATGACATGTCTTGATCATGAAATTAAACATTTGGTGTTTTATTCAATTGTGTCTTTAAATGGCAGCACTAAACAGAAAACACTGACCTGCAAATAAAGAAATCCAGGTGATCTGAGAAAAAGAGAGCGGGAGAGAAGATATGTGTGCTGGAAATGAAAAAAAAAGAAAAAAAAAAAACTTTTACCCATAAGCCATTCAGCTAACAGTGTATGAGAGAGAAGATCACTGGTTTAAGATGGAAGTGGGCGCTTGGTGCTGCGAGGACTCAGATATGTAATTTTGAGGCAAGAGCCGAGTAATAGTGAGTGTCTCACATCACAAGCCTCCTATCGCGAGGCTGTGAAATTTGCAGCCTCTGTGTCTTGGATCCAATTCATCACTGTTCTAGGATGTCCTGTAGATACGTTCTTCAATTATTTTTTCCCACTTTAATGTGCCAACAGTAAATCAATATTAGTCAACCAATGTAATTGCTCCTCGTGAAATAAAACACATTCGATAGTATGAGAAAAAAAAAATCAAAGAGGAGATAAATTGTCCTCGGGCCTGTTGAGAATTTGCATTTTTTACTGTACACTTAGGGCAGCTTCTATGATTTGACACAACAGTTACAGCTGCTGAATCTTGGTTTTTGGAGAAGCATGAAGCAGAAGATTCAGTATGTTTTGCTTTAAACAACATCACTGCTTTAGATTAAAGAGCTTGTTGCATCTAAGGTTAAACTCTATTTCATAATTGTTAGTACAAAACAAAAAAATATATATATAAAAAATATGGTAGCACTTTAGAATAGGGAACAATTCTCACTATTAACTATTTGCTTATTAGCATGCTATTATTGAGATATTGGCTGTTTATTAGTGCTTATAAAACACATATTCTGCATGAGCATATTCTACATCCCTAATCAGACTCAATACCTAAACTTCACAACTACCTTACTAACTATTCATTTTATTATTTAGTTTATTGAGGCAAATGTCATAGTTAATGGTTTTTAATAGCAAGAATTGGACTTTAAAATAAAGTGTGACCAAGAATATTCCTCTTCAAAGGAATAAAACTCAACAAAAATTCCATAGGAATATATAATCTTGTTTTGGCATTAGTGACACCAAAGGCCATTGGTTAGTGCATTTCTCATGACATGTGAATATGCAGAAGTATAAATGAGAAATTACATTAATTTGGGTTTGTTAAACACAGAACACTACCTTTTGACTTTAGAAGTCTTTTAATATAGTGAACAGTAATATATTTGAAATGTATGTACTACTGATATGATATTTTCAAGTTATTTTTTAATTCTTTATGGAGCTCTACAACTGTAGTCTCCATTCATTTTCAATTATTTTGTACTGTATAATGGGAAGAAAAAATGTCTTTCACATTTGGAAAATCATAAGGGTGATGAATTTTCCAATGCTCATGACCAATTCGTATGTATTTTACGAAGTGGCTAATTTGTACGAATTCGTATGACCTCACTCATACGACATTGTATGTTTTCTGTGAGGAGTAGATTTAGAGGCGGGGTTAGCGGTTATCATATGTATGAATTTCTACGAATTTGCTACCTCATAAAATACGTAAAAATTGCAGTGATATCGGGTTGGAATTTTTCAAATTGCTGAACTATACATTTAAAAATTTTATATATTTTTACATATAAAATATTTGAAATATCTATAGTGCAATATTTGGACAATGAAGATAAAAAATTGCCCAAGTCTGCTTGTATGCTCACTGTCCATGACAAAACATTTTTGTGTAAACCTTTTTTTCATATATTACAAAAAATTAAAAGAATCTTTTAAAATATTAAAATATTATATTTTAATTAGCTAAATTAATTTAATAAAATAACAGCACTTCTTTAATAAGTAAATAAGTTATTTTCTATTTTTTTAAAAAAGCTTTTCCTTTCATGTTTCCCTTATGAGAGACAAGTCTAATTTAGGCCGATTAAAAAAAAAAAAAAACACAGGCAGAGAGGAGGGTTTCGTTTGGTGAGGGATCTCGCTTATCCAGCTTCTTGGGTGAAGAAAGCATTGCTGTCTGGCAGACAGCTCAGGTAGTTTTGCTGGGCCCGAGCCTGCAAACCGATGCCAAGAAACCTAATCCTATTAATAAAACAAAAATCAAAGCAAACACAACAGTGCTAACCTCTGTGCACCCTCCTGGCTCGACCCAAACACTCAGTGGAATCTTAAAAGCCAGTCCTGAACAAGCTCTGACGGAGCGTTTTCAAAACGTTGCGTGCCGCGGAGAGACCCAGGTGAGAAGAGTAGATTTGGATGTATGACACACACAAACACACACCTAATAGAATGTAAGCACAGCACACTAAACCATGGAAAATAAGGAACATGGAAACATAGATTTGTAATGTACATAATATGGTGTGTCAACTATAAATTTGAAGAGTATTTGACAAATTGAATGCTACTAAGTATGTTTTCCTTCTAGCCGACTGTATTTGAAATACCACACGCAAAAAGTCTTAATCCTTGCGGTAAAAGATCAGACGGTTCCATGTCAGACTCTTTCAAATGTATGCAAACAAGTCCAGTTGAAACTAGTCAAGTTCAACACTTGAGTAGAGCACATATGAAAAGATAAGCCAGCCTAAATGGCGTAAACTCGGCCCTCCTGTGCTATCAGCTTCAACTTCTTGAAATAGTTCACGGTAGATAGAGAGAGCTTATCTCACTGTCTGTTCTGTTGTGTGCTCACCATCAGAGCACTGAAAACACAGGAATGTTTCAGAAAGTTTCAGCTGTTGAAATGCAATGACAATTCGAACAGAATCGTTGAGCAAATCACTTCAGCTTGTGTGGAAAACTATATGGAAGCGGGAACGCAGGTGTCTGAAGTCATTGAGTCAAGAGAAAAAAAATGTATAATACATATACAATCACCATTTTATAAGGTTATTAAAGTTAGGAAGATTTTGCCTCCAAAAAAAAAAAAAGTTTTGTTTTTTCATCAGATTTGGAGAAATGTAGCATTGCATCACTTGCCCACCAACGGATCCTCTGCAGTGAATGGGTGCCGTCAGAATAAGAGTCCAAACAGCTGATAAAAACATCACAATAATCCACAAGTAATCCAGTCCAGTCCATCAATTAATGTCTCGTGAAGTGAAAAACTGTATGTTTGTAAGTAACAAATCCATCACTCTGATATTTTAACCTCAATCCAATGCATCCAGCAAAAATGCAAAAGCTCCTTTGAAAAAGTGGTCTAGTCTGAATCAGGAGAGAAATCTGCACAGATCATACTTCAATACGCAAATATGTCAATATTGCACATTTTAGTGTATATATCTAAACATGTATTGTGTGTAAACATTATGTGCAAAAACCTACGAAAGATAATGAGATCAGGTGGGAACTGTTGTTGTACTATGGAAAATGTCTATGTGATGAAGTTTTGGTAACACTTTTATTTTACAGTGTCGTGGTTAACAAATGCACTTATTATAGTAATAACAGTGAATTATGCATAATTACATGCAACTAACCCTAAACCAAACCCTAATCATAACCCACACTCTGTAGTAAGTACATGTTGTTAATTAACATTATGCAGTACTTAATAATATAATTACACTGTAACAAGGACACATTAAATTTAAGTGTAACCAAAGTTTTACTGTTGCTGTTTTAAGAAAAAAAAACAGGATATGGGTTTGAACATTAAAGAGGGAGTAAATAATGACAATTATTTTTTATTCTTTTAACTAATAATTTAATATAACAGTAAATTTAGCACATACACATTTTCTTGTAGACTTGTATAAAAAAAAATGTATAAGAAATAACAAATTTCTACGACTGATCAGATTTATCAAAATAAAAGTCAGCAATCAAAAGTCACCGATATTAATATGAGCTAAAACATCTCTCGCCAAATTCTTCCAAGATCAAATGATCCGAGTCATGATATCTGCAGGAACATCATGTATCCAATTTATGTCTGTTTGATTTGTTTTAGGAATTTTTAATTGCGAAACGTATTTGCAATCTGTTCCTTCAGACCTAGCTTTGATGGACCGACAGATCTGAGAACAGTTTGAGACATTGAGATCAGAAACTCTAGAAGAGACATGTGAGAAGAAAAATCTAATAAAATAGATCAAATTCTGTTTGTGCTCCATTTAATCTCAATACTGTTTGCAGGAAACAACTGAGATGCCATATACAGGGTTTTCTTTCCTGTTAGTTTAATAATACAAGTTTAGCATGATGTAACAGCCTGCACTAAATTCGACCCATTTTAAACAATCAAAAGATGAAACATTTTCTCCTATAAACTTTTCCTAATTTGGCACACTCACTCAATTTTCAGTGAAAACATGAGCATGTTTACAGAGATTAAGTTGTAGTAGAACTGAATCACAATGCTTCTTTAGGGTCCCTAACTAACTCTACCCATCAGGCCTTCTGTTGGAAGTCTAACGCAAACATTTGGTGTTTTGCGTCTCTTCCTCTTTTCACGCTGAAGAAAGTCAAGACAGCAGTTTAGATGTGCGCTATCTCTGCTCTCCTACACTGTTGTTTGCTGGAGGGACACCTGCTAAAAGACACATTCAGCTGGACCTGAATGAAAAGCATGCATGAAGGCCATGAAAATCGGCTTTTGTCTTATCTAATGAATATGTCCTTATGGTGAGAAAGCACATAGGGCTCGGGCCCTGGAGGGGTGCTGAACCGTCCCGCACATGAATGGCAGCAGAGGAGGGAAGTGTGCCTTTGTGAAAGAGTTGGCGTATGGGGGAGTCTCCACATGCGCTGAAGGAAGTGGTAATTAATGGATAGTGAGTGACTCTCCATGAATGGGACGCTGACAATAGAGAAACGTTAAAGCTGAGTTAGCAGAGACTGAAAGGGAAAGTGGAAAGTTCAAAGATGGCCGCCACTTGCAAAGCCCCCATGATCCTCTCTGCCCTCGCCTTTATGATCAGCTGTAGAGTTTGTTTTGCGCCTGTGGTGATCGAACAATAGGGTTCATTTGATGCAATTTTACTAAACCACCCATAAATTCGGTCATATTTCAATAAGTACTCACTCACAAAATAAAATTACTCACCCTTGTGTTGTTGCAACTGTCTTATTTTTGGAAAACACAAAAGGAGAAACACTAAAGAATGCAAACACTGCTCTTTTCCATACAAAATTATTCTACATTTGCACACTGTATTCTACATCTTCTACAGCTTTAAGAATGACTTAGTACTATGTTGTTGTTGTTTTACTATAATTTGTGTATAGTTAAATAATTTATTTAAGTGTGATTTCATTTATGTTCGATGCACCACTTAACAATGGTGCTACAGTTATATAGTCGTAATATTTAATACAGCACAATTCAAAACATCTCAATGGGCTTCATTTACAAACCTCTGGGCAATTTGTTAGAAAAACTATTTATAAATATTTTTTTATTAATACAGTAATTTGTTCTGCTTCTGTTTCATGAATGGGGTTCATTGATTAGATCTTAAAATCTAATCTCACAAATTAGGTTACATCAAGCAAAAACCTGTTTATTTCCTCATGTATTATTTGAAGAGTTCATTTGCAAAAACAAATAACTCTGTTTTTGACGATTCTCAGAAATCATGTTTTTTCATTGTGCTTTCCAATTAATCTCAATCAAACTACAGTTGAGTTATTTTGACTAGGTTAAAAAATAACTTAAAAAAAAAAAAAAACAGCTAACTAACACAATATAAACATGATAACATAATAAAAAACATGTTTTTTGAAAATTGAGTTATCTGTTTTTGCAAATAAACTCTTCATTTGATCCAAGACAAATATTTATTAAAACTGACTTTGTACTTTTAGGTCCAAGACAAGCTTTCCAAAATAAGCTCTTTTCAACTCCTCTTTATGGACTGAAGCAAAGCAAAACAAAACAAAACAAAACAACATTTTTCAAAATTGCAAAAAAACATATAATTGGACTAACTTTTACAATATGATATTATATAAGTATGCCGTTTTACTTCAAAATGTTATGCTTATTGTTTTACTGACTGTTTCTTTGTAATTATGTGTGAGTTTTACTGGCAGTTTCTGAGTGAAAACTGTTTCTTCACCTAAGAAAAGAAACTATTTAGAAAAAAATAATAATAATAATATACAGTATATATATATATATATATATATATATATATATATATATATACACATACATACATACATTGGTCAGATCTTCTGGAATTTGCCACTGGCTCTGATGTCTCTATTGTGGTTAAACATGAGATATAATTTGTTTTGGGTAAGTTTGAAATAAATGTAAATGAAAGCTAAATAGCAATATTCTAAAACTGAAATTCACATACACACACTAAAATGGTTTGTTGGTGATATAATATCTCAAGTGTGCATTAGGATATGCAATATGTACAGTATGTTTCTGCTGTATTATTTGTTTTCCAATAGTGTGTGGGTCTTGTAAAAAGACAGCTCTTATCTTATCTATTATACAGATGTTTGTATCACTCTTATATAAATGAGATCCTTTACCTCTATTCATCATAAAATACAAATATACTAAAATATCTCACACTTCAGCTCTTCATAGGTATGAGGTAATCAAAGCATTCGTTGCTGATTCATGCAGGTATTGTTGATTAAAACGGTGGGTAGAAGGCATTTGTCGTTACCGTGCAAATGACAGCCTATTAATTGTGATTAAGCAATGTATGCAACGACAAAGAAAACAAACAGCTGCTGATGTAATTTCACATTTCTACATGATTGATTCTCCATTAATTATCACAGCATAAATGTTACGTGAAGTCAAACATGTTTTAAATGGTAATTTCATTGTGACAAAAAATAACACTCATAAAAACAATAACAAAACCAGTTTCCTAGGATATGACCTGCAATGTACAATTTCAAATTGCCTCTTATCATGATAATGCTATTGCTGAAAGGCATTGGTGCTGTTCAAACACGCCGTTTAAACGTTCACACGGGACTGTACGGATATGGGTGCCGTGAGCTGTCAGGAAGGTGGCGTGTGTGTGTGTGTGTGTGTGTGTGTGTGTACGTACACAGGGTCACCTGGGTGTCAGGATGTAGGTTGGTGGCCCGATCGGACAGACTCCTGATTCCTGAATGCAGCGCGGTGATCAGAGCAAGGATCAGACCAGGGTTTTTGTTACATAAACATTAAACCATAACAAAACATTGTTTCATTACTTGAAATAATACATTAAACATTAAAAACATTTTATTTATTTCAGTAAGTTGCAGTATCTCATTTATTACTAAAATAACTAAAACTAAATAAACTACTACGAAAAACTAAAACTTAATAAAAACTATATAGACAATTAATAACATTTTATGCATATATTTATAAATTATGTATTTATACAACTAAAAAACTAATAAAAATTACAAAAACAACAAAACTTTACTAAAACTAAATTACAGTAATACAGATTGTACTTCAGATTATAGATTGCACTTTTTTTATGAATAACTGAACCTTAAAGGTACATGCTTATTATTGTATTATTGTTATTATTGTTAAAACTAAAACTATTAATCATATTTTGTTAACTGAAATATAACTTAAATAAAACTAAAAATAAGTACTGAAGATGAATAAGATAAAAATCTAAAGTAACTTACTATATGAAAGCTACAAAAAATATTGCATATTTTATAAAATATTTTAAATAAATAAACTAATATTTTAAAGTGATAAAAACGAAGAAAGCACATCAAATTACAAAAACTTACACTACATTTAAAATGGAAACTGAAAATAAAATTCAAAATATTAACAAAAGCTAGAATAGTATATCAGTGCTGCTAAAATAAAACATACAGGCACATTACAGTAAAGGGAATTTTGGAAGAGAACTTCATAAAAAATTATTTTTGATTGTGTTGTTGTCACGTTTGTGCTGTTCCCTAGTTGTTTCCTTATGTCCTTATTTGGTCTTCCTGTTCCCGTCCTCGTTCCGTCTTATGTTCCAGGTGTGTCTTGTTTTCCCCTTGTTAGTTCTGTCGATTTATAGTGTGTTCTATAAATGTTTCCTGTCTGCTGTTATATGTCTTCACCCCGTTTGATGCTTCTTGGCACTTTTGATGAATAAAGACTGTTCGATTGGAAGATTCCCTTGTCTCCTCGCTCCTTCGTCCCCGCGTATCCCTGACAGAACAGCAGACCTGACAAAAAGTAAGCAGCACCCCTTCTCCCCTTTTGTTTTCGGGTTTTTGAAAAGTCTTTTGTTTTCCTTGTTTTTTCCCACGGCTATGGACACTGCCGCTCGGATTGCCACCCTAGCCATCGCCCCATGGACCTCCCAGACACCATAGGATTGAGTTGGAGAGAAGGGATCTTCCGGTGTCTGGGAAGTGTCCGGGCCCGAGCCAGAACAAGCCCACCGTCCAGTCTGTCCGCCGTTCCCAAATCCAGCCTGTCAGCCGTCGCACACTCAAGCCCGCCGCCGTTCGCGGCCAACGCAAGCCCGCCGCCATGCATGGCTCAGTCAAGCCCGCCGTTCGTGGGGAAATCTACGCCGCCGTCCACGGCTCTCCCATGCCCGCCGTCCGCGGGGAAATTCATTCAAGCCCGCCGCCGGTTCGTATAGCAAGCCTGCTAGTCGCGGCTCCTTGCAAGTGCCCTCCAGAGCCCGCCTCTCCAGGGCCCGTTCCTCCAGTGCCCACTCCTCGCAAGTGTCCTCCAGTGCCCGCCTCTCCAGGGCCCGTTCCTTCAGTGCCCACCCCTCCAGAGCGCCCTCCAGAGCGCCCACCAGAGCCCGCTCCTCCAGAGCACCCACCAGAGTCCGCTCCTCCAGAGCACCCACCAGAGCCCGCTCCTCCAGAGCACCCACCAGAGCCCGCTCCTCCAGAGCACACACCAGAGTCCGCTCCTCCAGAGCACCCACCAGAGCCCGCTCCTCCAGAGCGCCCACCAGAGCCCGCTCCTCCAGAGCACCCACCAGAGCCCGCTCCTCCAGAGCACCCACCAGAGCGCCCCCCAGACTTCAGAATTTCCCCCTGGAAAATTTTGGGGGCCAAATGCCATGGCCGTCTGAGATCCCTGATCCGCCATGGCTGCCTGAGACCCCTGATCTGTCCTGGAGGCCTTCCTAAGCTTCTCCCTGTTCCTGCCCTGCACCGGTCTCCAGCCCGCCCCCCCTCCCCAGTAGAACTGTTACGGCGCGGGACGTGCCTACCGGGAGAGGGGCGATCTGTCACGTGTTTCCTGTTCCCTAGTTGTTTCCTTATGTCCTTATTTGGTCTTCCTGTTCCTGTCCTCGTTCCATCATATGTTCCAGGTGTGTCTCGTTTTCCCCTTGTTAGATCTGTCTATTTATAGTGTGTTCTGCCCCATGTTTCCTGTCTGTTATGTCTTCACCCCGTTTGATGCTTCCTGGCACTTTTGATGAATAAAGACTGTTCGATTGGAAGATTCCCTTGTCTCCTCACTCCTTCGTCCCCACGTACCCCTGACAGTTGTAAATTATGAACCATCAATTTACAGGATATTCACCCTATAAGCTTGAATGAATGAATGATTTATTGAATAAATGAATGGTGTAGAAACAATTTTCACTCAGAAATTGCTAGTACATTTTAGAATGAATTACTAAGAACCTTCTTTAATGTGAAATTTTGTAAAAAGACTGTACCAATATTTACAACTTCCAAAAGGAAAAATAATAATAATAATAATCATACATAACAGAAATCTGTCTTGTTCAGCAGAAATGCATTTCAAGTCACTTTCTCCAAGACAAAAGGCAAAAGTTTGCAAGGCAGGCCTGGGCAACTGATTATAAAAATCATGATATGAACATAATGAGGGTGCAAAGTGCAGTGACCAAGTGTTTGCCATTCAATATGCAATATCAGGCTATATTAAATCAGTTCATCAATGACAATTCCTCAACAACAGCAAAACTGCAGTCGCACTGCGCGGCATGATGGGAATGTTCGCTGAAGTATCAACGCAAATAGCGCTGCCTTCTGAGGAGCGCAGAGAGCACAGCTTAATCACATTTAATTATGTTTCCAACAAAGTATTACATGTATCTCTTTAATTACTAAGAGGAAGTTCAGTTTTATCCTTGAATCAAGTATCTGGGCCAAGATTCATTAACAGGCACTGTCAATCAAGCACTAAAACAATGCGTAATTAAAAAATCAATTTAGCTGGGGAAAAAAACGCAAATGGAGGACAGACGGAGGAATCAACAAAAGAAAGAGGAGAGACTATTAAAGACGGGACTGAAAGCTGCGTTCGGGAGATTCTGAGTTACTGGCAGCTGTCCTAATATTTGTCTTATTGTAGCGCTGCTGCTGGATTTTCAATCTCGTTTTCTAGCCGTTTCCAGCTTAATGAGCTTGACCTTGTAGCATAGGTTGATGCACAAATACTCTGTCACCTCACAATCATCTTTAGTCAGATATAGGCGCTTCGCCTTGCATTGGTGCTGACGGACGTTCACAATAACGCTCTGTCCTTGTCCCTTCATGCACTTCTTCAGTCTTGCGTTTTTATAGTTCTAGGACATAATGTCCTTCCGAGTGTGCCATGTTTTAAGTGAATGAATCTTCTATAGGTTATGCAATGCTTATTGCTTGCATATGGACTATAACTGACACACTAGAACACAGTTATCTGCTTCACTGCTGCAAACACAGCATATGTAACCAATGTATAATGCTATAACACAAAACATCACCCTAACATTAGAATTTGGCTATTTTTATTCATTTATTTTATTTATTTTAATTTTTATTTATTATTTATTGGGAGGGTTGCTTAATGGTTATTTTTAGGTTTTGTTTGTGCAACCATGAAATAACTTGTAGAGAATGTTTTCTAATGGTTGGTCTTAGGTTTCGTATTTAAAACTACAAAATAGCAATTCTAAAAATATTACAGGGACGTTTTTTAAGACAACCTAGATATAGTTTACAAAACATTTTCTAATGGTTATTTTTAGGCTTATTTTTACAACAATCAATCAATCAATCAATCAATCTTACAGTTACTTTTACAGAACATTGCCTGGTGGTTATTTTTAGGTTTTATATTTACAAGTATAAAATAACATTCCTAGAATGTTCCAGGGAAGTTTTTTGAGACAGCCTAAAAATAACTTTTACAGAATGTATCTAATGGTTATCTATCTATCTATCTATCTATCTATCTATCTATCTATCTATCTATCTATCTATCTATCTATCTATCTATCTTAAAATAATGTTCTGACAATGTTGCCAGGAAGTTTAGACAAAACAATAAAATTACTTTTCAAATTTTTTTTTTTTTTTTTTATATTTTTACTACTTTTAGGCTTTATTTTTACAACTATAAAATAACTTGTTGGGGACATTCCCTGATTTCTAGATTTTATATTTACAACTATATTAAAATAATAAAACAGAATTTTACGGGGAAATCTTTGAGACAACCTAAAAAATAATAACTTGTACAGAACATTATATGACGATTTGTTGCATTTTTACAAACATAAAGTAACTTTTATAGAATGTTTTTAATAACCTAAAAATAACTACATATACGAAATGTTTTCTAATGGTTTTTTTGGGGGGTTTTTTTCAAATATAAAATAATGCTTTTAAAATGTTTTGGGGAATTATTTTTGAAACAACCTAAAAATAATTTATCTAAAATGTTCTCTAATGACTATTTTTAAGTTTTTATAGGTATTTTTATAACCAAAAACTTCTGTACCTTTCCTAAAACATTCTGGGAGCCAGAAATTGCTAGCTGGGTCTGTTCATCATACAAATACCACTTTTGCGGGAAGAAATGAAAATAAATAAATAAAATTTGCCATTAGCATGTTGATAAGCTAACAGCACAGTAATCCAATATGCAATATTGTATATAGTAATTAAATTAATGGAAAATAGTTTTACACTTATTTTTATACCTAACATTTCATTCGCTTTGTCTTCCATTTGGAATTAACTTTACCATGGAGCTTGTTGCAGTGCATTTTGGGATATCAGTGAAGGATGCATGTAATGTTACTAAAGAAAGGTATCTTAGAAGGCTTCTTTATTTGGAACAGGCTTTTCAAATCATTTGGAACTTTCTTTGTATCTGGAATGCATTGTATTTGTTTGTACCAGTCAAGTTGTAAAAACAAAATCAAGTGATGTCTTCCAGTTTGTGTCCTAACCACCAGCAGACTACCAGAACATTTTATAGTTCTGAATTGTTTGTGCCGGGTAGCTCCGCCCACAAGGTAAACTCTCATTGGTCCAAAATCCTGCCTCAAATATCCTTTGACTATGATTGAGTCGCATTGCACAGCAGGGTTGCCAAGTCTTCAGTTTTACCACAGAATTGGGCTACTTTTACACTGTTGCCGCAGGTTGTTTTTGAAGTCCGCAGGTTAAAATGATCTCCCTGGAATCCCCTGACAAAGGGGAAAATCACAGGGAAAAGAATAAAAAAAAAAAAACATGATTGGGCTAGTTCTGAATAGCAATTGGGCTGGTTTTGTTTTGCATACCTGGCAACCCTGTCGCACAGCATTTAGACTGTCAGCACAGTATAGGTTGCATCTTACCTGGTTAGGACAGGTATAATGATCACCTGCGGTCTTACTATCTCCAGCTTTCTGATGTACCATCGCCCTCATATCTGGCAACGCTGCTTTTCATTTGGCTGTCAGACACGGCCTATCCCAGGACACAGTATGGTTCTCACATACTTAAATGTGTCTCATCCTCTCCAGATATTTTTAAACCTTCTTACACTCGACTCCTCAAAACTACTTTCCATTCCGCTTTAAGCACATTAATATTGCCTTCACAGATCTCCAATCTCCACTTATCCCTTTGGATTCCAGCTCTTTCCTAAAAGCTTAGTGGCCCTCTGTCTGAAGCCGCACAGACAACCTTGTCATCACCAAATTAAGAAATAATCACTCTTCCACCGCTAGCCAACTCGGACAATATGGCTCTCAGACGGTGTTTGTGAATGTTTTTCATAAGGAATGAAGAAAATTGTTGATAAACAAACTTGAAATTGGCTTTCTGAGGCCTAAAAGGACACACTAAGGGAATATGGGTGGCACTCTTCATAAATAGGGTAAAAATTGGCGTCTGATTACTATTTTTTAAAGCAATAAAGGCACAAGTCACAAGTTCTTCAAAGTGAGAACTATGAGATATGTTTATAAACTATTTTCTACCACAAATTACCTCAAATAATTAAGTTAATAACATAATCTGTCAAATATTTAATTACCTGTAAAAAAATATCAAATTATTTTAATTAATTAATAGTGTATTTTGATTACCAAATACTAATTAATTTGCACTTTGGCATCCCACCCTGCATGCTTTTCCCACTAATAAAAGAAAACTGAACATTTTATAATATTGTGGACCATAAGGAAGTATTTGTGCTCCATTATTGTATTTAAAGGGATAATTCAACCAGAGATAAAAATGTTATCATCATTTACATCATTAACAGTTAGACTGTTAAGGTTTGGTTTAGGGTTAGTAGAATAACTTGACATATACTTGCAAAGTTTCTAATAGGCAGTATATTGTGTGTTGAAGACCCATCAAAATAAAGTGTTAGAATATATCAAACAGACAGTCTACTAATACTCTAATGACTGCTAGTTGACATGTAATTTCAAAGTTACTTACTGTTAGTAGAATGTCTAAAGTGGACTATCGAAATAAAGTGTTGCCACTTTGGTTAATATAATATACTTAATATAAAGTACGTTTTGAGAAAATAGTTTTTTTGTTTGTTTGTTTTGTTTTGTTTTTTTTACAAAAATAGTGAAAACAAATTTGGATGCCAATCTTGGTAACCCTACAAACCTCACAAAATATAAAGTGTAAAATAAAATAGCTACTATACTAGGACTATAGTATATGAACTATACTGTACTATACTTTAGTACTAAGGTTGTTGTTTTTTTACCCCCTTTTTATAAGGAAAGATAAATCAACACTTTTAAAAAAGAGTTTCAAGCATATTTTGTACCTTTTTTCTGCAAAGGGCCTGATATAAAATATGACAGCAAATAGCAGAATGAATTCCACGACAGCAACTCTACAAGGTCGCATTGGCGCCAAATAAATGAAATAGCAAGAGTTTGTATCATAATGTTACATATCAAGACTTTAAAAAAAATGACTCTTAGTCCTTAAATGACTTCTATCTGTCCAATCTGAAAATAATAACTCCTTAGTGTTTTTATCACGCCCCCTCAAGCACTATCAGCTCATTTGTCTTCGAAGTGTCTAATTTTTTTTTCAAATGCCGTGTTTGTATTGCCCGTTGATAAGGGCTGAAGGAAAATGGGTGTAGCTCTCTTTGCATCTGCAGAGTAGGTAAATGAACAGCACGGGCCCTTATCAAAGCACCTGATGGGAGTTCAAACGGACTGCGCAGCCTTCAAACGCGCAACGACACGGGGACAGAGTGGAAATTAATTGCAAGTGTGGATACAGTGGGGCGGGAGCTCGAAACGCAACAGCTCATCGAGCGGGTGAGGATTGAGATGGATTTCTGTGCGAACAAACAAGTGTGTGATATTTATAAACATATACATTTTCCATTATGGTTGGCGACAAAAAGCTTTCCTCAGTGTATTAGGCATGAATAGCGGGATTAGGGAGAGCAGTGCAGGTTGGGAGGGTTGGGAGATAACTGCTGCTTCATTAAACACACATGCAGACCCCCGTTCCACATCCCGTAACGTTCAATTGAAACACCAAGCTCAATTTCCATAAGAAAAAGCCCCAATGTCATGCAGGTAGGGTGAGAGCAACCCCCAACCCAGACGCCAAGCCGCCCCCAAACCTGCTCGTATCACCTTCATTAATTCCTTGCACTTTAAACACGGCGAAGATTCAGGAAAAGCTTCAATTATGTCTATAGCAACTCACTTGCTGCATTTATTAAGTAGTAATTTTGTTACACAAGGCTAAACGAAAAAAAGAGAAGTCTTCGGCTGACATAAAAGCTAGCTGACATTCTTTTCTTTTCATCTAATCCAAATAGATGAGAGATGGGCTTTGCTTAAAAGTATGGATTTTTTGTTTACGTGCGGCTAAGAGCACTGCAATTTTTTAAAGATTTGTGCCATCGCTGCACTAACAATATAATCATATATTCCCAGGCAAAAACGCATTCCTAGTTCAAAGAGGAGTATTTCTTTGGCATATTAGGATTTTTAATCGCCTAATACTCTCCTAGCGTTGCAAATCCTTGAGAATGGTTTAATTGCGTCTTAGAAATACGGTCCCAAAGAGGTTCTTGAAAACATAACCTTAACCCATTGAAGTTCATAGTGGGAACTGCTTATCTTCAGCATGTGACATTTCCCTCATATTAGTCAATATTTAAAAGATATGCCTTAATTAAACAGGCAGGAAAAAAAACATAGGGGATGATACAGCATGTCTGTATATTATATATTTCAGACATGTGCACTACTTCACTTCAGAATTGGATATATTTCAAAATAAACACAGTTCTATGAGTAGCCATAGTTTCCCGCCAAAATACTTTTTAAATTGGTCAAACAATGTATTTGTTGTTTTTGAAATTTTGTGACTTTTTTCATGAATGTGCATGCAAAGTTTTGACATATGGATGTGTTTTGAGTAGTCTGTGCAAATTCTGCCTATATCGATTGTGTTGAGGTTAAATTGATTTCCACACAGGTCACCAAAAATCAACACTTCAAAAAACAGCAAAAAAAAAAAACCCTGCTTATCATATGTCAAAGTTCTGCATTACTTCACATCAGAACTGAATATATTTATAAAATATAGCTGCAAGCAGCAATTAAGGGGCTAAGCACATTAGAGGCAAAATGAGGAGCTAAGCATGGCAGCAGTCATCAGACCAACAGCAACAATGTGTAATTTTATCCATTTTAAGATGATTTTACTTCAAATGGCTGAAGATTTATAAATATAATCACTAGTGATATGAGTTACTGGTTTATTGCTTTTGACCTATAGGTGGCGCTGTTATCAAATTGATGTGGTGTGGTCAAGTGTGAAGTGACAATGGCACACACAAGTTTGGTGTCAATATGTCAAAGTTTTGTAGAGATACAGCCTCAGATACAGTTTGGCATCACGCCATCAAATTTGTTGATGCACTAAATGAAAACCATTTCATCTATGGACACAAAATCCATAATTTTTTGCCAACATGGTCTAAAGATGATCTGAGTCAAATTTGGACCAAATTTGATTTTTTTATTTATGCCCCAAAACATTTTTGAGTACCTTCAAGGCACGGTCGAAGACACATACCAAGTTTTGTGACGATACGCCAATGTGTTCATAACATATTGCATTTTATGACAAAATGCAAAATGGTTGACACCCACAATAACTGACAAGGGAAAATTGGATATCGTTTGACTCGATGTGCTGCATTTTGTGATTTTTTAGCTTATAAGCAAAAATAGCAATATTTCATATATCCTAATTGTGCAAATTGTCCTTCAGGTCATGGTTATTATAACACACACTAAGTTTGGTTTGAATACATTAGTGTTGTGGACATATAGCTTCATGTTCATTTTTGCGCGCTCTTCGTCAAATTCGTTCGTGCATCATTCGAGAACGGTTTTACCAAAGAACTTGAATTCAATAACTTTTTACCAGCATGGTCTGAAGATGATCTGTGCCAATTTTGTTGAAAATCAGACAAACCATCTAGAACAAGTTTGGAAAAAGTCATTTTTTAGGATAATTCAAAAATTGCGACAAATCTTGAAAAATTTAACCCAGCATGAGCCAAGGAATCAGAGGAAAAAGAATTTAGGATCATGAATGTGCATGCAAGATTTCAACACGCTATTAACATGTCCCTCAAGCTCAACCTAAAAATGAGTATATTTTACAGAGAAGGTAATCGTATGACATATTGCAACAATCTCAGCAAAGTCCATCCAATATGGTGGATAATGCAGGAGAAATATTCACTATAAATGTAATTTTGAAACTGAAAATTGGCAATAAAAAGATGAATCTAATTAAATATTTTACTCAATATTTGTGTGTTGTGTTTTCATGCTTAGAATATTATACCATTAGCATAGCCACCATGCTAACACTAAACTCTTTTACAAACCTTTAAGTCTTGATTCAAGAGTGATATTATAGTTATAGTTTCTGCCATAGAGTGATAAAAATCAGTCACTTATGAGTCCTGTTTTCATTAAGATACTGGCTTAAAAGGTAGGCATTATACAGCAAGGCAGCTCACTAGGTTTTGTAACAGTCAAACTCTAAAACCTTCTAACTGTGTTTAAAAAAGATCTCATATGTATTTATTATGAAACTCACAATAATAACAATAACACCTAAACCAATTACTATCCAGTTAGTCACCAAAAAAAAAAAAAAAAAATCAATTAAGGCCAAACTTTAACAGCAACAGCAACCTCTACAGATCTACAGAACCAGGTTAATGTGAATTATGTGAGGATTAACTTTCAAAGGCACATTAATCATAATAGATTATCGACTTACATTTCCAAATATGGAGCACCTTGAACTTTTGTTTGCTCTACAGCTGTTTTATTGCTCTGATTCAGTTCTGTATTTAAAAGGATTACTGCCTTAAAACAGTTGAGATGAAGCAAATAAAGGAATAGTTTGTTCCAAACTTGTATGACTTTTATTCTTCCGTGTACACAAGAATATATATATAAAATTATATATATAATAAAATATACATTTGAATTATATATATATATATATATATATATATATATATATATATATATACAGTATATTTATATATATATATATATATATGTATATCAAATTTGAACTGGAACTCTCCTGTTTATATTTGTACAAACATTCGTGCCATTTTAGCAAACAACATAGAGGTGATGAAAAAATTATGTGTTTCTTGTTTACACCTGAACTTTGATTGCTTGAATTTTGGTAAAAGGAGACAAAGAATATGAAATGGGGATGTTTTTTTTTGCTAATGTGACATGTTATAAAACTGGTCGCCAAATAAGACATAGGCAAACTATTGTATTTTCATCCATTCAAAAATGTGTTCAAAATTCATATTTTGCTTAAAATGTTGCTTTTTCGCAATTCCAGGCATGTGCTGTTGAGATTGAAAACTGGACAAAAGAAACTAGTTGCGAGCGAGAAGTACAGACAGCTCAACAAGAGGAAATAAGACATCTTTCTCAATAATTTGGGAAGCCAAATGTGATCTGGCTGTCAGAACGTGGCAATGCACAAACCAAGATGCAAAGTTGTAATCTATGTCAAAACAGCAGTTAGAGCGAGTGGCGTGGAGGAGCGTTTGGCGAGGTTAAGGTCTGTGGGAGAGGGGGGAAATGTCATTTGGTTTGGAGGAAGAAAGACATGTCATTCAGTGCTAGACTATCCTTTCCAATCGTCAGATGAAATGCCAGTTTTGCTCCAGGACAGCGTTTAAGCTGACAGAGGAAGCCTTGTTTGAGGCCGTTACCTCAGGGCTGGCACAGACCGCAGCTTCCGTGGGCTTGCTGGATTTATGAAGAAACGTGCCTCGAGTCTTTCAGTTTGTCCTATTTAATCATAGTTGTATCACTTCTGAACTCAGCTTTTTCAAAACATATTTAAAACGACGATTAAAACTCATTTAAATACTGAAATTATGGATAAATAGTGTGTGGAATGTATCATCTATGATAATATATAATTGTTGTTTTAACAATAGCTGACATTATGAAGTACGTCACTCACTTTGCAAAAACAAACAAAAACACATCCAAAAGTATTCACTGTGTGATGAAGCTTTTCAAAGATTTTTGTTTTGTGTATTTATATATGAAATAGTTAAGTAGTATCAAACAAGCAAGAGAGTAGTTTTTCTGAATATTTGCGTGTAAGCGAGGCTTCACGAGTTCAACAAACAAGAAGTTAATATTGAGTGAGTTATATTTTAGGCATTATATTGTCTGTTTTTGCTATGTTTCGCCAACGAAAATAGTTCCAGACAAAGACGATGCAGAACATGTGTGCATCACAGAGCAAAACTTGAAAGAATCTGTTTTTAAATGAATCATTAGAGTCAATGATTGAATTACTCATTCATAAAAACAGTCATTTGATTCATTTCTGAATGAATCAACCATTTTGAATGAATCGTTTGAATGAATGATTCAGTGAATCCCTCATTAAGACAGGGTTGGGCTGCCACCTAACGGCAGATTTAGGCAGACCTAGAACAAAAACACACAAAAATATTGCCTCATAATCATTATCGAAAAAAATCTATTTAATTTTATTTTTGTCATTATCGCACACAACTAAAAGAACTTGTATTTAAAGTGAAGTGTGTAATTTTTGCATCATATGGGTGAGTAGCGAAATTATTTTGTTAATTTTGCGGCCAATTAATGCGGCCAACATAGGGAAACTTTGACCCTCAAGCGAAATTCCTGGTCAGGTGAATTTCTATTAAAAAGTCTCACATTTTGACCGCAAAAAATTTGCCAAACAATGGTACACGTGACTGCATCTTTAGCGTCACCAAACAGAATTGCTTAATTAATGATGTTTAAAAAAAACAAAAAAACAAAAAAAACAACAGGTTTGTTGAACACTCCCCTCATCTATCATTGGTCAGACAAAGAGATAGCCCCGCCCTAAACTCACGCAATTGGTTGAGCCAGTGTTGCTTTGTTGGACTGGCTACGATACTCAAACAAACAGATCCAAACCACTTTCAACTTTCGAATTACTTGTAGATTACTTAGATTTGTCATATTAAACACACATACAAGGAAGTATTTTAACGTTGAATAAAAGCAAGGTTTGACACAAGAGAGAGATTGACTTCTTACACAGATTATTTAGTCTTGTCTGTTGGACACTTTGAAGTCACACTGGATGGCGGTCAAACCCAAACACTGACTAAACAGTTCATGAAGGTCAGCAGTGCAACACTGTACAACTAAAATAATGTTTCACATTTTATAACTAAGTACATTTCTTTATCTGCTGCTTTGTGATTTATTAACCAGGAAAAATTCTCAAATGTTTTGAAATGACAGATACTGCACTGTTGAACTCCTAATATTTGTGTTTTAGATTTGGACTTGTCTGTATAGATTTAACAAATGATAATTCATAAGCCTTTTAAACAACTGAACAATTTAAGCAACCACGTTAAACAACTAAATAAAACTCACTCCCACGGTGTGTGGTTGCCAAAGAGTTGTTGTGCAGTTGCTAAGGTATTCTGAGTGTTTTACAGCACTTTGCTTTGCAGTTGCTAGGGTGTTCTAGGTGGTTGCTAGGGTATTTTGGGCTGTTACTAGCAGTTGTTGACTGCTATCAGTATCTTGAGAGCAGGCTAGCTTATGATCAATATAATGCTGATATGTAACACAATCAGTAAAGCTTATTTTTGTACACAAAGTTTATTTATTTTTTTTTATACTGGAACTGACATCAGGCTAAATGACCACTTCTGTTAATCAGCCATCACAATAGCCAGATTTCAGCCAATTAATTGTCATGGATGATTTATTAGTATATTACTGGTTGTTAAGTGGTTACTTAAAAGGCCAAAGTCAAAAGATTTGATCTCACTCTCATATTCTGGTCTCTAGATATAACTCATGTCCCTGCTTAAATGTAAGTTCTGTTTTGGTTTGTTTTGTTTTTTTTCATCTGATTTTTTTAACCTCCCCAAGGTGAAACTCATAAATCCAATCACTCAGAAAAGAAAACTCTCATAAAATTGTGTGTCGTGTGTAGCACAAACAGGACCAATAAAGTTATTTATAAAAAAATAATATTTTATATTGTAAAAATGAATATTGCAAAAAATATGATAAAAAATATTGTGTTATTTTGTTTTGTGTTGTTTTTAGTTTATTTGTGTTTGTTTGTTTGTTTGTTTTGTATTTTTATTTCATTTTGTTTGGAATTTGTGTGTGTGTGTGTGTGTGTGTGTTTATTTTGTTTTGTTTTATGTTTTTTGTTGTGTGTGTGTGTGTGTGGTTTGTTTGGTGTTTTTATTTTGTTTTGTTTTTGCTTGTTTTGTGTTTTTATTGTTGTGTGTGTGTGTACCTGTTTTTCTATTCAGGTGGGGACTTAAACCTGAATACACACAGACTCATGGGGACTCGTGTCACGGTGGGGACCTAAATTGAGCTCCCCACGGGCAAACAAGCTAATAAATCACACAGAATTAAGTTTTTGAAAATCTAAAAATGCAGAAAGTTTCCTGTAAGGGGTAGGTTTAGGTGTAGGGTTGGTGTAGGGTGATAGAATATATGGTCTGTACAGTAGAAAAACCATTACACCTATGGAGAGTCCCCGCAAACCAGACATGTGTATTTGTGTGTGTGTGTTTTGTTTTGTTTTGTTTTTTTGTGCTTTTTTATTATTTATTTGGTATGGGATTGGATGAGTTACACGCCAAAACTGATACTTACGGCTACATGTTTGTTTAACCCTAACTATGAGCAAAAGCTCCACTCATTATTAGTGTATATGCATTTATCAACACTTCATTAGTATCTGCGGCATAGTGAGTCTGTCATTTTAGCGATACTGTGTGGCCTATTTCCAGTGTGTGTCACACCTGCAGGGCCGAGTGAATCACCTCTGACTCACTCAGGTAAATGTCAAACAGCCTCCAGGCAGAAACGCTAGCAGTCTCTCTCACTAACGCTGAGTAATGACATCAACCCCCGTAATGAAATCAAACGAAAGTCCACGTGATTCCCGGTGGAGAAGACTGCTGTGAAAAACATCACAGGAAAAGAGAGAGCAAGTGAGGAGAGATGTATTTCATTACAACAGGGCTTAATCAACAACCTTAAAAAGGATCTTCTCACTTTCATGGCATGGGTGGAGTTAAATGCAAGTATTCCCCTCAATCTGTGAATAAACAGCGCCTGAATGCTGCTATCTCTGATCAAAGTGTTTCAGGTGGTGTCCATGCAGATAAAGCAGGATTAGCGGCACATACTGAGCAAATAATTGCCCTTCTTTTGAAATCCGGCGTTTGCAGAGAAAGGATACTGCTAGTTTGCCATGGAGACCACAGTCCTGTATGAGCGCTAATACTGCCACTCCTCTAATTTGATTGGCCTTTTAATGATATTGAAAAGTGCTAATCAAAAATAACCTCCATTTCAGTGGCAATTCATGATATATTGTTAAATTCAGTGTTCGGCTTCAATTAATTCTTTTCTTCTTTAACGTTTCATAATGAAGAGCACACCTGTGGATTAAGCTCTTATCCAGCCTCATAGATCATTAATCTGAAACCATTTCAACAGCAGGCATGTCAAATTTATTTATTATCCTTTATTAATCCTTAACTAATAGCTCATCTAACTGGCTTTTAAAAGTTTAGGAAGATTAAAACTCTACATTTCTCTAATCCAGCATTTGTGGATATGTCTAAATTAATAAATCTTATCAAAACATTTTGACACTTCAGCTTCAAATTAAAAGGAAAACAAAGAAGAAATATTCAGCATTAAGTAAAGCCTATGCTAGGATCAATATATTTGTGTCTGTGTGTGTGTGTGTGTGTGTGTGTGTGTGTGTGTGTGTGTGTGTGTGCGCGTTTTTGTGAAAAGTCAGGACATAGATTCGTATAATGACGAAGGTATGACAGGTATTACAAGGTGAAGGTGACATCTCAGGACCCATGTCCCCACTTTTCAAAACGCTTATAAATCACACAGAGTGAGGTTTTTTTGGGGAAAGTTGAAATGCTCCTGTAAGGGGTAGGTTTAGGTGTAGGGTTGGTTTAGGGCAATAGCACATACAGTAAGTACACTATAAAAACCATTACGCTCATGGAATGTCCCCACTTTTCACAAAAACGAACATGTGTGTGTGTGTGTGTGTGTGTGTGTGCGTGCGTGTGTGTGGTTTATGCTTTTATGCTTGTTTTGTGGTTTGTTATTTTGGGTTTTACGCTTGTTTGTTTTTGGTGGGAGGTTTGTTTTGCTTTTTTATTTTGTTTTGGTAGTTTGTTATGCTTTTTATTTAATTATTTTGTTTTGTTTTGTTTTTGTTAATTTTGTTGTTGTTTAGCGGTTTGGTTAGATTTTTTGTAGTTTGTTTTGTGGTGTGTTTTGGGTTTTATGTTTGTTTCGTTTTTCGTTTGGTGTTTTTTTTTTTTTTTTTTTGATATTCTGTTTGTTTTTTGTTTTGTGATTTGTTTTTCATGTTTTTGTGGTTTGTTTTTCTTTTGTAAGTTTTTTTTTTAGTTTTGTGGTTTGTTCTGCTTTTTGGTTTGTTTGTTTTATCACGGTTTTGTGTTTTTATTGTTTTTTGCTTTGTTCTTGTTTTCTGGTTTGCTTTGTTTTTGAGTAGTTTGTTTTTGTTTGTTTTGGGTTTTATGATAGTTTGTTTTTGTTTGGTGGTTTGTTCTGCTTGTTTAGTTTGTTTTGTAGTTTGTTATTTAATATATTTTCTGGATTGTTTTGCTTTTTGGTTTTGATCTGATTTGTTGTTTTGATTTTTGGTTTGGTTTGTTTTTATTTTTGTTGCTGTTGTATTTTGTTTGGTAGTGGTTTGGTTGTGTTTGCTTTGTCTTGTGTATTGTTTGCTTTGTTTGGTGTTTCATGTCTTTTATCATGTGAAATTATTTACAAATTGTTTAGCTTTTCAGTAAACATACTATAATTCATGTACTTATATATTAAAGGCAGTTAAAAAAAACACATTATTTTGGAAATAAAATTTCTAAATTGTATTTTTTGAAATAGAATATTGTACAAATTGTACAACAGAAAATAGTACTTCATGTTTTAACAAATAATGTATTATTGAAACATTACACATCCTAAGAGTTTTGAGGGTGCTTGTTTTATATTTTAACAATGTAATTTCAATTACTTTCAATGTACTTTTTCAATTAAAATTCTAACAACATTTTAATAACAAAATACAAAGGCAAGTAACATCAAATAAGATCAGTCTGTTTGCAGGTGATTTTGACTGGCAGAAATGGGAAGAACTAAGTCACTTGAGTTATTTTGAATGGTGTCTTCACAACACAAGCTGATTTGGAGTAGTTAATCATCTATTTGTCTATGTGCCGCCAGGGATGTAACCCCCTAATCCAGCTCGGCAAGACCCCAGCCCCACAGGACGTCCCACAGCCCAGCCAGAGGTACTCTGAGAAATGTACACAAAGCTGCATTTGCTTAAGATGCTGTCATGAGTGTGAGCAAAGATGTGGGCAGTGTGTGTGTGTGTGTGTGTGTGTGTGTGCGTGTGTGAGTGTGTGTGTGTATGTATGCGTGTGTGTGTGTGTGTGTGTGTGTGTGTGTGTGTGTGTGCTCTCCACACATCTGTGCGGGATAGTGTGGTAGATCAGCGCCACTTTGATCCCTCACTAAAACACACATCAACACAAACACAGAAACAAACGTTTGATGCCATCCCAGAAGAGCTCATGTGAAATGTTAATCAATCGCATCAATCCGTAGCGCTCAAGGATACACAGCGAGGCGACTCTTCTGAGTATATTAATGCTTTTGCAGTTCTCAAGGCTATTCATTTCGTTTCCATAGTGACATGCTTTATATCATCTCCCAAACCTATTACACGTGACAGTTGATGTGGAGATGCAAGTTTTCAGGCCTCCTTTATACCACAGACTTGAGAAATTAGTTTATGCAGTGACCCGAAAAACACTTTGGACACTTACAGTACACTTAATAACTGAATGTCAAACAAACAAATACATTTTAATTAAATAAATACATAAATAAAAATCTATTTTAATTAAAATAAATACAAATCTATTTTAAAATAAATAAATGAATAAATACATAAATAAATGAAAATCTAGTTCATACTGTATAAAGAAATAAAGGTAGCACTTTGTTTTACAGTACGTGTACTTCCCTGGAACATACATGGTAAATATCTTGTACCTAAAGGCAAGTGAGTGGTAACACAAGGTACTTACCTGAAGCGTATGTTCATGTTCAAATAAGAAACACGGCTGTACTTAACAGTCGTACATGCATGGTAATTAGTTTGTAAATACAGACAAGTGTGGGTAATAACAGTCACTTACAGGTAGTGCCTGTACATGGTAACTAATTAGATACTTTACAGTACTTACTAATGTGTATACATGGTAAATATGAAGTACTTACGAACAAGTGGGTACAAACAGGCACGTCCTTACAGTATCTGTATATGGTAACTAATAAGACACATTACTGTACATACTAATGATATGTACATTGTAAATGTGTAGCACCTATGGAAAAATGTGCTATTATGTGGTAACAAACAAGACACATACGGTACTTGGTATACACGTGGTAAATATGTAGTACTTACAAACAAGTGTTTGTTAATGTTAAATTGCTCTCCACAACAGTGCTTATAAAGTTTGAAGAACTGGTAATTCCTGTGTAATGTTTATGTAAAAGGGTGCACTTTATGTTACAGTCCTATTTCCATATACTTACTATGCACGTACTGGTGTATGTACCTATTAGTTAATGTACAGAATAAGTTATGCGGTGATCAAGTTGGGGGTATAAACATGGACCAAGGTACTTATTGAGTAACTGATGGTAGATGGTACATAGTAAGTATATGGAAATAGGACTGTAAAATAAAGTGCACCATTTTACATAAACATTACACAGGAATTACCAATTCTTCAAACTTTGTAAGCACTGTTGTGGAGAGCAATTTAACATTAACACACATACTTGTCCGTAAGTACTTCATATTCACCATGTATGTACATTAGTAAGTACAGTAAAGTATCTAATTAGTTACCAAGTACAGGCACTACCTGTAAGTGACCGTTCTTACCCACACTTGTCTGTATGTACAAAGTAATTACCATGCATGTGCGACTTTTAAGTACAGCCGTCTTATTTGTTACCATGAACATACACTTCAGGTAAGTACCTTGTGTTACCACTCATTTGCCTGTAGGTACAAGATATTTACCATGTATGTACCAGGGAAGTAAACGTACTGTAAAATAAAGTGCTACCTAAACTGTAAATAAATAAACTAAGACATTCTGTTTTTTGTTTTTTACTCTAAATAACATGTTAGACTTGGGGAGATGTACACAGTCACTTTTAAGCAAATAAACTGCATTCGTGAGCCAAAGTTTGACATTAAATGACAATATTACTCGTTTAGCAGTCCTTGGCAGAGGAAGTTTCGTCAAACAGGGTAAACGATCCTCTCTGTTGATAATGGTACACCTGTGGAACAAACGCTAGCATTGCACAGCATCATTTATCTTTTACAATTCAGTTGCTAGGAGACTTTTGTTGACAATCAAACACCTGCAAAGCAAACAGTGGCGTTCTAGTTCTGTTTCCTGATATGTCAGTTTCAGTGGAGCAGCTTTATGGTCAGAAGAGACATCAAATAAAAATATCCCGATGGCTGACTTGAACTATGAACATATTCTACTTATGCTTTCATCTGTTTAAAGTGACTTTAATACATCTACTACAAATCACGGTAACACTTTATTTTAGGGTCTCTTAACTAGTTGCTTATTAGCATGCATATTACTAGAATATTAGCCATTTTTTAGTAGTAATTAAGCACATATTAATGCCTTATTCTACTTTACCTTATTCTACATCCCTAATCCTACCCAATACCTAAACTTAACAACTACCTTACTAGCTATTAATAAGCAGCAAATTAGGAGTTTATTGAGGGGAAAAGTCATGGTTAATAGAGAAAAAGTTTTCCCTATTCTAAAGTGTTTCCCAAATCACTGCCAAATCAGTTGCTTAAAAGACACTGCAAAACTATTCAGAAACATGTAGTTAATTTTGAGAAAAACTGGTTTAAAAAAAATGGCATATATTGCAGTTTGTTGCATTTAGACATTGTGAGCCAAATAAAGTGTACGAAAGCTTGTGTATATTATAGTAACACTATCTTCTGATATTCATGAGAATCTCTCATTAGATATTTTGATCAGATAGCAATGGGTTTTTTTTTTTTTTAAATCTATTGCAATGCATAGATTTGAGTGTGAAAATGAATGTGTATATATTATAAAAATATCTCATAAATTATAAAATATTAATAAAATATCTGCGCAAATACCAATAGGTTTTAAACTTTGCATCTATTGCAATGGCATTCAGACTTTTTAAGTAAAATTAAGAATTAAAACAGTTTGGGGGCCACTGTACACATAAAATGTAAGTGTTTATATTATAGTACCATATTTCTGTAATACTCATATCAAATCTCTGATCAGATAGCAATTGTTTTAGCATTTTGTGTCTACTGAAATGACATTCAGACATTTTAAGTCAAATTAAGTGTCCTAAAACTTTGTTGGGCCTCTGTACAGATTTGTGTGTATAGATTATTGTAAGGCTTTCTTTCAATATTCATAAAAATCTCTGATTTAGATACCAAATGTTTGGGAAAGTAATTGTGCAAAATTTTTGTGTATAATAAAGTAGTACTTTCTTTTAATATTCATAAAAAAAATATCTAATCAGATATCAATTTTGTATCTATTGCAATGACATTCAGACATTTTAAGTAAAATTAAGTGTCCAAAAACTTTTTGGAACCACTGTACACATTTGTGTGTATATTGAGTACTTTATTTTAATAAAAAAATCTCTTATTACTCTAAGCCTACCCAGAATCATTTCAAATTAATTGGAAACAGCTTTGACTGTCAATTATAAGATGTAGTTGTTCTAATGCAATAAGAAGTGTTAAAGCGCATTTCCCTCCTACGTTAAAACCGCACGCGGCCCTCTCTTCACCATCTACTTCCCCGCTGATGGAAACTTTTCAGAGATGAACAATACCCAATTACACATTGAGATAAACACATCAAATGCCTACTTCAATTGTTTCAGAAACAGATTGGAATGAAATTAGAATGAAATTGCCGCTTTATACGACTTTTCTGCCTTCAAAAAATGACTCACTCTGCCACAATGACAGGGCTGTTTAATTTTGTAAATACACAATGGTTCTTTGTCTCTTTTGTTGCTTTTGACTTTCAAAAGCTCACTAAAATTGTCTTTTTCTTCTCTTTTTTTGGGACTAAATGCATTATTAATGAGCGGTGGCCTACGTTTACATCATAGGAAACACTCGAATGTCATAAAAGTGCAATTTTACTTGTTACAAAATGACTGACTAAATACCACATGTCAGTGTCATGTTTGAAGATGCGCCACATGATATCTTTGTCATTAAACAGCAGCGAATCATGCTTGAAGACAAGCAATGTGAATGACTGTCAAAACAGCGCTCACTCAGAGTAAAAGCTGGGAGTGAATGCTGTAATTTGCTGGAGAAATTAATTATCTTGATTAATCAAACTTGTGAAAAGTCCGGAGCTCGAACAAGAGAGGCAAGAGATGCTGATAGATCTCAAAAAGGCTAGTAGTTGAAAAACAGGCTAAATATTTTAAAAGTTTCAAGCTTGTTCGGCTTTCTATTATGCAACTGTGAACAATAATTTTATCTAACTGAAGTCTTGATCTAAGTAGGGCTGTCAAAAACATTTAACCATGATTAGTCTCAAAATTGTTTCTTATTAAACAACCTCAGTTTCTGAATTATGCTTCAAGTTACGCAATATTTGTGATTGGTTTCAAACAGTTTCCGATCATTTGTTAGAAATCACAAGAACCGCATGCAATGATGAAAGAAGCGATGTTGTTAAACATAATTAGCCTAGCGTGCTTTAACACGCTTTCTTTGACAGCTTGGGTTTATAGCTAATGGGTTTATAGACTCGGGAAGAAACGTGTCGGATGGTTCATGAAGCCAAAGGGCATCACATTACATCTACACAATCCATTATCCAATGTTAAAAGAGTGATGGAGAGGAAATAGTCCATCCGACCGATCAATCAATCTCTTCTAATCCACATCTTCATGTAAGAGCACAAGACTTGGGCTTTCACTCCGCTACTCACACCAAGAGAAAGAGTAAAAGAAAACACGGCTATTGAAAATCACATTGCATGCGCCACAAAACCCACAAGTGTGTCTGTCTATTTTCAGCCCAACACAAAGATAAAGAGAACAATTGGGCCAGGCAATATGTTCAGCGCAAGGGAAACAATGGCAGAGTGCCCATGCTGCACTTTCAATGTGGCTGTGTACCACTGACCAGATACCATCACTAAACTTCTCAACGGGGAAGGGGGCAGACTGTGTTTTTTTTTTTGTTTTTTGTTTTTTCAGTTTGGTAGAAATACAAGATCTTAAATTTTTCCAGGACTAGGATGAATTGGTAACACTTCAGATTAGGGAACACATATTCACTATTAATTAAGAGTTTTCCCTGCTTATTGATAGTAAGGTAGTTGGCGTAAGTAGTTAAGTTTAGGTATGAAGTAGGGTTAATGGATATACAACATGGTCATTCAGAATAAGGCATTAATATGTGCTTTACAAGTACTAATAAACAGCCAATATTCTAGTAATATGCATGCTAATAATCAACTAGCTAATAGTGGATAGTTACTGATGTTTCTTTAATTAAACAAATCTTATTAAACAGTAGAGCTTAAATCTTACACAGTAGAGCATGGTGTTAGGTCATGGGTTTGATTCCCACTTTTAAAATGTAAATGTGAACATTAAATGCAATGCAAATCACTTTGCATAAAAGCCTAAACGTAAATTCTAGCAATTCACTGTATTTATTTAGTTTTGTATTTTTTTATATATATTTTTCATATTGACATCAAATTCTAGGAGTGAATTTCCAATCTGATTTTATCTACTTTTTTTTTTACTTTGGTAAAAATAAAAGTTCTTCATTTTGTCCAAGGACTACGAAAACAGATTATTTACTTGTTTTCTCAGTAAATAATGTTTTTTTTTTTTTTTTTTTTTAATTAATCATATTTTGTGTAAAACTTTAGTACAATTTTACTTTTACACACATTTAATCTTTTTGAATTTTACATTCAGTTACTGCAAGACCATTCAATGGAAAAATTAACATTTCAGAATGTTGTAAAATACTACAGAACAATGACAGTGAGTTAGTCAAGTTTTTGTAGCTCAAACAGAGTAGAGCATGGCAATAGGTCATGGGTTCGATTCCCAGCGAAAGCAAGAACTGATCAATTGTAAATGGGAACCTTGAATGCAATGCAGATCACTTTGGATAAAATCATTTGTCAAATGCATAAATGTAAATTCTTGCAAATTCACTAAATATGTTATTTTATCTACCTTTTTCACTTGGGTAGAATTAGATATTATTGATGTTTTCGATGTACTTTATAGAGACTATAACAGAAATAGATGTGCTTTTTTTTTTAATTTTATGTAGCTTCACAATACACTTGTTGAATGCATTGATGAACAAATTGCCTGAAACTGCCATATATTTTTTTGTGTTAAAAATTAAAATGCATTTTTATTATTTGACAAAAAAAAAAAAAAATGAATTAAACCAATTAAGACCAATAAATAAAAATAAAAAGTTCTCATCATTTTAGTGGAAACTGGTCTTGAAAATTTAGTCCAAAAAAAGTCTTAGTAGCAAAAACAGGGTTTAATTAATTTCCAATGGTACTTTTCAGAGCGTTTCAGAGCACTGGAGTGGAAAGTGGTTGGAGAGGCCAGTGCTTGGCAACCGGGCTAATCTATGACCTCATTTGAGAGTCTGACATCAGCCTATAGGCATCTAGAGGTGGTTCTTAGCCAGGCCCGGGAGGGGTTTGGGTCCTCCAGTCTTTGGACTTCAATCGCTGAAGGATATGTAGCATCAACACTACAAGCACTGAGGATCTGAAGTGCTCACAAGAACCATTACTCACTTTCATTCACTCTTTCGACCAATGCATTTTTTATTACTGAAGTAAAGTCCCAAACATTTCTTTTTGAGAAGTTTTAAAAGAACAAGGGCAAAAATTGCAACAATAATCTTTTTTGTCATTTAAAAAAAAATTACCCAATTTTCCAAGCATGCAACAAAATGCTCCAGAGTTTCATTCTTGGTTATCACGGCGGGGCCCAGCGCCTCCTGCAAGTGCCGTCAGTTATCTCTGTGTGTTCATGTAAGCGATCATGACACACAAAAGCAGTAAAATGGCAAACATGAATGCTCCAGGAAGGAGGATTTTATTTTGTGGTGGAAACGTGCAGAAACAGTCTCCTCCTTGTTGTGGTGGGGCTGCTCTTATCACTTTTGTGGCCTACATGACGAGAGGGACTCGATAAGAGGCGCACAAACGCCGCCTTTCTTTCTGCGCGCAACATGAAACTTCCACGCTCTCGTATGAGTGGCAGGGACATCCTCAACAATTTACGCTCCATTCACGGACAAGGACAACATGGGACAGAGTAAAATGAATCTGTCCATGAAAGAGCCGTTTTTCGCTGTAGCAGAAATGCCAGATCAAGTGTTAATTTCTGAACATTTCGCTTTTTGTGGAAAATGATGAAGTAAAGAAATTTTGTTGGAAGCTAAACTTTGCTTCAATGAAACCGCAACCGAATCTCTACCAAGGCCACATCTTAGAACATTTCCAAAACTTTGATGGTTAAAGGCATTATGGAAGAGTAAAAGGAATCTGTTTGTGAAAGAAGTGATTTTTTTTTTTTTTTGGAACCAAAAACATCAAAAAAGTGTAAAATTGTAACATTTTGCTGTTGTTAACACCTCACACCAATTTATTTTACAGTCCTGTTCCATATGTATAAATGGGTAATAACTAGGTACTAACTCTAAACCTACCCCTAAACCTAACCTCCATGTAGTTAACTTATATTACAGTACTTTCTTAGGTAAGTACAATTTAAGTGCATGTAAGTACACATGCTGTAAAATAAAGTGCAACCAGGAAAACATTTAACCATATATTAAGGCCACATAACACAAAATTCTCTAAACTGCAAGCAAAAGACAATTTCTTGTAAAAACACAGCTTTAAAAACTATAGGTGTAAAGACATTTCAGTATTTGTTGCTGTTAACACTTCAAAGTGAAGAAATTTTATTGTAAGCCAAAACTTTGGTTCAATAAAACCATAACTGAATCTCTAACAAGACCACATGTTAGAAAGTTTAGAGTAAAATGATTCTGTAGATTATTATTATTTTTATTTTTTTATTTTTTGAGTACTAAAAAACATCCAAAAAGTGTACATTTTTAATATTTTGAAGTTGTAAATACCTCCATAGTGAATAAATTTGATTAAAGCAAAAACTTCAAACCAAGAGGCAATTTCTTTTAACTTTCAAACAAGTTTTTGACTAAAAGCTAAAAATGTAAACATATTTGACTTTTTTGTTGTTGTTTACACTTCGAAGTGAAGAACTTTCACTGGAAGCAACAACTTTATTTCAATAAATCAATAAATAAATCTCTACCAAGGCCACATTTAATAAATTTCCCGAAACTTTGACTGGTTAACAACAGTATGGAAGAGTTACAGGAATCTTTCAATGAAAGAGGTGAGTTTATTGGTAACACTTTAGCATAGGGACCAATGTATTCTACATCCCTAGTCCTACTCAATACCTAAACTTAACAACTACCTTACTAACTATTAATAAGCAGCAAATTAGCAGTTTATTGAGGCAAAAGTCATATTTAATGGTTTGTTAATAGTGATAATTAGACCTTAAATAAAGTGTGAACATTTTATTTATTAATTAATTTTTTTTTTTTGAAGTATTAACAATTTCAAATAAAGTATTAACAAATATAAATATCCACAAAGTGTAAATGTTTAACGTTTTGATGTTGTAAATATCTCACAGGCAATATGATATGAGTTAAAAACTTGAAACATATATCAAGGCCACATCTCACAATATTCCAAAAAATTGCGTAAAAGAGACAATTTCTTGTAAGAAGCACAACTTTCAAATCACAAAGTGTAAACACATTTCACTTTTCGCCATTGTTTAAACCTCAAAGTGACTCAATTTCACTGGAAGCGAACACTTTGCTTCAATAAATCCATAAACTTACGTCAAGGCCCCAACTTACAAAGTTCGCGACAGACGGTTAAATTCCGTCTCGCTGAGCGACCTGTTGCCGCTGAAGCAGCGTTTGCAGCAGGGCCTTTTCCTGCGTCGATGTCTGCACCCTTAAGGAACGGAGGCTCGCACATTTACTTTCAGAGCGCCGAATTTGTGTTTGTAAGGAAGGTTCCCGGGGCCTTTGTTTTCAGGCCTTGATGTGTGACCAGCAACCCACAGGCCTCCCCTTCACCTCCCGGCCCATTCTGCCCGCGTTCTGCCCACCCATACTGACACAGCAGGGGGAAGGGTTTCAGAGGAGCCTGCATCAAAAGCTCGAGGAGAAAAAATTGCTTTTCAGGGCTCTGATGTGTGGGAATCGAATGAGGGGCCGAGCTCAAATCCGGTCTCCAGGCAACCGCGGGTGATATGCCGCGGGAATATCATTAAAGTTGGAAACTAAGCAGTCGCTCTGAATTAGTAAACCTAATCAGCATGGTTTTAAAGAGAGGGAACGGGAGGGGGAATGCCAAAGAAAGGATGACACACCACACTTGAATCACGGTCGGTCTAGTTTGTTGTGGTTTTATCAAGTGACGTATTTCCAGAATATTTTGCTTAACATACGACACGAACAAGCGAAAGAAATCCAGTTAAACGCCAACGAGCCACTCCCAGTAGCAGGTTGATGGTGAAATACGGTAACTGCCACGGCTGCAGCTGGCCTTCCATCACAAGATTAATAAGTTGCCGTTTCCAAGCCGACCAGAACCTAGTGGGAACCATCCGGCGCCTCTGTGAATTGTGGGTAACGGCCTCACCACAAGCTGGCCCGGGTTTACTGCCCTGTTTTGTCCTCTCCTTAAAGTGAAGAAAACATCTGTGACTAGAATGATGTCACCGAGAAAGTTTTGGAAACCCTTAAACCAATGCATTTTAGTTTGAAACGTCAGAGATTTGTTTTGCTTTTCAATTCAGTTTAGGTCAAAAGAGGCCTACAAATAATTTAGATGTAGGAGATTATAAATATTGTATTCTTTCATATGTTTGTTCATTAAATCTTTAGCTGTGGCATTCCACTTTTCAAAGTGTAAAAAAGAACCCCAAATTTGACAATTGTATTTGTATAATTTAATGCTTTTGTACACAATGTTAATATCTAAATAAGCTCAAAAAGTATCACCAATTCAAACATAATCTTTTAAAGTGCATTGAGTGGGTTGTAAACTAATGATCAATACAAAAAATATTGATCAGTTGGTTTGTCCACTCTACTTAGGGCTATGCAGTGGCACTGCCCCCTAGTGACTCTTTATACACTACTGAGGGACCATACCTACCCCTACACGCTTAGTAGATGTGCAATGTGAGTGAATTATTATTCTGTAACTCTTGTTTATGAGTTTTACATGCTGGCGTAGGCTCAAGCACACATATGCTTAGGGCAAACTCTGAAGTTGTTGCATTAAATAAATGATACCATATCAAATGAAAATATTAGATGCTCTTTGTTGGTTGGAGTCGTAGTGGAGCAATTACTGCAAAGACCCGACATGTTGAGCTGTTATAATTATGTGGGAGATGTGGTTCAAGTATATATATATATATATATATATATATACACACACACACACACACACAGTAGTCAACATTTGAAGTGGATCAAAACCTTTCATCAAATTTGTCCTAAAACCTAAAACCAAAATGTTTTCTTGTCTTAGGACAATTTGATGAACTTTTGTAATCCACTTGAAATGTTGACTACCTATTAAATTTAGGTATGGGGATGGATTAAGTGATCTAAAACATGGTTGTGCAGAATAAGGCATTGATATGTACTTTATAAGTACTAATAAACAGCCAATATGCTAGTAATATGCATGTTAATAAGCAACTAGTTAATAGTGAGAACTGATCCCTTCACTAAAGTGTTAGCATAGCATAAATTTTTCTTTCTTTCTTTCTTTCTTTCTTCTTATTATTATTTATTATTGTGTATATACTATTCATGTATATTTTTATCATTTTACCAAGTTGACTATTGGCCATACTGAGGCTTACTGTAGTGAATGCTGCTTTGTGTGCCAGTGTCCGTAAGTTCAAATGAATCCAAACTAGCTCTTAACATTTAAAACGGGCCTTTGATTCAGGTTTCATAGCACTGTAAGGAATACAGTGGGTGTAATGAAGCAGTACCCAGAGCAGATAAGAGCCTATATTATAGGTAATCACTACTCTAATGCAGCTTTAACACAAGAGGGAAGAAGAAAAAAAAAACTGCTGGCTGATTATTGCACAGCCATTGTATTCCCTCAGCCTATAAGTAAAAAAAAAAAAACACACGTATTAGCCTTCATATTGGAAATAGGCAATAATTACGTCAAATTACTGGTGTCATAGTAGCGAAAAACTTTCCCCGCCCCAGATGCAGTGGTTAACTCTCAAAATAACTTATATGGCAACGCAATATGATTGCCTTATAACTCCAGCTTTCACGTAGCAAAAAGTCAGCTTTGCCTGTCAACAATATACAAGGTAAAGCTAAACTTTTACTTGATTCCAGTTGCTCTCATCTGGTCCTTTGACATCACCACACTGGGCAGGGTACAAGGCCTCTACGGTATCTGCTGATTGCCCACCGCACTGGAAAGACAAACCCTGCTCCCAGAAGAAAATTAGCGCATTTAGCTGTCAGCACCGGTCTCGCTTTTCAATCCCGACCAGCTTTGAGAGAGCCCTGCTTTTTTCCTCTCCTCTGTCCCCCGGCCTTTCTTTTGCTGGAAACTCGATCTCTACATAGCTCAAAGATCAAGAAAAAAAGGTGTAAACTGTGTATAAAATGCAATAGTTCATCCCTCTATCAGATTCTTTAGATCTGGCAGAGGTCTCGCACAACTGCGTTTGGAGGAGTTCTGGATATTTACTGTAACTTTGTGGTCAGTGAAATGAACGCAGGTGGTAACACACTAAAATACTGTGATATTACATTGCGAAATATCAGATTATTGTATCAAACTGCATTTTTAAGTCACAATTTTGGAGTGTTCATTATTTTTTTGTGAAAATTAAAAAGAAAAGTTTTGCAGAATGTTCACGCTGATCTTTCCCACATAATGTAAGTCAAGCCACGAAGGGACAAAACCACAACATAAAAGTATCAAAAAAGGTTTAACTTCAATGAAAATCAATGATATGAAATGATGAGATGACAAACCTCACAAGAGTTGTAATAAAGTGATCTTCCTTCACATGATTTTTCTGTCCATTTGGCTTTTGTTTTTTTAGCATCCCCAGTCACCATTTTATCCCATGGAAATCACATTAAAAAATAAATAAATAAATAAAAATATCTGAAACAACACTAAAACCCTACCATCGTAATCAGCAATGTTGTCTGCACTGCAGATACATTGTTTACAGTGAGTATTCTTGTTTTGCCATGCACCCTTATGAAAAAAAAAAAAAAAAAGAAGTATCATGCTGGTACCATGCATGATATTGTGGTATCAGATGGTAAGATGGGTCACAGCACAAAAATGGGTCGCAGGTCTGTTATGATAGGGACATGCTAAATGCAAATGATAAAATGAAATGAATCAAATAACTGGGACAGCATAATGATTAAGCTTATCAGTTTTTAAAAGAGAGTAGAAAACACTTTCCATATCGTTTTTGATTATGTCAAAGAATGCATGTACAAGCCAAAAAGGTTAACTGACATCCCTTTCAAAAACCATTGGCAAAACTATACAAGGTAAAATAAATGGGAGCTGTATTTTAATACAGGTTCATTTGCAGCTCCAACACAGTGTGTTTTGTGTAGTGATTTATTGGCTACTAAGCTAGTTAGCTACGACCAGAGTCCACTGTATCATGGTACCAGAATGTTACTTTATTTTGTAAGGGGGCATGGAGAAAAAGTAAATACAGAATACTCATAATACTTATAAACAATTACTACACTTTTAGACATACATTTGCTAATTTCCCTACTCAGTTCCCCTAGAAGGAATCCTTGCCGCCATTTTAAACTGTGATCTACTTTGTCAAGTGGATACACGTCTACTCTTATACACAACAGGCAGCTCCATATCTCCCAACACTGACGTCACAACAGATCCTGTTTACTTTACAAAACCCCACACAACTCAAGTGTGTGCTATATGTGAGTTATTTTGAGATTTAACTGGATCATACTTGTTGCTACCTTAAGCTGACTGTTTGTTACATTCATGGTGCATTGTATTGATTTTTTTTTTCTGTAATTTTATACATTTTAATCAACAGCCCAAGCATACCTATAGGCATATAGAATGGTGAAAATAATAATAAAATAATAAAAATAATAAATAATAAAAATAAATAATAATAATAATTCATAATAGGAAACATTTTTTCAGATCTGTAGCGTATTCCAAGTGACCAATTCAACCCAGTGCACAACTTCTGCCAGTAGTGGGCATTCATGAAACGTATGCATTTACGTATATCCGAGTCAACAAGATGGAGGGTTAGCAAGGGAAAGGCATAACAAATGAAGTGGAATGTATCTGCCAGGTACTGTAGCTAGATTTTTTGGGATAGTAAACAATTTTGGTACAGTGTTGAGTCACAACTTGGTGTCCAATATAAATATTTATTTGCCCTGAAGCAAACCTACTTAAGAACTGTAAACATATAATTGTACTGAATTTTTACCATATTTAAATGACAACTCCAGAACAGATTTAACAGCATTTTATTGATAAGAATGGTGTGTAGGAAGGATTTATCTTTAGCAGATATAGACAGGTGGTGCTGGGGTGGAGGAGGGCTAAAGAAAATTATTGTGGCTTGTAGTACTAAGATGGACGTGGGGTACATCTCCCAAAAGTATTGTTAGCCAACTATGGTCGCAAGTTTCATCGTTACCAACATAGTTAAACGATTCAGTGTTTCCTGAAACCACAGTACCAACAAATTATAGAACACTCTGATTAGAATCAACAGTATAATAAATGGTGCTATACTGTTATACTGTTGATTGTAATGGGAGTGTTCTAATTTTGTTACAATGGTACTTTTGGTACACTTTTTTATTAAATTTGCCCCACTCGGAAATTAGATATCATGTTGATTCCAACAGGAGTGTTATACTTTTGTTACAATGTTACTTTTTGGTACTTTTTCGTTAGTTTTGCACTGTTCACAGTGCAGTTATGCCGTTGATTCTAATGGGAGTGTTACAGTTTTGTTACAATGGTACTGTTTGGTACGTTTTTGTTAGTTTTGTGCCATTCACAGTGCAGTTGTGCCATTGATTCTAATGGGAGTGTTACAGTTTTATCACAATGGTACTGTTTGGTGTGTTTTTGTTAGTTTTGTGCCACTCACAGTGCAGTTGTGCCATTGATTCTAATGGGAGTGTTACAGTTTTATCACAATGGTACTGTTTGGTGTGTTTTTGTTAGTTTTGCGTCGCTCACAATGCAGTTATGCCGTTGATTCTAATGGGAGTTTTTTAGTTTTATTAAAATGTTACTTTTTGGTACTTGTTTTGTTAGTTTTGTGCTGTTCACAGTGGAGTTATGATGTTGATTCTAATGGGAGTGTTACAGTTTTGTTACAATGGCTTTTTGGAACATTTTTGTTAGTTGTGTGCCACTCACAGTGAAGCTGTGCCGTTGATTCTAATTGACGTGTTACTGTTTTGTTACAGTGGTATTTTTTGGTAATTTTTTGTTAGTTTTGCATCAGTCAGAGTGGAGTTATACCATTGATTCTGGTATTTTCTTGTTAGATTTGCATCTCTCACAGTGGAGTTATACCATTGATTCTAATGTGAGTGTTACAGTTTTGTTACAATGGTCCTTTTTGTTACTGTTTTTTGTTAGTTTTGTGTTGCTCACAGTGCAGTTATACTATTGATTCTAATGTGAGTGTTACAGTTTTGTTACAGTGGTACTTTTTGATACTCTTTTTGTTAACTATGCATTGCTCACAGTGCAGTTATACTATTGATTCTAATGGGAGTTTTTTAGTTTTATTAAAATGTTACTTTTTGGTACTTGTTTTGTTAGTTTTGTGCTGTTCACAGTGGAGTTATGATGTTGATTCTAATGGGAGTGTTACAGTTTTGTTACAATGGCTTTTTGTAACATTTTTGTTAGTTGTGTGCCACTCACAGTGAAGCTGTGCCGTTGATTCTAATTGACGTGTTACTGTTTTGTTACAGTGGTATTTTTTGGTAATTTTTTGTTAGTTTTGCATCGATAACAGCTATGCTGTTGATTTTAATGGGAGTGTTACAGTTTTGTTACAATGGTACTTTTTTGTTAGTTTTGCATCAGTCAGAGTGGAGTTATAACATTGATTCTGGTATTTTTTTGTTAGATTTGCATCTCTCACAGTGGAGTTATACCATTGATTCTAATGTGAGTGTTACAGTTTTGTTACAATGGTCCTTTTTGTTACTCTTTTTTGTTAGTTTTGTGTTGCTCACAGTGCAGTTATACTATTGATTCTAATGTGAGTGTTACAGTTTTGTTACAGTGGTACTTTTTGATACTCTTTTTGTTAACTATGCATTGCTCACAGTGCAGTTATACTATTGATTCTAATGGGAGTGTTTTAGTTTCATTACAATGGTACTTTTTGTTACTTTTTTTAAGTTTTGCGCTGCTCATGGTGCAGTTTTACCACTGATTGTAATAGGAGTGTTCTAGGTTTGCTGTAGTGCTGATGAGCCACACACAATAGCACAGTAGCTGACGCATGCTCTCGATTTTCACCTAGCTGTAAGTACAGTATATCCTCTGTCATCCAGTGTAAAGGGCCGTTCTCGTTGGACTGACTTTGCATAAACTGCAACACGTGAAGAGCAGCTGTGGTGGGTCCACAGGGATGTGCTCACCTGCTCTCCCATCAGAACGGGACGCTGGGAACGAGGTTGGCATGGCCAGTGTGTGAGTATGTGCCTGGGAGAGTGCCTCTCTATGTGTGTGTGTAGGTGTGTCCGTGTCCCCACGGCCTGCCACAGGAGTGACCCAGATCACATTCGAGTCTCACTCGCTCACACGGCACTTCTCGTCTATCCGTCGCCAAGGAAGCAGACGGGATGCGGGAACAACAAGTCATTTGTACCTGTAGAGGAGGACACTCCTGGGAAACAAACAGATGAGCCTCCCCCCTGAATAAAAGCCTTTCTCTCTGGGTAAACAGAACTGCATGAGAAACATACAAACTATCAGGAGCATCGCACTTAATCCTTTCACTGCCCAAGGGCTGGAGCAGCGGAGCACGTCGGAGCTAATGCAGTTGTAGAGATAAAGGAGGAACTATACCTTGACTTTAACTCAGTCCGTACCACACAGATGCACCACGTGAGCTGTTACTTTGGAGTCTAGAACTACTGCATTCATAAACAGCTAAATAAAATTTCAAATGTTGCTGGTGTTGCTTTTTTATTGCCTTTTTTAAATTCTGAAATTACAAACAAATCTTTATTTGGAACCAATTCTGAATTATAATCTACTGAGAATCAGTAACGTCCTACAAAAATTCCTATTTTTATTTTGCTCTGAAATTCAGTTTACCAAGATTTATTTTATTTTTTTTAGACTTATTTACTTTACATTTTCTGTTATTCGTGAAGAAAATAGATCTTAGGGATCAAAGACAAAGTTTTTACAATAATTTTTTCTATTTTATTTTATATGTGCTGACTATCATGAAACCCTGTAACCAATAAATAAAATAAATTAAAACATTTAAAAAATAATAAAAAATAGAATAGAATAAAAGGGAAAAAAATGGACAAAGACAACCAATGCTGATGATAACAATATAGGAAATAGTAGAAGGCACTAACTTTTCTTCTGGCCATACGAATGTCTTGATGATGTAATTTCCTGTTTGTCATGTGATCTATTGTTTTTCTACATCCTTTATCAAGCAAATAGGTTCTGGAAATGGAATAGAACACATTTGGGATGCAACGGACATTTTAGGAGGATTGCTTGATTTTTTACTAATATATTTTAACTAATTTGAAACATCATTTTAAAATTATTTGTATTTTAAGACAACTTCATTGTACACAACAACCACATTGTAGTTTTTTGAGCATCTATTTTTGGAAAATGTATGGGTAGGACAGAAAATGTCCTCTATTTCTGGAATATCCTGGATAAAAAATAATTTCTAAAAAAATAAAAAATAAATCTAAGATTAATCACAGTTAATTCACCATAACATTAAATCTTGTAATCATAAATATATCTACACACTGAATCCCTAAATTAATGTAGATTCAACAAAAAAGGAAGTATATTTTAAATATTTGTTTAATGGCTCTCCAAGTGCTAACAAGATCAGTATTAAAATTTTCAAATTACTTTTTTGTCTATAATTTTTTAACAATTACAAAGCATGTTATAACTTACAACTTTTACTTTTAAATAAATAATAACCATGCATTCATTTTTCTATTGTAATAATGTTTTAACGTTAAACAGTTTATATTAATAATAATATTCCATTATTTTTTCCAGTCCTAGTTTAGAAATCAACACAACTTGAACAAATCGAGAAGTTATAAAATTGTTCCATACAAAAGTTTGATGATTGTTAATAGACCTAATGCGAAAAGAAGACATGCTTTGGTTGTAATTACAGTTCAAAAAGGCTTTCGGCATTTTCACATACAAGATGTATTTTACTCAAATCGGATTGATTCAGCATATTTAACTCTCAATTTCGAATCATTTGAGAAACTACATTTCCTATGGCGCAGAAATCATTCCAAAACTATGAATTACACGACTCCTTGTGTGATAACACGTTACTTACCCGATGACACTTCTGTCCTTCTTACCCACATAAATTCTTCCTCAATTCAACAATGGCGGTCCTCCTATCAAACCGCAGCAGGTCCACCACACATCTGCTCCCAAAAACTCAAGACAATAAACAATTCAAACTAGGCTTTTACAGCCAATTCAGCCCACTGTCTGACAAAACCAGAAATTAGCAACGTTCATCCAACTTTCCCAGAGTTGACGTTAGATCCCCATTATCTGAGGCCAAAGTTAATTAAAGTGGCAAAGTTGAAATCAATGGAGGATTTCTCCCACAAACTGATGGTCAGACATGAGTGATAGGCATGACAGGAAGATTACTGAGGGATACAAAACCTCCAACGGCCACCGAGTAACCGGTTCTGGATTACGCGAGAATCTTCGCCGGAGAAAACGAGGCGGCGGCTAGTCAAAAGTCCCTCTTTCCCTCATAATGTGAGCACATCTTGTAATTCCACAGATCATTACCAACTTTCCAAAACTTAATTTTGCAATTACACATGCAATTAATTAATATCTGTGCTGTCATTACACCCCCCAATGTATTCGCAGTTAAAATTAATGTCACTTGAAATAAAGTGCTCAAAATGAGCCGGGGGGGATGGGTAGGGTGAAGATTGTTATTAATGGATTGTGCGGTTAATCTGGTAAGAAGCTGAGGGGATACGTGAGAGAGAAGCACTCTCTATCACGCTCAAGTGTCTAGTGGGATCTGAAGGCAGTTATTGAGCAGCATGGAAAGCTCCCAAAGGACAGATTAATAAAATCTGTGTGCCGAGAACGCCAAGCGTGTCTGAGGAGCCGCCGTAATCGTGCGCGTGACACACGCTGCCACCGTGGGTCCCGTGTCTGCTCTCTCAAACCCGCTCTTATCAATAGACAGAAGAAATATGATCAAACAGCAGCAAAATGAGAGGATGACCTCTAATTTTAGAAGGAGACATGCTGCTAATGAGATGATGAGACGGTCATGACTGGATGAAGAGAAAGCAGTTGCTCTACATGTGTAAATACATAATGATTTGAATTCATGTTTAAAAACGAGGGCGTCCAACAAAATAAGGCTGTTTTGTGGACATTTGAAGTACTTTAGGGACAGTAAAGAATCGTCGTCTTCTTATAGAGAACAATTTCTTGGCTGAAAAATAAAAAGTTTTAAGTTTAGTTAAGTTAAGTTGATCTATGGTTCCATCAGGGGCATTGGACAGGGGGTAATAGTGGAACAGAGTAACAGGGGCCCTTGGTGGTGGGGGGCATTGCGACCCCCTTGAACATGATTTTGAGTTCGCGACAACCCCCAACACCGAAAGCCCCCAATGAAAGTGATTTTGAGACCCCTCCCCCCCACTACCCCACTGAACTTGATTTTGAGGGGGCCCCATAGCAAATTCAGTGCACAGGGCCCAGAATTCCTAGCGACGGCCCTGGGTTCCATGAAAAACCTTTAACATCCATGGAACATTTCTATTGCACAAAAGGTTCTTTATAGTGGAAGAAAACCAAAAGGTTTTTTGAGGAACCCAAAAGGATTCTTTTATTGAACTGCTTTAAAAGTTCCATTTTGGAACCTTGATTTCTAAGGTACTGTTTACATGTGTTATTATAGACTGGTAAGAGAACATTGTGCTGTTTACTTGCATTCGACCATGGGAGTATCTACACTATGAAAGTAATCCGTTTGAACGTGTTTTCAGCTACTTCTGGACGTGGTCAAAGGCGGACAAGTTCAAAATATTTCATACCCCAGTTAAACCTGTATTTAGCATCGTCCACTTGTGACCAGATTGACAAAAATGCATCTTAATATCAGATGTAAACAGGGCCTAAGAGTGTACAGTATATGGTTCTCTGGTTCTTTGATGTTCCTGATGTTCCATTATAGGTTCTCAAGATAATTGGTTTGGTTCTACGTGTCATCATTTAACAGGAGAAAACATTTTGAAGAATCAGTAACACTGCTGTCGTAAGGGGTCTGAAAAGTCTCAAAATCACAACACTTATAAGTAGTGCACAGGTGGTTCTGTAAAGAACCAGAGAAGCAGCTTAACAAGGTTCTCCTATGGAAGAGTTCTTCACAGTTCTTCAGTGTTCAACTCTAACCCTAATCAAACACAGCTGTAGCTTCTGATTCTTCTATGGCACTGCTGTGAAGAACCTTTTAAGCACCTTTATTTTTAAGAGTGTATTATTATTATTATTATTATACACCAAAGGAAAGTCCATTTTTGTGAGCACAAGAGAAAAGAAAATCAAAGTGTTATTATTTCTCATCCAAGCACTTGACTGTTGAAGAGTTGTCTTTCAGGAAATGTTTTTAACAATGCAATATTTGTCCACAGCTTAATGTCGAGGTGGACCAAACTCGCTGGGGTTTGGATGAGCTCCTTCTGTTGACAGAACAAATAACTTCAGCCGTATTTGATTACCATTGACAGAGAGCGCTTCGCCCATGTGACATTAAGAGCGGCGAGCGAACCGCATGCTTTCTTTCTAACAAGTTCATGGACAGTTAAAGCCACTTTTGACAACAAACCTGAGCCAGCCTGCTATTAACCCCTCTTCAGTTACTAGATGATGTGTTTGACGGGATGAATAAATAATAAGGGTTAAGCTCTTGAAGTTCTGTTTTAAAGCCTTTTGTAGCAGTAAATGTAGCAGAGCGCTGGGAGAGTCATGTTTAACACACTTTCTTCAAATGCGGACTTGGTAAATTATATTGAAAACTAAAACTGAAAGCCAAAAAAAACTCCAAAACTGCATGAAATTATGGGTAAACCACAAAATCAAGATAGGTAGTCTCTTCTCACGTCTGAGCGTCTAAACTTATGTTAATTTCTCTGACAAACAGTTGCTATTCCTGAAAATATTATCCAGATTAAAATGCGTAAATGACAGTCAATCATCCTTGTAATACGTGGAGGTAATTAGTGACTGGGAAACCTAATTACTCCGCTGAAACCTGAGTCCTTCCTCTCGTATTTCCCTCGACATGGTTCATGGGATTGATCAAATGACACCTATCAAACTCTTCATGCCTGCTCTCTCACAATGAGATTAGCTAGATCTGATAAACCCACCTGCTAGAAATGATTTTTAAAATGTACTTACTTGCTACGAGAATGTCTATATATTAGTAATAGTGATAGTAATAAAAAGTAAACATACATGGTCAAATCATTGTGTTGAAATGTAAAAAAAAAAAGGTTTCATGTATACATTTACATTTTTATTGAATAAGATTTAAACTGACTACATTATAGGTTACAACAATGAAATATTTTTTAAAGGTCAAATCAAGTTCCATTAAAAAAAATAAAAATACAAATTTTCGTCCTGCATTCCAATTAATATCAATCAAACTGCAGTTGGGTAGTTTTGATTAAATAATAATAACTAAACAAATACAGCTAACTAACACAATAAAACACAATAAAAACATGATTTAAGAATTTAGGAGTTATCTGTTTTTGCACATAAACTCTCTCTCTCTCTCTCTATATATATATTACTATTACTATTTTTATTTTTTTATTTTTTTCAATTCTATTAATTAAAGACAGAATTAATAATAAAGTGGTTTGGGCAGAAATGCTGGTTGTGATTGGGACAGTGTGTTCAGAAATGGGTCAGTGACTGAAGGTGTCTGGAATGTGTTGTGGCAGCGAGGAGCAGCTGCTTGTTAATTTTCCTGAGTGGCGCGCGGTGTGACCCGTTGTCGGCCCGTCTCTGGCTCCAGTCCTCCGCGCTCTCTTCCGCCGGCGTCACCCGCACGTCTCCAGCCTCCTTCAGTTTGCCATGTGCACTGACCCGCTCCTGACCCCCAGTCATGATACAAACTAGTCCAAGGTAAGTAATCACTAATTACCCACAATGCCCCTCTCCGCTCAGGCCACCGCCTCTGATGTTTGCCTAATCGATCTGAACACCCCAGAATGAGCACTGACGTTACGGGGAGCAATTAGGGGCTCAAGGGAAAGTTACTCTATCAGGAAAACACCACTGTTATTTCATACAGATCCTGTTACTTATATTGTTTTACATTCATTGATTGTTCAAATTAAACTCTTTTTATTACATTGGCAAATACATGGTGTTTCCATTATGTTGAAGATGACAGAACGATAGAAGAGAAGATGGTGTGATGTGGTCAATCTATCAGAAAGTGTGTGAGATTACATTTCATCATGACCACACAGGAAATCACACTGCTGTGTTTGAGATGTTCTTCCAGTTTGCTTTGGGCAATACATGCAGAGAATACCTGCAGATTCACCACTTAATGTTTTTCTCTCTTATGCTCACACAGGCTTTATTTCATTTTAAAAATGCAGTAAATGCAGTAATATTGTGAAATATTGTTACAATTTAAAACAGACGCATATTTTTGTGGAAACTGATTTTTTTCAAGCTCAAAGAAAGTTCAAAAGAACAGCATTTATTTGAAATATACATTTTTGTAACATTATGAATGTCTTTACTGTCACTTTTGATTAATTCAATAGAGCCTTGCTGAAAAAAAATGTATTCATATAATTTCTTTAAAAAATAAAAATAAAATACTCATACCAAACTTTCGAATGGTAGCGTATCACAGTTTCCACAAAATATCAGGTTGCAAAAATTATTTTCAACACTGATGATAATCAGAAAAGGATGATTTATTAGAATGATTTCTGAAGGATTATGTGACACTGAAGAGTTTTTGAGTTAAAATTCAGCTTTGATCACAGAAATAAATTACATTTTACAATATATTCACATAGAAAATATGTTATTTTAAATTATAAAATATTTTACAATATTACTGTTTTCTAAAGGTTTAAAGGTGACATAAATAAATACACAAATATATGCATATATACATACATGCTACCTGAAGGACACATTGGAGGAACATTTATGTTAGCCTGATAAAACAAAGCTGAAAAGTTGAAGTGTCTTATATTACGGTCATTCAATATAAGTGTTCTCCAATAACAGTATTCATAACAACCACTATATTATATACTTTACAATATATAAGAATAAACTGCATAATTTGAAAGTTATGCACTTTTTTGACATTTATTCATTTAAAATGACATTCATACAGACAACGATCTAAATGCACATCTCCTATGATGAATATGTTTTCAATTTCTTTTTGTGTGTGAAAAAATCTAAAATGTCAAGGTACGTACTGAGAAGGAAAAGTCTCATTAAAAACTTAAGTAGTTTGGCATAATATTATTTGAATATTTTATGATTTTTATGAATAATTTGAAACAAAAAAACATTTGACTGCAAAATCAAAGTCAGTGTGATATAAGAAAGAAAGAAAGAAAGACATATGTTATTACCTTTTACTCAATGGTTGCACCACTTGACAATTTATTTAGACTGATAAAATATACTTAACCAAAAGTTTTTTATCATGCATATAAAAGTGTTACTGACAAATTATCTGCCTCTTTTGTTTGACACTAAAATCCCTCCATTTCCTCACATTTAAGCTGGCAAGTATGTTTCCTTTCGCCTTTATTTTGTTTGTTTCCCCAGAATACCATAAAGGTAAAGTAGGGTAATTCTTGCTCTGTGCTAATATGTCACCTTCTGCTCCGTGCCTGATTCAAAAATAAGACGTGGATGGTTGTTACCAAGACAACAGAGTCTCATTTTACCCCATAGCCCACTTCCAACCTGTTACCAAATTACTAAGTGCCAGGGCAGAGCTTCAAAGAGCAGAGACTGATGCTGTTAATGTAATGAAACTGTACACTCATCTGTTTAAAACACGGCCTGTCAGCTTGGAAATAAAGATGGACCAATTACGCCTTTAGCCCTCCTGGCTAATATCAACATCTTTGCAGGTTTAAAGTTTTCTACTCCGTCATGTGTGCCTTCAAGCAAGGAAACATTAATGAGGACCTTTCTGTTTGATTTTAAAGCTCTTTTTACTTGCATATTTGAAAATTCAAAATATCAGAACTTTACAACAACAAAAAAATGTCCCACACCATTTGTGCTATACATATGTATCATTCCTCAAATTATGTGGTTTTTGTTGCTGTTCCAAGTAATAGGTCTTGTGATTTTCGTAAGGCAGACAAAACATCAGAGATTTTTATTAAAGCAGGAAGTCAAACCAAAGGTAGGCTCTTTTGACAAGTCCTGGGTTCAGTAAAACTTGTTTTTGACAGTTTAAACAGTTCACCCAAAAAAAAAAAAAAAAAACATTGTTATCATTTACTTACCCTTATGTCGTTCCAAACTAAGAAAATATTTAGAAAAATATGTTTTGTGTTTTGTTTCATTTGTTGAATTTTGTTTTTTGTTTAGTGTTTGTGTGTGTGCATGTGTTTTGTTTTGTTTAGTGTTTGTTCAGTTTTAGTTTTTTGTGTGTGTGTGTGTGTGTGTGTGTGTTTTCTGTTATTTCTTTTGTTTCATTTTGTTTGCGTTTCATTTTGTGTTTTTGTTTTGTTTCATTGTATCTTGTTGCATTATTTATTTTATTTTTGTTTGTTTAGCTTAGTGTTTGTTTTTGTGTTTTTTTTTTCATTTCATTTTATTTTGTTTTTCATTGCAGTTTGTGTATTATTCGTTTCATTTTCTGTTTTGTTGCATTTTTGTTTTTTTGTTTTTCTCAGTGTTTTTTGTCTTTGTTTTTTTTTATTGGTTTCATTTCAGTTTGTTTTTAGTTTTTCATTTTGTGTTTTATTGTTTGTTTGTTCGTGTCTGTGTGTTTGTTTTGCTTAGTGTTCGTTGTTTAGTTTTTTTGTGTTCTTTGTTTTGTTTTGCTTCATTTCATTTTGTTTTGCTTTGCTTTGTGCATTTCATTTTGTTTTATTTATGTTTTTTCATTCATACAATGAAAGCCCCTGTAGTCCAGTGTTGTTGTATTCCACAGAAGGAAATAAGCCATACAGGTTTGAAACAATGTGAGCAAACTATTTTAAGGCTAATAATGAACTTTATGCAAATTCTTGAACAGATGTCAACGCATTTCAATCATGGAAAACTTATCTAAACCATATCTGCACATATGCATATATATTTCTGTGGCAGTAAAAAGTTTCCTTCAAATGTTTGTGCTATTGAACTAGATGTGTTGTCTTTCAGGGAACACAGAGCCAACGGACACCCTAATGAAGGCGAGTTAGCCGCACCGCGTCGGTGCACATGTGTGTTGCTTTTAATGTTAAAGCCATGTGAATAAAGGCCTTCTACTTTTTCACAATATTTTCGAGTGCCTTGGATTTATGAGTTTTTTTATGACAGAGCAAACATTATTGGTAAGTATCTTACTGTCTTACTGTTTTCAAACTGTTGCTCCACCATGAGAGAAGTCGACCTGAAAGGTTTTTTTATTTATTTTGCAATTCAACAGAATCTTAACAGAACAAAATAGGCTAGTCGACCTGAAAGATAAAACTGTTGGTAGAAAAAGAAAGATTATGCAAATGTCAGCTATAGTGCCCCTTGAGGCGATACTGAGAATGCATGAAGGATATTTCAGAATGCTATACATTTTCAAGCTCAAATACTAGCATAGATTTCTGACATTTGACTTTTTTTTTTTTTAATGGCAATCTATATAATGTTGAGATAATTCAACTTCTGTCGAGCCAAGAACATTCCTTAAATTGCGAATGTGGTGATTGTTGGCTTGCTGTGTTGAGCGCTGTTCAAGATTCACGGCTCTGTCTCCCATCTGGAGACTCAGAGGAGGTGGTGTAGCTTGTGTTAGGGCAAACGCACGCACTGTCTCCTGGGCATTTACACCGACCCCTGCATTTGTAACAGCTGGTTTGCAGGGACCCTGTGCTGGGTGGTGCTTAGAGGAGTTTGGCTGCAGGGCCTAGTTACAGTTTGTGGTTACTCTCCCTTTCTGTCTTCTTCCATTTATCGCTCCCTTTCATTCCCTTTGTCACTTTTAAGTCCTATCTCACTTACTCTCTCCCTCTCTCTCTCTCTCTCGCTCGCTCGCTCTATCGTGTTTTATACTGCGGATGGGACCAGATTTCAGTTCTCACATGTTTTTAAGGGCAGGGCACAGCTCCACCCAGTAATGCAACCCAGTTCTCATGAATACCGTTCACCCGTATCCCCCCGGTATCTGACACACTTTGTGGCCATCATGGGACGCTCTGGGAGCCCGTTCGCACCCATCACTGTCTGCCCTGTCAGCCCTGCTAATTTAATACTTCCTATCAAACGGATAGACCCTAGATCTACCAGAGGCCTCTTGAATTACCTTCAGGTAAAACGAGTAATCCGTACTGCAGGTGGAGAGCTTTTTTTCTGTGGCACATTTAGTGAATGTTCGGGTCAAATATACGCCCCTGTGTTGGAAGTGTGTTGGTCCGGGTGGGTATGACATGATGAAGGTCCCATGGGAAGCTGATCAAAGTAACTCATTAATACCTGGTTAAATCTACATGAATTAAAAATGCTGTGTGTGATTTTTTTGACTGTTCTAAATCATAAAAGTACCCTAATATGTTTGCAAATATTTAGTAAACATGCTAAGTACATACTTGTTTCTCCAAAACAAAGCTACAGCCAGATATTCTATTTTTAAATGTGTGTTCTGTGTCAGAATGTCTGTTTTTGTTTTGGTCTGTGTGGCTCCGCCCACTGCCAGTTTACTCAATACTATTTCAACACCTCGGGTTGCCAGTGTGGAAAGCACAGCATATTTCAGCCATGGAAGCCAGCAAACAAACTGCATCAGATCGCAGATTCTACCCAAACTAAAAAGCCTCTGCATTCATCGAAAAACTCTGTTACAAGAAACATGTTAAATCACTAAAGAGTCAGCTCATCACCTTACAATTTAATGCTCATCGCCTTCCATTGTCAATTGTGCGTGCTCATCCTCAACCTGGCAGCCCGCGTGAGCATTGAGTCGGAGGCGGGAGAAACAACTATCTCATATATTTTGAATTTGGACTGCAGTACCCATTTCAACCATTAAATACTGTACCTTTAAGTATACCTATAACGTGTAGGATTTATGCTACAGTTTTTTGATTAAACAAACATTTGATTAATACATTAAATATAATTATGCAATGTCAAATACCTTGTTACTACAATGTAGTTACACTGTAATAAGAATGTTGCATGTTCTGAAGAAGGGTGTTATGGGTACAGTAGTTGCTACTGTAGATAACAACTGTCCCAAAACAAGTCAACATAATGTTTAAGTACCACCTTCTTCTCGGTGTTAGAAGGGATGCTTTAGGTGGTTGTATGGTAATTGCTTACTGGTCCAAGCCAAAAGAGTCGACGTACCTCCTCAACACATGTCTGTAGCACAAAGAGCTCCAATTTTTATTATTTTTTTTAGATGCCTAGCTTTTAATTCTAAGTGTCAATGCAATCGGAAATGTCCTATTTCCCACTTCATAATTACGAGTTTGTCATGTGCAACTGCTTTGTTGTCAGAGAGAATAGGAATCATGGAGATTCATGGCAGATTCATTCTTGACTTATTTTGGGGGAAATCTTATTGAAGTCAAACTGTCTTTAAGATGTTTGGTCAATACCCACTGATCAATATTGGATTTTGAATTAAAAGTAGCATCTCATTCATTGGCAAACATATAAAGATTACCAGTGCAGCAATACAATAGCATGATCTACATAGTCAGCTTGCTTAAAATTCAGAATTTTCCACCAATTAAATGCCATTTTCACTGTGTATAAGCCATAAAATATATGCATTAAATGGCAATGTGTATACATAAAAATGCATGACCATTACAGCCATAGAAAGCAATATAGGTTTAGTAGGGAAAATTAACAAAACTAAGACAAAGCAATATAATAGTCTTCCAGTAAATACAACTTGAGAGGCTGTTCATATAGAATTTCCAACCACAAAAACGTTTATAATTTTAATGACATGTGAAGGCAGCATTAAACAATGGCAAATACCACCAACAATAATCCACAACTATCCAAATACAACAACCTTACAATCAATCAATGAATCAATCAATCATCAATCAATCAATCCACTGAATTAATGTTAACTATGTCTTACAAGATACTAATGCAAAGAACAATTTCAACCCTATGTGCCTATTTTTCCCTGTCTATGTGTGCTTTCAGAACTGAGATAATCCTCTTATTTCCACTTAAATTATTAATGTACATATTTTCCTCATAAAAAAAGGACACTGTTTGCATTTCTATTACATAATGCTTGTACTGACTTTTGAAAGTGTGCTATAAAAAAGTCCAACAATTCATAAAATAACTGAAATCGCATAATACAGATTGAAAAGTGCAATCTAAGCATTATGAAATTGCATTTCTGCAATTATTAGCTCTATGGAAACAACCACATCTATCTCGATTCCTCTATTCAGATCTGAGATGCTGTTTCTCACAACAATATTAAGGAAAATTGGCCTAAACAAGCCGTCATTATGTTTGTGCTTATTCTCCATACAGTCCTGATCTAACAAGATTGTTACATCCATTCAATGGGTTATTATAACATTTCTCTTTGGCTGCTGTTATTGAGTATATAAACAAGACAAGCTTCAGCCAGGGCGATACAAAAGGCCCACATCAAATCACACATGTGTAGTCTTTTAACAGGACAAAAGGGGTAAACAGAAGTAAATGAATGACCATTATGGCCCATGCGGCCGCAGACAAACGCAGAATGGTGTTAGCTTCTCGTTAACAAAAATGAGACACAACACCTTTTTGAGATCAGCGTTTCTGAATGTGATCCTACTGTCCTGCTAAAAGGACAAAAGGGAATGTCACACTTCCTCCACCCCCCTCTCTCCGACCCGCGCGAATCTCACGAAACCTGTCAACGACATGTGTGGCTCATGTTTCAACCCAAATCCAAATGTTACATTTTTCAACAATTGAGGCTATTTTTGGACTACATTTTTTGGTAACACTTTAGATTAGGGTTTTAAGTTTTCCCTCAATAAACTCCCAATTTGCTGCTTATTAATAGTTAGTAAGGTAGTTGTTTTAGTAAGGGATGTACAGTAGAATATGACCATGCAGAATATGTGCTTTATAAGTACTAATAAACAGCCAACATACTAGTAATATGCATGATAATAATAACTAGTTGATAGTGAATAGTGTTCCCTAATCTAAAACCGATTTTGTAATATAATATTTTATTCATTTAATTCTTATTCTGGTAACATGGGGGATCATAGAAAAGTTTTAATTTAGTTTAAATTTGAAAATTATTATAAATTATCATTTTAATTTAATTTAATCACTGAAATGTGACCTGGACATGCTTTTGTGAGATTCAACCATGGTTTTTTCAGGGCTGGATGAGTGTTGATCGTCACCTCTCTTTCATATAAGCCCCTTGTTGGCAGAGAGTCGATCCTTGAGCTCTGAGCTCTGGGTCCCATGGGCCTCACCACACCTCCATACTGATGGAGACACAGCCAGTGTTTGTGTGTGTGTGTGTGTGTGTGCATCTCCCCCAGCAGGAAAAAGCAGCACTTTGATCCTGGTTCAGGTGACTATCTCCGCCAGCGAGGTAGAGGTAGCCCTCAGCCCACCGGGATCCCAGGGGAGGTGTCTGGTTGACCAGAAAGCTCAACTTTAGGTATCTGATACCTAAAAGATGCTCTTTCAAGAGAAGAGCAGAACTGGCATTATATTCAATCATCCTGTCAGTTCCTGTCCCGTTCCCTCCCCTGTCCTCGACTTTCCAGACAAATCATGGAGCGTCAGGACAGAGATGCGGGACAACCTCATTCTTACATCTTCAGCACGGTTGATAGATGGAAATGAGTTTATCTAATATACAGTGGCCACACAATTTGTCTAGGGACTTAAATTGTTTATATATATAATTTTATAGTTAGTTATTTATTTTTATCGTATATCACAAAATATCAACGCAAATATTTACGGCAAGCAGACTTTTCAAACAAAACATTTCACATTTTACATGCAATAAAACAATATAGTGATTAATGTGACACTGTGGTTTTGTCAAATGTCATAAGATGTCTTATAGTTAATGTGATAAACTACACCTGTGTGACTTCATACAACATTAAAATGCATACATTCAATGCAGTTTGCTACATTTTTTGTTAAAATGAATGCAGTTATTTACATAATTGCTGATGATTTACATGTATTTTTTTGTGTGTAAGGTAATAAAAAGTAAAAAGTTAGCATAAATAGTAATAGTACAGTAAACAAAAATATAGTAAAAACATAAGATCTTATAAAACTAAAATCTTAAAATATTGCAATCAGATGTTTTACAGGTTATTTTTTTCAATATAGCAAAATGTAGTAACAAATAGTAAAAATAAAATTATAGTAATAGTACAGTAAACAATAGTACAGTAAAAAGATCTCATAAAAACTCAAATTAAATCAGACATTTGTAATACAGTAATAGTACAATAAGCAATACTAGAGTAAACAAATATTTCATAAAAAGTTTAATTAATTAAATCAGATGTTTTACATGCTAATTTGTCGCAGTGAAATAAAAATAGTAAAAATACTGAAAAGTACAGTAAACAATATTACAGTAAAAAAAGATCTCATTAAAAAGTCAAATAAATTAAATTAGATATTTCATGTTATTTCATCATATGCATAGTAAAATAAAAAATAGCAAAAATATAGTAAAAGTACAGTAAACAACAATATAGCAAAAACATAAGATCTCATATAATGATAAACTTAAATTATTGCAATCAGGCATTTTACATCATTTGTTTATGTATGTAGCAGAAAAGGTAGTAAAACTGAAGTAATGGTATATGTTTAAAAAAATCTCATTAAACTATAAAATATATTTAAAAAAACAAAAACATATTGTTTTTCCAATTACAAGCCACACTAAATATAAGGAATGAGTATTACCAAAACGCCATACAAGCAAACAATATCAGCACCAAAGCGTAGCATGTCACATCAGAAAATTGTTTATGTGTCACAGACTGTTTATGTTTAATTATTCAGATGTTTCTTCTGTTGAAAGAGTTTCTGCTTGCATGCAGATGGTCCGGTAAATAATTGATGGAGGATATACAGGTAAAAGAGACCAACAGAACGATATGCACCTCAGGGCAAGAGCTGCAGACTTAAATATCAAACATATGCCAAAATAATATTGCCATTTCAACCGGTTAAATTGAAACTATATGATCAATTTTCAGTTTTAACCCTAAACTAAAGTCACTGGCTTAATTTAGAAGAGCTTTATTACAAAGTTCCAATTAAGCTGCCCTGTTTTTGTTTTGTCTGACCTGCGTTAAGCATTGCAGGAACAGATAGATGTTGGAGATTAGCATTTTTATTTATTTTTTTCTCATAGGAAAGACAAATATTTTCCTACTACGAGGCGATCGAAGAGATAAAAGAGAGAAAAACACAAGCACCCAGAAAGCAGTCATCAGAAAGCACCAGTTGCGCTGCGTGCAGTCCGGAGGGAGTTGTTTTTCTTTGCCGTTGTCACATTATCGGGCCATGTGATCAGGTAAATGAGACAGGTAACAATTTTTCATGCCTGCTGCCCTGAGGAGACGGACAGACAGAGAGCGAGGCGACTGTGACGCGCGTCTTCCCACAAAAGGTCCGAATTAAGAGCATTTTTATAATCCCGTCCTGTCTTCTGAAATTGCGCTGTTTTTAAGTGTTTACTAAGAAGCTGTCGTAGATTTCAGCTTATGTCACTTTAGTTTGCCAGCCTGTTCGCTTGTTTCCCGATTTGGCTTTGTTTTGCTGAATTGGATTTAGCGTGACACATGTACGTTCATTGAGTCTCGCTTGTAAGCACGGCCCTCCCTCCAGTGCCTAAAATCTCCTAAATATCCCACGCTTTGGCAGGTACAGCAATTCACATTTCCACCAGCGTGTCTACATGGCCTTATCTCAATTGGACAGAATTCAAAATTCCTTGTTGGTGTCAACTTTTCAGAAAGGAGCTTGTCAGAAAGCACTGCTTCCGTGGTCGTGGTGGGATTAATGTGCCGCGCATAAAACTAATTTGATTGTACAGTCTAACCTCTCCTTAAAAGTCACGGCAGCCAGGCGAGAGCGAATATTAATAAATTCATCCGTGAGTACTTAGCAGAACGTACGCAAAAGTTTGCTGGCATTATCAGAGCCTGGCTACTGAAGTGGCGCAGGAAATTAATCAAATTCCTCTTCCGCTGTCCATGTGACAAAAAGCGCCGCCGTCACGTTTGGCTTAAGCGATGTGCAATTACAAAACGTCTGATTGCAGGTGTTTTCTAGCTGTAGAGCAGCTACTTAAAAGATTTTAAGTGAAAACGGATTGCCGAAATGTTTATTTGTTGGTATAGTGTTGACTTTTTAGTTGCACACCACCTTCTTACAACACATTTAGCTATTAAGTAACATGCATATGTTCCATAAACAGACAACTAAAGTTATTAAAATGTGATAAGAAAATGTTGACATGTATTGCTCCCGCTATTGTTTTTGTAAAAAGTGCAACAGTTGGGATCTAAAAGTATAAAGCCCATTTCTTTTCTTGACTGCACTATACCCATGATTCTGAAGAGAGATCAGTCTCCCTTTCAGGGTGTTTTGGGCCTACTGTCTTATGGATACTGTGAATTTGGACATACCAATGATTTGATGCATTGCTTTCTGCATACTATGTAGCAGGCAAGTATGTATATGGGTAGTTGACAAATAAAAATTGGACTGTGTCCTATGGTGTGACATTGCAAAAATGTAGAAAAAAAACTTAACATACAAATAACATGAGAAAAAATGTATCTTCATTCTTAGAGTTGATAGCATGAGACAAATGAAAATAGCATAAGAGAGGTTTATCTTCAATGTTAGAGATTTTTTTTTTTTTTACATTATTGCTGTCACACCAGGACACATTGATACGTCAACTACCCATATACAGATGTGGGGAATCTCTATACACCCTGAGTGAAGAACTTCCTTTCTGCAAAGTTTATCTGTGATCAAACACACCTTAAACAGCTAATCAACGTCTGTGAGATTATTTTGAAATTACAGGCAGGTGTGTTTGACCCCCCTGTCCTTCACTCGGAAACAGCTTACATGTTTGTATTTATGAATATTTAGCAATAAAGCGATTATTATTATTATTATTATTATTTATGTTGTTGTTAATACATTTTTAGACAAAATTATTGCAAAAACAATGATAAATAACAATGTTTATTATAATAATGATAATAAGTTGAAAGCAAATCATTATTAGCATTATTATTAGTGTTGTTATTATACTTTTATTAATTTGCTTATAATCAAAGTTAAAACATTATTATTATTATTATTGATGTTGTTGTTAATGTATTTTAGACAAAATTATTCTAACAACAACAACAACAACAATAATAATAAAACAACTTTATAAGTTCAAAGCAAATCATTATTATTATTATTATTGTTGTTGTTGTTGTTGTTGTTCATGTATTTTAGACAACATTATTGTAACAACAACGATAATAATAATAATAAATAACAATTTAAAGACTTTGATTATTTGATTATTATTATTGATGTTGTTGCTAGTAAATGTTTAGACAAAATTATTGTAATACAACAGCAACATGCTTGCTAAAATAAATGATAATTAACAACAAATAAGTAACTTTATATTATTTTATTTTTATTTTATTTGATTATCATTCCCGATGATTCCTAGGATATGTAGTGCAGTCCCTTTTTTTTCTTCTTTTTTTTTTCCTCCAATTTAGAGCAATTTAAGATTTTTTTTTAAATCTTATGCCACTTAAATGAGCAGTCAGTATTGTGCTCTTTCAGTCACTAAAGTGCTACAACATCCAAAAAAAAAAATATATATATATATATATATATATATAATTTTTAAATTAGGTCAGAGGTACAAGAAAGGTTTCCTTAAGCTCTGGAGACTCAGCGGGAGAGGATGGAGATCATCACCTCATTGGGAACCTGAGACTGAACAGAAAAGCCCAGAACCACCCAGCCTCAGGAGACCAGAGTACAAACTAGACTACAAACCCTGCCAAATGCTGTGACTACATGAATAGCCACAATAAATTAAAGACTTCCAATTCATCTAAGCAGTGGAAAAGTTCACGAGAGTTCAAAATCACATCGATTTGTGGATTAGTCTTGAAACACCATGTTGAAGTGGAAATAATAAATGGTGCAAATACGGACCAGAGAGATGTATGCAAGCCCTAATTAAGTTATCAGACAAAACGACAAAAGCATATTTGTAATGAAAGGGCTAAAATGATCTAATTTAGACAGTACGCAAATGTGACTGGCCAGGTAGACCAACCATTCCACGATAAACATGCTATTTGTTCAAGAGAAGATGGAAAAACAAGGCTGTACTGAATTAAACGAACGGACGAGCTCTGAAAGAAAAGAAAACCTTGATCAGATGAGCTTTTTCGAGGTGAACATGCTAGCAGCCGAGCAAAGTGGAAAACTGTGTAAGAACAATCGACAAACCTTGGGGAAACTATTTCCATTAGCGAATGTTTGGATGGTATAGGCTCAAATGAAGAAGCTGTTGACCTTGGTACAACAGTCTCTGCCACAGCAGACAGTAATTGGACGTACACTTGGAGCTAGAGGTCGAAGTGCGGGCATGCAGAGAGGGATGTTTAACTTGGGCTTGTACTTACAAGAGTTCGAATTACTCAAGGTGGTGTAATTGCCAAGCAGAGTAGTAATTCCATTTGGGGTTTCTTGCCAAGGGCCTTGTCGGGCAACTCAGGTGGAGTTTGTCCTCTCTTTACATGGTTAATTAAGGGTCTGCATGTTAGTCTGATCTGTATATCTTGACTTTCTCTTCTTCAGAGCAAATCGAACATTTACTGTAGATACAGAGGTCAAAGAAGGGCTATGTCCTCAAGAAAGCATGCTACTACCAAGATGTTTCCTGTACAAGAATATACCTGATCAATTTGGCCTTACCTGATGAGAAGAAAAATACAATGTTCGTTTTATCAAAGCAGTGGTGCATGCATACTTTAGCATGGTATAGATAAGAAAATTGGTGTGAACCACCATACAAATGACTTCGCATGAAGAACTTCGATCCCTGCACCCAGAAGCCTATCTGGTTTCGCTCTGGGTCAAAGTGCCATGAGAATTAACAATCAAGTTCAGGAGAACTTGCTGCCCAAGGGTTTAAGGTAAAGATCTGTGATCAGGTTTCACTTTGAATGACTAGGAAGCTTGTCACTCACTTTTACCACTAGATAGAGGGACATGATCTGTGCGCTTCCCGAATCATTTGAAATGTACTTTTTTTAGGTACTTCACCACGATTTACGAATTTCACTCAACTTTTCAAGGGGTCAATTCATATACACTGGAGGCAGGTAGATCTAGAGGGCAGGTCGCTAGCAGTCTGGGTGCTAATAATAATAATTCAACAACAGACTTTTGTCTAATATCTGCTTCAGAGACGTGCCGAATAATCCCTGGCTAGGCTTTGATAAAGACTGTTTTGATTATGCCATGTGTCAACTCTCCAGAGCACTGAATTATTAGTGGGGAAGATTAGAGCCTATTAATATTGTACTTCCATTGTCAAAGGCGTTCAGGATGTGCGTGGTTTGAGAACTGAAGGGCTCAAGAAGGGTCCTTGTGTAACAGTGTCTGGACATTGACTGAACGTCACTGCGTTGCTGTTTATTCAGGGACCAAGCTGTTTGAGAATACTGTGACACATTGCTTTTTTTCTATTTAGTTAAATACAAAAGAATGAAAATAGCCGAGCACACAAGATTCATTATCAGTTGATTTGAGAAAAACTTGTAACAAAAACACATTTTCTTCAAGAATAGTTTCTATTTGCCTGTTTGTAGTGCTCAATGCTCTAGGTTGTTGTACAGTTGCTAAGGCATTCTTATGGTTGTTAGGGCATTGGTACAGTGTTCTAAACAATCATGAGGGTCTTTTCAGTGGTTGTTCTGTAGTGCATTGCTAGGCATAATAAGAGTGTTCTGGGTTCTGAGTTTTTTGGAAATTCATAAACGGTTGCTTATGAACTAATTCAAAAGAGCTTACCCCAAGTCTCTATGATATTCTGATCTCTAAATATGGGTTGGACCTCTTTTTAATGCAAGCGTATCATCAGTTTATTTCCATGTTTTTCATCTGCTAGTGCAAATTGTACTTCTGATGAAAAGCAAAAGCACACCAACCAATAATCTGCATAATTTAACATCATCCACAGCCATATAACAAACAATGCAGGATACAATGCAGAACTATATTAATTATGAGCAACAGTACTTTTGCCAGGTCAGCCTGTGTGTGTTTTTGGAGGAAATTTGTTCATTTTGTTTCTTGGCTCCCCCTAGTGATGAAACTATGATATAATAACAAAATCAATCTGAAAAGGTATTCAAAACATAATCAAAATCTTTTTAAATGTTCATGAAAAGCACATATTCCTTAAATGTACATCATGTTGTTATACTACAAGTATTGTTATTGCAAATGCCACATATTTAAGTCCTCAAGCTCTCCTGAACTGAACCAGGCAGCGTTTAAACTGGGAGAGAGGTAAGTGATTGCACCCAAAGGGAAACATGATTGTAAAGGGGTGTCATTGAGACTCTAGAAAGGCTGTTGTAATGTCAGCTAGGTGGTGCTCCGCCACAGCACCTGGGTACAAAGCCCGATCTAACTCAGCTCGTACACAGACACACTCATCGGGCTTTGGGAAGCCGACAGCTTAGCATGAAAGCAAAGGTGAAACAGAATCTGAAAATTGCAGTGCAGCGAGAGAGAAGGCGGCTATCAGTGGGTTTGGGCTGAAACCCCATAGCCGGGATAGAGTTTCCGCCATGTTTTCATACCCAGGTCAGCTGACCGGCGCCCCAGAGCACCATTGGATGGCCGGCTCGCAAACCCCGTAATGATGTAACCAGAGTGTGTGGGAACCAGAGCTCGGTGGCACAGTGTGTGATAAATGCAGCTTTCCCACTCCCCTGCCCGAGAATGGACTAGAATTAACCTAACCGTCTTAGCCCTGCCACGAGTTATCACGAAATCCAACCTGCGTGTGTGTGGCTAGGGCTGTAGTTTCACTGTTTATTTCCCCCTGCCGTCACGGTGGCAGATCTTGCCTTGTTTAACCAAATACAACACCTTGGCGAAGCCAACCAATCTTCTCTCGATTCTGATGTTGAACGAGACGATTTTTATAATTCCATTAACGGATGAATTTTAAACTCCAAAACTTGTGAAATGGCGTAATTGACTGGTTTTGTTCATATCGCCACACAAAAACCAATCAAAACAGCCTCTTCTCAATGTCAACCCTCCCACGACGGAATACTTTCCCATACCTCAAGTGTTCCAGCTATATCCCGTTGCTAATTGCAACAAGGTTTCCTGCCTCTTATGAATCGAGGTTTTAGCATAAAAGGTAATGAAGTAGAACATAACCAGGATGCTAAAGCTTGGCGAGAAAATGCCTCCTTAATTACTCAGTAGCCTTGAGTACCGTAGCTCCTCAACTCCTCAATGCATGCAATTATGCCAGACGATTAGCAGGGGCTTGTGGGTAGAACATTGTGTCTCTTTGCGAACATCCAGATGTTAGTGGACAATTCATTTCCACTGCATTATTACAACTTTTAATTGCTTTCCTGTTCTTGAAGTCTTTGTCAATACTCTGCAAGCGACGACTTACAAAAGCAGAGTTAAGAATTAAGCCTTCGGTGTGATTGCTAACTTCTGCTCACGACAGTTGTGATAGATTAGCAAAGAAGGCAGTGTTTGACATCTGAAACGGTTAACAACTCCTCCTCTTCTCTGCTCATCCATGCCATCCTTCCCGGCGCTCCCAGAGAGGACCCCACAGTCTTGGCCAATCCTGACCTTAATTAATACAAGCCTGGCTGGAAACGGGAACAGGGCCGTCTCTCAGGACCGGCCTCCCTCTGAGCCTCTCTCTGGGGTAATGAGAGAGATCGGAGCGTCAGGAGCTGCCAGCTGAGGGGAAGGGGTCACTGGGAATGGATTTGCGGAGCTCTCAATGAGGAGCCCCTCCATGCTGAGAGAATCTGGCCGGCTTACGGACACCTGGTCATTAACATTGCTAATTAGCAGCCATTAATCAGGGCCGGGTTTTTTTTTTACTGTCCCTCTGTGTGTGTCTATGTGTGTTGTGTGTGTGTGATGCTCATGAATAAGAAGATTGTTCCTTCTTACCTCCAGAAGAGGTGGGATAAAAGTGGTTCCCATCAGCTCAAGATGAGCCGGATTAGACGGAAGGTTAAACAACAGGCTGCGGTGAGTGCTAGTGGGATAGGGAAGGATGGGCTTCCAGCCTCTGGCAAAGGTAAAATTAATTACCAGTAATTAATGAGACAGCACTCTCAGAAGCTCTCACGTACAACCCACCATTTGGAAGAACAAATCATGAACCTCCAGTTCTCGTTCAGCTCAAAGGTGATGATAATTCCCATAATAATGAGCAGAGTAATAAGAGGAAATCACAATCTTGGCACCAAATCTTCAGATAGGTAACTATGTATGAAGAATCAAAAAGCTCCACCACCGAGGAAGAGAAATATTCTTCTTTTGGGCTTTAGTTTCTATTGTCTTAGAGTAATCAGCATTCAGTTTTCTTCTGCACACTGCATTTTAATATTCAACACACTGCCACAACATCTTGTCTCTCTGCACTCAACAGGTGGTAGAAGATTTGCCAGTACCTTTTGAAAGCAGTTCGTAGGATGTCATCTTATTTGTGTCAAAATTATCTTTTCAGTCAGAAACAAATATCTCATGTACCTGAATATAAGAATATAAGCTCAATCAATGTTACTTGCTAGGAGGCTCTGTGAGGTTGTTAAGTAAAACCCAAGTCTCTAGATATGGTTCCAGTCCCTGTTTTTATCATCCACTAAGAGAAAACATAACTGTGATTATTTAGAAAAGTAATACCACCTCTCCTCAACTAGACAAAGAAGGTTTGGGGTTTCATTCAAGTCTACAGAACAGGTTCAAAGTTACTTATCAAAGTTCAATGCTATCTCACGACCAATTAGAACGTATTTAACGAGGTGGCTAATATGTACAAATTCGCAAAAGTGATTTTTTATGATTTGTTTTAGCGGCAGGGCTGGGGTGGTCCTTCAAATGAATTCCTACAAATTTGCCAACTCATAAAATACGTAAGATTTTTTTAACAAATTGTACTAAATTCTTATTGGTGAGGTAGTATGAATTCATGAGCTGTGAGATCGGTTTGCAAAGTTTAATACGTCAGGTTGGGGTTTGTTCAAATCCCCAACCCTAAACGTGAGCAACAGTAATAGTGATGTTTGTCTTTCCAAACACTTAATTTTTGCTTGTGTTTACAAAATATCCTAGACATTATCTTTTACAATATGACAACTATAATATTTCTGTACCTTTCCTTTGAGAGTGTAAATCAAGAATAAAACTTGCTTCAGCTGAATATAAGCCTTTGTTTATTTCAAACAATTTCTCTCCTCTGGCACAAAATGAATGTCTTGTTCGTATGATTTCTAAGATTTTCCCTGGGAAAGTGGAGCAGTCTTGGGCATATTACCAAATGACCGCGCGAGAGAGAGGCAGAAAAGAAGTGGCGTTCTGGCACAGCATCATGCAAATAGAGCACATTCTTCCGTTTTTCTCATGACGGATTGCCTCTGAAATTAGTGAAGCGAGCTGGTAAAATGCTAATGAGAGATGCATCAATGAGCTGTGTCATCCCTGGGGGCTTTTGGAAGGGGCAAGGGGACCCTGAGCGGGGTGCAAGAATTCAGTTTAACGCTGGGGACCTTAAATCCGTTGGCCCTTCGCATCTGCATTCCTTCAGTTTTGGGAGGGACAGAGCTTAATCCAAAAGGCATTCAAGATGATGGAAAGTAACCCATAGCTTTTGGGAATCAGCAGAGAAATTGTGGGATAAATAAACTAGACTGAGGTATTCAATCTCAGTGAAGTGCTCCTTACCAAACAGTCACGATCACTCAACGCCTCCAACAAGTGACGCTACCCCCAAATTTGAGACTATGCAATCCTGAAATTCATTGCACTTGCCATTTACTAACTAAAGAAAACCTAATTTATTTTTAAGTTCTCCATAAGCTATATCTAGACAAATTTAATAAAAATAAACAATGGTTAAAAGACTGTGTTATTTGTCACCAAATGCAATTGCAAAAATAGCCCGGAAAACTCCCCCACCAGATCAAACAAATACCCCCACCCAAACTTACTTACATCATTGGTTGAGTCAAGGCTGCTGTGTCAGGCTGATCATTTTCAGAGAAATCAACCTATTATCCTTGTCTCATATTAATCTGGGATAGGAAAAATATTTTAACATCCTAAAAATTGCACACATCACCTTTAAGTAATTGCTCTAAAAAGGATTCATGTGACAAACACCCCTTACTCGAGAAATTTCTCTGCAAGAATATGTCTTTTTGAGCCAGCAACCTCGCCGGGAAGATAAAGCATTCACACAGACGTGAGCAACAGACACGTCTCACCCCCCTCGTTTAGTCATCAGTTTATCAGCCGAGGCCTTGGAGGGAAGAGTGCTATTGTGCCCGACAGCACTAGCTGGCGACGGCCTACGTGCCAGACTTGAGCTGTTGACCATGCAACACGGAACTCATAGAATTAAAGCCCAAACGTCCTTGGATTTGATAGGGAAAAAGACATGTACATACACAGTCAAGCATTGGCCGCTTTCAGACAACACGCACAGCTATACGCAATACAGGAACAATGGCCTGCCTGATGCGGTCCGTCTAGCTTCATGTGTCTCATTAGTTGCACATGTTTACAGTGGACGTGGGCATTGGAGAACAGGGGCAGAGCATGTATCTCAGCAATTACAGTGTGAATTGCATGAGAGGATTATATGAAGTGCTTAAGGAGAGCCGGGACACCTTGTCTTGAGTACCAAAAACAGCTGCTTAGGTCCCAGTGCACCTGCTTGTTACCAGACCATTTTCACCTCGCCATTTTTTTTCCATAGCAAGACTCTCAGATGAGAGAGAATGGGGGTGAGAGACGAGAAAATAAGACATCAAAGAGGCTGAACGTTGGAAAAGGGGGGTTGGAGAGGAGGTCTGGAGTGCAGACTTAAGAAATAAGAGCTTTCCTCTAGAAACTGCTGGAGGTTTGAGATTTGGTGGAGGGTGTTAGCAGGAGAGGAGAGTGCATTAATATTTGGGGGTAGTGAGGGAAATAGCCAGAGCTGTTACAATGTAAATGAGAGGCTGGAATGAATGGAAACACCCCCCTACCCCTCCACCCAGAGCTTTCCTTCTCTCAAGTCCTGTGGATCAACATACGCCGGGATGTTCGTGCGGCGCATAGCAATGAGGGAGTTGTGGCTCAGGGAAACGGGACACTTTTGACTATTTCTTTGTGTTCTGTTGATTCAAACAGGTGAAGGATGTCAGATAGAAGATCCTACTACTTAGTTTTCCAAACTTTTTATTTATTTATTTTTAAGTAAAGGTGCAGTATGGAATATCTGTCACAATATTATTTACACTATTACAAGTAAAGGTTCTATATTGGAATCTATGGTTCCATGAAGAACCTTTAACATCAATGGAAACTTTCAATTCCACAAAAGGTTCTTTATAGTGAAAGATATAATGTTTTATGGGGGAGGGGAGGGGGGCTTTGGGGAACCAAAAGTGGTTCTTCTTTGCCACTGCAAAATAGCTCTAAATAAAGTGTTTTGGAGCCACAATGAACACACTGAACTGTTGTTCTCATATGGGCAATGTAGGTTCGATTCCTGGTTGCAATTTTTTGGTACCTGGGGCTCACAGGATTCTTGCCAGTTTCCTCGGGATCACTGCAAGGAGGAGATTTCAAGCAGATGGGGAGGGGCACGGCCATATTATGCGACTGAGAACACAATGCACACACTTCCACGTTATGATGTCACCATTCTGTAGGGGTTTCCTAACAAGGTCGTTCCCTGATGTCGGCGGACTCATTTGAAAGTTTGTCGACAAATTGCACTGCATTGAAAGTAATAGTGTCCACTGGGGTAGACGGTTGGCAAAGGACTGCAGGTGTTTAGATCAGCTTAAAAAATAATAATAAACCCTTCCCCGCTGGGCTTTCTTTCACAAGTCCCCAAGCTTTTATTCCCAGCTGTTAAAGTGAACTCAGACAGGAAATTCCTCACGTGATTGGCCTTTATGAGTGGCAGGGAGGCTTAACCCAAGTCTCAGAGGGGTCATTCGTAGATGACTGTGTGAATAACCTTGTAAGGACCCATGTTTCTCTTCACATCCAATTAAGACTACTGCTTATGGCCTCACACCTCTCCCAAGAGGATAGTTTATAGGGTAGCATTAAAAGCTAACTAAGGGTGACGGTGGGGTCCTCTATAAACACTTTATATACATGCCATTCTGAGTTTGTCTGTGCCGTTTACTCACATAAACAGTAGACATAAATACTGTCTACTGTAAAACCAGGGTTAGATAAAGTTTGTTTTTTTGATGTGCTGAAAGGCTAGCTCTGTGTTACTAGCAAACTAGCAGGCAGCGCTTTATATGTAGGTGCATTTGAGTGTCAGTGACTTCACTATTTTATCTTCTGAGGTTCTACAAGCCAAATAAAGAAACACCTCAGCATTTGAAATATCTTCACCCAAGACAAATCACTTGCTGTGTTCATAATGAAGACATTTCTACTGGCCCAATTTGTGGTGCCCTGAATTATTTGATTAGTACCGTTCAACTGCTATCAAGGCACTTCAATCAAACACATGGTTAATTATTTGCAACTAATTACAAGCTTTGGCAAATACCATTATTTCAATTAGATGAGTAATTTATTAGAGTAAACTTGATGTCTAGCAGCAACAATTCCAGTGTTTTGGCAATGCTCCTGTTGAGGACCAGGTGATTGTTTTTTGTGTGGTAAATTCATAATTAATAATACTATTTGGGGATTCCTTTTAAATGATTTTGAATAAAATACTTGTTTGTATTTAACATTTAAATAAATTATATATATATATATATATATATATATATATATATATATATATATATATATATAAAAGGGGGTGATTCTTAATTTCACAGAATAGTTCCAAAAATCAAAATGAATGAATCAAAAATTTTGTCATTCAAAACTCATATGATTTTCTTATAATAATTATGATTCTTATGATTATCAGTTAATATTGACGTAAATTTCAGCCTGTTTATTCAACAAAATATGATTCTCATGTCACTTTTGTGTCAAAAAAGGCTTGATCTTTAAAAAAAAAAGATAAAAAAAAACAAATTTTGAAATAAAATGTGTTAACTTAAATAAAGGGAAAAAAAAATATATATATATATATATATATTTTTTTTTTTTTTTTCAGTCTATAGTCCAAGGCAGTATTTCTCATTTTAATTTAATTTTCTGTGCTAAAATAACTCAAACTAAAACTGAAATAAAAATTAATAAAGAATATTATTTTGAAATTAATAAATATTAAAAACACCACAAAATCACTAAACCTATAACTACAATTAAAATGAAAACAAATTAATAAAATATTATAGTACTGTATCTAAATGATACAAATAAGTGTTTAGCTTTTTTAGTTATACCCACAACAGACAATCACCTTATAAAGACAGTAAATCTGAAATTTAGCCTGACAGATTGGTGGCGACACTTCATAGAAGCAGAATATGCTACCATAAACTAATAGTAGACTCCCCCATGCTATTTAATGTCTTTCCTTTATATTATTTCACATATCTGGGTGAACCTGACATGCATTACATTGTGTCTCTGCTTTTATGGTATTAAATTGCAGGATGTGGCCTGCAGGAATATATTTGATGGCAGCTTAGTGCTGAAGTTGCCATGTTCTGTCCTGATATTACTCAGAAGTGTTTTTACAAGCTTCCACTGAAGAGTGTGCTGACAGCTGATTTGGCTATTTTTTTGTTTATTTTATACATCAAGGGGATTTTTTTTTTTTTTCAATTAGACAAACATGAAAGCTTTTGGTTATATTAATTTCACTTTGACTTATCTCAAGCAATATATTATGCACATGATGACAAAGCTAAAACAATTCCGGATTTAACCCTCTGGGGTCTGAGGGGTTTTTTGGGCCCTGGAGAAGTTTGGCGTGCCCTGCCATTTGTGCTTTTTCCAGTTTCTTATAAACATTTAATGGGTAAAGTCTGACTACACTGTGTTCAGCACAGTAGTAAAATAATATGTAATCAGCATGCATGTACAAGTTTGTAATTCTGAGAAATACAAAAAAAAAAAAAAAACCTGAAATAAGGCCAAAAAACACATTTCTGACTTTTGAGTACTGGATATGGTAGACTAGAGTGTTTGCTATGAAATAAAGCTCAATCATTCAAAAAAAAAAAACTTTGTGAGACACTTTTTGTGTCAGAAAGGCTGTATGCAAGGGAATGACAATGGCCATGAATATGTCTGTGTGTTAAGTATTCAATGAATTTCGGTTCATTTTTGTGATGCGTTTCAGAAAGAAGTTCGCGGAGACCGAGGCGGCTGAAAGCACATCCTGTTTGTTTTCTTTATTTTACAAAAGTACAATGTTTTGTTGTTATTGCGAGTGTACACAAACAAAAGTATTGTAAATGTATACAAATAAAACCCTTTACAGTTTTGAATAACGTTTTACTCTTATCTGTATGACCAAAATGATAGTGTATTTTAAGTTATTTTGTGCTGTTATCAGGAAAAAAATGCAACTGAACATGCTGCTGAGTTTGCCGACCCCAGAGGGTTAGGGAGACATTAGCTTTGATCCAAAACCTTGTGAGCTACCTTGCCATCTACTGCCAAAATGGACCAGAACCCAATGAACTGAATTTAAACATCATAAGTAAAACCACTTAAAAGACATTACAGAAACAAAAGGGACCATGCACGCACACACACACACACACACACAGAAAGAGAGAGAGATTTGGTGTTGGATTTACTTTGAAACAACTGTTTCTCAGAAATTGATAGTAAATTTCGCAAAAATAATTACACATAAACAGCAAGTAACATACTGAATTAAATAGGGACAACATGGGAAAATTGGGTATCGTTTGACTCTGTATGCTGCTCTGAATCTAAAGAGACCAGTTGTGATTTTTGGCCAAACTGTTCAGAAGTTATAAACACAAATAACCATTTTTCATATCTCCTTGACCACTAGGTGGCACTGTGCAGGTAACTTCAGGGCATGCTAGTGATGAAGTGTACCAAATTTTGTCTCAATACCCTAAAACCTTTGCTGAGACACAGCCTCACGTCCACTTTGTCGAGCTCTGACAAATTCATTCAGACATTATTTAAGAACGGTTTGACTAATCAACTTGAATTCCATGTTTTTTGATCTGAAACCGATCTGGGGTGCGTTTCCCAAAAGCATCGTTAGCTAACTATGGTCGTTAGTTCCATTGAACTTTATTGGTAACGACGGAACTTGCGACCATAGTTGTTTTTGGGAAACACACCCCTGGTTAGTTTTTCGAGAAAATCAGACTAACGTCTAGGAAGAGTTTTAAACAGTATGTTTTTTCGAAAAATTCAAAATGGTGGAAAATGTTTCATGACAGAAAATTACATTCAAATCGTCTTGAGCCAATAAAACAGCTGAAAAATAATTTTGCTTCTAAACTCAACAGTTAAAAGGTTATTAGCATAAACTTGAGTGCAAATTTGAGCTGTTGGTGGTGCTAGAGAGTTTGAGTTAGTTTACAGTGTAGAAAGACTGAAATAGCATTCTTTGTAAAACATAGTCAAAAAAGTGACAACTTTGAAATATGTATACATATATATATACATATAGCAGAGAATGCTTTGTGAGTGAGTGTGTGTGTGTGTGTGTGTGTGTGTGTGTGTTTGTTTAAAAATGCAAGAAGCAGGGCAATGGAATGAGGAAAAATGCAAAGTGTGGAGATGTATTTTTTAAAAGTTTGAATTTATTTTAAGTCGACATGCTATTTTAGAATCGCTGAGCCCATGTGTGAGACACTGCAAAAGATGTGCAACAGTCATATTAACATAGAAAAAACAATTGTCGAACAGAGCAGTGGAGCATAAAAACTTGTAAATACCCCCTAGCATTTCATAAAATTGATTTCAATACAGGTTGGCATTAGCATGTTGATAAGGTAATACTGACAAACTAAAACGACTTTGCTTACAAAAGGTACAATTTCCACCCCCCACCCCCAAAAAAGATATATATATATAAAAAAAAATGTTTTTAATTTGGGGGGATTTTTCCTCCCATCTTGTTATACTTGTGGTGTTGCCATATATAAGTTTCTCGTTATGCTATATTATTACCAAATCTTGGAATTAATCTTTTTGTCAACTTGAATTCCTTTTAATTAGCAGACATATTTTATAGATTTTTGGAACTGACTGATCACAGGCTTCACTAATCTGAGCTCATGCACCTCAATTTTTGAGAATATTGCCAAAAATATCAACAAATAATGCTTTTTTTCGCTCAAAAACTGTGCATGAGCTCAGATCAATTAGGCATATGACCAGTCAGCTCCAAAACCTGTGCTAACTCAAAGAAAACAGCTGAATCAAAGAGATTTACAAACAATTTTGTTTTGTAGGCCAGGATTAGAGGATTTTAAGCAAGGGTTAGCAATACATTTTTTTGATACTTGATACTTTTAAGTATCCAATGAAATATAACTTGGATTCATTTCTTCACTAAGCTTGTTGCAATGCATTCTGGGATTTCAAGCATGTCGGAAGTGTGCATAATGCCGCCTCCACAGTAAATATCACTTCAATGTACCTTTAATTTAAATTAAACAAAGTCATGAAACGGCACATCTAAATCTAAATCTCCAAAAATGAATGTGCCGCCCTGCAGTCAGACAGCAAGGGCAGCTGTTACACAGAGAGCCGCAGTGAACATCTGTTGCACACGCTCGCAGCCAAAAAGCCGCCCTTTTGTTTACTAATGCTTCTGAACTCACTGCGGGTCCAGGTGAGCAAACGAGGAGCGTTCCATATTCCACAGCACCGCAGGGCGTAGCGCTATCTCTCTTTCATCTCATAATATATGCTCTAAAGCAAACACTATTTCAAAACACCACACACACACACACTCATCATGACATACAAACACACTCAACAGCCGTATCGCGCTGTACTAAGCTGGGAAAAACCTGAAACATGACTGAAAATCTCCCTTACAGACTGAGAGATATGTTGTGTTTCAGAAATGATAATTTATGATTTGGAACACTGGTGATATGTTGCATGCATATAAATACACTTTTAGACTTAAAATAAATTGTGTTTAATTACAGGTTTGTTGACCTTTCTTTCAGATGTTTTGCATGTCTGATGACGTATTTTAGCTGTTTGGTTTTTTTTGTTAACTGATTTTTCATATATCACACACACACATGCACACACACACTTATATATACATATACATTTCAAAATAAAATAAATCTCACTGACCACACGCTCATTCCAAATTTTGGGGTCAGAAATTTTTTAAATGAAATGTTAAAAAAACTTTTCTGTCACTTTACTGTAGCTTTGCAGAATAAAATTAATTTCCTCTTCTTCAGTAAAAACAAAGATGATGTTCTTTTCTGCCAAAATTCAGGTGTAAATAAACCATAGAATTATGATGTGAAATAATTTAGTTCATGAGGAATGTTTGCAATATTGCGTTTCTCCTTAAAAAAGTAATTAACTGTGTTACTTAGTTACTTTTTATGGAAAGTAATACATTATGTTACTTTTGTGTTACTTTCTGTCACCTGAGCTGGGCTTTCTTGATTATTTTTTAACAACAAAAAACACCAAAGTAATATTTTTGGCAGCTGTAAAGGCCCTTTTATACCAAAAGTGAAATGAATAAGCCTCAGGCTGAAGGATAGGTGAGTTGTCAGTAAATAAATGGGGAAACAAAGTAACTTATATTACTTATTTCTTAAATTAACTTAAGTATTTTCTTGTAAATTTGAAAGTAATGCGTTAATTTACTATTTACTTAGAAAAAAAGTTTTCTGATTACATAACTCACATTACTTGTGATGTGTTACCCCTAACACTGTTCATGAGGAACACATACAAGCAGGCCTTGTGAATAAAACAACAAAATACAGTGGCCATCAGTGTTCAAAGCTCATGTGAGTCTTTGCAAATCAGGCAGAAGATGATGGCCTCTTATATGATGTGTTTTCACCGCTATCTGTCATTTTTCCCTCATTAAACAGCAGACATGCATCTGACATTATACACTCAAGCTAAACATCCAATGTAACTGCTCTACAACAGGTCACCAGGGTCAATGAACCCATGTTTCAGGAGGAGGTGTCCACAAAAATGAGCGTCAGCTTCAGTTAAACTGACCATCATGTGTAATTGCACCTGTCATCATCAATTAAGAAAGAATGTAGAACAACACAGAATTGGAGGCCATGCTGTGCACTCGCTATACTGCACTACTGGAGTTCAGTTACATCACCTACCAGAGGAGCACAGCTCAAGCACGCGTACTGTTAATATAGTGTTAGTGTCAGGATTATGGACCTGTCTGTGTTGTGTTTTGCTCCCTGGGACCCAGTTTCTCCCTCATGTTGATTGTGTTAATTTGATTTCAGGTGTGTCTCATTCTTCCCCAATTATCCTGTGTTTAAAAGCCCCATTCCATTCAGTTAGTGTTTGTCGGTTCTGAATGTCTTTCCATGTGTTCCTGTATCTCATGCGTGTTTGGATTATTAAAGACTGTGTTTTTGAAGTACTCCTCGCTCCCTCGTTCCTTGCTTCCAGGTGAAGTGTAACAGAAGAATTGAGAGCTAACCGGACGACACGCTCTGTGCATTCTATGATGCAAGCCAGAACACCACGAGCAGAGCGCTGTTGTCCAAAGATGGTCCCTCGAGAGGATTTCGCCGCCTTCGTGGAGTGGATTCTAGCGAGAAACGGATTGCCACTCACCAACTGCCCCGAGGAAGTTCTTGCCAGATCCACTCCTGACCCAGAGTCCAGCCCACCAACTCCCCGCAGTGCGGAGCAACAGCCCGAGCCCACCGATGAAGAAGAACCTATTCCCGCTGCGATCAACGAGCCAGTGTAAAGCCGAGCGACTGAGCAGAGGATCTCCCCGGAAGTTGGCTCCTTGCTCCCGCCAGCTCCACCGTGGTCCTCAGTCGCTTCGGCTCCACCGCGGATCTCCGCCCCCGCCTCGGTCTCCAGAGCCCTCGGCTCCACCCTGGCCCCCCGGATCCTCGGCATCCCCCCTGGCTCGTTGGCTCTCCGTCTCCACCTCGGGCTCCTCCACCACCTGCTCTGCCGCCGTCGGTCGGCCCCCTGGAGTCGGTGGCCATCCCTCCTCCATGGCTCCTCCATCCTTCGGCTCCACCCTGGGTCGACATTATGGCTGTGGCCTGGGACCAGCTGGGCACCTCCTGCTCCGGGTCCCTCCTGTCTCCTCCCTCCTTCATCACCCCCTTGGACTCTGTCTGCCGGCCCCCTTCCGGGTGTCCGTCCTGCTCCTGAGCCGTCTCCCAAGTTCCCACCCGCCCCTCCCCATGCTGTATCTACGGTGCAAGGACGCACCTTCCAGGGGGGTGTAATGTCAGGATTATGGACCTGTCTGTGTTGTGTTTTGCTCCCTGGGACCCAGTTTCTCCCTCATGTTGATTGTGTTAATTTGATTTCAGGTGTGTCTCGTTCTTCCCCAATTATCCTGTGTTTAAAAGCCCTAGTCCATTCAGTTAGTGTTTGTCGGTTCTGAATGTCTTTCCATGTGTTCCTGTATCTCATGCGTGTTTGGATTATTAAAGACTGTTTTTGAAGTACTCCTCGCTCCCTCGTTCCTTGCTTCCAGGTGAAGTGTAACAGAAGAATCGACAGCAACAGTAACCTCCGTTCAACCTGATCTCACAGAATTCCGTGTAATGTTCACGGACTTAATTAACCTCCGAATCTGTGGTGACATCACGGAATCGCCGAAAATTCCGTGATGGGCTCACAGAAGGCATCAGCCGTGGTCTACGCACGGATTCACTGGTTCAACACCAGCGCTGCATCGGACCACGTAAAAAGAGTGACTCCGATGCAGTTATACTTTCACTGGAGTACCTGACCCCACCCCTACCCTAAACCTACCCAGTTCTGAACAATAATGATGATGATAAATTATCGCGTCGGCATATTGAAAGTGTTGAACCAGTGGATCCGTGCGTGGTTCACGGCTGATGCCTGTCACTGACTTACATTGGTATCACTTCTGTGAGCCCATCACGGATTTTTTTCTGTGAGCCCATCACGGAATTTTCGGCGATTCCGTGATGCCACCACAGATTCGGAGGTTAATTAAGTCCGTGAACATTACACGGAATTCTGTGAGATCATGTTGCTCCGTTTGTACCCTCCGTTTTGTTTACCGTTTCTACTCAGTTTTTTGTTTCCGTTGTGTGTTTCCCCATGGATCCCCTTGCCTGGCCCGAATTCCTCCTCCTCCTGCTGAAGCAGGGGGACCGATCTCTCGAGGACCATACAAGACTGTTCCTGTTGTTGGCTAACGTCACCAGCTACCCGGACGACACGCTCTGTGCATTCTATGATGCAAGCCAGAACACCACGAGCAGAGTGCTGTTGTCCAAAGATGGTCCTCGAGAGGATTTCGCCGCCTTCGTGGAGTGGATTCTGGCGAGAAATGGATTGCCACTCACCAACTGCCCCGAGGAAGATCTCGCCAGATCCACTCCTGACCCAGAGTCCAGCCCACCAACTCCCTGCAGTGCAGAGCATCCGCCCGAGTCCCCCGATGAAGAAGAGCCTATTCCCGCTGCGATCAACGAGCCAGCGCAAAGCCGAGCGACTGAGCAGACGATCTCCCCGGAAGTTGGCTCCTTCCTCCCGCCAGCTCCACCTTGGTCCTCAGTCGCTTCGGCTCCACCGCGGATCTCCACCCTGGCCCCCCGGATCCTCGGCATCCCCCCTGGCTTGTTGGCTCTCTGTCTCCACCTCGGGCTCCTTCGCCACCTGCTCCGCCGCCGTCGGTCGGCCCCCTGGAGTCGGTGGCCATCCCTCCTCCATGGCTCCTCCCTCCTTCGGCTCCACCCTGGGTTGACATTATGGCTGTGGCCTGGGACCAGCTGGGCTACTCCTGCTCCGGGTCCCTCCTGTCTCCTCCCTCCTTCGTCACCCCCTTGGACTCTGTCTGCCGGCCCCCTTCCGGGTGTCCGTCCTGCTCCTGAGCCGTCTCCCAAGTTCCCACCCGCCCCTCCCCATGCTGTATCTACGGTGCAAGGACGTACCTTCCAGGGGGGTGTAATGTCAGGATTATGGACCTGTCTGTGTTGTGTTTTGCTCCCTGGGACACAGTTTCTCCCTCATGTTGATTGTGTTAATTTGATTTCAGGTGTGTCTCGTTCTTCCCCAATTATCCTGTGTTTAAAAGCCCTAGTCCATTCAGTTAGTGTTTGTCGGTTCTGAACGTCTTTCCATGTGTTCCTGTGTCTCATGCATGTTTGGATTAATAAAGACTGTGTTTTTGAAGTACTCCTCGCTCCCTCTTTCCTTGTTTCCAGGTGAAGTGTGACAGTTAGGACACTGCTACATGAAATCAGTAAGAGACTGAAAACCACCTACCTCATTCTAAATCGACAATGGAGATATTATCTGCTTTTTGTAGTGGAAATAAGCATGATGTGGCAATATCTTGAGATATTTTAAACTATGTATTTTTCGAATGACACACAATATACCAATCCATTTTGGTATAATAAATACACATCTATAAATAAATATTATTTTAAATAAATTAATATTATCGTTGTTGTTTCTTTATTTTTATTTATACTATTATTATTATTATTGATGATAATAATAATGTAATTGTTGATTATTATTGCCATTATTAATATTTATTATTTATTTATTTGTTTGTTTATTACAATTAATTCATTTGTTTTACTTTATCATTACTATTGTTGTTGTTTGTTTGTTTATCTATCTATTTTAGTTTTTATTTTGTTGTTGTTGCTGATTTGCGTATTATTGCTATTTTGCCATTATTGCAATGTTTTTATTTATTTATTTATGTTGTTGTTACTGATTTGCATATTATTGTTATTTCTGCCATTATTACATTAATTAATTTATTCATACAATGTATATAGTTAATTATTTATTTATTTTCTTTATTTTTATTGTTGTTGTTACTGATTTGCATATTATTATTATTTTGGCATTATTGCAGCATATTCATTATAATTAATTAATTAATTGATTTATTTATTATTACTGTTATTGTAGCTACTTATTATTATTATTATTTTTATTAACATTAATATAATTTATGTTGTTATTTAAATGTTTGTTTGTTGATAATTTATGCTAATACTTCTGGTTATACGACACATGATGAGTATTATTAATGATTCATTAATACAATGAACATCTGAACCTCACACTGCTTTCCCAAACGATTCAGCTTTCCTGGACGTGTTCATTTGAACACGCAACAAAACGGCTTGGATGTGTGAAGTAAGGAACATATGTCCACTGTTAGGGTGCCAGCGCAACCTGTTCACTGCGCGGCAGTGATGATGATGATGACGACGACGTTGAATCATGTTGCTAGGCGTGCAATGCTGGCCCGAGTCCAAGCTCTCTGGCAGAACAATCAACTGTTGGTTTGATCTTATACACAACGACAAACATAAACACAGTATTCACAATGCAAACTCCAGCGGGGGTGAGCAGCCCAATGACCAGTGCAAGCCTGCGAGAGATCGCTGACCTCCAGGAGACAAGCCTTCATGAGTGAAGCATCAATTTGACACCATTAATCTTTTATTGTAATATCTAATTACTCATCCTATTTACTTGTCAGGAGTGCGCGAGGCGAACGCTCTACAGGGATCGGCCCATAGCAACGCCCCTGGCCCTTACCAGCGGAGACGGGCCAGCCTCCGTATTTCACCTGCCCGGCGGCGAGTGGTCCCAGGAATGTCCTGTGCCTGTTGGGTGTCCTGGCCTGCGCTCATGATTAATGCATGGAGCTCCTCGGGGTCACGCTCCACAGGCCCTGCCTCAAACATAAAGAGATGAACCTTGAGTCACGTCCAACGAGAGCCGCTGCAAGTGCAGATATTTTGGCAGGCCCTCCTCGGGGGCCGCGCTGAGCGGTGACAGCTTGTTGAAGAAGATGAATGCTAAATGTAGCGTATGGTCAAAAACCCGAGCCAACAATTGCCGGCTTTTTCGTATATTGAATTTCAGCGTCGATACATGCACTTAGCCTACTTTGCATCTGACAGAAGGTCTCTTTAGCGTGTCGTTATGTGAAGAAAGTTGTTTTGCTTCATTATCCATTTCTGAAAATACTGAGCACATTTTAAAAGCCTGTTCACACCAAGAAGGACAAAGATATCTATATTAGCATCCACATGATAACATTGTTTATTATGCTACAGTTTTGTCGTCTGTCGCTATACTGTAAATGCTTGAGCTCTAAAGCTACGTTTTACTTTTACATTTTCTTATAATTGCATGCTGCAGTTTTGTCGTCTGTCGCTTTAAATGCTTGAGCTCTTAAAAGTTGGTTGACTCTGATTGGCTGTCAATGTTTTTATCGTTCATCCCTTTCACACCAAAAATGATAACGATATTAGCGTACAAACCAATGAACAATAACATTACGTTTTCTTATAACTGAGCGCTGCGATTTTGTCGTTGGCACTTTACATGATCTAGCTTTTTAAGCAGCATGGATTGTGAGCTCTTTAAAGTTGGCTAAAGTGAGCTCTTTCACACCAACAGCGATAACTATAACGATATCAATATTACCATACAAACCAATGGAAGATAACATTAAGTTTTCATTCATTTTCGAACTGCAGTTTTGTCGTTTGTTGTTTTAAATGCTCGATCTCTTTAAAGTAAAGTGGATTCTGATTGGCTGTTAATGTTTTTGTTGTTCATCAGCTGGGGAAAAAAATGTTCTAAAGGCCTGTTCACACCAAGAACGACAACTATAAAGATGACTATAACATTATTAGTGCTGGACGATAACAATGTATTTTCTTATATTTGTGTGCTACGGTTTTGTTGTCTGTTGCTTTAAATGCTCAAGCTTTATAAAGTAGGTTCTGATTGGCTGTCATTATTTTTTTAACATTCATCAGCATTTAAAAAAAGCATTCTAAATGCCTGTTCACACCAAGAATGATAACTATAATGATAATGATATTAGCGTACAAACCAATGGAAAATAACCGTGCGTTTTCATATAGTTGCTTGCTGCAGTTTTGTCATCTGTCGCAAAATGATTGAGCTTTTTAATGGTAGCGAAAGACGTTAACATTAAGTTATCCTTCTTGGTGTGAATGGGTCTTTAGTACAATTTCTTTCCAGGTGAAGAACAATTCCAAAAACATTGCCAGAAACTGTAAAGAAATTGAGAATTTAAAGCAACAATTGACAAGACTACAGTGTGCAATTGTAAGAAAACGTAACTTTATCGTCTATTGGTTTCTGTGCTGATATTACTGTCATTATAGTATTCATTGTTGGTGTGAACAGGCATTTAGAAAAAAAATTCCAGCTGATGAACAATAAAAACATTTACAGCTAATCAGAATCCACTGACTTTAAAGAGATCGAGCATTTAAAGCAACAGACAACAAAACTGAAGCATGCCATTATAAGATAACTATAAAAATGTTAGCATACAAAATAATGGATGAAAACGTTACGTTTTCTTGTAATTGCGTGCCACATTTTTGCCATCAGTCACTTAAATGATCAGTTTCTTTAAACTTAGGTAAATTCTGATAGGCTATCAATGGTTTTACCATTATCAGCTGAAAAAAAAATTGTTCTAAAGGTCCATTCACACCAAAAACTATAACTATAACGATATTAGCATAGAAACCAATAGAAGATAACATTATGTTTTCTTATAACTGCGTGCTGCAGTTTTGTCATCTGTCGCTTTAAATGCTCAAGTTCATTAAAGTTAAGTGGATTCTGATTGGCTGTCAATGTTTTTACCATTCATCAGTTGGAATTTTTTTTTCTAAAGGCCCAATCACACCAACACTGATAACTATACAGATGACTACAATGATAACAACATTAGCGTACAAACCAATAAGCGTACAATCAGCTCAGCTCAGTTCACAACAACAATATGATATTAGCGTACAAACCAAAATGTCGATAACGTTCCATTTTTTTAATAACTGCAACACTGCAGATTTCGTATAAATTTGTAAATATCATATGAATTAGATTTTTACAGAAATATACAATTTTAAGAAAAAATAAATAAATAAATGTAAGGAAGCGAGTCCACCCCTAAACCTAAGCATCTGTGGGACATAAGCAAATTGTACAAAAATTTACAAATTAAATTGTACAAATTCATAAGTTTTTAGCCAGTTTTTTTTTTTTTACTTTCACTGGTGCATAATCATATATCATGAAAATGTATGAATGAAAGAGATGCATTTAAAATGTTACATCCTCAGATGTGATTATCTATCATCTTAAACTCCATCTGAGACAGATGTGCTGGCGAAACATCAGTCCTTCAGATTTAGCATTTCAAGTGGTTTGCTTTGTTACTTGTTTGTGTTCCATCCTGTCTCTGGACACTCTTTCATTTGCACGCCTTTTGTTTTTCTGTGCCCTCAAGACGTTAAAAACGCATGATCCGCTGCAGCTGGGTGAACGTTCGCGCGCGCTTGCCCACCTCAAGAAGCTGCTTGTGCTTGAAGCCAAACCCTATTGACGAAGCGCGAGACTATTCAGCTGACAAGCCAAATCCAAACGTCTTTTTGTCCAAGACTTTTACTTTCTTATTGCAGCTGTTGACTCAGCGGACATCTATTCTCAGCATGAAAACCATGAGGCCTCATAAACCAATATTTACCTTAGCTGAAGGTAACAAGTTCATGATAAGTTACATATATGTGAAACAAAACATACTTCATCGTCTCACATCTAATTGAGGTTTGGAAGGGGACATTGTCCAGAGTTTCTGTTGAAACCATCAGTATTTCCGCTGGTGTTGAGGAGGGATTAGCGTCATTAGAGCGCAGCGGTACTCTCACCGTCCAAAAGCAAACAAACAAGAAAAGAATTTCCATACACACAGCTGCCGCCCCATTCCACCTTCCCCGGGTTACCCGCTGCAGTCACGCAGGTACTAAACCACAACTTCTCTGTAGGCAACATCAATCCACAGTCAATTGTTACGGTGCACCTGTATGTTACTTCTGATCTCGGCCCAACCCTGCCAGTGTGAGCACACCCTCGCCTCTTGGAAGCCGTGTATGAGAGAGGTTATGTGGACTCGCATGTGCTTTCAACTCGGGCACAGAGATAGATTTGAATGCTCATGTGAAAGTACTGTTGCTCCGTCCAGATAAATAAAGAGCGGGCGGACGTTTCCTCAGCAGCGAGCCCGCATTGTGCAGCGGACAGCTAGAGAACGGCAAACAAGCCCTAGAAAACAGAGGGATCAATTTAGCTGAACAAACAATCTTTCATGTAATGATGGCTACTTATCCATTTATGTCATGTCTGAGCCAGTGAGCGGCTGTGTTTTGCCGGCCATTATTCGCAGCTCGCACCACTGTCATCCTGAAAAGAAGCCCTAGATGCATCAAACAACTTCACAAAGTATGAGGGAAAGCATTAACGTGTTTTAAATAGATGTTTTAGTTTAAATAAAAGCTTTTTCATTCACTGCACATGATATATTTTGTTGCATATAGGCTAACGTATGTTTAGACCACTTTGGCAAACAAATGAAGTTATGATTCACATACTGTAAAAGATAAACCAGATAGCACTTGCTCTGATATTAAATTCATGATGTTTATTTATTTTTCCAAATTAAAGAAATAGAGCTGTTAGTATAGCAAGATAAGTCTTTTTTTTTTTTTCATTTGTGTGTCCTTTTATATCTGACTTTTATCATATCTGAAAATGATCTGTAATGGAAAAATTGTACTTTTACAGAAATATGTTGGAAAGCACAAAAGCAGTCATAAGTAGCACGACTATATTTGTAGGAATAGCCAAAAATACATTGTATGGGTCAAAATGATCGATTTTTCTTATATGACAAAAATCATTAGGATATTATGTGAAGATCATGTTCCATGATATTTGGTAAATTTTCTACCGTAAATATAACAAAACTTAATTTTTGATTAGTAATGTGCATTGCAAAGAACTTCATTTGGAAAACTTTAAAGGCTATTTTCTCAATATTTCGATTTTTTTCCACCCTCAGATTCCAGATTTTCAAATTGTTGTATATTGTCCCATCAATGGAAAGCTTATTTATTGAGCAAATAAAAAGAAGACCCTTATGACTGGTTTTGTGGTCCATGATCACATATATCTATTAATACTTATTTATTAATATTATTAAGTGCGCTCTGTAAATCTAAACTGAATGAAGTAAATACTCATTAAATTGAATGAAAAATTAATTAGTTAAAACACTACACATTTTATTTGACTTTAGAGCCAAATGAACATAACCTCATTTATACGGTTGTTTTTTATAAATGTGTAAATCATACTGTGGCTTGTTTACTCCTGTTTACCTCCATGCTTCAGATCTATTCAAACTTGTTGGGTTACTGAGTGCACAAGAAAAAAATGACAGCCCACAGCAGCGCCTGCAGGCTCTGAGTGCATCAAACCCAGTGCATGATGGATACACAGTGCCATCATCTGGCTGGAAAGAGTCTTATCATCTGATTACAGTGGGTCATCAGTTTGCTTCTTAAACCTTTCAGCTACATTGTGTGATATAAGTGTTGAGAAAATAAATTATATAGTGTATAATTTTACAGAAACTAAAGAATAACCAGTGTATTTTTTTTTTTTTTAAATATGATCAAAATATTTTTATATATATTATTTATTTATTAAATTTAAATTTAGCCAACATTATTTTTTAACAATTATGTTTAAGTAGATTTTGAATGAATGAATAAATTATTATTATTATGCATCTTAGCTTATTCATAAGGTATTCTTTGATGTTTTCACAATAATATTTTGTTTATATTACACAAAATACACTTAAATGTGAATAAATATTATTTTGCAGTTCAGCTTATTTATAGGGTAATTTAAACATTCTTTGATGTGTTTAAAAATAAATAAATACATATTTTGTTTTGTATTTAAGATTGATTGTAAGGTAGTTTAAACCATCTTTGAAGTGTTAAAAATATTTTGATCACATCAAACTAAATACACTTTAGTCTGAATAAATATTGTCTATTTTAAAGCTCAGCTTCAGAGGCTACATTAACCATTTTTTGATGTCTTATTATAATTAATGCAAAATATTAATACTATTTTGATCATATATTTATATATTTTGAACCAAATAGACAGACAGACAGACATACAGACAGACAGATAGACAGATAGATAGATACTGTAGATAGATAGCACTGTTGGATATTCTTCTCTGAGTCGACTTATACTGCAAAAAAAACTTAAATGTAGCCTGAAGGAATGTTGCTGGTACAATCCAATTCAAGAGAGCACAATATAAAGAAGCTAGTGAATAAAAAGCATTGAGCTGAACAAAAGGATAAGACTAAAGAAGCTGTTCTGCTTGCACCTTGAACATTTATAAACAAAATGTGGGTCCTTCAATGAGTCCTTGGTCTGATTTAGACAAACCCACACCTATAATATGTCTAAACATAACAGTTTTGAAGCATTTTGTCGGGGTAACATTACTATTCATCCAGGCCATTTAATCAACACTGTGGGCATGGGATTTGGTCAAATATTCCATGAAGTTTCAAAACGTTACAACTATCTTAACTGAAATGGAACCTTATAAATGAGTGATTTGGAACATTCTGTTGTATTTCAAACAAATGTCACTCCTTCACGCTCAGTTTCATTAGTTTGACATTAGCGTGTTGCTAAGCTATCAGCCATATTACTAGTGTAATGATAACAGTAACTACTTACTTTTATAATTGACATTTCTCTCACTGCTTCTGCCATCTTGGATGGATTCTTTCACAGAACGTGCTGTGTATTCTAGCATTACTTTTTTTCCACAAAGAATGCAAGACGCTGAACAAGCAGCGAGAACTGTTGCGAGTGAGCACATTTACATAGAAAAATATTTTAAAAACAGCACAGTATAACAAAAAACACATTATGTGCAAATCCACTTAGAATTTAACAAAAAATAATTTTCACAAGACAAAAACAACAAGACTATAATGACTCTATGATGCCCAAAAATAGAAGATCACTTATGAAAGAGATGTACATTTTGGCATGCTTTTAATTACAATAGATTATATGGAAATAATATATGTTTTTAAAAGAATATACTTAAAGGGGAGACTTAATGCAAAATACATTTAATTGCATGTTAATTTCAATAAATTAAAGTGTATTATAGTTTACATTTATATTATATGCATTCTTTTTTTTATTTATATTACATTATTTAGCTGAGCTTTTTGTTTTTGACTTAAATACATCTTTATATTTAATGTCATAATTGCTTCTATTGTCTTTGAAATATGGTTAAAATTTATTGTCGTATGCACTAACCAGCATTTATGGTAAAGTGAAATATAATTTAATATAATTTCTATTGAAATGTGCATGTTGTATATGATGAAATTACAACTTAGTACATTTTAAATATATATTAACTTTAAATGCAACATTGAATGGAATACTAAAGTTAAAATTATAACCATTATGTACTAACATGTACTTTGTGCTTTCATGTGTAAATACTAGCTACGTTAAAATAATTACTTCTTTAAAGCATGATAAGAGATTATTAAAACTTAATAATTTAAATTATCCTTTAGAGTAAAGTTTTTAATTTGACACTACTACAAAGTGTACTTTTTAAAAGTGTACTTAAGTGTGTTAAGACACATGGCCATTTATTTAATTAATATATTATCTGCAATTTTTTTTAATATATCTGTTCATTAAGATTTGAAGTACACATTAAAGGGGTCCTATTATGCTTTTTCACTTTTTGAATTTTAGTCAGAGTGTAGTGTGTTACAAATCTCAAAGTCCACTCCAAAGGGAGATTTTTTATTTTTAAAAATCCCTTTTCAAGAACTACAACGAACGGCTCGTTTGGACTACAACTTTGTTTTCCGGTGTTTGTGACATCACAAAGCGGTCCATTAGAATATAATTTAAATAAATCCCGCCTACGGGGAGATTGCTTGGTTGAGCACTGCACTTTTCAAAATCGAAACCCGGTGCGGGTGTTTTTATACCACTGTATTTCTGAAGGAAACCGACTGTTTTCAGAAAATTTTGGATGTCATTTTCATTTCATCTTGCATGTAATGTCTGATAAAGCAGCGTTTGTGAGAGGAGCTGGCACAGCTTTGTGTACAGCGTTACCGGGGAAACCTCAATCTCTCCGCTCCAACAGCGCCTCCTGCTGGCAGATAATTAATTTGAATATATGCCGCTACAAATAGTGTAAAGGTCATTGCACACTGAGTCCGAAATTGTCCGAAATTTTTGCACATTGAAAAATAAATACGACCTCACGTTTACACAAAGCCTCTGAAACTTTTGTCAGTCAAAAAAAAATTCGGATCAGGTTCAATTTTCTGTGTTTTCTCATCCGTAGCATACATTTTGCTAGGAAAGGATGGGGAATACGAAAAAACGTAAAAACACATGTGAACATTTTGGACTCAGTTTGCAATGACCTTAACTCTGTGGGACTATGGTATAAATAAGTTCAACTGTATAACAGTTTCACTGCAATCTAGGTTATAATGTTAGAATTAAAGAACAATAAACAATACATATTACCATTGCACTTATCTGTACACAGTAAATGCAGTTATTTTTAAGCTGTTGTTGACATCCTATCTAAAACATGATTTAGCCAACAAAAAAACAACAACAACAACAACAACATTACCACTTCAATATGTATTGCTATATCCATGCGTGCAAATGTTCTGCGCGATCCTCAATATTCTCAGGGTCTGAATTGATATGGTAATATTGACGAACTTGCTGTTTTGGCAAGGGGAGTACTGAAACACAGTCTAAGCTGTTCGCCAATCACAACGCTCTGGGACAGCTAACCAATCACAACACCAATCAAACCCGGAACTAATCGAACCGTTTGTACCAGGCTGGGGAGAAAGTAATAATGTAAATTATGTGAAAAATAATGCGTTTTTCAAACCACCAAACATGAGATCATGTTCTAGTAAGCCCCCAAGACAAAATCAAGTCTTTGTAAATGAGCATAATAGGACATAATAGAATAATGAAATGCCTTCAACTGAAAATTGAGTGTTTAATCTTGTCATTTTACATTATTGACACACTATTTTCCAATTTTGATATTGGAAATTTGCTTTGACACAATCTGTATTGTTAAAAGCGTTATATAAATAAAAGTGACTTGACTTGATCCCTGTAAATACAATTAAGCATATTTCTATTTATTTATTTTTTAATATATATACACTGAACGAAATTATAAACGCAACACTTTTGTTTTTGCCCCCATTTTTCATGAGCGGAACTCAAAGATCTAAGACTTTTTCTATGTACATAAAAGGCCTATTTCTCTCAAATACTGTTCACAAATCTGTCTAAATCTGTGTTAGTGAGCACTTCTCCTTTGCCGAGATACTCCATCCACCTCACAGGTGTGGCATATCAAGATGCTGATTAGACAGCATGATTATTGCACAGGTGTGCCTTAGGCTGGCCACAATAAAAGGCCACGCTGAAATGTGCATTTTTACTGTATTGGGGGTCCGAAAACCACCATTTGCCTCACGCAGTGCAAAACATCTCCATCGCATAGAGTTGATCAGGTTGTTGATTGTGGCCTGTGGAATGTTGGTCCACTCCTCTTCAATGGCTGTGCGAAGTTGCTGGATATTGGCAGGAACTGGAACACGCTGTCGTATACGCCGATCCAGAGCATCCCAAACATGCTCAATGGGTGCCATGTCTGGTGAGTATGCTGGCCATGCAAGAACTGGGATGTTTTCAACTTCCAGGAATTGTGTACAGATCCTTGCAACATGGGGCCATGCATTATCATGCTGCAACATGAGGTGATGGTCGTGGATGAATGGCACAACAATGGGCCTCAGGATCTCATCACGGTATCTCTGTGCATTCAAAATGCCATCAATAAAATGCACCTGTGTTCGTTGTCCATAACATACATCAGCCCATACCATAACCCCACCGCCACCATGGGCCACTCGATCCACATGCCAATTGCACGCTCCCTCAAAACTTGCGACATCTGTGATAAAACTGCACATTTTAGAGTGGCCTTTTATTGTGGCCAGCCTAAGGCACACCTGTGCAATAATCATGCTGTCTAATCAGCATCTTGATATGCCACACCTGTGAGGTGGATGGAGTATCTCAGCAAAGGAGAAGTGCTCACTACCACAGATTTAGACAGATTTGTGAACAATATTTGAGAGAAATAGGCCTTTTGTGTACATCGAAAAAGTCTAAGATCTTTGAGTTCAGCTCATGAAAAATGGGGGCAAAAACAAAAGTGTTGTGTTTATAATTTTGTTCAGTGTATATATATATATATATATATATATATAAATAAAAAACTTATGTAAAAACACAGAACACTGTTTTACTTGACATAAAACAATTTTTCCAAAAACAAATAGTCATGGGACTCCAGACCCGGTGGTCTGAAGCAGGAAGCAACTCAGTGCACTTGAGCGGCACAAACCCTCAGATTAACCGCGACTGACAGCTATGAATCGCTGTCGCTCAACAAATCTGCAGCTGTTCACTTTACAGGTGTAAAAGTCAAAGTTTAACCCTTGCTTACATGTAATTATTGCAGCTTTCAGAAAAAAAAAGTGGAGTTCACAGTCGAGGCTGCGGTGAGATGAGCCACTGAGAAGCTGCCTTTCATCATGCCAACACCGTCTGGAAGACTTGGGCCCGTCTCTGTGGGTTTCTCGCTGCCCCGGCTTGTTATCCCTCCTGGCCCCCGGCCAACCGAAAGTGTGAGAGACGCAGCGTTACTGTTTGTTACATTTCTCACAGTCGCTAATATCTTTCTCGAGTTGCGCCAGCGTCGTTGGAGGCCAAGAGATCTGGCTGGGGAGCACAGACTGCAGGTGTTTGCTGACAGTCCTCAGGCATTCTTCTCTGCCATTTAGGCAGAAAAAACAAGCGAAATTGAGTGGATTAAGACACATGCAGGTACTAACAGCCCCAAGAAGATATTTGACAGGGCACTTCACGCTAACTCAAGACGGGAGCTGCAGCCGCATGATGTCATGCCACTTTCAAGACGTTTTAGTGAACAAGGACAAGACAGATGAAAGACCTGACACACATATTAGAAGCAAATTCCCCACTGTGGTTTATGTTCTGTGCTGTGACTAATGCTACAAGTATAAACCTTCAAAATACATCAATGATTGACATACTGTATATGTAACTTTAGATTTAGTGAGCCAGTAGAAAATATTTGTATTAGATTTCTGAACAAATGCAAATATTGTAATAATCCAGTGAAACTTTTGTATAAACAAAGAGTCAGTCTAGGGCTAGCGTATTTTAGGGTTAAACTTTTTTTTCCCCACTTGGAAGTGATTGCTAGGGTGTTGCGCAACCCGATCTTATGTTCTGACAAATTTTAACTCTTTCCCTGCCAGCCACTGCCAGCATTTTTGATAATTTTCACAAAACTTTCAGAATATTTTGTTGTATGAATATCTGAACATGCAGATGTTTTATTATGCATTCTTTCTCATCGACACTTGAATGTGGGTAAGTTTTGTGAAAAAAAAAAAAAATCAACAACATTTTGATCAAAAGGCTGAGAAAATCTGAATACATCTCGATTGAATTTAGAATGATGATCAAAACAGATGGAGTAGATCGAGTCCATCAACACAACCAAAGCTTCACAGTACTAAACCACTTCTTGGCTCGCCATTTCATTTGGTAATGTGTTACTTTTCCATTGTTTTTCTGTGTAAATACACGCTAGATGGACGTGTATGACAGTCACACTCACGTCTAATGTCTTTTGCAGCGAAATTTTACAAATTTATACAAATTCACCACCAATTTGCCAAAATGTAAAATAATTACAAATTGCCTGTTGGTGCTGCTATGTAGTTTACAGGATGGTTGCTTAGCAGCTCGCTCCAACAATCTGAGATCTCTATGGCTACGTTCACCTTCAATTCTCAATTCTAAATTATTGCTCAGATCCAATATATTTGTTTGGCTATTCACATTATTATTTTCCTTTTTTTTTAAATACTATCAGATTCGAGTGTGAACTGGTCACAGTCCCAAATTGACTAGTATGCACAAAAGAACAATAACAGGACAGAGGACAGAGCGGACATGGAGGACACTGAAATCAGCTTTCATTTATAAGTTCATTAATAAGCTGATGGAAGCCTGTGAATTCATGCGCAGGGGATAAGGAGTACTAAGAGAGCCATGTTTTTCTAGTTTTCCCTCCAGTTTTGCATGTATAGAGCTGTCACCATAATACTTATATCTCACTGTCCCCCCACTGACTACTATCATGTCTGTCTTCCATTTTAAAGATGCACTAAGCAATTTCTGAGAAACAGTTGAAAGTGGCTCAGATCAAACACCAAAAACATTTGTAGCCAATCCCCAGTAAGGGGTGTGTCCACTCATGATGGGGGAGGTGCCTGTGTTACATGGCATGCTGTGAATTTGGAGGCGGAGCTATCAAGATGGGGTGTGATCCTTTGGGGTAGGGGTGTGTCTTTTTTGGTGATGTCAAATATCAGCAGCATTTCTCTGAAATTGCTTACTGCACCTTTAACCGAGTGACCAAATAACTACCAGTATGTAAAATCTTTGGAGTGACTCCCATCAGCGTAGAATTATGATGAATGTCGATCTAGAGTGGCATAAAAGCAAAATTCTGAAGTGACTGTTCAGACTGAGGTTGTATTGCAAAATATCTGCCTCTATCTGATTTAGTAGCACACATAAAAGTGGCAGAATCTAAAAAAAAAAAAATTGGGCCACTTTTGACTGCAGTCTGAACATAGCCTATGCTATTCTGGTCTCTACATGACTTTGTTAGTTGCACCACATGATGCATGATTTGGTCAACAAATCATTTTTTTAAAAACTAATTAAACAGTGAAATTGTTTTGTTAAATTGCTGAAATAATACAAATTTCATGCCTGTTTGCTTCCTGATATCAGAACAGTTGTGTCACCTTGACATTTGACAACAACAACAAAAATGTAATACATTTTAATGAAAAAAAAAAAAAACCATGATATTTTTAATTAATTATTTTATAAATTAATACATCTGGAGGAAAAATAGTTACCCAAAGATATCAGCAAAAACAGCTTTTTTTGACATCCATATTTCTTCATTAGCAATCCATTCAACAGCCGTCTTTCCAGTTAACTTACGCTATTATCTTATCTTACACATTCAAAGCCTGTCTTCACCATATATGATTTAAAGTGGTGAACTTGGGCAGGTTTATCAGCACGAGAGGAGAAACAAAAGACTTCAAGCAGCTTGATTCTGACATGCTCTCTTTGAGTGGAGTTCAGTTCCAGGTCTTGTGATAACATTCACAGCAACACCTGGACATTTCAAGGCATCAAACGCCCACATACTGATCATCTAACAAAACGCAGCTACTCAAAGCTGCTCAGGTTCACATAGTCTTAAAAATAAATGCTGGTCCGAGATCTGCAACCATCTTCTCCATTTTTAACAAAAAAGAACAAAGTAGAGTGATAACACATTCATAAAACACAAAAGAACACAGTATATTACATCAAAAATATAAGTTGGATTGATGCTTTTCCCAATATTAAACAGCTATTCCCTCATTATTCATCTTTACTATTGTTCATACTAGGTTTAGGCATTAAAACAAATCCTAAAGGGCAACTAAATGGTGATAAAAATCCGAAGAGGAGGGATTTAATGTGGGACCTGAGCCATATCTAGAGACAAGAATGTCATAAAGACTTGAATTAAGACAGCACCAAAGACCCAGAACACCCTAGAAACCAGATAGTAATGCCCTAGCAACCACAAGTGAAGACACTAACAACCATATAGAAATGCACTAGCAACCACCCAGAACCAAAACCATATAGTAAGACCCTGGCAACCAAAACAAAAAGGGTCTGTCTGCATTCTAAAAGACTACAAACTACAACCACTATGAGTCCAAAAAAATTTTTTTTGAGTAAATTATGTAAACTATTTATTTTATAGTTAATGCATGACATGTTTGCGAGGCAAAATTATATTGATTTCAAATTCTATGAAGTATGATATAACAGCTGTTAGTGAAACATACAATTTAAAAAATCTGGCATTTTTTAAATGAAACTAGATGAGTAAAGTTTGAGAACAAACATTGAAGTTAGCTTGAAAAAGCCAATCCTGAAAGTTTGAAGCAGTTGTAAAAGCTTGAAGATTGAAAGTTTAGATAGATTAGATTGATGTTGATACAGTGTTGCTAGCATGATTTAGCACATTGTTAACATGTTGCTAGTATGTTTTAGCATGTTGCTGACATGTTGTTAACATTATAAGCATATTGCTAGCAATCTTTTAGCATGGTTAGCATGTTTTCTAACATGCTTCAGTATGTTGCTAACATGATTTAACATGTTGTCCTAGGTTAGTCATTAAGCTTTTAAGTGATAGACAGCTTAAACACTTTTATTATACAACATCTTATTATATGAAAGTTTTGTCCCCTCAATGAAAGTCTATGGGATTTTGGAGGGTTTGGTGGTCTGGTTTATAAAAAGCCATAAGCCATATCAGTTAGAAAAGAGATAGCACACCGAGTCAGACCAATCTGAAGGTCTGAGTTTGGTGGTTGTAGCTTGAAAGCTCTAGAAGGAGATACATTTTAAAATTTAGTAACAGTAGAAGAAGTAACAGATGTCACAATATAGTTATTTTTAGAAGGGTTTTTATCATGTCAAAATTGTTGATGCCATTGATGATACCATTTTGATATCACTGATTTTTGATACCATCATCAATTTCAATATCACAAAAAAAAAATATTAGCCTTAACATAAGTTTACTAATGTTTACTAAGACAGGTAAACGGGTTTGTTTGAAGGGGGCATAACTTCTGGTAGTAGGTGTAACTTGTAGGAAGGGTTAATGTCCTGCAGAGTTTAGCTCCAAAAAGCTCCAACACACCTGTCTTGTCAGCGTCAGTGATTCACTGAAGTTTTTAGTGAGTCTGAAGTCCTTGATTAGCTGATTCAATTGGGTTTAACTAGGGTGTGACGCTAAACTCTGCAGGACAGTGGCCCTCCAGGAACAGGTTTGAACACCCCTGATCTAAAAGAAGCTAACAAACTCCCAACAACAACCTAGCAACTATCATTAACACACACTATAAACCACACCGCAGTGTTTTTTTTTATTCTTAGCTAAAATTAAGATAAAGGGTGTGTCTGAAACCACCCCGTACCCTTATATAGAGCACTAGCCATTTATTTTGGTGTCTGAAACCATCAAGTGCTCATTCAATCCCATGATAGACTGCAATAACAAGTGTACAAACCAATGTTTACTCAGTGGTTAGCTTCTAGAGCAGAGGTGCTCATCTCTTGCCTAGCAATGAGCTAGAAACTACCATAAACATCCTAACAGCTCCAACATGCTATAAATACCCCAGAACACCTATAGCAAGAAGAGAGCCTGGCAACCAGCAACATAGGTTCACTGAAAAGACATGCTTCTACCTACATTTTTGCTTACATTCGAGCTGAAATAAACACTATAGTTGCAGTAAAATACCAGCAATTTCTAGTCTTTTTCATACAAATTATGATTACAAGGGAGAATTATTCATTAATAAAGACACTTTTTATACTAGGTCCATATGTACGGCATTTCTGATGTTGTAAACTTGCTTGGTAGCCCACCTGGTACAACATTGCAATTGCGATGCAGAGCACTCGGTAACAAGTCCTAACACGACATGTCAAGTAAATCTCAATAGTTTGTAAAAGTAAACTAAAATGGCATGGTTGCTTCAACAAACGTGTTTTAAACTGATGTTTACTTTTGTGAACACTATCAGTTAGGTTTAGGGTTTAGGTTTAATGTTGGTGGTACGTTATTTTTTTATTTTTAACCTTTAAGCGCCAATCGCTGGACATTTCAGTTCAGAACTGCTGTGATACGTACATAATCAACGTAATAAAATGCTGCCAGATTGATGTTCATTGGCTTTGGACGTTTCACTTTGCAGTAAATTAGGAGTTTATTGAGGAAAAAGTTGTAGTTAATGGTTTGTTAATAGTGAGAATTGGACCTAAAAATAAAGTGTGACTAAAAAATAAAAAAATACACATTCAGCATCACATAGTCTAGTTTGGGGCAACCAGCACAATTATACTGTAGATGAGAAAGGGCCATTCAGTGGCATCATGGCGATCACTCTGAAACCGTCAGCACTGTCTGAGGACACCACACTCCATTTTTGCCCATTACGTGAGAGCATGTATGACAGACTGCCTGCCAAACCCTGTAATCAGTCGTACCTCTTTACCACCATTAGTGTGTTGTGATAGCCACGCAGCGTTTTGAGGCCTGTCAGCTTGGTATCCCCTCAAGCTACGACAGGTCCTTGTGGAAATGAGGCACGTCCAAAGCTGCAGTCGGTTAAATCCCGGCAGACAAGGCCTCTACACTCACGCTCCCTATAAACAAATAGATCACAATATCTCCAATGATTCCTCCCATTTACTGACCTATTTTGAACGTAAAGCGATACTGTCATATCCTTGAATTGTAAAAGAAAATTTAGGTGCGATATTTTTTTCCCTAACCAGTTAAACGTAAACCTACCTCTGAACTGATTTCATTGATCAACTCCATCACACAATCACCTGTCAGGAATTATTCAGATCTTATGATAAATGAATGAATGAATGAATAAATGACATTTACATTACATTTATTTTAAGGTAAATCTTTCTCTTTTTTACAAAAAGTAGTCATATTACATAACATTTTTAACATAACATGAACTAATTTAAATGAAAGGTTAAATTATCTGTTGGTTGCACCACATGATTTTTATTTCATGAACCAGAGTTAAATTTTTAACGACTTTAATAACTAAAGCGGGTTATTTCTTAATTACCCAGCAGGCACAGGTTGTTGATATAACGTCAGGTTGACGTTGGACATGACATCAGACAGATGTTGCATTTTGGTTGAGAATGAAAATTCTCATTTCATTTCGAGAATTTCACTTTTTCTTTATTATGGTATCAGTACATTGTATTTTATTACCCTGACATTTTAATTTTTTTAATTCTTTTTTTCTTTTTTTTTTTTAATCTAGAGGTAGTGCATATACTGTATATGCACAGATGGTAATTGCAGTAATTAATGGATTTTTGCTTCACAGTCTTGTTATGCTTCTAAATAATAATTATTTTTATGTTTTATAATAATACAACACAAAAAGTGGTTCTGTCAAAGCAAATCGTTCAAACAACTTTGAATAATAAATTAATGAGATGCGTATACCCTTGTGAAAAAAAAGTACACTTTAGCATACATTTAAAAATACGTATTATTGAAATAATACTTGAATAACTGAATAATGTTTTTACTTAATTGCATCTTATTTCCAATTAAACAAAAATGCATTATTGTTTAAATTTACATTAAACACAATTGGTTGAACTATAAAGTGTTTTTGACCCATTTAAGTGGAACTTACCTACATCATATGACATTTCTACTGTCTTTGAAATATGGTTAAAGTTAACTTTTTTTCCTCTTTAGGTACACTTACAGTAAGTGGTCTTTTATTTAATTTATATTATATTATCTGCAAGTACCGTTTTTTAAATATACTTTTAAGATCTGAAGTACACTAAATGCATATTCAAGCACTCTTCTTTTGAGAAGGGCATGTTTTATATATGTATCATAACTAACAGAACAGGACTAAAGACATACATTTATTAAAAACCTTGGTCACTTTGTAAGCATATGCATGCACTCACAGAGACCTACAACGAATTGTGTTTGGTCAGCCATGAGAAATATGTGGCTGTATTTAAAGGCACACTGCGTCTCGCTGTGGGTCAGTGGCTGTTAGAGATGCAGGCAGGAAGGATTATTTCCTCACGAAACCCAATCCCATATACTCTTAAAGCGCAGAGAGCTTGCCAGGTGCAACCAAGCAAGACCAACAGGAACCCAGCTTTAAGGTTCCTAAGTGGGCAATTACAAGTATCTTCCATTAAATAGGATTAACGACAGCAACAAACAGAAACCAGAACTGTCTGTGTATTTACAGAAGAGCGCTGGCTTCAGTTCAGTTTTCATGCCTTCAAATTTTCTAACTGACTGCCAGCAAAATTATTTTCTAGAACCCTGGATTATATATATATATATGTTTGTGTGTGTGTGTGTGTGTGTATACATACATACATTATATATATATATATATATATATATATATATATATATATATATATATATTGCAAAAATACAAAACAAAATGACATATATATGTATGTGTACATATATATATATATATATATATCAACAATGCCAAAGTATTGCCAATGCCAAGTAATAATTGTTTTTTAAACCATGACCAATAGCTATGGAACTTACAATGTATTACCCAATCATTCCTGCAGGTGGCGCTGCAGACTCAGATCTTAAGGAAAATTATTAGTGCTGAATTTAATGCTCAAGAGAGAAATATTGCTGTTGAAGGTGAATAATAGATTATGCAAAATGCATAATAATTGTGCAAATTGAAAATAGCATCTGTTCTAATCACTTACACCCTCATCACATTGTTCCAAAGATGTATGAGTTTGTTTCTTCTGCTGAATACAAAAGAAGCTATTTTGAAGAATGTTGGTAATCAAACGGTTTTGGGTCTAACTGACTTCCATATTACGGACAAAATTAGTATGGAAGTCAATGGGGACCAAAAACTATTTGGTTACCAACATTCTTCAAAATATCTTCTTATCTTCACCTTGAGTTCACCTTTTTGGGTGAACTGTCCCTTTAAGGGGAATTATACTGTTTAAGTTATTGTCCTTTTCATGAGTGGAAAAAAAAAATAATAATAATAATAATTCCCACAGACTCCTACAGGAGAAATCCTTATATGGAGACCAAAAGTACTCTTTTGCTTTGGCCTGTAAGTTCTGTAAGCATATATCAACCAGTATTACCTGGCAACGCACAACAACAGCCTCCTTAAACAATGTAAAATGTTGCTAAAACAACACATTAGCAATTGCACAGCAACAAATCTATAGTTTCATTTACATTTCATCTTATTACTACTGGAAATCATTTTTTCCTTCATCCATGTTACTTCCACTGACATTAATATCATTGATAAATGACAGATTAATTAGCTTTCATGTGGGTGTCAACCTTAAGATCATTTTGATATTTTTAACCTTTCAAAAGATTAATGATTTTTTATTTTATTTTTTTAATGGCACAAACAAAATTAAATAATGGATTTCACAAAACACCCAAGAATAAATGATATTCATTCATTGCTAAAACTTAAAAAGTTTATGCTATTCTTATTCTTAACTTTTGATGTTCACACCAAAATGATGTAACTTCCTGGAGGATGATGTCATTAGTGAAACTAAGGACAGGGAGGAAAAGCTGTAAAAAGTAGAACATTATTCACAATATTCACTTTTTTTTCCTTTTTTCGTAACAAGCCTACTGTTTAAAAGTATGGATGGCATTTCTGATTTGGGAACTGCCGTACAATTATTTAAAGTGCCCCTATTATGGGTTTTGAAAGGTTCATATTTTGGTTTTGGGAGTCCCCAACAACAGGTTGACATGCATGCAAGGTCAAAAAACACTTTCATTTTCTTATAATATGCATTTATTTTTACCTTAGTTGCTCAACGATTCATTTTTCCAAACCCCTCCTTTGTGTGACGCTAATCTGCGGTGATTGGTCCGATTGGTCGATTTCATTTAAAGCAGTGTTTGTGAGCAGTGCTGCTTTGTGTACAGCGTTACCGGGGAAACAGCTATTTTTAATGCCCCAAAAGCAGCACCTAGTGGCAAAGAATGAATTTGCATTTTCATTCAGACCAATGCGGAAAATCAAGTTTTCCAAGGTCTGCACACACAACAAGTGGGCGGGCAATAATGTTTCATGTTGACATCAACATGAATGGGATTCGTTTTAAAAATGACTCATTTTGATGATTCATAGTCGACTCTTTCTTTTGAGAGACACTAACTTTATATACAGTTCACTTTCAGACTTAAAACTTTGCAGGATGTTTTCATTCACTTAGAGCTGTGTTACACACTGCATGAAAGGTCATTTTCAAAAATCCATAATAGGGGCACTTTAAAAGGTTCCGCTACAACAAATCTGCATTCATCAGTTTAAATGAGCTAAATTTTCCATCATGCTCTATTTTTAGCTGTCATGCAATGCTTATTTTAAAGTAGCATTAAAAAATATTACTTTTGCATTTCACGCCTCCACCACTCAAACATCACAAGCACAGCTCTCAAATAACAAAATAACAAAGCTACTTTAATACGACCATCTCTGATAAAAGTGAAGGCATGTCTCAACAGGTAAAAGTAGGGTCCAACAGAATACTTCTAAATGTGTTGCTATGTTAAAATAGTACTGTCAGGATTTACTAAAGACGCGCAGTGAAGAATTAGTGCTGAAAAGGCGTGGACAGTTATATTTGCGCCTGACCTTACTGATTATGCATTTGTAGGAGTTTCCCTTTCAGACACAAAATTTATGGGAGGAGAGTATTAAAATTAATCACACAACAAGATTTACCAACGTTTGAGCTCGTCAAATTACTGGTATTTGCGCCATTATTTAATGCACCAAAAAAGCATGTCTTAAACTATTTTGCACTTGAAAGGGCTGCAATTGCTGTTGCCATAATAAGGAGGCACCGCAGGGAACAGAGAGCGCATGGTAGAAGGGAGGGGATTTTTTCCACACGTAAATTTATTTGGAATACCAGAAGAACACCTTATCCGAACATATAATTTGCCAAGCCATGCTATTTTTAATGCTTCAGAAAATAAAAGATGACTTGGAACCCTCAACTAGGAGTCATGCAATACCAGGTCTATCAAAAATTTAATTAAATTAAATTTTTTGGCCTCCAGTCCTTTTCAACATACTGTGACTTCTTTACTTTTCTTTATCATTTATTTGCGACTACGCTAATTTGCACTGCGCTTGGTATCGCGTTGGTCGATATGTAAATTAGATGTTGCCTATGTTCTTTAAATTGTGCGTTGTTAGTAAATCACCGAAGAAATTTCCATGCCCATCTGCGCTGTTTTGGAATTGCGCTCTTGCGCTAATTTGCCCTGTTTAGTAAAACTAGCCCTATGCACAAACACACATTCTGCAAGTACTCTGCAAGATTCTGGAAGACTGAATATGTGGTATGCATGTGCATGACGTCACTGTTTTCACAAATTCACATTTTTATGGTTTACACTGAGAAGATAATGGTATCATTTTCAAAAACTTGCACTTAGAAACCCATTTTCAAAAGTTTGTGTTTTCAGGTCCCCAAAATGCTGTTGTTGTGTAAATGAACAGCCAAAACACACAAAACTTTTTTAATTTTTAGCTGAAAATAGTGTTGTGTAAATGCGTCAGTGAGCCTCTTTGATGGGTTGTTGAGTAGTTCACACAAAGACTGCCGAGTGCTGATCACCTGTTGATTTTCCCCTAATCACAGCCCAACCTGTCGACAAGCTTGTTAACTTGCAAAACGGGCTTACAATCCTGTAGTGTTAACTTACAATTAAGGGCACTGAGCTTTCTTCAGCATTTTTCAGGCCTAGGTCAGTCTTACTTCAAGTGGCCAAGACCACAAGTGTGGATATTGGGACAGGCCACTGTAGCCTCTACTAATGAACTGAATCAGGTATGTTTGATCAGGATGAGTTTGAAAATATGTACTATTGCACGCCACTAGGAACAGGGTTGGGAAACACAGGCATAGACATTTGCTGTGGAGCCCGGCAAAAGTGTCTGTGGGGTCACACAGCAGTCACAAAGGGGGGAGTTCATGAAGATCTTTCTAAAGCCTAAAATGACAAATGAGACACCCTATGGCAAGGGTGCCCAATCCTGTTCCTGGAGATTTACCTTCCTGCAAAGTTCAGCTCCAAACCTGATCAACCACACCTGATCCAGCTAATTAAAACCGTCAGGATCTCTTGATAATTACAGACAGGTGTATTTGATCAGGGTTGGAGCTGAATTTTACAGGAAGGTAGATCTTCAGAAACAGGATTGGGCATGCCTGCCCTATGGCAAGCTTTACACCAGGTGTGTCCAATCCCGCTCTTTGAGGGCCACTATCCTGTAGAGTTTAGCTCCAATCCCAATCAAACACATCTGAACCAAGTACTGCATTTAAAATTCCATGCCTACTTCCAGAGTCGCCGCTATGGTTTCCAGGACCCCTGAACAGCATATTGACTCATTGACAGCATATTGACATATTGATATTGCCTTTGGTGGTTGTTTGGGGGTCCACCTTGGTAGAAATCAAGTTGGGCCCTTATTAGGGGCCCTTGGAATTGTCCTAACCTTACCCCCGGTTACAACACCCCTGCCTACTTCCATTCTATATAGCATGCAAAAAAACTGTATGTCAAATAAATAGTGTGTATAAACAGTAAGCACAAAGTACCTAGAATGACCTATTACTACTGGCAAGATTCTGAAATGTGCTTCATGTGGACACTTTAATATAGTAACAGCCAATAGTACGGTGGCCCAGTAGTGAACAACACAATGAAATTGAATAGTTGTATTGTGCTAATTTCGCTGTGTTGTGGCTTGTTTCCATTGTGTTGCTACTTGTTTCTGTTGTGTTGTGCTAATTCTGTTATGTTGTGGCTTTTTTCCTTTGTGTTGTGGCTTGTTTCCATTGTACTGTGCTAATTTTGTTGTGTTGTGACTTGTTTCCATTGTGTTGCAGCTTGTTTCCACTGTGTTGTAGCTTGTTTCTGTTGTGTTGTGCTAATTTTGTTATGTTGTGATTGTTTCCGTTGTGTTGTGCTAATTTCGTTGTGTTGCCGCTTGTTTCCGTTGTGTTGTGCTAATTTCATTGTTGTTGCTTGTTATCTTTGTGTTGTGCTGTGCTAATTTTGTTGTGTTGTGACTTGTTTCCGTTGTGTTGCAGCTTGTTTCTGCTGTGTTGCAGCTTGTTTCCGTTGTGCTGTGCTAATTTTGTTGTGTTGTGACTTGTTTCCATTGTGTTGCAGCTTGTTTCCGCTGTGTTGTAGCTTGTTTCTGTTGTGTTGTGCTAATTTTGTTATGTTGTGATTGTTTCCGTTGTGTTTTGCTAATTTTGTTGTGTTGTGGCTTGTTTCCGTTGTGTTGTGCTAATTTCGTTGTGTTGTGGCTTGTTTCCGTTGTGTTGTGCTAATTTCGTTGTGTTGTTGCTTGTTTCCGTTGTGCTGTGCTAATTTTGTTGTGTTGTGGCTTGTTTCCTTTGTCTTGTGCTAATTTCAATATGTTGTGACCTGTTTCCGTTGTGTTGTGCTAATTTCGTTGTGTTGTGGCTTGTTTCCATTGTGCTGTGCTAATTTTGTTGTGTTGTGACCTGTTTCCGTTGTGTTGTGCTAATTTTGTTATGTTCTGGCTTGTTTCCTTTGTGTTGTGACTTGTTTCCATTGTGTTGTGCTAATTTTGTTGTGTTGTGGCTTGTTTCCGTTGTGTTGTGCTAATTTCGTTGTGTTGTGGCTTGTTTCCTTTGTGTTGTGGCTTGTTTCCGTTGTGCTGTGCTAATTTTGTTGTGTTGTGGCTTGTTTCCTTTGTGTTGTGACTTGTTTCCGTTGTGTTGCAGCTTGTTTCTGCTGTGTTGTGACTTGTTTCCATTGTGTTGCAGCTTGTTTCCGTTGTGCTGTGCTAATTTTGTTGTGTTGTGACTTGTTTCCATTGTGTTGCAGCTTGTTTCGCTGTGTTGTAGCTTGTTTCTGTTGTGTTGTGCTAATTTTGTTGTGTTGTGACTTGTTTATGTTGTGTTGTGCTAATTTCGTTGTGTTGTTGATTGTTTCCGTTGTGTTGCAGCTTGTTTCCGTTGTGTTGTGCTAATTTCGTTGTGTTGTGGCTTGTTTCCGTTGTGTTGTGCTAATTTCGTTGTGTTGTGGCTTGTTTCCGTTGTGTTGTGCTAATTTCGTTGTGTTGTTGCTTGTTTCCGTTGTGCTGTGCTAATTTTGTTGTGTTGTGGCTTGTTTCCTTTGTCTTGTGCTAATTTCAATATGTTGTGACCTGTTTCCGTTGTGTTGTGCTAATTTCGTTGTGTTGTGGCTTGTTTCCATTGTGCTGTGCTAATTTTGTTGTGTTGTGACCTGTTTCCGTTGTGTTGTGCTAATTTTGTTATGTTCTGGCTTGTTTCCTTTGTGTTGTGACTTGTTTCCATTGTGTTGTGCTAATTTTGTTGTGTTGTGGCTTGTTTCCGTTGTATTGTGTGAATTTCATTGTGCTGCAGCTTGTTTCTTTTGTGTTGTGCTAATTTTGTTGTGGCTTGTTTCCGTTGTGGCTCGTTTCTATTGTGTTGTGCTAATTTTGTTGTGGCTTGTTTCCATTGTGGCTTTTTTCTGTTGTGTTGTGCTAATTTCGTTGTGTAGTGGCTTGTTTCCATTGTGCTGTGCTAATTTCATTGTATTGTGGCTTGTTTCCATTGTGTGTTTTTTTTTTTTTTTTGTGGTATTGTACACTACTAAGCCACCTTACAATATTCGCTAAGAGGCTAAGTAGCAGAAAATAATCCTTGACACGTTCCAATTTGTTTAAATTCCATGAACATTTATTGGCATGATGTAACAAATAGATGCTAAAAGTCAGGTAAATATCCACCTGCACCCATATGACCAAACACCTGGAAATACAGAATAAAAGACAAATGTTTTCTGTGCTTACACTTTACTATTCCATGAGGCCACAGGAGAAAAGTTGCAAACGTCACATTACAACATGACCAAGTAGTATGTACAATGACACAATATAGAATGTTGTAAAGTTCATTCCTCGTGAAATGTAGTAACTTCTCGGATGGTATGTGATCTTGGACACACCAAGTTCTTCAGGATTACTAGGTTTTCCAGGCTAATGTGTTTTGGGCAGTTGAGAGCTAAACTCTACGGGACATTGATCCTCCAGGAGCAGGATTGGAAAAAAAACCTTCCCAACCTGCATTGGAGGCTCCCTATCATAGCAGTGACGGTCACTGTGCCCCCTCACCTCTGGTAAGCACACCACCCAGCCCCTAGAACACGATTTCTACCGATTCTACTGGGGCCTCCTCTAGAAATGCAAATGCCCCCAGTTTGTATGGGCTGGACTCTGTATCATTGTCATGTCTCCACTGGACACATCCGATTCTCTACTAGGCTAATGATTCTAGGCTAATTGGGCCCCTGTTTTCCTTAAATTTCATAATCCTTGATCCACAACGTTTTATAGAAAGTCCCTGAAATCTGAGTTTTGACAAAAAAAAAGAAAAAAAGGCTTACAGCTACACAGGCAAAATCATATTTTATCTTGTTAAAAATATGCCAGGCCTCCTGATATGAGTCTCCCTAGCATCAGACTGGAGAGGAGTTGAGGATGAAGAGACAGTGACAGAAGGTACATGTGTATGGATAGGATTTGGTCAAGCTTCTAACATATATCTGGACTGGTATCTTGAATCTTTACAATTACATTAGCTAATAGCTAGTGTTTGGTATCAAACTGGTACATCAAAATTTGCACTGCTGTGCTACCCGGATGTAACAATCCCCTGTTGCAAAAATAAGAATTACCATTGTGACTGTAAAGCAAAAGAAAGGTTAGCATATTTAGGGTTGGGCGATATATGGAACAGGATATTCATGCGCATCTCGTCAGTAAATCCGGTTCCGTGATTAGCGCTAAATCTCCATCACCCGCTTTCGAATAGAGCACCATTTAATACACAGAGCCATAGTTCACTGCGCAATATCGAAGGCAATTCATCTGCAAAAACGTAGCTTGTCAGTTTTTGTCATTTTTCAATTCTGTTATTATTTTGTTGTGATTAAAAATAAGCTAACAGATAATTGCAACATTAGCAAGGAAAGTTAATTAGGTAAATGGTTGCATACTGCAGGCTACAGCTCAGTGGCAAAAACTAAAAGCGAATTAAAACTAATATGTATCCCATACTATTAAGTGTAGCCTAATTGGTTAACTATAGACGCTTACATCTTTTAATTAACATATTTGGTTTCAAAACAAAAATAATTTATTTTTCAGTAACTGTAATGACACTTAATAGAAAGTAACATCATGTTACTAAATCTTTTTCCTTACATTTCCCTCACAAAGTCTACTCAAAGGAATTATTAGACATTTGTCCATCCAAAACAGTATTTTATTTTATTTTTTCAATAAAATTACGACTTGGACAACTTCTCAGAACAAAAATAGCAAAAACACTTTGTTTATTTATCTTTTCATCCTGAGTGAGGCGCTATTGTGTTATAAAAGGCACTTGAACGGAAGTGGCCTTCAGTAAATTAAGTGATAAACACACCGAGTTGCACATTAAATAATGGAAAAGGCACATGCAGAGACAAATTCATTTATATTTTACTAACAACTTTATTCACAGAAAAAAAAATGTATCTATCTATCTATCTACCCATCCATTAATTGGATGGGCAAAAGCTACTGATGTGCAAAACTGAACATTCACAATGATTGTTTTGATTTTCCCAAAATATTAAGTAGTGATCTGACAGCATATACTCTGACAGCTGTGATGCTCTTAAACTAATCCAGACTCTCAGTGGATGATGAGGTAATGCAGTGCTCTCTGACAGATTAATGCTGTATACAGACTTCAATGCAGCGTAAACCACTGGCATGGCATAATCTCTGCATCTGTTCCCCATAATGCCACTGAGTCACAATATCATGACAATCACTCTATCGAAAATAAATACATATATATAGTTAAGTGCAAAACTTCAGGTGTTTTGCATTGTGGATTAAATTAGCTACACACACACACACACACACACACACATATATATATATATATATATATATATACAGTGGATTTAAAAAGTCTACACGCCCCTGTTAAAATGCCAGGTTTCTGTGATGTAAAAAAATGAGACCAAGATCAATCATTTCAGAACTTTTTCCATCTTTAATGTAAACTATAACCTGTGCAACTCAATTAAAAAACAAACTGAAATATTTTAGGAAAGTAGAGTAAAAAAAAAAAAATACTAAAATAATGTGGTTGCATAAGTGTGCACACCCTTAAACTAATACTTTGTTGAAGCACCTTTTGATTTTATTACCCCACTCCGTCTTTTTGGGTATGAGTCTATCAGCATGGTACATCTTGACTTCGCAATATTTGCCCACTCTTCTTTGCAAAACCTCTCCAAATCTGTCAGATTGCGAGGGCATCTCCTGTGCACAGCCCTCTTCAGATCACCCCACAGATTTTCAATTTGATTCAGGTCTGGGCTCTGTCTGGGCCATTCCAAAACTTTATCTTCTTCTGGTGAAGCCATTCTTTTGTTGATTTGGATGTATGCTTTGTGTTGTTGTCGTGCTGAAAGGAGCTTTCTAGGAGAAGCCTGAAGGTTTTGTGCCAATATTGACTGGTATTTGGAACTGTTCATAATTCCCTCCGCCTTGACTAAGGCCCAGTTCCAGCTGAAGAAAAACAGCCCCAAAGCGTGATGCTGCCACCACCATGCTTCACTGTGGGTATGGTGTTCAACCTTGGTTTCATCAGACCATAACACATTTTCCCACATGCTTTTGGGAGACTTATAATGTGTTTTTGCAAAATTTAGACAGGCTTGGATGTTTTTCTTGCCACCCTACCCCATAGCCCAAACATATGGAGAATATGGGAGATTGTTGTCACATGTACTACACAGCCAGTGCTTGCCAGAAATTCCTGAAGCTCCTTTAATGTTGCCGTAGGCCTCTTGGCAGCCTCCCTGACCAGTTTTCTTCTCATCTTTCCATCAATTTTGGAGGGACGTCCAGTGCTTGGTGCGCTATATTTTCTCCACTTGATGTCTTCACTGTGCTCCATGGTATATCTAATGCCTTGGAAATTCTTTTGTACCCTTCTCCTGACTGATACCTTTTAACAATGAGATCCCTCTGATGCTTTGGAAGCTCTCTGCGGACCATGGATTTTGCTGTAAGATGCAACTATAAGAAAATGTCAGGAAAAGCCTACTAGAACAGCTAAACTTTATTTGGGTTTAACCAGAGGCACTTTAAGTGATGGCAGGTGTGTATTGTCTCCTATTTAACATGAGTTTGAACATGATTGCTTAATTCTGAACACAGCCACATCCTTAGTTATAAGAGGGTGTGCACACTTATGCAACCACATTATTTTAGTTTTTTATTTTTACTCCACCTTTCCTAAAATATTTCAGTTTGTTTTTTAATTGAGTTGTACAGGTTATAGTTTACATTAAAGCTGGAAAAAGTTCTGAAACGATTTGCATTGGTCTCATTTTTTTTACATTACAAAAACCTGGCCTTTTAACAGGGGTGTGTAGACTTTTATATCCACTGTATATATATATATATATATATATATATATATATATATATATATATATATATATATATATATATATATATAGGTTATTTATTGAGATCTTTGTTGTGCAGCTCTCCATGTTCTATTACATGGTGAAGCCTATGAAATAAAATTAACTAACTAACTACTTTAATAATATTATCCACAGTCACTACTTTTATTATGGTTAGGTAAATATACTAACTATGAAGTTGACAGCGTTTGGGTAACTTACTATATTTCACAGCACTGCTTTTATCTGCTTCATTTCAGTGATGATTTCTGAGAAAGCAAACCAATAACAGCAGCTTATTGTTTTATAGAAATTGTATTCTATTGACCATATTTCACCGACGCACCCTCAGTGGAATAATTCACCATTCATTTTTTTTTTTTCTTTGATGAATTTTTCATTCTTCCAATTTAGAATTTGTAATTCTTGCAAAAGAGTTTTGAATTAATTGCATGTATCAATTTTTTTTTTTTTTTTACTCTTCTGGAAGAAAACATGTACTCGCACTCATTCCATTCCAAAACTATGCTTTGTTTAATCCCGCGTGAATCCTTAATGAATCAATTTCAGAAAATATGTTTGTTTGTATTTGTATCTGCGCTTTTCCAGTTTTCATTTTGCGATCCACAGATAATCAAAAGGGAGTGGAAGGACCTGAGGGAGAGTAAACGATGACACACGATGAGACATATTCTTTTTTTTTTCTTCTTCATTTAAAGCGACGCTTGCGTGATGGCTGCATCAGGAATATCATTGTCTATATTTCAGTCGACAGAAACTAGATTTTTTTCGCGCGTGAACACTTAAACACAACACACTCACCGTCAACAAACCCAGGGATTCCAGTAGCACGTGCGACACACACAACTTTCAGCCGTTGATGCGCTCGGGCAGGGGGTGACGTCACTTCCGGGATGTTGTCAGTCAGTCAGAAGTCGTCTCCGTCGAGCGCAGTCGGTGTGTGTTTTGGTCCGCGTTTGCGCTCCGCCGCATCGGGTTCGAGTATCAGAATGGTCCGGGGTCTTCGCGCTCGCGGCGTTCTCTCGCTCGCTCTGTAATGCGGAGAGGAAGAAGCGCCAGGGGAAGCGGTTTTATTGATGCTGCGGGGATTTGTGTCGGAGGAGCGGGCTAGCTCACTGCGCTAGCTCGAGACAGGATGATTCGCTGGATCCGACAGCAGCTGGTAACGTTACGAGCCGTTTAAACTCTTTTATCGCCACACAATCTGCTCGCTTCATTGTTTTGGTGCTGCGGTCTTATTATTGAGTTAGCGCGAAGCTAGCGTGTACTGTCTGGCTAATTAAATCACGAATTAAATTACATTTAATGAAGGCACAGGACAGCGTTTCGCTTAAATTAAACGGTGTATTGTTATATTTCGTCTGTTTTATTTTATGTAGCAGGTGGTTATATGAGGTTATTGAGAACACGAATAACGAGATAATTTAACGGTTTTGTTTTTAAATCGTTTTGGAGGGAAGCTCGCCTGCGGCTCCTCGTGATTGCGGAATGTTTTTGTTTTTGTTTGTTTTGTCTGTTGATTTGTTTGTTTCCTTCTTCCTGGCAGTTGTGTAATTTTACTGCAACAAATGTCACAAGTGCCATTACTCATGCGCTTTATGAATATTGCAAAAAGTTGGACCGTAACTTGACTAGTAGACTGGAATCTGTTGAGGCTGACTTGTTGACTTCACATGCTTTGTTTGAACAAACATAAGTCAAAAATGACAAACTGCTTTAAATATTTAAAATATGCAGGTAAATGTCCCTTGTGGTGAATTCCTCTGTTGTTCATTATGATATTTGTGATCTATAACTGTCAGATATCTGTGTTTGTTGTCTAATATAGTTTAGTTTTGACGAAACAACTAAAATAACGCCTTGAAATGTATTCTAGCAAGCATTTATTAAGATTTCCGGAGCATTGTGTACAGGCACTGTTTTGTAGTTAAAGTAATTTTTGTATTTGTTGTTGTTTCTTTTTTATAATCAAGCTATAATTATATGACTATAAAATGCTCTCAAAAATACTTTACAAAATGGGTATTTTAGGTAATGATTAATCATTATTAATCACATTCAAAATAAAAGTTTGTTTACGTACTATATGTGTGTACTGTGTATATTTGTTAAATACACCATTTATATATTTAAAAAATATATTTATATGTGTGTGTAAATATAAATATTTTAGGATATAAATCTAACATTATTTATATGTAATAAATATACACAGTGCACACACACATAGTATGTAAACAAACTTTTATTTTGAATGCAGTTAATTGCGATTAATCGTTTTGCAGCCCTAATTTTTGGTGCTTTACACTTTTAATTAAGGTAGCTTTTATTCAGTACAGTAACAGTGAAGAAATATCTTTAGAAAAAGCCCAATGTAGAGCATACAATAAAACATCTGTCCTGTACTTGTACAGTTATGTTGTTCATTAGCCATATGTGATGGTTTTAAGTTATTTAGGTGGATAACTAATCAATTTTTAACTTTTTTCAATGAATTGTAGGCTAATGTGCATCTACCACAGTGTTTGAGGCTATGTAAATTTTAAAACTAAGCTTTTATTTGTAAATTGACGATATTGAAGATAATTGTTTAAATATGGTGTATAGTTACAGTGTAATATTTGCTTATTTTGATGGTTACTAGACTTCTCAGCTGGCTTCCAGTAATTTACAGAACATATTAGAAGACTGGGTATACTAGATGTATCTTATCTTGTTTGTTTGTCTGAAGGGTGTCCCCTAACGCTGTTGGCTTCATGTCACAGGAAGTGTGTTTAGATCTGGTCTCATTTTAGACACTGCTACCCTGTGGCTGCAAACGTGGAGATGGAAACAGTGATGGGGCAGAACCACATTTCTGTTTTTCACATCTTTCGGGTGTCACTTTTTCCCGTCTGTGTAATTGGGCTTGTGCTGGGTAATTGGTGTATTTAGTAACAGTGGAGTGTTCCTGCAAAGCTGAAATGGCAGTGTTGCACTTAAAGTTTTCAGAACTTCCCTCATTTGGTAGTTTTGTAACTGTTCCTGTCAAACAATCACCCAGTAAGATTTTTTTTTTTTTTTTTTTAAGTCTGTTGTGCGTATTATAGTTCAGGTGTTCACTTTTCACTACCAACCTTGTGGATTCAGTTCCTCTCTCTTTTACACGTCATTGCAGATCCTAAAACCAAACTGATTATAAGAGGAATGTTATTAAAGAAATAGTTCACACAAAAAAAAGAAAATGTACTCACCCTCAGGCCATCTGAGATGTGGATGAGTTTGTTTCTTCATCAGATTTGGAGGAATGTAGCATTTCATCACTTGCTCACCAATGGGTCCTCTGCAGTGAATGGGTGCCGTCAGAATGAGAGTCCAAACAGCTGATAATAACATTACAATAATCCACAAGTAACCCACACCACTCCAGTCCTTCAGTTAACATCTTGTGAAGCCAATAGCTCCATGTTTGTAAGAAACAAATCCATCAAGGTGTTTTAACTTCAAACAAGATTTAAAATAATCCATAATAATGCTTCCTCCGGTGTGAAAAAGTCCATCTCCTGTTGTCTCTCACATCAAAATTCATCCACATATTTGTTTAGAGCTGTTTAGAACTGTTTTGGCTTGTAAAGGGTGTTTGATCTGTGCAGATTTCTCTCCTGATTCAGACCAGATGACTTTTTCACTGGAGGAAGTGTTATGGATTATGGACTCATATTTTAGCTGGAAGCAAAGGTTTAAAGTTAAAAACTTCTTAATGATGGATTTGTTTCTTACAGACACATAGCTTTTGGCTTTACAAGAATTGATGGACTGGAGTGGTGTGGATTATTGTGATGTTTTTATCAGCTGTTTGGACTCTCATTCTGACGGCACCCATTCACTGCAGAGCATTCATTGTTGAGCGAGTGATGTAATGCTACATTTCTCCAAATCTGAAGAAGAAACAAACTCATCTAGATCTCGGATAGCCCGAGGGTGTGTACATTTATAGCAAATTTCATTTTTGGGTGAACTATTCCTTTAATTAGTTTTTGTTCCCTGAAACTTTTGTATGACTACAGGGATCAGCATGTGGGCTTTAAGCATTGTTTGCAGATTTCTATTTATGAATCTGCATTTCAGACATCATGTTACAAATCCGTGTATTCGCTTGTCTGTGGATTGTTTTATTCCTTCCTTCATCCAGCCTAATTTACACAAGGCTACTTATGTTTCTTCATGTTTCAGTGAGTCATGGGAAGTGTCTTGTTATGGCAGGGCTTAGAGTCAGGGCAGAGCACAAAAGCCTAATGTGATCTGCACTCTGTTTGCTTTCCTGCTGCCAACGTCATCTTACACAAGCTCATCTGCTGCCATACCAGCTGCTTCCAGCTCACAATCACATAACTCATAATCAGTCACTATGTTTATATATATATATTCATTTTAATGTAGTATTTATTCCAGTGAGTGGCTGTTCAGTTAGTATTATATTTTATTAATAGCTCAGCTCTAATGCACATGTTCTGTGTAGAGTGCTGGTGGCCACATGAGTCAATGGGCAAATGCACTTCTTGGTCCGAGTGCTCGTCTGGTGAGGTATCAGTGCAAGCAAAGTAGGTATGTAAATGTAAACAGGCGGGACATCTGCTCTGTGTCGTAATATTGGGTCTGTGCATTGCATCTTGAAGTGTAACAGCAGCCTGATGGAAAGTAACAACGAGGGCCTGAAGCAAAAATCCCATTTTGTCCATATGGGATAAATGAATCAAATTGTCCTTGATCTTTTGACATGCAGAGCTGGGTAGATTGCTAAATTGTAATTTATTGATTCTAAACTGCATGACAAAAATTGTAGTTAGTAACGTAATCCATTGCTTTACACATTTTAGGTAATGTAATCAGCTACTTTTAGATTACCTTTGACCCATCTCGTTTTTCAAATTGATTTAAATAGGACAATCTTGTACCATGTTGACATAAAAAAATACAAAGAGTAAGAAAATCTATTCCATTTGTCGTTATTAACAACACAAAGTGCACTAAACATTATAAGGTAGTTTATGCAGCAGTGTTAATTTTGATTTAGTTTTAGTCATAGTCTTTTGACTAAAATGCCATTTAGTTTTAGTCATATTTTAGTCATCTGAATTGTTTTTAGTTTTAGTCAACTAAATATCATAAGATTTTAGTCGACTAAATCTACAGTAAATTTAGTCGGCTAAAATCTAATGGGTTTAGTTACAGTGCATTTATTAAGCATTTCTCTAAAATTTCCAAACTCGGTTTCATCATGATAGACTGCAATTTAACTGCGGTGACACCTTTGTTAAAATTAAATAAAACCACTTCTCATAAAAAACAAGAACATGGTCTTCTTTTTAATGAAATACCAATGGTTATATAGGCTAATCATGCATTCTTTATAACAACTTGTTTACCATATTCTTCATTCTTTCAAGCAGACATATTTATTTCTATAAATAAATTTAGATTAATATTTAGGGCTACTAAAGTGATTCAGTCAAGAGCAGTGAGTGATTTTCAGTCTTTCTTTTGTTGCTTGATTAACATCAGTGACTCGGACAATAGTGACTAAATTAGGCCACTGTCCCTTTAAAACCGAATGCACGGATGCAATGGATGCATTGTACAGATACATGTTCTCCCTACTGTTTACGTTCACTTAAGACGTAATCAACTGTGTTTACGTGAATACTCGTCAAAATGGACATTTGTGTGTATTTTTCCGTTCATGCGTCATGAAAGAGTACTCACTTGCTGTGAGACACGCTTTCTGTGTGTGTATGCTTCAGTGTCTGCGCTCAGAAAACCGAACCGAATTGAGTTCTCTCTTGCATCGTCAGATTTATCCATATGCCTGATCTTCTCTTACTCCCACATATTTGCATTTTTGAACGTTTTATGCGCCGTGCAGCAAGTGTATTTTAGCTTTTATGTCATGGTCTGTCTGAATACTCGATTCTGATTGGCTGGCAGGTGTTGATTTAAATTCGTTTAACTGCACAGGTAGTTCCAGGTCAGTTTAATCACGTTCTATATTAATGTGCTTCCTATAAACATTGGTAACCATAGTAACGTACACTTACAGTTGAATAGTAATACAGACGAAAATAACCGTCATTTTTATCATTCCGCATCCTCTATTCTTTATCGTACTGCATCCTCAATTTTCAATTTTGCTTAACATGTATACAATTTTGTCAATAAATACAATAATAATAAAATAACCGACTGAGTGATAATTCAAATAAGAATTTGTGTGTTCATCAGTAGTTGATTACTGAAAAAATATCGCTATTGTGTAAATATGTAATGATGTAATCCACAAAGTAACTGTTGTCTGATTACAAGTATTTTAAAATGTAATTGAATCTAATTACAAGTACTTAATTTTTGGAATCTGATTACGTAATCCAGATTACATGTAATCAGTTACTACCCAGCTCTGTTGACATGTAAGAAGTTATTGTATGATAAAAGCATCCTGTAAGTTTCAGAATTTGCTTGTAAGTCTAGAAACAGAAGTCAAGCTGCCAAAATGACTCATTTTTGGAATTTGTCACACTGTGACAGCAAAGTTCAACGAAAAACCGCCTCTGCTGAATCAGATCAACACCCGTTTCTATTTGCGCATGTTCTAGGTAAATAGCAAGAGAAACAAATCCAGGCAACCAAATGATAAAGATGCTCCGATGATAACAAGAGGATAACAGTCTTTGCATTGCCTTCCTTCTTATCCTACCATTAGGAAAGAGTGGATGAACTTTATTTTTAGTTCCTGATCACATCAGTAAGAACCTGGTCATTTGTTTGAATCATTTTACCGCAGATTTGTTTTTAAACAAGGCACAGATCGATTCAGGATTTGTAGAGAGATTAAAACTAAAAGACGATGCCATGTCAGCTATATTGGTTCCGACAGTAATGTCGTAACTCACAAGTAACAGTGTTTTTATCGTGGGTCACTATTGCTTTGTCTGTTCCAGGTCACGTACTGACTGATACGTTTTTTAAAACTAAATCACAGCAGTGTCCCTCTATGAAGGATGTAGGCTGTCAAACAGACATGCAGAATTTTACACAGCTGTGCTTTTCAAACCGTTAACCAATCATAGCAGTGGGCTTATGTTTCTAAGTCTAGAATGAGCCACACCGATCCAATCGGAGCGATTCGATGATGGGGGTTGAAACCAGGACAGAAAAGAGCCTGTTTCTTCTGAATTATGGTGTTGTTAATGTTAAAATCTTGTAAGTGGACGTCAGAGAACAGTAAAATCTGACACCTTTAATGATAACTTATGAACCAGAAAGACCTGTTGTCTCCAGGGTTGATAATTGATGTTTTAGGCTTTTGTTAAAGCCATCAGCCAGCATTATCTCAACTTAACAGCCGAAAGAACTCTTTCACAGGCGCCCACTCCCATGAATCACTGCAAATGACGTAATGGAGTCTTTCAGTCTACTTAAATATTTGTATTTGTATTTTGAAATAAATGTAAAATGTATTGTTTCTATACACTACCATTAAAAATTTTGAATAATTAAGATTTTTTTGTTTTTGAAAGAAGTCTCTTATTCTCACCAAGGCTGGGTTAATTTGATGATGAATACAGTAAAAACAGCTATATTCTGGACATTGTTTTGATATATTTTAAAATGTAGCATCTTTAAATCAGTACTTTAATATAATATAATTTTTTTTTTTTATTGTCATTCACAAGGCTTCATGGGATTGTAATTCTTATCTTTGTCAAAGCCATTAAGTATGTAGTCGGTCTACTTTTCAAGTACTTTTTTTCTTTCAAATCAGAGTTTGTGATGTTGTACTTCTCCTTCTAGCTGGTTGGTTTGTTCTGTAGCTTATAACTTTTTCCTAGATAATTTTTTAATGAGAAAAGTTAATAGGGAAATAGGTTATACTTTAGAGACCAAGGTCACTGAAAAAGTGAGCAGTCTATAGACTTTCATTATATGAATTGACAAAAGTGACCAAACCACTCTTTGTTTGCTGGAGTAATTACAAGAACAACAGTGTTTACTTATGATCAGTGGTTGTTTCCATTTAACATTTATTCGTTTTTAATTATTTAGATAAAGGTGTGTTCTCAGTAGCTTATTAGTTTTTGCTACAGTACAGAGTACAATGAAATTTCATTGGTCTGATTAATCAGTCAACTGTTGAAATACTTGGCATTGTAGATGTAAAAGTAGTACTCGGCAAATAAAAAATACATGTTTTCTATCTTCAAAGCATTTCCACATCAAAGATTAAATAAGATGTTGTGCCGAGTAACCTCTCAACTCTGCATAAGCGAAGGAAACGGCTCGTTCTCAACACTAATAGCCAAGAAAGTGATTGCTTTTGGGAATGGGCACTTTAATGAACAGCTTAACTAAATTTGTAATTGCAGTTGACACATGTTCCTGTAGACTTAAGCATTTATATTGTGATGTGTTTACTTGGCCGTCTGGAATGCTCCATGAGAGTCATAAATTGTAGAGGTTGGATTAATTGTAGAGGTTTGATAGAACTTGCTGGAAGATCAAGAGAGCATTGCAATAGTCCAGCCTGGGCACAACAAATTTGAACAAAGAGTTGCGTAGCATGTTCCAAAAGAAAGGGCCTGATCTTCCTGATGTTGAATAAAGCAAATCTGCAGGACCAGGCAGTTTTAGCAATGTGGTCTGAGAAAGTCAGCTGATCATTGATCACAACTGTAAGGTTTCTGGCTGTCTTTGAAGGAGTTATGTTTGATGCGCCTAGCTGGATGGTGAAATTGTGATGAAGTGATGGGTTTGTTGAAACCACAAGCAGTCCTGTCTTTGCACGATTGAGTTAAAGGTGCAGGTCCTTCATGCAGCAAGAAATGTCTGTTAGACAAGCTGAGATGTGAGCAGCAATCGTAAGATCATCAGGATGCAATGAGAGGTAGAGTTTAGTGTCATCAGCATAGCAGTGATATGAAAAGCCATGTTTCTGAAATACAGAGCCTAGTGATGCCATGCAGACAGAAAAGAGAAGTGGTTCAAGAACTGAGCCCTGAGGCACCCCAGTAACTAGATCCTCCCAAAGCTATTTTTTTCTCAATATCAGTGCTTCTGTAATTGGACGTTAACATTTTGACATAACATTTAATCAAAATGCCCTAATATCTGTTCTCTTTTGGCCATTCAGTTGTTTTATTCATCCTTTGTGCTTTGTCCAAGTTAGCCAGATGTTTCACACTAAACAAGCTGCTGTGAGTGTGTGAGATGCTTATGTTTAGGCACTCATTTGGGCTTTTAGACGGGTCACTCCAGGATAAGGAAGTAGCTGTGAGTCAGTGATGGCCTGCCTGACCGCTCATCTCATTAACTGCCGGTTCCCAAATGAATGTTTAATTAAAGGTGCTTTAGTGGAACGGCAGACTCATTCTTCACAGTGAAAGTCACAGACTTTTACACAATACGCAGAGCAGATGAGTGCCCTCTCAAACTGCCTTTGTTAAATAACTCTGAATTAAGAGTAAATTTAGCCATGGAGCAGCAAAGGGAAGCGTCACGCAGCTGTGCCTCAGATTTATTTGACGCTCTGCTTTGGTCACCTCAGCGGATATTTGCAAGCTTTTCTGTGTAATGATCAGCTCTGAGAAAGAGATACAGCATCACTTGCTCTCCAATTAATTTGATATACTTGATTAGCCGCCTTGTTCTGCTGTTGTGTTTCATTATCTCTATAATGTGGATTATTAGCACAAAATTCTAATTAATGCTTTAAAATGCTATTAACTCACAACTGAAAGAGAAGAGTCGTGCGGCACAGAAGCTTTTGAGTTTTGCACAATACAGACCAGGTCCTGTGTCCAATATCCCTCTCCATTGTTTTTCTTTTTTTCTTTTTCTTTTTCTTTTTCTTTTTAACAATAAAGCTCTGTTTGCTGTTCTTAGTCAGTGTCAAAATATATTGAAATAAGTTGTGAATTCCAAATCAGTTACTTACACTGCCTTACAAGTAGTGTTAATTTTGTCAGCTTAGGGCTGGGTGGTATATCGAGTTTGTACGTTATATCGATATATTCTTTATAAGTGATACGGTATGGAGCAATACCATTAATATCGATATAAAGTAGTTTGATACGAGCGCATCTGAAAAAAATATCTAGGGAGGACACAGACTGAACTGCTGCGGAGAAAGTGCATACTACAACATGTGACAAGCTTTATATGAAGGGCTTAAAAAAAAAACTGGTAAGATATACTAGCCTATTGTTTATCGTTTCAATTTAAAGTGGCTCTGAAAGGCTGCGTGTGCCACTGACAGACGCTGTTTAATGTGTTTGTACTGTTTTCCTTAATGCATAACTTACTAGAGGTCGACCGATTCATCGGTTTTGCCGATTAATCGGCACCGATAGTTGATTGCCATAACTATCGGTTATCGGCAAAAATTCATGTCGATAGTTTTCTGGTTTGCAACCATTGCTGGAGTGGCTGAGAAGGGTCCGCTGGCATTATACAGTACGAGAGCGGCCTCTAGAGGCGGAAATCACTGACAGCATGTGTTGTTTATTTTGACACGTGACACTGCGCGCTGCACAGAGTGGGAAACTCCAGACGTGCATTTAAATACAGCCGACAGAAAAGCCTGCCGCGGAACAGAGCGCCATCCACATAGTTTTCTATTAAATTACATTATATTCTCCCAAATCATTGTGAATGTACATAATGACTTCACCCTAGGCTATAAATTATGTATTGTGCATTTTTCAGCAAAATGTTTGTCTTTCTGTGGCTCTAATAAAGAGCTGTAATACAGATCACGGGTTCTCTTTCCTCTTGCTCTGTTTTTTTAAACACCGAACTTCAAACTCATTTATGCCACATTGTTCATTCTTGAAGCAAACTTATGTCCGTTTGGTGATTTAAATAAATTGTTTTAGACCGCCACTTGATTTGAACGCAAAGCTTCTGGTGTGTGTGTGTGTGTGTATTTGTGATACCTCTGAGTTCTCATAGACGCAGCGCTGCGCTTTTGCCCGATGTGTGACTAAATTTTTATTTTATTTTATTTTTTTTGATTAGATAATTATCAAGTGTTAAATAGAAGTGTGTGAGTACACATACAATATCCATATGTATGTCCTTTTAATGCTATGGCCTTGTGTAGATATTTAAAGATGGCCATCTTTAAGCATGACTGTTGAAATTAAATGGTAACACTTAACAATAAGAGTCCATTCGTCGCATTAATGAAAACTGTAGAAGTATTGTTCCTTGTTAGTGTTTTCATTTCAACATTCACTATTAGCTACTAATAGGCTACATTTTTAAATTGTAAAGTTTCTTCTTTTAACATTAGCAAACTATGAAATAACTTTAATGATCAATATAGTAAATAATATTATTTTTATTCATTTACTGAACCATACTTTGTACTGTTGTTGCTTTTTTTTAAAAAATAGTAAAGCACTAGCTCTCTTTCAGTATCCATTTTGAAACCTATCGGTTGATTAATCGGTATCGGCCAGTGTGGTCCAACCTAGCTATCGGTATCGGTAAAATCCACTATCGGTCGACCTCTATAACTTACATTTCACAGGTATATTCTTCATCTGTAAATGTTAGAAAGCCATGGAAATATTTCCATTTTGCTGTCCATTGTGCATGAGCTTTTGCTTTGCAATTCTCCGCTAAACTTCACAGATTTCATTCAGAACGAGCGCGACATACAGACAGAGCACAATAACTCTGACTAAAATATATATTTTGCTGAAATATTTGTAGTTGGACAATAAATGTGACGTATGCAGAATTTTAAACCTACAAGTAAGTGTATTTGTATGATAGCACTAACTGTAAAGTGTAATGGGGTAATCAAAATAGCCTTTTTACGCAATTAGCCTATAGTCTGTGCTTTTTTATTTTCATTTTTAGTTTAGTAAATTTAACTTCTGCTTTTAAAAGCAATATTTTTGTTTTAAGATTGCAATGTCACAATGTTAGAATGTAATGTGATTTTTAACCCTTTTTGCACATAATATATTCCTACATGCTTACATTCACTATTTGTTTAATCCAAATACAAAATACTGAGATATATACCATATACCACAAATCAGCCAAAAAATATCGAGATATGAATTTTTGCTCGTATCGCCCAGCCCTATGTCAGCTGTTTGTTTTTGGTTTAGTCTTACTTTTGGTTTAGTTTGTTGAAAAGAAAAGAAAAGAAAAGAAAAAGTGTAAATTTTAGCTTAAAGTGAGTTAAGAATTATGCGGTTAAAGTGACATTTTTCTCAAAAGTGTAATTGTTGTTACTGATCTTGATTTGTCTTTTGAGAATTTTTTTTACATTTCATCAGAATTATTGCACTTTCACCTAAAAGCACAAATCAAGAGAATGTCAACTCAAACACAAGATTTACCGTGCATCACTACATTATGTCAAACTCAAAAGCTAAAATACCAAAATTACTAAAATTCCCTGGTTCCTGGTTTGCAATCATTCTAGATTGTTAAGGTTTTAAAAAGTTTGTCAGCAAACAGTTGTCACTGTTTTTATTGATGAAATTTACACTATTTATAAGGCAGATTCTTATGGAAAATTTCACCTTACTTCAAAAACATACGCAAAATGGCCATTTCAAAACATGTTGATAGTGACATCCCCTAATTCACACAAAGGATTGTGTGAAACAGATCAAAATGTGTTTTCCAACTGAACTGAATCTCCTTGACCACAGATTAAGCTGCAAGACATTGTGAACTGGTTGAATGAACTATACAAACAAAAATTACACAAAAAAAAAAAAAAAAACTCTCAAAGCCTGTTTCTGGAAGCTTAGAAGTAAAGGCCTCTCTCTGAAGTTCTTATTCGAACAGATGTTCAAAATAGCTACATAAATTAGATATGTGCTGTGCACTGTTTTCTCAATAACACAACAAACAACAGAAATGACTGGTGGTTATATAGTCATCATGGACTACTGGCAGCTTGAAGGTGTTTAACTGCTGCCATGAAGGTTTCTGGGAAGTTCACGGTGGAAAGTAGCCAGGAAAGTTTGCTCTGTTGAACCGTTTCAGGCCACCAAAATGAACTCCAAAGAAAAATTAACTCCTTCATTTGGCCAGATTTAGTTTGAAATTGTCACACTCATTTGTTCTTCAATTAAATTAGGGCCACGCTTTTTTGTAAATGTGAATGTTTTGTAATAAACTGTTAATGTTACATTTTTTAATAGTAGTTAACAGCAATACTACTCTATTCTTTAAAAGTTTTCTTCTAACAGATCTAGGAATCAGTTAACATGGATTCATAATCACAGCACAGTGGCATCAGTTTTGAAAAAGCAGCACAAGATGTTCATGTTGGCACACAGAATGAATTCCAGTGTCTTACTCTTGGAAAGTGCAGAGGGGAAATGGGATGGAAACACACAAAGGTTCAGTCAAAAGATTCAGACTGTAATTGAACGCATGTGTTGCCAATGGGGTTGGGTGACGTGGCCGTGTAACATACAGGAAGGAGATTTCTCAGCCTCCTCTGGACAAGAGTCAATGGAAGATGCTCAGCACAGACACCATCTGTCACAGAGGCTCAAGGTTCAGAGTAGGAGAGAATATTTCCAGTGTGCTGCTGCAGAAACATTTGCATAAAGCACTAAGTTGACTGAGAGTTTGTGTCTATGCAAAGAGCCGTCACATGTTCCACAAACCAAACCCATTACGTGTTGTTAAGTGGGAGGAAATTCAACCGCTCCAGGAATCTGGGACTGGATTTACAAAGGATTCTTAAGAATGAAATTCTTCTTAACTGCTAGTTTCTTTTCTTTTTTTTTTTTACTTTAAATGTTATTTTAAATAGGTCCTTTTTCTATTGTCAGTAGTGCAGTGATGTATGAAGTACAGTTCACAACATGGAAGTCACTCTCAAACCAAGTGTCTTCCTGTTGGTCAACACTGCGACCAACTTGAACATTAGCGGAATCTGTGGGGAACTTTTCTGCCCTCACATCATGCGAAACTCTGTTGTGTGCATTTCCATTGAAATGAGTTTTAGGAATCTTCTGAAGACAAAACTTAGGGAAAAATTGAATTTCCTGAAATTAATGTTATTAAAAATCATCATAAATATCCGCTTAAACTTAGGAAAACCTCCAACTTGCCTTGAATCGCTAAAGGTCAGATGTTCAATGAATTTATTGGGTTGTTTCAGATATCAAGCATCATAACATACTATTGGTAATGTAATCAATCATGTTGAATTAAAGAGCCTGTCTCTAGATGGAGACATCTAAAGTGACCATTTAAAAAACACAATGCCGAGAAAATAGCCTAGTATTCATGCATGCTTGTGATTATTATGGTAATCTGCAAAATATGATATTTGCAATGTTTTTCCATTAAGTTGATCAGTGAGTCTTCGACGAGAACCAGCATACAGTAAGATAATGCCAAGCTGTTTAAGAGAATATTTGGCACCTAAAAAAGAATTGCATTCAGGAACATTCTTACAAAGAGAATTTATCTTAAGAAACTTTTCTTAAAAATAGGGCTGGGTGATAAAATCATAACGTAATTATCGTGTGAGAATTTTCTTAGATAAAACGATAACAAGAATTTGATAAATGTTCAATATAATGTTTATGCGCAACAAAACAGCAATAGGTATTTGAAGAGCACCATGAGGACGTGCAGCGTGCACATTTTATTTGCACTTTCAAATTAGCGGCAATTCGTCGTCAATTGCTTGAATGCAATACAAGCAACAACAAAATACAATGTCAAACTCACTTAGCCTAAAAATCTATAAATGATAGAACTTTTAACAAAACGAATAAAAATACACCATGCTATAGACTATGCCTGATATAAAATAACAAAGTTTAAATGGGTATACAAAACTGAAAAGTAGTAAACACTGTGGAACCAAATAAATAAGAAACATAGAACATTTATTAGCAAAACGAATAAGAAAGCTTGCCATACACCTTGATGTCAAATAAAATAAATTAATTACACAAAGTTTAAACAAAGTAAAAATCAGCAACATAAAAAATGTTGCAGCTTCACATCAGTAAAACCATCGGCACTCTGCATCGTAGCAACCCTAGGAGCAAAAATCTGCCTTTAAACTTATTGTGATAATTATCGATATCGACTGATATGAAACGTTTTATCGGGATCATATTTTGGCCATTTTCAAGCCCTATTTAAAAATATTTTTGTGAATCTGGTTATCACGCACTCAGTCTCATACAGAGTGTGCGTCTGGCCTGCAGACCGAAAAGACAGTCAGAAAGCAATAAGAGTTCAATAGTAAGTGATTTAGATCTCATGTGCTGTGAAAGTGCCTCCCGTAATGAATTGTTTGCTGCATACTAACTGAATTAATAATGACTTTGGCAGAGTGTTATGCCTTCCCATCAGGCTCTCGGCTTCTTCAGCGTACTGTTTTCCATAAGCTTTAAGATTCTGTCACTGTTTCACCAATAGCTAGTATGATATTATCTATCGCTGTAGGTGAAATATTAAACAGAAGTTGTTGATGTCTCTGGCCTGTCTGTCTGTCACACTGACTGACCGACCTGTCTCTCCTCATCTCTCCCAGGGCTTCGACCCTCCCCATCAGAGTGACACACGCACAGTTTACATAGCAAACAAGTTTCCACAGCATGGCCATTATATTCCTCAGAGGTTTGCAGACAACAGGATCATTTCCTCCAAGGTAAGAGCAGATTCTTCTGAAATCTTGGTAAAAAAAAAGATCACGTGCACATGTTTCCCTGCTCATGTTGAGAATTTGGCAGTAAAATCCTCCACGCTGTTTTGCTTTCTATTTGTAGTACACGATATGGAACTTCATCCCCAAGAATTTGTTTGAGCAGTTCAGAAGAATCGCCAATTTTTATTTTCTCATCATCTTCTTGGTTCAGGTAAGCCCTGATCGTCCTTGTGTTCCCCATCTCTCAGCTGAGTGTGACGACACAGCAGAGCTGATGTACTTTGAGAATGAAATTAGTCTCAAAATGAATTCTGAAAAGGAATGTGTAGGCTAATTCACATTCGCATTTGAAACAGCAGTTCACAAACTCGTCATCTAATTCAGATTCACAATATTTTGAGATATTGCGATTGAGGTAGTAAGTTTGAGAATTGCTGTTTGCAAATATGTCAACTTTCTGGTAATGTAAATTAGCTTAGGCATTTGTGGATCATATTTTGTAAATATATTTTGAGACTATTTTAGCTCTGTAATCCTTGGCTTGGAAAAAATAATACAGGTTCAGCAACATCAGTGTTGGAAACGGTTCCTGTAAGTAAGGATTATGTTCACTACAAACACCTTGGTCATGTTAAAGTACAACACAGCAACAAACAATGTCCACATATTGCTGTCGATGTGTCATCCAACTGATAGTCATGTGAGCATGAAATCATGCTTGCCTGAAGTAACACATATTATTATGATCTGAATTCACTCTCAATCACATGGATTCCTACTGAAACGACTGGATTTTGCCTGGGAAAATTTGCAGAACTATGGAACATGTGACCACACCTTTAAAGGGATAGTTCACCCTAAAATTAAGATGACCCCATGATTTACTCGCCCTCAAGCCAGGTGTATATGGATTTCTTCTTTCAGACCAATGCAATCAGAATTATATTTAAAAATGCCGTCTCCTCCGAGCTTTATAATAGCAGAGAGTAGTGCTCGAGATTTTGAAGCAAAAAAGTACATCCATCCATATAAATAGTGCTCCACACAGCTCCGGTGGGTTGATAAAGGCCTTCTGATAGGGATGTAACGATTCGATTCACAATTTTGATTTCACAATTTGATTTTCTCATCATTATTTTTTACTAAATAAGATTGAAGACATTATACAGTAAATGAGAAGATGTCCTTTTATTAGGCTATTGCTCCATGTTTCTTTGTAAAATTGAAATATAACAAAACTAAACTGAAATTTTAAAACAAACCCCAAATCAAATAATCAAGTTACACAAATAAAATAATCTCTTCATATAAACAAACTAAGGCTTTGTCTGTGCTCTTTCCATTTAAAATGTGAGGCAACCACTGCATTTTAATCATCATCCAAACAAAGATGCAGCGTACATACAGCATGAGCAGTTTTTAATCTAAATTAGACTATAATGTCGAAATTTGAAGTGAAAACAGAATGGTCTGACTTTAGTTTACTATATATAAAACATATCAGAATGAAACAGCAGACGAGCTGAATGAGACGTAGATTCACTCTCTGACAGCAGGTGACACTTATGAACAGCAATGATACTGTGTTTCCTGGGTTACCGCTGTAAACAAAGCAGAGCTGTGCTTATGAACACTACTTTAATATCCATCGTTCACAGACAAGATGGCAAGAAAATACCACATAAACTTTTCTAAAGACAGTCATAGACCAATTCATATATAAACTCCTACTCCAATTGTAGCATGATTTCTTTAGCATCTCAACCGATTTGAATAGTCTCACATTTGAATCGATGGCTCACGCTTAATCATTACATCCCTACCTTCTGAAGTGAATCGATGTGTAAAAATATCCATATTTAAAACTTAATAAATTGGCAGGTATACAAATATTGTATGAACTTATAATATATTGTACTCTCAGAAAAAAGGTACAAAAGCTGTCACTGGGGCAGTGCCTTTATTGAAAGGCACAAATATGTACCATTAAGATATTTGTATAGACCCCTTTGGGGTAGGTCCAAATCAGTCTTAATTTTGACAGCACATTTTGATTTAATCATAGTCTTTTGACTAAAATGGCATTTAGTTTTAGTCATATTTTAGTCATCCGAATAGTTTTAGTTTAGTTTAAGTTTTAGTCGACATGCAACATGCCTTTATATTAAAATTAAACGAAACCACTTCTCATAAAGAAACAAGAACACGGTCTTCTTTTCAATGAAATACCAGTGATTATATAGGCTAATTATGCATTCTTTATAGATGATTAAAACATTCTTCATTCTTTCAAGCAGACACATTTATTTCTATAAAAAATAAAAATAAAAAATATATATATATATATATATATATATATATATATATATATTATATTAATCTTTATTAGGGCAACTAAAGTGATTCGGTCAAGAGCAGTGAGTGATTTTCAGTCTTTCTTTTGTTGCTTGATTAACATCAATGCCACAGACAACAGCAACTAAATTTGGCTGCTGTCCCTTTAAAACCAGATACACAGATACAATGTACTGATACAAGTCCGTTATTCTCCCAACTGTTTACGTTCACCAAAGACGTAACCGAGTGGGTTTACGTGAATACTTGTCAAAACTGACAATTCAACATCATTTTGTGTGTATTTCTCTGTTCATGAGATGTGAGAGAGTAGGCTACTCCTGCGCTGCTTCGGTGTCTGCGCTCGTAAACCGGACCGAATCGAGTTCTCTTTTGTGTCGGCAAATTTATCCATACGTCTTGTTTTTATTCATTGACTAAAATGTCAATAGATTTTCAACATAGTTTTTGTCATTCAAAACGAGTTTTCGTTTCATTATCGTCTCATTTTCGTCTCATTTTCGTCGGTAAAAAAAATTTGTTGATATAAATTATTCGTCAACTAAAATTTACCTTTTGAAAGGGTACTGCCCCAGTGGCAGCTTTTGGAGCTTTTTTCTGAGAGTGTACAGCTCTAATGTTAAAAAAGATACTGTCTGTCTTGATTAAGCATGTCTCCTTGTTTTTTCAAAGGCGATATATGTCCGTGGAGGGTAAAGGCAGTATATGGCATTGCATACTACAGGTCTGCCCTGTTTCTAACCAGATCCTCTCTCTCCCTTACAGTTAATGATAGACACACCCACTTCCCCTATAACTAGTGGACTTCCCCTGTTTTTTGTCATCACAGTAACTGCCATCAAACAGGTGAGCGTACGAGCGTGTTTTGGCAGCTCATGTTCACGGATCATGACGTGTACACAGTATTGTGCCAGTTTGATTGCAGGATAACCGATTAGTTGTCATAATCCCGCTCACAAATACAGGGATATGAAGACTGGCTGCGGCACAAAGCTGACAATGAAGTGAACGGAGCGCCTGTGTTTGTCGTGCGCAGCGGCAGTCTGGTCCAAACCCGATCCAAGAATATCAGAGTGAGTTTCAGCCAATGCCACCGGGATCCCATTGCTAATCGTCCCAGACCAACAACAACAGATGCTTTCAAAAATTAGAAACACTTCCATACCCCTGCAGTCATGTTAATAAATACAGTGACTTTAGGATGTGCTGTTTCAGCAATTCAGGCATCCTTGTCAAGTCATGTGGGTTGATGTTCCTCCTGTGTTCTCGTAGGTAGGTGATATTGTGAGAGTAGCCAAAGATGAGACGTTTCCTGCAGATCTGGTACTATTATCATCAGATCGGGCCGAGGGGACGTGCCACATCACCACTGCCAGCCTGGACGGAGAGACTAACCTGAAGGTTTGTGCTTTATGCTCATAAACAATAGCATCTCACTGAATTTCTCAGAGCGGTTACTGAATAAATATGTGACTCACCAAAGTTGTTGTTACTTTCAGAGACGCCCATCTCGAAGCATTTTTTTGTGTACTGAAGGCTTGTGGAACTAAACTCTGAGTGTATTTTCTGACTGGTTTTGTCGAACTGGCCCTCCACTAAGCTCTGCTGTCACTTTTACCTCCCTGAGCTTGTGACAACCGTGCAACTGAGTGAATTACCTCAAGAAATGCAGAGTAATGTCTGGATTAGCCATGCTTTAATATAGAGTCGTCAAAAAGGTTTTCAGTATGTCAGGAAAGGCTGTCCAAATTGTGATGGAGAAGCTTTAAAATGTAAGAAAACGCTTGTTTCTAAAACGAAAAAAAAAAAAATGTTGGATTGAAAAGATTGGCAAATGAAATAATTATTTGAAATAGATCATTTAAATAGAATTCAGCAAATTTTCGTGGGCAAAAAATGTCCATTGCGTAGTGCAATAGTGTAGCTCATACAGAAGTCACTTTTAAACCAAACAGCTTTCTGTTGGTCAGTGTGGCGAACCAGTGTGAAGGCCAGTTGCCAAGTATGTGTGAGAATTTTTCACCCTCAGAAATTGCAGAACAACGATAAATACATCTTTATAAATAGATGAAACCATTTGTTTGTTTGTTTAAAGCTCATTTAAACATACCGTTTGGTCAAAATAGTTTTACAGATTTATTATTTAGAGATTTATTACTTGGAGATTCTTTCTAAAATAGTATTTTGAGATTTTCTTTGTAGTTATTTATTAAGGTGGTTCATTGCAATGTTCGTGACTATTTAAATAATAATAAAAAAAGTTTATCATATTTGTGGTCTACCATTCTTTTGGAAATTATCATTTATATGACCAAAATCTTATTCCACGATACGAGTAATTTTATTTCACAGTAACGATATATATCACAATATAGTTATTTTTGCTTTAAATAAGGTCTTTATGATATAAATTTTTGATACCATAGAAATTTCATAATTATTGTCACCAGTGTCAATGTCACAGTAAAATACAGTAAACAGTAACAAACAGTAAACAGTCAGTGATTAAATAAGAATAAGAAACTAACAATAAAAGCAATACTAAAAATTACAAACAATAGGGCAGAAAAAAGGACAGTAGAACAAATAGTAAATAAGAAATGCTACATACATTGTATGAAGTAATTAAATGTATAAAAACATTGCATATCCTTCATTGTGTAAATTAAATTTATATTGCTTCTTACTAAAGTAACAAAAGTGATTTCGTCAAGAGCAGTGAGAGATTTTCTCTCTTTTGTTGTTTGATTAACATGAATGACAGGCAGCAGGAATATTAGACTGCTGTCACTTTAAGAGATGCCCGAATCCAATATACTGTTACATGTGTTTTCTTTCTCAGCCATTTGCTTTCACTTAAATACTTAAATTACTGTTTACACGAGTATACTTGCAGAGATGGGCATTTTGACCCATACAAGTGTTTATTTTACCTTTCAAGACCTATAAAGCGGCAAAAATAACTCCTTTCAATACTCTGAGCACCGTCTTCACTTGCGCATGCCTCTCTGACAGCACTGAGAAACAGTCTCTAGTGAAATGAGTTCTCTTTCGCCACTGATTGTGTTTCAGCGGCTTAAAAAATCATTGTTTTTAAACCGCAATGCTTAAAACACATGCAAACGATACGTTTTCGTCGCATTTTTTTTTTGTTTGTTTCAGGGTTCTATTTTTTTTATTTGTTATTTTGTCATATATTTGCTTATCGCCCACCCCCCAAAGTTTTACCACTTCGTGAAAAAACATGAATGCTCGATGAAAAAACAAACACAAATTCTCTGTTCATGTCTGGCTAATATAAGATATCTTAATAAAAATGATTTAATATCCAGATATCTTGTTTTATTTGACAAGCAGATACGTGTCTGCTGGCTATACAGTGTTTTACTAAGCAATGAATAAGTAGTGAGATGTATCAGACTGTAACGCTGAATGTGTTGTCTCTGCTGATGTGCAGACGCACTATGCGGTGCCAGAAACGGCGGTGTCGCAGTCGGTGTCGCGGCTGGAGTCTCTGCAGGCGGTGGTGGAGTGCCAGCAGCCCGAGGCAGACTTATACAGGTACCTTACAGAATCAGATCCACTCAAATCCTCCTCACACACTGCTTAACAATGCAGCTCAACCACAGTCGATTTGATGCTATTATCAGTTCTGTAAGTCCTGACGCTGCACGTTCTTTCTTCTCAGGTTTGTCGGGAGAATAACAGTAACCCAACATGGAGAGGAGATAGTCAGGTAAGACCAGCTTCAAATGTGAGATTAATATGGTTTTGACTACCAGATGTACTTGCGTCAGTGCAAAACGTCTTTTGGTGTTAAAATAGTACTGTCAGGATTTACCAAAGATGCGCAGTGTGGACACAGTTATTTTTGCGCTTGACCTTATTGAATATGCACTTGTAGGAGTTTCCCTTTCAGAAGCCAAATTTATGGGAGGAGAGTATTAAAATGAAGCACACAACATGATTTACTAACATTTGCGCTCATCAAATTACTGGTATTTGCGCCATTATTTAATGCCCAAAAAAGTATGTCTTAAAACAGACTGTAATTTGCGCTACTCTTGGGAGACTGCGCTGGTCGTTATGGAAATGATCTGGCTGCGGCTGTATTGTTTAATGTGCGCATTGTTAGTAAATCACTCGCAGAATTTTCCCCTCCCATCGACGCTGTTTTGGTATTAAATCTGGCCCTTTATGTTTAAGTATTTATGTTGTGTATTTTTACATTTATTTATTTGTTTATTTATATGTTTTGGTTATTCTTTTTAGACCCTTAGGACCAGAGAACCTCCTGCTTCGAGGAGCAAGATTAAAAAACACCAAAGAAATCTTTGGTACGGCATTCACACCTATTTTTAAAGCCCAACTTAGAACTTTTAAAGTCAACATGAATTCAAAATTGACCTTATTTACTTATTAACTTATTTTGCAACTTATGACTGCACTTTACTCCCAAAAAAGTTTGTGTTTGTAATGGTTCATCAAAACTTTGTTTGGTTTGAGTATAACTGGTGCTGTGTCATGCAGGTGTGGCGGTGTATACTGGCATGGAGTCCAAGATGGCTCTGAACTACAAGTGCAAATCCCAGAAACGCTCTGCAGTAGAGAAGTATGTGTTTCGTCATTTCCATTTCCACCGTTTCCTTCTCATTTTACCACATCATCTCTCTCGTCTCTCGTGCAGATCCATGAATACGTTTCTCATCATCTACTTGGGCATTCTGCTGTTTGAAGCCGTTCTCAGCACCATTTTGAAGTACGCCTGGCAGGCAGAGGACAAGTGGAACGAGCCGTTTTACAATCAGAAGACTGATCAGGAGAGAAACAGCAGTCAGGTTACTATAAAGTCTCTACACTCAGTTACTTTACATTTAAAAGTCATACTGTGTGACACCTGGCAGCTCTTTGATGGCCTCAAAACTAGTAGGATTCATTAAGACCGCTGGTGATTTTCTCCTCGCAGATTTTGAAGTTTATTTCTGACTTCCTGGCTTTCCTGGTTTTGTACAACTTCATAATCCCCATCTCGCTGTACGTGACCGTTGAGATGCAGAAGTTTCTGGGCTCTTTTTTCATTGGCTGGGACTTGGACCTGTACCATGAGGAGAGCGACCAGAAGGCTCAAGTCAACACATCAGACCTCAATGAGGAGCTGGGACAGGTGTGTGTGTGTGTTTGTGATTTAGAACTGTTTCCCCAGTTATAATACTGTCTGAGATGAGTAAATCTATGCTAATTTTGCGGCCGCAGGTGGAGTACGTTTTCACAGACAAAACGGGAACCCTCACTGAGAACGAGATGCAGTTTAGGGAGTGTTCTATCAACGGTATCAAATACCAGGAGATCAACGGGAAGCTTGTCCCTGAAGGAATGACAGAAGACTCTCCGGATGGATCGGTGCCTTGTTTGGTAAGGTTAATTTTTACCGTTTGTGAGATTAGAGGATTTTGTCGTGGTCCATGCCATAGACTGTATAAAAACATGGAAGTAGTGTCCGTGACGTCACCCGTGGGTTTCTGAAGAGCATTTTTGAAGCCCAAAGTGGGCGGAGCTGGCCGTCACCAAAGAGGCGGGAGCTGGTTGCTGAAACAACTCCTGCCTAGCTCGACGGTGGTGACAGCAGCAGCAATTCACCTGTCACTCAAGTGGCCATGACCTTAATTATGCAGAACTCAATTCCTGGAGGGCCACAGCTCTGCAGAGTTTAGCTCCAACCAGCTCCAAATCACACCTGCTTGGACGTTTCTAGTGATCCTGAAGACCTTGATTAGCTGGATCAGGTGTGTTTGATTAGGCTTGGAGCTAAACTGTGCAGAGCTGTGGCCCTCCAGGAATTGAGTTTGAGACCAGTGCTTTAAGGCTTAATATAATTTAAATCACCCCGTCACAGTTGTCATGAAGGGCAAAAAAAACTATATAGACCAAAACCACAAAGCCAGTTTCACTTCCATGTTGGTTTCAAGAGAGAGACTGGAAGGTTGCCACTTGGTCTATGCACAATTAGAAACCCTAAGCAAAATAGTGAATTTCAAAAGAATCTGTCCTGTAGATGCTGTGGGCACACCTTTCTTTGGGTCAGATCTCAGCTTGTTTGATCACAGTTGCACAATTAAGTTAGTGTTAATTTATAGTGCCCTCTTGCACTGAAAATTCATGAAATTTGGCAAGTTTCCTCAGAATGTTCTGTTGTCCATATGTTTTAATTTTCATTAAGTTTGGATCAAATGGTCACAAGATATAGGCACACCCATAAACATATTAGCCTACATCTGCTAAACGATTAAATTAATTCAAATTCTTTTAATAGTTTTTGTCAGAATCATTTCTAGTTCATATCCACCAAATTTCATGCAAATCGGACAAATGGCCTAGAACAAAAATGTTTGACAAAAGAAAAAAACCTCAATGACAGTAATGTGTTGTTTTTATTATTATTATTATTATTTGTGGAAATGGATATAGATATGATTAGCTTATTTGGAGAGACTGAAGTTTTTGGCAAAAACTCGTTTTCTCACAATGTACGAATATATCAATTTTTGTAACATTAGGCCATTCAGATTTGGTGTTATTAGCCACAGAAAGTTGATTAGGACATTCACCAAAGAGGACGCATACCAGGGTTCAACTTCATTGATCACATACAGGCATATTGATTTAGCACCGTCTACTTCAGCCAGTTGCCAAGGCATTTCTCATTTTAATTGAATTTTACTAAAATAACTAAAACATATGAGAAGTACTAAAAATGACAAAAACACAATAAAAATAACTAAAAGCTACAAACTTTAATCTATATATCTATATGATACTGAAATAACACTAGTTTGTGTTAATTTATGATGATATTAATTATTAAATTGTAATATTTTTATCTTTATATTTTAAGCTTTAAATAAAATAGGACCCGTTTTTTTGTGATGCATGATAAGCATTACAGTGGTGACGTTTTACAACTGATCATGTTTTAAATCATAGTATTATTTTGTGTGTACACCTTTCAGAACAGGGAGGAGGAGTTGTTCCTGAAAGCTGTCTCACTGTGTCACACGGTGCAGATCAGTTATGATCAAACGGATGGGCCGGGAGACCCGTTCTCACATGCCAACGGCTTCTCTCCTCAGATGGAGTATTACGCCTCTTCTCCTGACGAGAAAGCTCTAGTGGAAGCCACCAAGAGGTGAGGTCACCACTCTGTCACCTGCTACTGTGTATTTCTGCAGTCAGTTGTGCTAAATATATAACCATTTGACTACATTTGTGAAAAACATATTTTTAAATGATCTTTTTGACTGCAGGATGGGTGTCACATTTATAGGCAGCCATGGAGAAATAATGGAGATTAAAACATTTGGAAAAGCAGAGAGGTACATCACACTTTTCTGTTTATTTTAGGTAACTTCTAAATGTGAACCATATTCATAAAGTTGTTTAGCTTTTAGTTGTCTGTTTAACAGCTATCTTTCCACCCACAGATACAAACTCCTCCACGTTTTGGAGTTTGACGCAAACCGCAGAAGAATGAGTGTGATTCTGCAGAAGCCCTCAGGCATGTGCCTCTGATCGCATATGTGCTATTTATGACTGAACTGCAGCGCGTGAGGAGTTATCTAATGACATTCTGTCTCTCGTTAGGTGAAAAGGTGCTATTCACGAAAGGAGCCGAATCAGCCATTCTGCCCTACACCACGAGCGGCGAGATTGATAAAACCAGAGTCCACGTGGATGAGTTTGCTCTGGTGAGCTCTCGACATCATGCTGCCATGCTTCACTCTAGTTAGTGGTGCTTGAAGTTTTACTGTTGTTCATAAGTAGTAAAATGGACCATCTTCTGATCCCAAAGTATTCAGTGTACAACTCGTCCACACCGGATTTTGTGGCGTGTGGAGAAGTGCAGTGTTATTTTTCTCAAAGCTACATTTTGGCCATTTTCACCGAACAATTAAGTGGTTAAAAAAAAAAATCCCATTTGAAGGTGGGATTGAGTTCTACTGTATCTAAAAACCAGAGGCCAGATTTATGAAAATCTTAAGAAACTATTTTTTTAAGATGAGTTGTAAGAGGTCTGTAAAAATGTGAAATTCTTGAAAAAAATTAATTCTTAAGAACGTGAGTTTTAGTTATCCATTATAATGTCATATTTAGCTACCTGTGTCCTTCAGCAAGTAGAAAATATACATAAATTGAATAAAGTTTTCAAAATTTTTAATTAAATAGATGAATCCTTAAAGCTACAATAGTTACTGATTTCCTCTTTTTTTTCTCTTTTGTTCTTTGATAAAACAGACATCACAGTAGCTGGTTTATTAGCTTATTTGGCTGCTATTACTTTAAGAGCTGCCGCTACTGAATGTGATGCGGATCTGACATGCACGCTCGTAGTTTCATTCACGCTTTAATATGAAATGATACAGGCTACAGCGTGCTGCCATATTTGTGCATGCTCTTGCAATTGAAGAGCATGCACTACGAGCACAGTATAACGGCTGACAGGACAGGAAGATTCATTTTTACTGACGTATGGCCTGACAGCATCTCATCACTGTTGTTCTGCTAAAGCTCCTCGTCACCTGTATGATTTCTGTTGCTGAAGCGAAGTGGAGTGCGCGTTTGAAAAGTCTCCTGTTTGATGTGGTCGTAAAGACTTTCTGCGTCTAAATAAACGCACTTCTTGTCAAGAAAAACGAGACGGAAGCAGCAGTTGTGAGTGGGGTGGCCAACCCTAGCCCCACCCTTGCATTAACGGCGTTAAATATTTTTAATACTGTTAAACTGGAAAAATGAATAACGCACTAATTTTGACTGCACTAAATTCTACAAAAGTCATGTCATGCATAATCATGACTGATCATTGTTTAAATGATCAGTTACTGGCAGTAATATGCATTGTGTTAATGCATAGCTAGTGTTATGTTGTAATGCTTAATATTTGTCTTAATTCGGTAAACTTTTTACATCTGGAGATTTGGGAAAAGTTAGTAGCTATCCCATTGTGGTTCGGTCAAATTTACTGTTATTCTGCAAAATTTCATAGGCAAATTACATTCATTTCAATAGGAATTCATGTGATTTAAGAAGTCATCTCAATCATTCACATTGACCAACAGAAAGCTGTTTGGTTGTGAAAATGACTTGAGTGTGAGCTGTGATTCATACCAACGTTATTTTCGTAAACGAAAACCGAAACGAAGACAAACTATTGGTCAAAAAACATTTTCGGAAACTGAAATAAAATAAAAATTTCTAAATAAATGAAAAACTAAAACTAAACGAAACTAACAACAGTAACGGAGAAACTAACGAAAATAAAATAATTAGCAAAAATAAACAATCGTTTTCGTGATTTAATAAGCTCTCTGTGCCAGAAAATCGGACCTGTGGTTGTTTAGGGAAATAGATGGTGATAGTAGACGGCTGCGCGCTGGAGCGGCTCGTCAAAGTAAAGTGCAAACATCTAAATCACCATATCGCATTTATTTTTGAGTAGTATGAGGTTTCAAACCATTTTAGATTGTTTCTTCTTATTGTGTACGTTCATTGAGGGAGATGGGACATACAGTAGTGTGCACCGGCTCGTATGTGCAAAAAATCCAACAAATGAATGCATTGAAAACACAGATGGACAAAAATAAAGTTTACAGAGTTTCAATGACCATTTCAAAGAACATGCCTGCGTCCCGATGTGCACACAGTCCATGCTAAATTCTATCTGATATTAGGTGGATAGTAGATAGGGTGGATAGTATGCACATTGGGACGCAGGGCATGTTTCCTCAAATCCAGCACTGGAGGGCCATTGTACTGCAGAATTTAGCTCCAACCCTGATACAAACTCAACTGTCTGATGCTGTCTAGTAACTCTGAAAACCTTGATTAGCTTGTTGTTTGTAAACTATTGGCATATTAAACAAGATTACATCTTTAATATGAATGAATATGAACATGAATATGAATTAATAAATTGTATACATATAAGTAGCATATTTTTGGTTTTTAAACTATAATTACTAAAACTGAAACTAAAATATATCAAAACTAAATAGAAATGCGTTCACAAAATAAAAACTAATCTAAAACTAACAAAACCATTAATGAAACTAACTAAAACTAAACTGAAATTATAGGAAATTTGAAAACGATATAAAAATAAAAACTTATTTAAAAATTCAAAACTATAATATCCTTGATTCATATATTATTGACTACGGAAAATGGGCCATTTTTTTGTCCACAAAACTTTGCCTAAATTTTGCAAATGTGTTTATTTACAGTGATTTTTAATACGATTCTTTTAGATTTTTTTTTTTTTTTCTTTAGAACAATCTTAAGTTCCTAAATTCCTAAAAACACAAAATACTCAACTTTATTAAGTTAGAAAATAAGAAAATTAGCAGTTACTGAGAATTTTACAAAGAATATTTCATGAATTCAGCCCCAGAATATCGTAGAGACTGATTTGTACAGGAAATAACTGCCTAGACAAATCACCTTAAAATGCCCTAGCAACTTCTCACAAGCATTGATGAGAGAGTAGCCGCTAAACTTTCTCTTCAGACGTCTAAAAGTCTAGTTGAAATGTCGAGGTCTGGTCCGAGTTCAGCTTTTCTAATTCAAATGATGTTGATGAGAGCACTGCAGTTAATTAGCTCCGTTTGCTGTCCTCATTATCAGCTCTGCTGAAACCCATGAGAGTGTCTTCAGACCCACATCACACACACACACACACGCTCCCGGCAGTTCTCAGAGGATCGTATTAAGACTCATGGGATGTTTCAGACACAACAGCCACATTGAAATGCTACTCCATACGCTGAATGCTCTCTGTGTCTGCGCTTAAAAGCATTAACTCAGTTATGGACGAGGAACTCAAGACTGTGGCTTTCAGGCAGCTTCTTGGCCAAAAGTTTACCATCAATTCTACTTTATATCAACTTTTGTATTACATTATTTTGTGCATAATTGATTCTTCTTTTGTGCACGAATCAGTAAAATGGACTAGTTTAACTTTCTTCCTCGCGTGTTTGTCCCATCTTACTTTTGTAGAAGGGTTTGCGGACGTTAGTGGTGGCCTGCAGACACTTCAGTGCAGATGAGTATCAGGAAGTGGACCGGCGGCTCCATGAAGCCAGAACGGCTCTGCAGCAGAGAGAAGAACGATTGGTTGAGGTCTTCAACTTCATTGAGAAAGACCTAGAGCTGCTGGGAGCGACTGGGGTGGAGGACAAGTGAGTCAACACACACACACACACACACACACACACACAAACACACAAGAATGCTAATGCAATGCTGCAGTGAAGACGGACATCTCATAAGCATAAGCAAATTCATTCTGGTCACATGGGATTCCTTTGACATGTCATTGAAAGATAGTAAAAACACATGCATAATTGCTGAAATTTATATTTATTTTACATAACATTTTCTAGATTAATAATACATAAATTAATTAAATTAAAAAAATATGAACTTGATAAAATTAAATTTTTTATTTTTATTTGTTAAATAAATGTATTATTTAGATCAGTGTTTCCCAACTAGTGTGCTGTGACAGATTGGTCGGGTGTGCAGTGGAAAATTATCGCAAAATTCCTATCTCTATTATATTTCATAATTATTATTTTAAATCAGTGCTATTGGTCATCGTTATGTCTGTTTGTGGGTTTTACAATTATTTAACCAATGAAAAGCTTTCAAAAGAGTTTGTGACTAAACCTCTTAACGCCATTGGATCCTCAAATTGTCAGTCAAACCTCATAACCCCACTCCGCCTCCATTCAGAATGAAGTGCCGCGACTCTCAGTTTGAAGACAGATGTCTACTTCTTCGCAGTGCAAGGGTAAATAAAGAACTGCTGATGTTTAAATAAGGACAACGTTTCCTTTACTCAAGAAACACTGTCTATAAGGCTAATGTTTTTGTATGTTTGAAGAGCGGAGAAGAGTCTTAGCATTTGCTGTCTAGTTGTAGCCAATATACTTTTGTACATTTTTAATATTCTGTGCATAGCGGTTCATCTTTTATATCATGAGATTTTGGCCAAATGTATTAAACAACAAGAAAAACTGAGCGCCATTATAGCTACAATAAACTTTAAAACCTGTAAATTGATGAAAAAGTAATGCAATTAATTTACTGCCATGACGGACAAAACACTAGGGCTGCCCTCGTCTAAAGATTTTTGTGGTCGACTAGTAGTTGTTTATTTTAAGCATTAGTCGACTAATCGCACGTTTATTAATAAATCATAACAATGAACCTTTAATTGCCTACATAAGCGCTCCAGCACACACATAAAGCTTGCCACAGCGCACCGGCAGAAGTAATGATTATGAATGTGTAAGGGTAAAATAGAAAGGAGTAAAACAGTACTTTTTCTGTGTGTTCGGCTTAAGAGATGATTTTTGGCGACACTGACTCGTCATCTCCGCAGTAGTGGATGCACCTGTATGCATTTGAAAGTAGACATTTCACTCTCTATAGATGTATTTTTCATGTCTGTAAGGCAAGTATACACTGAGTTGCTTTTTATTATTTTACAAAAGCACAATGTTTTGCTGTTATTGTGAGTGCACACAAATAAATGTAAAGTCTTTACAGAATTGAAAGATGTATTACTCTTTACTCTTATCTGTATGAGCAAAAATGAGGGAGTATTTTAAGAGCAAGTGAGCGCACCAGCGCCCTCCATCTGTCCTGCAGTGAGCGCTACTGTTCAGCTTCCACACTCCACACAGACACTTCAATAGCGCACATTTTTCTAGTTTACATTAGATTGAGCGTCCATGTAAAGTTGCTACTACTAACATATATTTCAGATAAGCTATATTTGAGGTCGATGAATGATAGGTGAGCATTTGGATGTCCTGCCCGATGTACTGTGTTACCACAAAGACCAGCCGTTAACGATCTGTCCGTCAAGGACTGCGTGAGTTTGCCTATAGAATTTTTTTTTTCCTAATAAAATTTTGGTCGACTATTAGGGGGCGGCAGCCCTACAAAACGCAGATCTTCACTTGTCAAAAACCTTGTTAACTCCATTTGAGCATGATTGTCAAAAAATGTTAAGTGCAAGTGTCTGATCATATATAAAACCAACATACGAACTCTGATGACACATTGTTTAATTAATTACTGGGGGGCGGGGGACTTCCCCCATTTCTCTTTTTTTTTTGTGCTTAGTGGTGTGCCATTGGGATTTTTTACTTGACAAAACTGTGCCACGGCAGAAAAAAGGTTAGGAAACATTGCTTTAGATGGCAACTTAATTTCACAAATAAACAATATTTAAAATGTATATAAAAATAATATAGCATGAATAATATAAAGAATTCCACACAAACACATCACAGTGCCTGAGTGGATTGACCAATTAGGTATGGCCACATTATGTGCAACACTTGCACACTATTGGTCAAACACAACGAAATTAGCACAGCACAATGGAAACAAGCCGCAATGCAATAAATTTAGCGCAACACAACGAAAACAAGCCGAAACACAATGAAATTAGCACAACACAATGGAAACAAGCTGCAATGCAATAAATTTAGCACAACACAATACATTTAGCGCAACACAACGGAAACAAGCTGCAACACAACAAAATTAGGACAACACAACGGAAACTTAATTTTGTGGTCATTTTATAAACACAAATAAACAATATTTTAAATATTAATAAAAATAATATAGCATCAATAATATAAAGAATACCACACAAATACATTATAGTGCCTGAGTGGATTTGGCCATACCTAATTGGTCAATTATGTGCAACACTTGCACACTATTGGTCAAATTACTTTTCTGTCATTACCTTCAGCAGGTTTGAAAATAATAGGAAAGCTACATTGTCTCAATAGTGCAGAACAAAAAGAAATCTCCACAACACAACGGAAACAAGCTGCAACAACGGAATTTTCGCGACACAACAGAAACCAGCTGCAAGACAATGATATTAGTACAACACAATGAAAACAAGCCGCAATGCAATCAATTTAGCACAACACAATGGAAACAAGCCGCAATGTAATAAATTTAGCACAACACAACGGAAACAAGCCACAACACAACGGAAACAAGCTACAATCATATAAATGCATATTTGCTGAATACTGACAGTCATTGAGAATGTATAATAGCGTTTGCCTTTTTGTTACTAATAAAAGCAAATGCTATGATACTTTTCATTCGTGCCTATTCACATCTTTGCATTGACTTTGTATGTAATCTACTCGCATTGACTTTGTATGTAATCTACTCACACAAATAATTACCGTATTGTCCCGAATATAAGACGATGTTTTTTTCTTGGAAATACATCTGAAAAAACGCGGTCGTCTTATATTCGGGGTGTAGACTTTGACATGTCAGTAATACACCCACAACAATAGGTGGCGCCAAAAACGCATATAACGAGTGTGCCTTGAAATATGTAATGTAATGTGTGTTGTAAAGTCGTGACTGTTATGTTAGCCTGATGGGACCAAACTTCCTCTGTAAGTGATTTTAAAACATAAGACTACACCCAGATTTGAAGACTACAATAAGATTTCACTTCTACTGATAATAAAATTTTGGTAGGCTACTATGAGATGGACAGCCTAAATGTTATATAATTCAGATGGGCTACCTGTTATTTCAATGGTATATCAAAAAGTGTATATTCTTCAGTGTCATTGTTGGTACATTTTACCAGTATTTACCATACTTTCAAAACAAATTAAAATAGGAAAAATATGCAATTTGAAAATAATTTAAGAAAAAAAATGAGAGAAAACAGAGAGAGAGAAAAAAAAAAAAAAAGATTTGGTTTTCAAAAAGCCTTTTTCCAAAAGGTACATCTGGAAAAAGGGGGGTCGTCTTATATTCGGGACAATGCGGTAATCTCTTTTTTGGTGTGCACACACCATTAGAAGTGTTAAACACTGATTTTAAACTAATGGAGACGGAGAATGGATGCTCGGTGTTCTAAACACTGTCAAAATAAAAGCCAAACAAAACTTATCAGCCAATGCAGATAATTTAAAAATGCCAAATAACTTTTATGATCACTAATGTTAATATGTTGCTTTAGGTTCTATTATAATGCTACCAAAATATAACTTCTACTATAAATATAAACTGTCTACACCGGAGATGAGGGGAACAATGCAACAAAATCAAATAGATGGCATGTTCAGTGTAGACGGCCTCAAACTGACAACAGTCACGCTTGATGTAGACAAGGTATAATGCTAGTGTAGTGGTTGACAAATATATCGTCTGATTTTTGGCATTTTTATTATTGTAATTATCTGCATTAAAAAGTAAAAGTTGAACTTAAACTTTAATTTTGACAGCAAAAGTCTGTTGGATCTGTTAAATGCACATACTCTCTGTGACAAATGACTATAGATGACAATTAATTGTCAACAGGCAGTGCTGATAGTGGCAGTGGTGTGATGAATTCACACTCGTGTGGTGCTCGCTCGTGATTATTGGACGGCCTCCTGGCAGGAGAGCAAGAAGTCAGCGGTGAGTCAGTGTGCGGCTGCTGCTAATGCAGTTTGACATGTCACTGTGACTCACGCAGCTCTCTGTGCTCTTAAGGCCAGCCATCAATCTCTGTCCACATGTGCAATTCAAGTGTTAAAGGCATGCAGGGACACAGGAGCGTGTCTGGAATCGTGCTGCAATGACTGTCGCTGTGATTTCCATGAGCCTTTTGACAAACCATTAAAACTGTTCAACTGAGGCACATACACGTCCTCCCAATGGACATCTTCAGAGAAATCCTCAGATATATCTGACAGGTCATGTGAGCGGCTACACTGTATTCATCAGAGTGACTGTAAAGAGCTATGTATAAAAGCATGAGGAATACAAATAGAACAATAATACAATTTGTGCAACCAAAATCTGCATATGGAAATCTTTCATCCTCACACATAAATCCCATTTGCAGTTGAAACGACTCAATTTTGCCTGCGAAAATTAACTGAACAACACAACTGTGTATGTGCTTTAAGGGTCAGAGAGAGTAAAAATAATGACGAAAAACCCATTTATGACTACAAGAAAACATGATGAAGCTGTCATCAGCGTGGTACTTTCACACATGATGACTGGAGAGATCAGGATGGTTTCGCTTTAATGACTGGTGAGCCGTTTCCATGTGTCAAGTGTGAATAGCTGCTTGTTAATCTGAACGTTTAATCGAGCCTCAGGGAAAACAACAAGCCATGACTGCATATGCAATTATGTGGTTGGCATTCTCTGCAGCATAATGCTGCTGTCTCTGGAGTAAATGCCAACAGTCTGCTTAATTTATTACTGTGTAAAGTCAAGGCTAAGAGATATGTTTAATTATTTTCTAAATGAGTTCTATAGAATATGCTGCTTAACATGACTAGGAAATGCACTGAGGAGCAAATTAATCCTACATTTGGTATTTTGTGTACAAAAAAAAAAATCCAGACAATCATCCCACAATATATATATATATATATATATATATATATATATATATATATATATATATATATATATATATATATATATATATATATATATATATATATACCTGTATACATATATGGATGTGTGTGTATTAGGGGTGGCAACTGTACGGTTCACGGGCAAATTCCAAATGGAAGTGATCATCCCTATCCCCTTGGAGTGGGGACTTTGGAGTGAACAGGGCACGTGCGAGCCATTATTTACTCGTTTGAAATGCACTTGGCAAAGGGAGCGATCTAATTTCCTCATAATCTTCAGCTGGAATGTTCCCGTGACTACGCAGCACGGCACGCAGCACAGCAGATTCGCTGACCGACACCGGCATAAAAAAAATATATACATTTTATTTATATACCAGCATCTTCACCTCCAAGATCGCCTGAGACCAGCCACCCGGACAGCTGCTGCAACAATCGGTTTGCATAACCAAAGAATTTCTGCACAAACTGTCAGAAACCGTCTCAGGGCAGCTCATCTGCATGCTCGTCGTCCTCATCGGGGTCTCGACCTGACTGCAGTTCGCCGTTGTAACCGACTTGAGTGGGCAAATGCTCACATTCGATGGTGTCTGGCACTTTGGAGAGGTGTTCTCTTCACGGATGAATCCCGGTTTTCACTGTACAGGGCAGATGGCAGACAGCGTGTATGGCGTCGTGTGGGTGAGCGGTTTGCTGATGTCAACATTGTGGATCGAGTGGCCCATGGTGGCGGTGGGATTATGGTATCGGCAGATGTATGTTATGGACAACGAACACAGGTGCATTTTATTGATGGCATTTTGAATGCACAGAGATACCGTGACGAGATCCTGAGGCCCATTGTTGTGCCATTCATCCACGACCATCACCTCATGTTGCAGCATGATAATGCACGGCCCCATGTTGCAAGGATCTGTACACAATTCCTGGAAGTTGAAAACATCCCAGTTCTTGCATGGCCAGCATACTCACCGGACACGTCACCCATTGAGCATGTTTGGGATGCTCTGGATCGGCAGCGTGTTCCAGTTCCTGCCAATATCCAGCAACTTCGCACAGCCATTGAAGAGGAGTGGACAAACATTCCACAGGCCACAATTAACAACCTGATCAACTCTATGCGAAGGAGATGTTTTGCACAGCGTGATGCAAACGGTGGTCACACCAGATACTGACTGGTTTTCGGACAAAAATACAGTAAAACTGCACATTTTAGAGGGGCCTTTTATTGTGGCCAGCCTAAGGCACACCTGTGCAATATGCCGGAGTATCTCGGCAAAAGGAGACGTGCTCACTAATGCAGATTTAGACAGATTTGTGAGAAATAGGTCTTTTGTGTACATAGAAAAAGTCTTAGATCTTTGAGTTCAGCTCATGAAAAATAGGGGCAAAAACAAAAGTGTTGCGTTTATAATTTTGTTCAGTGTATATACAGTTATAGTTTGCCAGATGCTTGACAAAATATATATATATAATAATATAAATAATCTAAAAGTCATTAATAGGCTGATTGATAAAAAGTGCCTTGATTTCATGTTGTTAATAAAAATATAAAAAAGAATAGAAAACTTTTTTCCAGGTGATTAAAGAAGAATTACCAAGAGATGATTGTGTATATGTGTATATATGTACGTGTGTATATATACATGTATGTATGTATGTATGCATGTATGTATGTACAGTCGTGGCCAAAAATATCGGCACCCTTGGTAAATATGATAGAAGAAGGATGTTGAAATTAATCTGCATCTATTTTTTATTTTTATTTTCTAATCTAAAACAAAAAAAATTGTGGCCTATGAAATCCAGATGCTTTGACCTTCTGTGTGTGTTTGTGTCTAGGCTGCAGGACAAGGTTCAGGAGACGATTGAAGCTCTGCGATTGGCTGGAATCAAGGTGTGGGTGTTGACCGGTGACAAGCACGAGACAGCGGTCAGCGTGAGCCTCTCCTGCGGTCACTTCCACCGCACCATGAACATCCTGGAGCTCGTGCAGCAGAAATCAGACAACGAGTGCGCCGAGCAGCTCCGCAGATTAGCCCGGAGGTAACACACCAGTGCACACTTCCTTTGAGATTTCCAGCCCTTTTTACATTTACATTTTACATTTATGCATTTAGCAGACGCTTTTATCCAAAGCGACTTACAGTGCATTCAGGTTATACATTTTGTTTTGTCAGTATGTGTGTTCCCTGGGAATTGAACCCACAACCTTTTGCGCTGCTAACGCAGTGCTCTACCACTGAGCCACAGGAACTCTTTTTACACTCTCTTTCATGCTAAGTGTCAAGAGATTTTCACGTTCCATGTTGAATGGGAATATAGGACTAAGGACCAGTTTTACTAAACAGGGCAAATTAGTGCAAGAGCACAATTCCAAAACGGCACCGATGGGAGGGGACATTTCATTTGATTTACTAACGCGCAAATTAAAGAACACAGACGCAACATCTCATTTACATAATGACCAACGCAATATACCAAGCACAGCGCAAATTAGTGCAAGGATGTGTTCAGATTCGGATAATGTGTTGTGCTGGTATTCTAAATAAATTAATGCGTGTGGAAAAAAATCCTCTCTCAGATCTCTGTTCTATGCGGTGCCGCCTTCTAGCAATAACAATTGCAGCCATTTCAAGCGCAAAATAGTTTAAAGGAGTCATGAAATGGATTTTTTAAATTATTATTTTTATATGCTTTTTGAGGTTTACTTTTAATGTTAATAAAGTTTTTTTTGCACCAAAAAAAAAATAAAAAAATTTTGACCCTCATTTTGACCCTCTGTCTAAAATGACCTGTTTTAAGGGGTGTGTCCTTTAAGGCTTCTCAGTAATCGTCCACTGTTATGATTGGCTAACATCATTGCATAGGAAACAGTATCAACGCCCCTTGGTTTTGCATGTTTTGAGTGTTTTGACAACATGATCAAAATAAAACGGTCATTTCCAGACAAAGCATTATGAAATCGTTTACTTACGGTTTGTGACACAGCTGCAGTCAAATCTAGTACCGCTTCATCATTCAACAAATGTTTTTTGCGAACTCTCCATGACACTGTGCCTCGTTTACAAAACAACATGCTCGTTTTAACCGGTTTGGTTTTTAGCCGTTTAAACCAAACGCGTCAAAACTAACGTTCTTTCACTCCATTTCTCCTGACGACAGACTTGAGCGCGTGGACTGTGTTGTAAAGTGAATGCACATCTGTATACTGTATCCAGTGTAGACAAGATAGCGGCACCGATTGTAATTTGCTTTTGACGCGACACTCGCATTGATCAAGCCGTTAGCAACTGAAGGCCGGTGGTTGGAGCCTATGTCAATATGTTGCTCTGAAGGTGTTGTTTATGCAGACGACTGTGCCTAGCTGACGTCACCTTGCCCCATTGAATCCAAAACGTTTTTGGAGCTCGATTAAATAAATGCATTGTTTATAATGAGGAGGACGTTTTAAGCTATGAAACTTGCAGGATGTTTGGTACAAAGACCTCTTATATGCCAAAAGATCAAGGCAAATTTGATTTCTCATGTCATGACCCCTTTAAGACATGCTTTTTTGCGCAAATACCAGTAATTTGACGAGCGCAAACGTTAGTAAATCACGTTGCGTGATTCATTTTAATACTCTCCTCCCATAATTTTTGTGTCTGAAAGGGAAACTCCTACAAATGCATACTCAATAAGGTCAAGTGCAAAAATAACTGTGTCCACGCCTTTTCAGCGCTAATTCTTCACTGCCGCGTCTTTAGTAAATCCTGACAGTACTATTTTAACACCAGGCTGTTAGTAAATCTGCCCCTAAATTTGTAGGACTAATTGTTTGAGATGGGTCTGTGCAGGATTAAGGAGGATCATGTGATCCAGCACGGGCTGGTGGTGGACGGGGCCAGTCTGTCTCTGGCTCTGCGGGAGCATGAGAAACTCTTCATGGAGGTGTGTAAGAACTGCTCGGCAGTGCTCTGCTGCAGAATGGCTCCTCTCCAAAAAGCCAAGGTGGGTCACCTTACCCTTCTTGTGTTGATGTTTCACTCTGTCCCCGTGAGGCCAGAGGTCACTCACACTAATATGGCCGGTCTCTGCTCAGTCGCCCCACACTGGCCTGTTGTTTTCATAGCTCTGGTGTGTGTTTGGCAGGTGGTGAGACTGTTGAAGACTTCTCCTGAGAAGCCCATTACATTAGCCATTGGAGACGGAGCCAACGATGTCAGTATGATCCAGGAGGCTCACGTTGGTATTGGTAGGTGGACTCAAAAGTGTGGCTTGCAAGTCAAATGTATTGCGATCAAGCTAACAGAATGAAACTCCATACAGGCATCATGGGCAAAGAAGGAAGACAAGCCGTGAGGAATAGCGACTATGCAATCGCGAGGTTCAAGTTCCTCGCCAAATTGCTGCTTGTACACGGCCATTTCTACTACATTAGAATAGCAACCCTTGTGCAATACTTTTTCTACAAGGTACGTTGGGAGCTTTTCTATGTGGCTTTCAGGTTGAAGATTTGCGTTTTTGTAAAACTCTGTTTTGTTTTCTTGTAGAATGTGTGCTTTATCACTCCCCAGTTTTTATACCAGTTCTTCTGTTTGTTCTCACAGCAAGTAAGTGTCTCTCCCAGGCATCATTTTATGTAATTTTCTATTGGTTAACACGGCGAATCTGTGTGACCAACTTAAACCCATTGCGAAATCTTTCACCTTCGCTTGAAATACCAGTTCTCAAGGATTCCCATTGAAATGACTGGATTTCACCTAGGAAATTTCGCATAACAATGGTAAATGTGACCTCACCTTTACTAAGTCACTATTACTGCTGCTAATATGTAGGGTTAGTGATTTAAACTCCTTTAAGGTCCTTGCACACTGAAATTTTCATATGCGTTTTTTCGTATTCGTCATCCTTTCCTATCAAAATGCTTGCTACGGATGCGAAAACGCAGACAATCGAACCCGATCAGAATTTTTTTTTTATGCGGACCAAAGTTTCGGAGGCAGTGTGTAAACGTTATTGACACAACATGAGGTCTTATTTATTTTTAAATGTGCGAAAATTTCGGACGCAGTGTGTAATGGCCTTTAGTATTGTTATTTTACATTTACATTTACACTTATGTATTTAGCAGATGATTTTATCCAAAGCTACTTGCACTGCATTTAAGCTACTTTTTTTTCTTTTTTTTTTAATCAATGCATGTATTCCTTAGGAATCAAACCCTTAACATTGGTGTTCCTAGTGCCATGCTGTACTGTTCGATCTACAGAAAATGTTTAAGCAGTCTGACTCAAAATGATCAATTGGTGGCATTGGAGAAAGGACAGTTCTGATTTTTGAAATCCAATTACTTTAGTAGAAATCCATGGTATTGTGAATTTCATGTGAGAGTGAAAAAAGGTTTGGAACAGGTTCAAGTTGGTCAAGTGTTTTCCAATAGAATTATTGTCATTATAATACACATCATTTTTTTCTTGGACTATATACTGAGGTTTTCCAGTCTAATTTTCCAGTCATTAGATATTTGCTGTTGTGTGTTTTTAGAAATCAGCTGAAGTTGGTTAAGTCTGGAGATTTCAGTTTGACCTTTGACAGCATGTGTGATTTCTCAAAACCCTGTTTGATTTTAGTGTGGGTGTTTTACATGCTGTCTTGTGCTTCACAGACTCTTTATGACAGCGTGTATCTGACGCTGTATAATATCTGCTTCACCTCTCTGCCCATACTGGTATACAGTCTGTTTGAGCAGCTGGTGCATCCACATGTTCTGCAGAGCAAACCAGCACTTTACAGGTACAACATCAGGAGAAGAACTCAAGTGCAGAGCTTCCCAGCCCTGATCCTAGAGACTCCTCCAGAGCACACACTACCGGCCTCAACTAGGGCTGAATATATATATATATATATATATTCAGCTATTTGCCAAGGCAGCATTTTTTTATTTTAATTTAGTTTGTTGAAGTACTAAAATAACTAAAACTAAATTAAAAACTATGTAGGCGTGTTTAAAAGCAAACTAAAACTAATACTAATGACTAAAATACACAGCAAAATTTCAAAACTTAAATTTATAACAAAATATAGCTGAAAATTAACATTAAATTAAATTAACAAACAACTATAATAGTTTATCAATCATACTAAAATAATGTTTAGTACTTCATTTTTTTTTTATTTCAGCATTTTATTTATGTCTTTTTTAAGCTTTATTTCAATAATTTAAACTATTTTTAATAGTGTGTTTACATTCAAGTTTAAGTATTGCAAAAATAAAGAAAAATACCTGCACATTTTCTCTATTTCCAAATTAAATGGGGTCAGCTTTAATTTAATATTGGCTGTAATGGGAATTTGATACTGTTTTGTTGTTTTCATTTTCCCCCCAAATCAAGATGAAGTAATATTATTTCCCTTCATCAGAGACATCAGTAAAAATTCCCTGCTGTCCTTCAAAACCTTTTTGTACTGGACCTTCCTGGGCTTCTGCCACGCCTTCGTCTTCTTCTTCGGGTCCTACATCCTGATGGGAGAAGACACCACGCTGATGGGAAACGGACAGGTCAGCACCAACGTCTCTCGGCTTCACCTCGCTCTTCCGTCATTCAAGCTCATGTGTGTCTGTGGCATGACAGTCGTCTTTGATATCCTCCACAAAGCTTTCTGTATAGATCTCTGAGATGCCTATCTGAATTATTTAGTTAGAAGCGCTTAAGGTAGTGAATGCACTTGGTTAGACATTAATAACTGTTACTTAGCCTTGGTGACTATTGATTAACTCCAGCTTACAGACACACAGCATCAATCCTCCAACTAATTACATCGTTATCTGGCACATTTGTACCGTACTGTTGGCTTTTACTACTTATCCATATTCTCTCACTTTTTCTGCTTCTCTCTTTCTCTTTCCTGCCGTGCATGCTCTCAGATTTTGCGAGCTAACAGGCAACTGGTAAGAGTTGACTGGATTCCAGTTGATGCATGCGTCTCTTCTAATGAGCAGCTGTCTCTGTGGTTTGGTTTAGCGGCTCTGATCTCGATTCTTTTGATACTCTGCCATCCTCAATTATGGGGCTGAGTTACGACAAGATTTGGACGTGCTTCCTCGCACTTTGCATGACAGCGAATGGCTTCCGACAAGCCGGAATCGCTCTCTGATATAAAGCGGTTCGGCAACGTTTATTTTGGATGAATTGAAAGCCTCTAGATATTTAGTTCACCTCATACGACATGTAAACAGCCTGATGGGCTAATTTGAAATCTTTTCATTCTGTCGTGTTTCTTTCTTGCAGATGTTTGGAAACTGGACGTTTGGCACTTTAGTATTCACTGTGATGGTTATTACGGTTACGCTGAAGGTGAGTGCGTACTTAAATGCAACATGCATGCTTTTTAAATAACACGTGAGCTTCATTTGCATTGTTGTCTCCACAGCTGGCCTTAGAGACACATTTCTGGACGTGGATGAATCACTTTGTCACATGGGGCTCCATCGCCTTCTACTTCATCTTCTCCTTGTTTTATGGCGGCATCATCTGGTACTGTATTGCATGTGTTTTCCCATAGTGCCTTCGGAAAAAATTTATTTTAACTTTAAAGAAATCATGCTTTCCCACCACCTATCCATGGGAATTATGGGTCTATTTTAGAGGAATGTGTCTTTCGCATTATTCAGATTAGTGGTCAGCAAATATGAGTTTTTCAGTGGCACTTTCTTAAAATATTACCCCCAATCCCTAATATGTGGTTACTATGGAAGCCCGTTTCCACCACTGAATAAGAAATTAGAAAGGTAATTACAACTTTTTTTCTCAATTGCGTGATATAAACTCGCAATTCTGAGAAATAAAGTCAGAATTGCGTGATATAAACTCGCAATTGCAAGACATAAAGACGCAATTCTGAGAAGTCAGAACTGCTATAAACTCACAATTCTGACTTTTGTTCTCAGAATTGCATGATATAAACTCACAATTGCGATTTATAAAGTCACAATTGCGAGATAAAAACTGATATGCTCTCAGAATTGCGAGTTTATATCACGCAATTCTGAGAAAAAAACGTCAGAATTGTGAGTTTATCACAATTCTGACTTTCTAACTCGCAATTCTGACTTCATGACTTGCAATTCCGAGTTTATATCTCACAATTCTGTGAAAGAAAGTCAGAATTGTGAGAGAAAAAGTCGCAATAACCTTTTTTTTTTTTTTTTTTTTTTATATTCAGTGGCGGAAACGGACTTCCATAGGTTACAGGCTTGCAATGTTTCAGTAAATTTTCAGAATGTATAAACTAAAATAAGTGAGTGAATTATAATTTATAATAAAATATGCAATAATATAATAGTCCTTCCCTCTAAATAAAACAAATATGTTAAGTTGTAGTGTACACACAAATCCCTTCAATATTCAGCATTTTTTGTATTTTACGTATTTATTTTAGATGATGTAATTTACATTGTAAATTGCGAACAAGCATAAAAATTAGACAGTTTCTCAAGTTTTCACTGGACAGTTTTATTATTACTGCATCAGCACTATGAATCAATGACCTAGTGGCCAGAACAGGTATTCTACTGATGTCTATATGCTTTTAATTAAAAAAATGCGAGACCCAGCAAGCACAGTGGCATGGGGAAAAAACGCAGGGTTTTGAGATGCACGGCGCCCTAAGAATTTTTTTTTTTTACCCCAAATCCCATCTTATTTTTTTTTTCCAAATCCCCTTGTTTTTTTTGTTTTTAGTTTTTTCTTTTTTCTCTGGATTCCATTTTTTTCCGGTTTTAATTTTTCTGGACTTTTAAAGGTTAAATTAAATTGTATTAATCAAAAAGCATGTCTAATAAATGACATCATGAAATTTACAGAATTTAACAGCAGTTTATTAAAAGTTTAACAAAAATTACATTTTAAGCGCCTTATGAAGTAAGTTTTATTTTTACCAAATTCTGTTTTACATTTAAATTTTCTGGATTTCATTTTAGTGGTTTAATTAAATGTTGATAATCAAAAGCATCTTTAATTAATTAATTTTATTTTAAAAAAGCTTAATTTATTATTATATTTGTGCGATTATTCCTTAAAAAAATGTTTTAATAATTTTAGTAGTATCGTTACATTTAAGTAATATATTTCTGTCACAAGTTGAACTGAACTTTTATTTTGACAGGTTGCTGTCATGCTCATGAAGTGACTCTAGAGATTATGTTCATGTTCATGTACTCCTATTGAGACAGCAGAGGCTCAAAACACCACAAGCATCACGCGCGTGCTTCAGTAAACAAAACCGCACTACTGCGCCATTCATTTACACAGAGACATTCAGAATTCATATTTAATTCATATTTAAATAGTATTTTTGCAGTTTAATATTCACAGAAACTAGTCCATTAATCACTTTTTGATGTAAATGTACTGACTTTCTATTGATTTATTCATCCACAATTTGGCAAATTTCGCAACATTTATACAGTAAATTCCTTCTTTTTTTTCTTTTTTTCTTTTTTTGACTGGATTTCGCGATTCGGTCCACTTTTCTTTTTTTTTTCTTTTCTTTTTTTTTAAGTTGAACTTGGCATGCAATTTTAAATGCATGTCAATTTTTGTCATTTTTGTAATCTTACTCTAAAATCAAGCTGGAAGTGAGTTTTTTTTTTTTTTTTTTTTTTTTCTTCAAATCCTTGTCCAGCAATCAAGAATGACACAAGTCACTGCTTAAAATGAGTGTGATATATTGTTAAAACTCTTCTTTTTTTTTTTTTTCCTTTTTTTTTTTTCTGTCCTGTGTGAGAAAGTGGAAGTCAAGAAAAATGACTAAATTGGTTATTTTCCTTTCTACATAGTTTGTATTGAATTGTTGATTTGCTGCTGATAACAGTTTGTGCTTTGGTCTGGTCTCACATGTGCAGTAGCAACATCCTCTGGAATACAGTCAAGATGCTGTGCTCAATATTTGGCTCTGAAACAGTTGCCCGTTAGCTCATTAGTTAGATATTTGACAGCATTATCAAACGCTTGTTGATTTCAACTAATTGCAGTCTAATTGAATTTTTCCCCTCCTTTAGGCCATTTCTTCACACGCAGGACATGTACTTCGTCTTTGTTCAGCTGCTGTCCAGCGGCTCGGCCTGGTTTGCCATCTTCATCATCGTCATCACCTGCCTGTTTCCAGATGTCATCAAGAAAGTCTTTTACAGGCACCTGCAGCCGACCAGCACGCAGAAATCTCAGGTGAGCGTCTGTAGCTCTGATTGAGATGGAGTGAGAGTTTGTGCTTTCAAAGAGGACACTGATGAAGTAATACAGCATGTGGCTCACGTCACCGCATGACTTCTCACCAGTAGCTCACCTTCACTTAAACTCACTCACAAACTCACTCAGACGTATCATCTGACAGCGCCGTGTCACTACAGCACCAGCATTCATCGCAATATTAAAAATCTTCTGCAGCAGACACTTATTACATCTGGAAATGCAGTGCATCTTGCCTGGTTGAATTATGAAAATAGATAATGGCAGGTTGTAGCTTCATGATGGCTTGCTTATCTTAATGGCTACTTCCTGTTTTATAGGTATTTGTGTGGACACTTTGAAAATAGTCCTGACTGGCAGGGTGTTAAACATCATAATTCCTCATTTGAGTAAGATTACTATTGCCACAGTAGTAAACTTTTCAGTAGTCTACACCAGTTCCATTGATATTTCATGATTCTCTAATTTTCAATAGAGCATCTTTATTCAAAAAGTTAAAGATTCACATAGTTAATTAAAACAATTGTTTGTGGCCTACAAGAGTTCCAGTCTACATAGTTTGGTGCTACTATAAAGGCCCTGGTATACTTTTAGTGAAGTTTTTCACTCGGGGTTAAATTAAAGTTTGAAATAGCTTTTCGATGGTTTGTGAACATCTGATCATATCGATGTTGATATGTTTGCCTCAGCTCTACAATTCGACACTCGTTCATGGATTTAGTCGTGTCTTCTCCTTAAAATATTTCCATGTCAAAGAGGGCGGAGCCCTAAAGCACACTCATCTATTATGCTATCGTCATGAACCAATAGTGGCTTGATGGTGTTTAAAAGTCAGCACAAATTTTCTAGAAACAGGTTTATTCGAACCAACAACAACAAAAAAAAAAAACTCAAACATCTTTGTTTTGGCCAGGTTTTTAGGGGCATTTACCCGACACCGCTTCGAACTTTTGCAGTTTGGCTGTTCATTAGGGCTTTCGCACCAGAGGAACCTTTCCGTAGTTCCTAGAACTATTGGCGGAAGTTCCCGCTTTCTGGGCGTTTGCACCACAGGAAGTAGCATTTCCATTTGGGGGAACTAAATTAGCTCCTACTTCAGAGTAGGGTCTAAAACAGTTCTATAGGAACTACTAGTGACGTTAGTGTACGCGGATTGGCCAAACGCATACGAAAAACACCGGCTACCGGCATTTTTAAAAAGCCCTGTAAAAATATTTACTCCACGAACATGGAAAACGGTGATGATGGCGTTTACCTGTTGTATGCAGCGTTGTGTTCTTTTCTCAGCCTCAATGATAACACTGCAAGTTGTCATAGGAGATTTAGTCAGATTTTAATGCTCGCAAAAATCGCGCGTTTATCACGAAACTCATGACACACATCTGAAACGGCTCCGAACGCGGGCGGTCTCTATTCACCGGTTGTTGATGTTTGTAAATGGCCCGAATAAAGATGTCACGTTCCTGCTGCCGGTGCGAATGCAATCATGAAAACCCAAGGGAGAAATTGGTTCTCATAGAACTACACAGTGCGAAAGCCCCTATTTAGAGAGCACAAACTTTTGAAAGCATGTTTTCAAGTGCACATTTTTTAAAACGATAACGTTAGCATCCCTGTGTAAACAAAAAAAAAAAAACATGAATTTGTGAAAATGTTGACATTGTGCGTTTCACATGTTATGTGAAATAGGTATGTGAGCAGATGTGAAGGTTTATTTACAAAGTGACATCGCCATCTAATGGCCTGGCATGAATAATACAGGATTTTTAGTTGTTTTCACGGATCCGTGTGAAAGGGAGTTTTGACAACATTGTCGTCTGTACGCAAAACTTTTCGAAAGTTCAAAGGGAAAAAATCGGTTTTTAGTACATTGTAGTCGTGTAAACGTACGCTTTGTTAGAAAATATGCTACACCCGTTCGTTCTTCGATTGCACTTGGAAGTATATCAGGCACTTAAAACCATAAACTCCCTGATTATTTGCTGACATTTCTGTTGGTATGCGAAACATTAAACGACAAACACTAAAACTAAAAATGCTACCAGTTTTTTCACTTTTGTAAAGAGACTATGGCTAGCAGTTAATATTTTGGGGTTTGGGTGGTTGATAGTTTCTGGTTCATGTTATGTTACTTTCTTGCATAGGACTGAGTACCACTGGCGATTGTATGCCAAAACCATTTATTTTATTTTTTTCGCAAATGAAAAGTAGAGAGAACTGCTAAAGAATACAGTAAGCAATATCTAGTTTTGTACCAACTGAGAGAGATGAGCCTAAATTAAGACGATAAGACTATATATGAATTAAGCCAAATATCAAATTTTACTATCTTATCAAATTTTTTAGGGTTTATTTTTGTACGTTTGTGCCTTTATTTGGATAGGATAGTTCAAGATGTGGCAAAAAAGTGTGAGAAGGAGAGAATGATGAGCTGGGATTCGAACACGAGGCTGTCAACTCCAACCTCTTTCAAAATCTATACTCGCATCTAACACTCAGATTTTTTCGCTTATTTTCGTACACTTTTAATCCTTATATTCCCATTTATTTCTACATGCCTGAGTGAGGCAGTAACTGAAGTTGCTGCAGTACGGTTCAGTGGCGTCAGCACCCGCTGCCCTGCGGATGACACCCGATAGTTTCGAAGTGCTTTCTATCTGCGTCTGCTGCTTGTTTCCTGTTTCCTGTCTCTGTCATTTCTGAATGTGTGTGGTGAGTGGTATGTGTGTACAGTGTGTGGGAGTGTGTATAACTGCTCATGTGACTTTTCCTCCTCTTTACTGACCCTCTGTGTGTTCTGTAGATGTACACCAACCGTGTGGCTATAGGTGATGACTTCATCGCACTTCAGCCTCTGTCCAGAGCCAAGAATCAGCTGGGCAAGATTAGGTAGAGTAGGAGAGACACCCTCACACTGCATGCGGAGGAAAAACTAACAGAGGGGGAGGAGCGAGATAAGCAACTCACGTGCTTTAACAATTCACCTGCATGCGTAACCCGTACCTGCAAGTGCATGATTGTGTAGGTCAGATTTAAAGCAGACGTGGCTGTTTGGAGATGCGTCCTCGTACAGCATGAGCTTGAGCTCACAGCCCCATTGATAGATGCTTTTTGTAATGTTTGGAAGCTTTTTAATGAGTTTTTTTTCTCTGAAAAATGTTTACCCGGACTGCATGTTCCCAAAATGATTGTTTTTAGTCTCTACCAACGAGCAGAGAAAATGATCTCCAGTCCAGCTCCAGCGAGACATCAATAAAAATGCTTACTTAAAGGGTTAGTTCACCCAAAAATGAAAATTCTGTCATTAATTACTCACCCTCATGTCATTCCAAACCCGTAAGACCTTCGTTCATCTTCGGAACACAAATTAAGATATTTTTGATGGAATCTGAGAGCTGTCTGACCCTCCATAGACAGTAAGGGTCCTTACACGATCAAGGTCCAGAAACGTATTTTAAAAATTAAAAAAACATTTAATGCGCACGAAAAGTATTCTCGTAGCTTTGTAAAATTACGGTTGAACCCCTGATATCACATGGATTATTTTACCGACGTCCTTGCTATGTTTCTGGATCTTGATCATGTAAGGACACTTGCTGTCTATGAGAGGGTCAGACAGCTCTCAGAATGCATCAAAAATATCTTAACTTGTGTTCTGAAGATGAACGAAGGTCTTACGGGTTTGGAATGACATGAGGGTGAGTAATTAATGACAGAATTTTCATTTTTGGTTGAACTATCCCTTTAAAATCGGAGTTTAACTTTGTGGAAATTCGGCAAAAAAATTCTAAAAATGTTCTATGAATTAGCGATATGTTCAATTTTATTATCATCCTCTCGACAGCCTCTGAGATCGCCGATACACGATATTATTGTGCTAATTTATTTATTTATTAATTTGCTTAGTTTCATTGCCGGAGAGTGAACCACCTTAAGCGTAAGGCTAAAACTGTGAATTTATTTTTAACTCTTCTGCTTTGCTCCAAAACCTAGTGACCTGTCTTCCTGTCTGCTTCCTGTTCTACCTTCGAAGGCAGCATCCGAACCGAAATGTTATTTTAGAATTCTTTATCCAACTATTGGCCTCCATGTGTTTGGTTTACAAGCCACAAGCTGCCAAAATGTTGATATTATGTCAGCCATTGTGAGTTCAAGAAAGACTCCTTTATTCATTACATTCATTTCTGCTCTATTTAGAAATGCGATTGTTTGTGAATTTTTGTCTTATTTGGTTAGGTTATTTTAAAGAATTTTAAAGATTTTAGGGCATTTTCACACTAGAGCTCTTATTGAAAACCTAAGTTTGTTTAATGTTCCAGTTGAATTTGTGAAGTAATTTTTGAAAGCAGTTGCCCGATGGACTTCCAGTGATGTAGAATAAAATCCTTGCGTGAATTTTACGTCAGGTTCAAGTTTGGTGGTGTCTACTTAACCAATTTTGTATAACACTATATTAAAATAATACAAAATTATATGTATATATGTGTATGTGTGTGTGTGTATATATATATATATATATATATATAATTTGTGTTTTTTAATTTCTTGGAAGAATTAGCTTGCTCTGCGAAAGATAAGTGATGCTGCCTTAATCTGGCCAAAAGTTTCTTAAGCTTTTTGCAACAGACTTCACATCTGGATAGTGTCCAAGATGCCTTAAAATGCTGTCTGCATAGGCAGTTCGCTAGGTTTTGGAACAGAGCCTTCAAGTTCAGAAGGTGTGTTTTCTCGCAGTGGACATGGGGCAGTTTCATGCTCGTTCACCTTTCTTCTGTTTTCATCCGTTTGGGAGACTTACCGCGCTGTTTTGTCCTTCCAGATGGAAGCGGATAAGGTTTCAGTCAGCTCAGAATATGACACTGCTGAAATCGGGAGCAGAGGGGAGGACAATCGGCCACTGATCGCTGCTTTTCCTCCACCTCTGGTGCAGCCCCACCCTTCCCCTAGGTAGTACTCTACCCCCATCAGGCTTCCGTCTGTGTGTGTACAGTATGTGACCGCCACGACCCAGTCATCCTGTCATGTGACACTAGCTCTCCCCGTGATGTAACCAGGAGCGAGGGCTGCTCTGAGTGGCATGAGATCTTTGTCCGTTACATGACCATCTATTCGCTTGAGATTCTGCTGGTCTAATATCCGCCTCAAGTGCCTTATATGTCTGCATGTCTTAATCATCTTTATTTTTTTATTTTTTTTCCCATAATCAATTGTGTTTGTATTTAATTTGACAAACATTTGTTTGTATTTTCATCAACCTTATAAATCATTGATTTGAACGTACTGCTCTTTTTCTATCATGAATGAACAGTTACTGACAGTTATGTGTGATTCAATAATGGTTGTTAGTAACTTTTATGCTGCTGGTCTTTGTTTATAATATAATAGCATGTTTTTGTCGTAATAAGGCCATGTACACACTGCAGGCAAATATGGTTTTCTCTCCGTTCCTGAGTGCTTAATTTGCTAGTTTGCTGGGCTGCAAACTAACACTAATTTTAAAAACCAGTTGATCTGTTGATTATCCAAACATAAAATCCAAACATAATTAACATTTTTATTTATTATTTAAAATTATGTGTTCTCCACTATTTTCCAGATGTTGTTTATCCATTGAAATGTACTACTCACTATTATAAAGTGGAATGATTGGTGATATTTTCTATGCACAGCACACAGACCTGAAAAGTCAATAATCTGGTTTATTTTTGTTTTTCGGTTTTATCGATTAGTTGTTGCAGCCCTAATGAATTGTAATATATTTTGGACACCAAACTAAATTGCCAACTGTTGGCCTCCATGTCTTTGGTTCACAGCCAAGATTCCTAAATGTTGTTATTATGTCAACAATTATGAGTTCAGGAGAGACTCTTGTATTCAGTACTCTGTACTCACCAGTACTCACTGTGTAGTACTCACTAAACAATTTTAGGAGATTTACTCGAATTTTTTAAACTAGAGCTTTTACTGAAAACCAAAGTTTGGATTGTTAGGTCTGTTTAAAAACAGTTTTCCTAGTTCAGGTGTTTACCGTTCAGGTTAACGACTCAGAACTCAACCATTTGCACCATTAAATGAACAGTTATTCATGTGACTCTCCTACCTCTACAGATATTAAACCGGTACATGTGATTTATTAATAGCTAGCACATTTATTTGTAACTGAGATGAAATGACAGCAGCATCGTTTGTCATTTGGCGGTTAGTCATAGCCACCAGCAATTACTGCACAGGTTCTGCTTTTGATTAGACCTGCACGTTTTGCTTGAACTGCCTCTTTATTTACAGTTACAGGACACGGTTGAAGTCATGCGGCATTTAATCTTTCCGAAAGTTCCTGCTAATATTGATTTTTTTTATTAGCAGAACTGCCAAGGTCCATGTAGTGATAGCTAAATCTTTAACCCAGCACATAGTCAAACTCGGGTTAACAAGAAACATCATAGAAACATGGACTGCATTACTGTGGTCACCGAATGTGTTGGAGATTGACTGCCATTATAGTTGTGGATGCTAGTTTTTGGACAATTGTCAAGCATCCTTTATTGTAGATGTAGAGCAAAGTGTACATGAACCTAAAGTCCTCATTAATGCATCAGTCAACAAACACATTTGTTTCAAGACTGTGTAGTAATTCTGCAAGGCATGCTGAAGTGAGTCCGGAGGGATTTAATGTTAATATTGGTAGTTTGCATAATGCCTAGTCAGGTTGCCTGAGAGAGATCAAAGAATCGACTTCCTCAGTTCTGGCTGCATGCACTCTTTTTCCTCTTTGGTTGGTTTTGAGTGCATCTGATTGGGAATCTTATTTGAATAAAGTCATCTTGGAGCACTCAGGCTGTAATTTAACATGCAGGTTTTAGCGTCATCTTAGTAATTGAGTATTGAATTAAAGAGAACTGTAATTTCTGTTGAGGCCAAGGATGTCTGTGGTTCTGATGAGATGGCATCATTTATCACTCTAATGTATTCATTTTTTGGTCATTCATTGTCTCATCTCAGACCTCTCATCTTTTAAGTGTAAAATCATGCACTGCATTTATGATTTGAGTTCAGTGTTCAAGACTTTCATTATTGGTATGACCAGATGCCCCGTATTTGAGGCTTTGTTCTGGTGTTACTTAAATACCCCCTTTTCTCAAATCGGGTACAAATTGATGTACTATTACTTTTTTGACACAATAAGCTTGTTTCTGCCACTGAATTAAAAAAGGTAATTGCAACTATTAATTAATCTAGTTCTATTTGTAGTAGCTACTAATTCTGACTCTTTTCATAATTGTGAGTTTACATCTTCCTTTTAAACCCCTTCAGGTTTCAAGCCCAATTTTGTGCCCTTTTTGTGGAAGTGCTGTGGACAGATTCTGCATTTTAAAGTTGATGTGTAAAGAGTATTCAGTATGACAAAATATTAAGACATCTAGTCATTGCCAATACGGACATCAAATCAGTGCAAATATGTTTGTTGGGAACCATTTGGTTTCATCTCATTCATGTTCTGGTTGACCTCTCTTTTTCTTTTTCCAGTTTATTGAGGCCTACCAGGGCATCGGATGCGTGGACTCCATGTGCTGTTTCTCAGAGGGGGAAAACGGCTGCTCACGGCTGGGCCGGCTGGTGGAGCGAATGATGGGCCGCTGCGACCCCGCTCGAGCCACCAGGTGCGACCTCTCTCTCTCTAGCCTCTGCTGTAAGCACATCTCCTACAAGCTGGAGCACGATGAGCCCTGGGCGAGTGAGGGCCGCCAGCGCACTCAAAGCATTCCCTAATGATTACAATGTAGAATTTAAGACAGAAACGGGTGCATTCATTTGCCTTTAATGTAACAAAGATTAGCTAGGAGTTCAAGTGAGCTTCATCGCCTGGGATGCTCCAGGTATGTACGTATACAAGGAAACGTTGAAAAGTTACATTGAGTCTGCCCTTCCAACCCATTGTCTTCGTCTTTCATCGTCTTCACCTTCTTTCAAGGTGCGCTGGTGTCGCTTTCGTGTCTTATCTCTATGTGGCAGATAAATGTTCTCTGCTGAAGATCTTGTGCCTCCATACGAGTCCATAATCGTCAAAGCTGTCTCGTCATCCTCGTTTTCAGACATCACACCCAGTTATTAGCAAGGCTAACATTTGTAGCACCAATTTATGCAAGTATTTGCTCGTCGAATGTTGGACTATATGACTTGATTCATGGAACATCCTATCATTACGTGTTCTGAGATGTTGCATCCCTGTTCAAGTGTTTGAATCTGCGTCGTAGTCTTTGCCTTGCGTGTGCGCCTCTCCGTGGAGGGGTTTGTGATGGCATGCGAACGTAATGCACTCCTAAGCCTCAGCTTTTCGCGTAAACGTTTTGACTGTCTGTATCCGCACTTTGGGAAGCAGGGCGCTTCCGAAACTACTCCGCAGTGGTGAGATGAGTACACGGAGACCTGGTCTCGCTAAGTATAAGATTCCTGTTCCAGTATAACGGCTAGAACACTGCCATTGAAGCGCAGGGTACTAGAGGAGACCTCTGCTCTGGCTGGCCAATGATAGCCACGGTCAACAGCTACCACCGCTGTGATTGGCTCATTTATCGCAAAGAAAAACTCAACAAGGGACCACATCGTGATTGCGTGAGACACTGCTAACTGTAGTCTCCAAGAGGATTCTTCAGTTGTTTTTGTTCATCTTTTTTTGTTACGTTAAACTTGAAGCCTTACGGAAGTCGAATCAATCTGTCTAAGTGCATGACGGCAGCGTTTCATATTTAGTGTGTTAAGTGGTGGACGAATGCCAGAGAGTGTGTGCGTCCTCCTTACTAGGCACTTTACTACGCTTTATCGCTGTTCGTTTACCGTTTTCGTGTCTCTCAAATGAAGCATCTAAACAATTATATGTTGTTGCATTTATCAATGATCTGTACTGCTTTTCTTCCATACGTCTTTAGATCAGTGGTTCTCAGCTGGTGGGTCATGGGCCAAAAATGAGTCACATTTCTATGTTTAAATTAAAAAAAGAGGGTCAAAAGATCCTCATATCCTGATCCTATATTACAGCCAATGGATTTGTGAGCAGCATTCCTACATGTAGGCAAACTAAGTTCATAATCCACATCTCACTTTCTCTCCCACTTTGCTTCCTACCAATTCCCTATGCAGTCGTGATGCGTTAAATGCCAAACATTTATCATAATAAAAGTAATAATAATATTAAAATATAGCTGCAAGCAGCAAAGGAGCCAAGCACAATGAAGGAACAATGACTACAACAGTGAGTAGTTAGACATTTTTTAATTATTTTAGTCAAAATATACAAGGATATACAGTCACTAGTAATATGATTTCATTGCTTATCACTTTTGACCAATAGGTGGCACTGTTATCTACTTATGATGTTGTCAGTGTGAGGTGTCAATATGCCAAAGTTGTAGCCTCAGAAGCAGCTTGGCATCATGCTAACAATCATGTATGCATTATTCGAGAACTATTTGGTGTATCGAAAAGCTTTTGATAACTTTTTGCCGGCATGGACGGAAGTCAGTTTCAGTAAAAATCAGGCCAAAAGTTTAGGATGAGTTAGAAAAAGTAGGTTTTCAAAGAAATTCATATTGACAGATTGCAAGTATGTCCGAATATGGCATAAATGGTATCGATGTTCTTGGGATGATCCAAGAAAGATATCAAGACCATTTTCATGCAAAATTAATCAAAAGCTATTAACATTTTTTCACCAAATTTTGAACAGAAGGTGGCGCTGTTCTGATATTTTGGTCCTGATGACACATACAAAGTTTTGTGACGATACACTAATGCGCTCATTTTAAAAAATAAATAAAAAATAAGCATTTTTCATGTCTCCTGACCAGAAGGTGGTGTTATGCCAAAACACACTGCATGTAGCCTCATGTCAGCTTATGATGACATGTACCAAGATTTATTTGAATATGCCAAAATGACATGCAGATATAGCCTCATGTCCAATTTGGTGTGATCTTCGTCAAATTTGTGCTCATGTTATTTGAGAACGATTTAATTAAATCAAAAAGCTGTTAATAACTTTTTGCTGGCATGATCTAAGCCAATTTTGGTGGAAATCAAAACAGACTAGGATGAGTTCGAAAAAGTAGGTTTTTTGAATAATTCAAAATTGAAAAATCTTGGCCTTTAGAAATTTTAATGTTGACGTCAACATGAGCCAATGAATAAGAGGCTAAAATAATTTTGCCTCTAAACTTAACGGTTCAAAAGTTAGCTTTAACCATCGCATGTTTATGATATATGTTGAGACTGCCCTCTATCAGTGCCAAATTTCATAACTTTTTTTTTTCTATGGCCCCTAAAAAAACATATATACATCTTTTGTTGTTGATGTCAAAGTCTGTGCGCCCCATCACACTTAACATTGGTCTGGCACAAAATCATCTGCTTGGTAGAATGAAGTTAAATTAGGCAGATGCCAACATACCCACATCCTCAAAAACAAGCAGTTTATTAGTGTTTTTCACCTTTCTCATTGTTTAATGTACTTGGGGATGATTTTGGTTCTTGGTGCACTGGGTCAACACACTTTATGGGTCCTAAAGCAAAACCAGTTGAGAACCACTGCTTTAGATAATAAAGGAGATTGTTACTATGGTATGAAGCCAGTAAGCCGCATATACATACACTTAACTATATAAATGCAAATACACGTTCTGATTTCAACTTTTTACCTCCTCAAGGTCTTAAAACGGTTGTCTTCATCTGCAAAACATGACGATGGTACATTTACATTTGCCCTCTACCAGTCCTTTCTATCCAAAGATAATCGCATTACTGTAGCTGTCAATGTATTCTTTATCTTATATAGCATGGATCTATTTATAATATGGCTGTGCTTCAGAGGGATTAGTCCATTGGATAAAGGCAATGCCCTCTGGTGTTCAAGAGTAGCAGGTCTGGCATTTGAGGACTACAGCTTTGGAACGGCTCCGATCCTCAAGGGCTGCTTAATTCCACTCTATTTACAAATATAATATAAATTTTATAGTGAACCTATATACACATATTTTTCTACAAACAATAGATTTACATTGTATATTTACTCATATACTGTAAATGATCTTTTTCATATATAGGTACCATACCCAACGTATTCTGGCTAGGAAAAGGCTAATACTTTCATAAGAATGTAGTCTATTTGAATGTTGAGGCTGTGGAAGCATGTTGTTTTTATATTTGTTTATTGTCTTTTAACCATCCACATTAACCCATCTTGTACTAACATGCAACTCATCCATTTCTCCATTGGCTGTGACTCTGACTGTTGCTTGCTGATCTTCATGCACAAAGAGTTCATTAATTAAAGAGAGATTTGTAAGAAGGGATAAATGAACACTCTTGTAAAAAAAAATTATAATAATAATAATAAAAAAAATTTCTGGACTTTGGGGGAATACACTCTGGTAACCCAGTAATTAATAACCAGTCGCAATACATTTTACATTATGGAACTTAACAAGATGGAAATCAAGAGCTAAAATTAGACATTCCTCAGTGAGGGATTGAGTTACACGAGGTGTCCATTTGAAATTCATGTTTATATTCTTTAACCGGTATTTGATACTATATGTTTGGCAAAATACAAATAACTTAGTCAATAACCAATTAAAGCCACAAAACGAAGAGGACGGTGTCATTAAGGCCCATTAAAGGGATAGTTCAGCCAAAAATGTAAACTGTTATCAGTTATTCACACTCGTAATTCATGTCTTTCCAAACCCTAAACCCTATTATTCATCTTCAAAACACAAATGAAGATATTCAAACTGCAGAGATTTTTCCTTCCATTTAAAAGACCAAAAGATTTTTCTTTCCATCTAAAAGAACAAAACTTTGACGCTACAAAAGGAGCTTAACCGTGCTTGTCATCTACGAGAAAAAAACAAGAACTCATTGATTCTCGCTAATTAAGCAAGCGTGTTTAAGCTTCTGTTTACCATATTTGATGCGTCTCTTGGTCAGTTACTTTTTATGCAGTGTTCTTGAACTTTTTGGTGTAAAGGACTTTGAATGGAAGGAGCGAATTCTTTAATAAAACATAATTATGTGTGTTTCGAAGATGAACGAAAGTCACATGGGTTTGGAATGACATGAGCGTGGAGTAATTAATGACAGAATTTTCATTTCTAGGTGGACTATCCCTTTAAGGATATTTTATCAAATATAGTAAGACTTAATGGCCAATAGTTATTTATTTTTCATAAATTCAAACTTTTATCTGCAAAACAAATGTTCACAATTAGTCGTTGACCAATTCGTCATGTTTCTTAATGGTTGATGCATGGATATAGTCATAATACCAGTTAATGATTTACATAACAGTTGTTTTACACTATATATACTCAAATAAAAAAAAAAAATCTAAATAAAATAACAATTTATTACTTTTATAACCTGTTTGAATTGGGGAAAAATAGCTTGATATTTATCAAAATGATAGCAGTAAAAACTGAAACATTGTGCATCCCTAGTATTCAGGTCATGCATTGGTCATGAGCGTCCCGCTCTGCGCCTATATAGCTTTGAATTGAGATCTCCAAACTGTCCACACTGTCCCCCTCACTGTTCGCACTTTCCTTGATCCTTCCAGATCTTGGAGCGACTCGGACACCTTCTTCTCCAACGACCGGAGCATCCTGACGCTCTCACCCATGGAGGTCTCTCATTGTTAATGCACCAGCCCAAAAAGGATCGGCTCGTAGAGTCTGGAGACGCCTGCCCTTTTACCCCGTCCCATGCCCTTGTCCAGTCACCAGCCAGACTATCACACTTTAAAAGCTCTTGAGTATCACATAATATGTGATCAGCAACAACAAGGGACAGGCAGTTGCTCCTGCAAAAACCAAAGGATTTGTGTGTCTTGAGTTTCCGCTGCTAGTAAACCCACGGAACTGTACGAGAAGGGCCACCGTCTTTCCTGAGGAAAACGAGGGGGTCTGTTTGAAGCCATAATTCCCTCTTTTAATTGCCTGATTTTCAAGGTATTAAATGTGGGCGCCGTGTAGCGCTAGCTCACAAACCTGTAGCCTCCTACCCTAAGATGCCTACCTGTACACCCAGCCTGAGTTGTGGTTCGTACAGACTATCATGATGCAAGAATGTCGCGATGGAGTTCTTGAAGGAAAACTCACATATCATCCTTGAACTCTATCACTTTAACCTCCATCAGTCATGTGCCTGCATATTATTTTTCGTTATGTCTCGCACATGCTATGTTGTCATCTCTAACCATTGTCACCGGTTAATTTTTCATTGTTGCCGTGTTCCTTGTTTTTCTGCTTGTGTTGCTAACCACTCGTCAAAGCTGTATGATTTTTTTTTTCCTCCTTTTTTTTTTTTTTTTGTTTGCGTGTGTATGCATGTGTGTATTTAATCGCGTAGGAGGGCATAGTCAGAGGAAAAGGAATAAAATTCATCCTACATGGGCCGTGGGTTATTGTAAAGCCAGAGCATTGAGACAACCGTTTTAAACTTGCTTATATCAACTATATTGAAGTTTATGATATCAGACTGCATGCTGCACTTGGGTCAATCTGTCTCAATAACCCTGTAACAGAGGCCTAAGTCAACTGGACCTAAATGCTCCCGATTTGAGGAGTATAGTCTTGGGATTTGTCTTTATTTTTGCTGCAAAGGCCATGACACCCTGGATCTCACAGGTATCGGTTGAAATCTGGTGCCGTGACCCGGGTGGCAGTTGGCAGTCAGATTTTATGATGGAGTATGGTTACATTTTGAATTGTGAATTACTCTATTTTGGTACTTCTTCTCTCTAGTCTTTATTTGTATATCACTTTTTTCATGTCAATGTTCAAACCTAAAATGACTCCTGACAGCTGATCATTACTATTTCAGATCTTGTGTTGAAATCACACGGCGGAAGTGTTTTGCTTTATAATGTATTTTCTTGGATTATATAGCAATGCAGTATGCCACTTGTTACTCAGAGACATTAGCAATAAGACTCAATCTAGACTGGAAATACCTGATCTAGCTGTGATGTCAGTCATCCATGTTGCAGTTTCATCTTTTTTGTGTACACATATGTTCTTCTAATTGTACTCTCCTTACAGTGAATATGTTTAATTGCCGATGTTTATGAAAGTTCTATTTACAGAATAAATACCTTTATAAAATCCAGTGTTTTATGATTATTAGTGTTCCACATTTAAATTTTTGTACAGTTTTACAATGCAGTAGACTTACTTTTATAAACCAATGGTTTGTGTGTATGTGATATATTCTATTAAAAAAAATATATATATATTATATAAAAGTGTGTGCGCACCAAAAACGTAGCAAATATTCTCATCGTGCTATCGCTTTTTCTCGTCACTCGCATGAATAAAAACATTGCACATGCTCTCCTCCATTTTCTGAGTCAAAACTGGACTTGTGAATAAGCTATTCTCTGATTGGCTTACACAACATTTTTTTTCAACTTTCGCACCTATTCACGTTTTTGCATTGACTTGCAAATAATTAAATTCGTTTTTGGTGTGTACACACCATAAGATTCACTGTGCTAAGCAGTTTTTCAAAAGTATTTTATTTATTTATTTTCTTCCTCAAGTGTGACTTTGGCAGCACAAATGTTTGCAACAACTCTTTAAACAGACTTGTACAGCAAGCATGAAGTGATTACAGTTTTCTCTGTATACTTCAGTGGTTTGGTTTTGTTGAAATGCAAATACTTGCAAATTTGTTTAATGGAAGAGTCGTTTCAGTCCACAGTCATCCAGCGGTTAACCCGGAAAACCATCCAAGCATTTCAGATGGTGGGCATCCAGGAAAATGGCGCCAACAAACCCATCTTTATCTTCCAACCAATGACGACAGGGTACAAAATAACCACAGGGACTGAATGTTACAGGTGACAGCAAATACAAACTCAATATGGAAACGAGCCATTTACTCAGATAAACAAGAAAGTTTCTAACTTTAATTTCAGAGGAAACATAAACTGCAAAACAAGAAGAATTTTGAGTCGGAAAGCTCCAAACTAAGTAGTGCTTTCTTAAGATCTTGTAACGAGTAGTGACTTTCCAATCAATTTCTGATAAGTTAGCAGTTTTAAACTGGCCCTGAACCATCTGACTGTTCTCATATATAATAAAACACTTTGCATAATAAGTACTTACATGTACACTTGAACAGTATGACAACATAAGAACACTACCATGTCATTAAATTTGTGTCCAGTGTACTTTAGGGTTGGGTCTTGCCAACTAACCAACACTGACCTATGATTTAGGATGCGCTGGTCCAGTTCTTGCATACTTTAGGTACAGGAATTGAGCCTGAATTACCTTTTCAATAGTGCCTGTCATGGGTGCAACAGCGCCACCCTGTGCACTGGAGACGCCAGCTAGGAATTTGAGCACAGGTACGTCCACCTGCACACTTCCAGAGACACAAATGCTGAAGAAAGAACAAAGACCACCAGAACAGATGTGTACGGTGTTGTCCATAATGACAAGTTTCTACAGCACTCCATTGACGGAGCACCACAGGTAGATTACGTCTCCCTCCATCTGACCTCCAGTCTAACTGCAAACATGCTCCAGAGACATTCAGTGCATGATTCCTGAACATAGTGTGAACTTTTTGATCCAAATGTAAAAATATACTTCATAAATCATTTGCATTGAATGTAACAGATAAAGCCGCTTCAGCAAAAGCAATAATATAATGCTGCATCTCCTCTGGGTGACATTTATTCGTGAGATTCGCTCATGCACTCCACAGGCCATGCTGTGTAAAATCTATTTAAGGATTGTTATGCTGACGTCCTTCTTCACGATGATCAATCGCTGCTCATTAGTGCTCATATATAATGCAGATGAACTGTTTCTATTTCAAGAGAATGATCTTGTAGTTTTCATATGTTGAAGAATGACTGTTTGAGCCATCTGTTAATGAGAATATGCATTCATAATAATACTCATGTTGAACTTTTATAGTCAAAAGAGTCTGATCAAAGCAATTATTACAGGACTCTAATGACCCCTGACCTCTACAAAATCTAATTTATTTGAATAAATTGCTAAAGCACTGAATAAATCTTGAAAATGTAAAAGCAATTTAAAGGGTTATTTCATGCAAACTCGAATGAGATTTTAGGTTTTGTGGAGGAGGGAAAAAACGAGCACATTACATAAATATAAGGAGCAATTCACAATTTGGCAATTTTCTAATTATTCCTTTTGCAAAATGAAGAAATGAGGCTTTCGATACATGAACTTATTGACACTTTGGCTCATTATCTGAAGCTTTTGTGCATGGTTCACTTTAGTGCCATCTGGTGATCATGAAGATGAAGCACGCGTCCTGTGTTCCATTACAACAGTAGTTAGTCAATGGATTTTAAAGTGATAAAAGTTATCAAAGCTATAATGTCATGTATACGTTACTGAAGTACTTATATAATAACTAAATTATATTTGTGTGTTTATTAGAGCATGAACGCTTACTGTCGTTCCTGAGCTGCAGTGTCAGGTTCCTGCAGTGCAGGACATTGACTTGTCTCCCGTTACTGGAGGCAAACAGAGAGAACATGTCTGCAACAGGAAGCTTAGGTTAACATCTCAAACAAGCTTCATGTGCCAAAACACACACACTGTACCATCAATGAACACCAAAACCCAGCAGACTAAATTTGGACGCACTTGAATTTGTTTCTCCTGATCTTAAAAACTATTTTATCTAAAGATCGGTAGAAATCGCATTCCAGGATTCTGTATTCCCCACTCAGTTGAAATGGCATTCTGGGGTCGTGGGGGACAAACGCCTAGGCCAGTGGTTCCCAACCCTGGTCCTGGAGGCACCCCAACACTGCATGTTTAGCATGTCTCCTTAATTAAACACACCTGATTCAAGTCATCAGCTCATTAATAGTGACTTCAAGAACTGAAATTGGCATGTCAGAGAAAGGAGACATGCAAAATGTGCAATGTTGGGGTGCCTCCAGGACCAGGGTTGGGAACGCTACAAAGTTTGGACCCACCTACCACAGCCTCGCACCTTACAGCCTCATTCACAATCTGATCCTGGAGCTTTGGCTTTGCTTTTGTCGCTACTCACTGGGGATTTGTTTCAAAAATGTGTAAACAAATCCCTGTGCACCCTACCCACCACCACATTTGCGAGCTGCCATTGGAGTTTCAATTCGCCTTAGTCACTTAAAATTGTAACTTGATAAATCGAGATTTGCTGGGGATTTGTTTCAAAAACTGAATCTGAAACATTCATGTTTTCTGTCACCATTTGACAGGGTTAAACGCAATGTGAAAAGCTCTACTGAAGTCTTCGGGGCAGCTTCATTCTTTACTGAAAGAAATACCAATACCTTATTTTATAAATACTGTAAGAATAGCATTTATCATCACAGAACTACCTTAGAGCTTGTGGCAAATCAGTTTTGGAAAGATTGTTTTGCTTCCAGAATCACTTCAGTTTTAGCCTGATAAATGTGCGTGGAATTAAATCTTGTGGGTACAGTACTAACAACGTTGTTTAATTCTAAAATTTATAGAGTATGAACAGCTGGAGCATCAGTCCTAGGGCCTCATTTATTGAATGTGCGTACGCTTAAAACTGGCTTTGACGTGGAAAAGTGCTTAGAGGAACGTCAGGGTCTTTAGCAGACGTACGTACTTTTTCTCGTCGGAGTACTGCAGGTTTTTGGAAATGTAAGCTGTTCTAAATTAAAGAATTTGGATGATGACTGGTTGGTTATCTTTTATATGTTAATGACATTGAGTCGTTTACAAGGCAGAGAGCTGAAACCATTCAGTTGCGCAAATCATTTGCGATTCATAGATTTCACATCTGAAAGAGAGGCGTACATGTGTTTTCTGTGCGTATGTTCATTCTATGAATCACACACACGCATATTTGAGAGATGATCGTAAATCAAATTTAGAATGGTTTAATCTGAATTAATGCAGCAGACTTTTACAACCGTTACACAGGCTGTGAACAGTGACTTAATTTTGTAAATTATTTTTACCTTATTGGTCAGAACACAAAGGTGAAAAAAAACAAATAAACTTAAGATTATGCGTAACAAAAAAAAAACTTTAATGATTAATGTTAAAAAGTTCACAGATTCTAAAGGTTTCCTTTAGTAATCAAACTAACAACAAGGCACCTTATCCACCACAAATAACATTACTGTATTAAGCAATGCTTCATAGGAGTTTTCTTTTATAGGTATGGGACAGGCATTTTTTTTTATTTTTTTTAATTTTCTTGAAATGCATATACTTTATAGGGAGATGGCAAGCCATTCCACAGTCATCCATCCGTTGATCTTCATCCACCCAGAAATTGACCATGACTATCATGGTACAAAAGAACCAGGAGACCAGAACCACAGAAACACCAAGTTATTGAGGACTGAATTCCTCACAAACAAAGTTAAAGGTGACAAGATATCTGTGTCCTTAAAGTTTCTAGTTTACTTGTTAAATCTCAATAGATCCAAACTAATTTGTAGTGCTTCGTCAAGATCGTTGTATTGAGCAGCAACTTATCCAGGTTCAGGATTTCCAGTCATCTGTGTGTGATGTCACTAGGTTTACTCTTCACCAGCTCCTTCCTCTTCCTCCATCTGTACCAGAGCTGCGTGACGGTTAGCCTGTGAGCCCTCTTTGAAGAACACCTTCTTGATGACTCCTGCTTTGGGTGCACGGATTGTATGCTGCCCAGAAAGAGAAGGACCCGATCAGTTATAATATGGACTATAAAGTTCACTTAATGAGAAAGTGACAGAGCCTCACCTCCATTTTCATGGCAATCATCACCATTAAAGGATCTCCTTTCTGGACCGAGTCTCCAGCCTTGACTAAGACCTAGAATCAAAGCAAAGGCAAGTTCCAGAAGTTGCTGTTTGGTTAATTAATCTACATGGAACCCATTTTAAAATGTAAATGTGACTTTCAATAGTTTGATTTGGGATGCATTATTCTGGTCTCAGATGCCTTAAATACCTTCTCGATAGTGCCTGTCATGGGTGCAACAGTGCCACCCTGTGCACTGGAGCCACTAACGCCAGCCAGGAACTTGGGCACAGGTACATCCACCTGGGCACTTCCCTCCTAAACAAGAGCAAAAACAAAACACAAAAGATCATCAATAGTCTTGACTTGATGGCGAAGTTTAATATAAGGGTGAAAGAAACCCACCATAGAAAAGATGTGTACGGTGTTGTCCAGAATGACTAGTTTGGGTCGGGACAGCACTCCATTGACGGAGCACCACAGGTAGGTCACGTCTCCCTCCACCTGCAACTCTCCTGATACATGAAACACCTGACCTCCAGTCTAACAACCACAAATGAAGACGTGTGAAAAGTCATGTTTAGTACATGATGACACTTAACTTAAGACTATGTGAAATAGGGGTGGGCGATATACCGGTAGACACGATTAACCTCCATTAGACTATCGTCTCTATTGTGGTTACATGCTCACGTGATGTTGCTGTGCTGCTTGGCCATGAAAACGTATCGTTTGCATGAGTATTTAAAGCATTGTGGTTTAAAAACAAGTGATTTTAAGCTGTTGAAACGCAATCAGCAGCGAAAGAGAATTCATTTTGCTATATGCACACGCGCAAGAGAAGACGGTTATTTTTACCGCTTTATAGGCCTTGAACGGTTAAATACACACACTTGTGTGTGTCAAAATGCCAATCTTTGCGAGTATTCTTGTAAACAGTAATTTATGTCTTAAGGTAAAATAAATCGCTGTAACAGTGTATTGGATCCAGGCAGCTCTTAAAGTGACAGCAGTCTAATATTCCTGCTGCCTGCCATTCATGTTAATCAAACAACAAAAGAGAGAAAATCTCTCACTGCTCTTGACGAACTCACTTTTGTAACTTTAATAAGAAATATACAGTTAATTTACACAATGAAGAATATGCAGTGTTTTTATACATTTGATTAGTTTATAAATTGTATTTATATATATATATATATATATATATATATATATATATGGTGTGCATATAACATTTTACAGTCTAAGACAGAATTTACCTCCATACTGTATGTCCCTTCTGGATTGTAAGTAATAGATAATGCCACTTCTGCAAAATAAATAATATTTATTACTTATTAAATAATAACATTGTCAGAAAGCAACACATCATAATGGTGCTAAAAAAAATGTTTTCTTTAAGTGAAATATAGTTTACTATATTTGAAGACACTTCTTGGTGAGATTGGCTCATCCACACAGATCTTGCTGTGCAGATTCTATTTAAGACTTGTTATGCTGAAATCCTGAATTATGATCAATGGTATCTCTTCAGTGCTCATATATAATGCAGACGTTTCTATTTCAAGAGAATAATCTGATAGTCTTGACATGTAGAAGAATCAAGTGAGCCATCCATTAATAAGCACACTGATCATTCATGCATTCATAATAATATTCATGTAAATTGACCCTCTGGAACTATTAGTCAAGAATCTGATCAAAGCAACTGCAGAAACTTAATCATGATTAATCTGCAAGAGCTTGACCCCTGACATCAACAAAATATGTGACGCTTATCTGAATACTAAAGCACTGAAGAAATCTCGAATAAGTAAAAGCAATTTTATAAAGTCAGAAAAGAAATCTCTAAATAATAAGGGTGCAATATGCACTAATTATTCTCACAGATATGAAAATGTACATAATATTTATATAATTATTATAACAATATTTAAAATTGTAGAGAGAAATGATTTGTCGTGTGTAGCTCTTCTTCTAAAGCGATCATTCAGAGTCAAATCATGTTGACAGGAGTGTATCAGTCACTGCTTCAGAGCATGAACACTTACTGTCGTCCCCGAGCTGCAGTGTCAGGTTCCTGCAGTGCAGGACATTGACTCGTCTCCCGTTACTGGAGGCAAACGGAGAGAACATGTCTGCAACAGGAAGCTTAGGTTAACATCTCAAACAAGCTTCATGTGCCAAAACACACACACTGTACCATCAATGAACACCAAAACCCAGCAGACTAAATTTTGGACACACTTGAATTAGTTTCTAATGATCTTAAAAACTACAAACGATGCATTCTCACCACTGGTTTGGTTTCTGTATATCTCTGTGTGCTGTTTTTCGCGGAGCAGCAGACCCAGAGCGGCCTGACAGAGCAGTGCACCGGATGGCCTCTGAGCTGCTGGGAACAGCTGATCATAGTGCTGCGGGATGAAGCTGGTGTGAACGTTTCCTGCCTCGAACTCTGGATGCCCCGAAAGACTGAGCAAGAAGTCGATGTTGGTGTTGAGACCCACAATCTGTGAAATACACATACACAATGTTAATAATATTAAGAATACTGAAGGAAGTCAAATTCTGATTCAGTTGTACAGGTTAAGTAAATTATGCAGTAGTGTTGTTTTTAAATGTTTTGGAAGTTTATGGGTCAAGATGTTACACAGCGGTGGCCAAAATGATTAGAACACTAGTATTTTCAGCAGCTAAAAATGGTGTCAAGTCAGTTATTTCTATCTTTTGCTGTAGTGTGTCAGTAGGAAATATCGGATGGACAAACGGGCCTTTCGTCAGCAAAATGTAGCTAACGCAACTGTAAAAATGAGAATGTGTGCTTACGTTGTATTGTCGAAGGCAGTATCTGAGTCTCTTCAGAGCGGCTGAGCGATCTTCCCCCCAAACCACCAGTTTAGCGATCATTGGATCATAATGAGCAGACACTTCATCACCTTACATATGTTCAACAGACATACAGCAGTTAGCAACCAATCATCAATAAAAGTAATTAACTTATAAATGCATTTATGTAAACGACACACTACTTATTCTCCACTACACACAATTGTTTTTTCATAATAATTATGTATTTTTCCTTCAGACTTTAAGGCTGCAATGCCACAGATGTTTTATGGTTTGTTGTGACGTAAATCCATGTGTTTTGCCGATTTTATCAGCCAATATGAGCTTGTCCCAGATATATCTGCATCGTCGTATATGCCACCGATATGAATTATTCTTACAGAACATATAACACGGATAAAATGCTTGTAAATGCTGTAAATTACTTAGTTTGTCCAACAGAGTGCGCTCCATTGTTTGCTACTGTAGGTCACTGTAGTGACAGCAGTGTTGCCAAGTCTGTTCGTTTCCTGCGGTACTGGGCTACTTTAACAATGTTGCCGTGGGTTGTAGCGACCCCAGTAACGTGATATATAGCCCCTTGAATACGAATTGTACCAGGGAAACCCATGAAAAAAAAATTATTTTTACCCCCCAGAATGTGACTGGGCTAGTTTTGAGGAGCAATTGGGCGGGTTTTTTTGCGAAAACCTGGCAACCCTGAGTGACACCAGCCAACTCTTTCACTTCAGAAAGGAGGTCTCTTGTTCAGGCAGCGTCGAGTCAAGCGCTGTCTTAACGGTAAGATGTTAACTAGTTTGTGAAATACATAACTTTCAGTAAAGTTAATAAACAATGACCACATCTTTTACTCTCACAATGAGCTTATCAAACCCATTTGCTACATTAATAGGGCCCGATGACTTCATGGATTGAATCCAGAAAAAAAAGGAATTTAGTGTATAACATGGAATTTCGCAGAATTTGTCATGCGTTTATGTATATTGTTTATGTATAAAATGAATTCTATATACAGTACCAGTCAAAACTTTAGACATATGAATGGAAGTGTGTCCAAACTTTTGACTGGTACTGTACTATAAAATACACAAAGAATATCGGCCGATATATCTATATCAGACTTTTTTACTCCCTAATATCGGTATCGGTCCCCAAAAACTCATATCAGTCAGGCTCTAAATAAGACCTAATGTGAATTTTTGTTTCATGCAAACTTCTAAGGGTGAATTTCACAAGACCGCTCAGGGGACATAACCAGACCATATTTCAATTGAAAATGAAAAGGAAATAAATAACAGAATGAAAATAAACAAATATTTGGATAAAGATTTGTAGGCCATTGAGAAAATCTACATTATGACAAAACACACATACTATATATACCTCCCAAAATTTAATTAACATAATACAAATACAGCAACAAAATGGTTCTAATATTTGAATGTGAAAAGAAAAAATGATCCGCGTTCACATGGATCTGTAAAAACAACTTAAAACGCTGTATTATGCATGCAATGCCAGTATTTGGCGATTTACTTGGTAAAGAAATCCACATGCGCATATCGTCACCGTTTTTCAAATTCACATTTTTCTGTAGTTTATACAGAGACGATAATTGTATAATTTTCAAAAACTTTCAAATGTTTGTGTTCTGAGGCCCCCAAAACTCCACTGTCATGTAAACGAAAAACATTACATTTTTTTTGTTGTTGTTGTTGTAAACCTCCTCAAACCTTTTATTTTTTCACCTGTAAATGGCAAATTCACAAGTCACTTGAGATTAAATGTAGAGTACCTTCTCGAACGCCCGTCTCGATGCGTGTGCACTGATCCCCCTGCGGCGTGGACAGGTGTAGCAGCGGCCCCGCTCCGGGAAGGAAGTTGTTATTGGGATCTTCAGCGTATATTCTGGCTTCAAAAGAATGACCCCTTAACATGATCTGCTCCTGAGAGAGGGGCAACTTCTCCCCCGCTGCCACCTGATGAACGAAAACACCAGGTCTGATTAAAATACTGATTGAGTATAGAGAAAGGTGTGATTGTGACCCCTTGTGGACGAATCTGCCACTGTATTACTTAGGAAATATGTGAATATTGTCAGTAGTTTCTAAGTCCATGAGCTTGATCTTACGCGCAGTTGCCACTCCACCAGGTCTGTTCCCGTGATCATCTCTGAGACGGGATGCTCCACCTGCAGACGCGTGTTCATCTCCATGAAGTAGAAGTTGTGCTGCTCGTCCATTATGAACTCCACAGTGCCTGTTAGAAAAGAATCGTTCAGTCAGAAATTAAAACTTCTGCCAGGTTACAAACCTATATTGAATGTTTCACGTCTTAATAGTGAATACATTTACATTTAGCAGACGCTTTTATCCAAAGCGACTTACAAATGAGGACAATGGAAGCAATCAAAATCATCAAAAGAGCAATGATATACAAGTGCTATAACAAGTCTCAGTTAGCTTAACCCAGACCACATAGCAAGGTTTTTTAGTTTTTTTTAAATTATATAATAAATAAAAAGAAAACATAATAGAAAAAGAATGGAGCAAGCTAGTGTTAGATGCCTTTTTTGCTTTTGTTAATTGTATAATAAAAAGAAAACAAACAGATAGACCACAAAAACATTAGAAAAGTTAGTGTTATTTATTTTTTTAAGAATAGAATTAGAATAGAGAGAGCTAGAGTTAGAGGGTCAAATAAAGATGGAAGATGTGTTTTTTCCTTTAAATAATTATATTTTATTAAATTAATTAATAATATTAAACGATATTAACAAGTAATTATCAAATCAATATATATTATCTATTAAAACACGGAACACAAATTAAGATATTTTTATGGAATCTGAGAGCTCTCTGACCCTCCATAGACACCAATGTAATTGACACGATCAATGTCCAGAAACGTAGCGTAGCGTAGTACATTCAGATCAAAACGTAAACAACGTAAACCGTGTATCCGCGTAGATATGTTGCATACCTTGTTTACATATGTAATATTCTCCAAAATGGTGCTGTAGGAGACGAATTGTTGAATAAAGTCGTTATTTTAGTTTTCTTTGCGCACAAAATGTATTCTCGTAGCTTCGTAAAAATTACAGTTGAACCACTGACGTCACATGGATTATTTTAACGATGTCCTTGCTACGTTTTCTGGACCTTGATCGTGTGACGACACTTGCTGTCTATCGAGGGTCAGAGAGCTCTCGGATTTCATCCAAAATATCTTAACTTGTGTTCTGAAGATGAACGAAGGTCTTACAGGTTTGGAACGACATGAGGGTGAGTAATTAATGACAGAATTTTCATTGTTGGGTGAATTATCCCTTTAATGCGTCTTTGCTGACGTCACATGGCATTATCATCACCTGCTCCTACATAGTTGACTGCTTTAGCTGCTCGCACCGCGGCCTCTCCGAGTTTCCTCCTGACCTCAGGACTGATGCCCGGCTGTAGTCACACACACACACACACACAAATCAAGCCAGGTCAGTTTCATTAACACAAGCATATATCACAGACTTCCCCAGAATGCAGAAGATGCAGAATGACAGAAGCGGTGTCATATTTACCCCTGGAGCCTCCTCGATGATCTTCTGGTGTCGTCTCTGTACGCTACAGTCTCTCTCGAACAGATACACCGCATCGCCGTACTGGTCACCAAACACCTGCACCTCAACGTGTCTAATGCAACAACAAACACTCATGTATTCCATCATATATGTGACCCTGGAGCACAAAACCAGTCTTAAGTCACTGGGGTATATTTGTAGCAATAGCCAAAAATACATTGTATGGGTCAAAATTATAGATTTTTCTTTTATGCCAAAAATCATTAGGATATTAAATAAAGATCATGTTCCATGAAGATATTTTGCAAATTTCCTACTGTAAATATATCAAAAATTAATTTTTGATTAGTAATATGCATTGCTAAGAACTTCATTTGGACAACTTTAAAGGCGATTATCTCAATATTTAGATTTTTTTGCACCCTCAGATTCCAGATTTTCAAATAGTTGTATCTCGGCCAAATATCGTCCGATCCTAACAAACCATACATCAGTGGAAAGCTTATTTATTCAGGGTCCAGGGTCACATATATCAAACAAAGTGTGTGTACTGTGCCTGATCAACCAAACAGACCTTGGGTTCTCAACAAACTTCTCGATCAGCATCACGTCGTCGTTGAATGACTTGCGGGCTTCTCTGCGAGCCGATTCCAGCTGCTCGTGAAACTCTGCTTCTGAGTGTGCGATTCGCATTCCCTGCGCGAGCCGGTGCAAATAAAGCGTTGTGATTTCAAGTATGTGTATAGAATGGTTTAGTGCAAACACAACCTACCTTTCCGCCGCCGCCACGAACTGCTTTGATCATCACAGGGTAACCGATCCTTGCGGCCTCGCTTTGAAGTTTGGCATCTGATTGGTCCTCTCCATGGTAACCCTCAATGATAGGCACGCCAGCAGCTGACATAATGTGTTTAGATGTGCTGAAACAAAAACAAAGATGGATTGAAACTTAGAAACTAGAAAGGAAAGCTTAGTTAAATGTTGGCTAGACAAAGCTTTGCCTGAAAGTTAAAGACTGCACTATACAGATAATAAGGCATTGCTAGGTAAGAATTACACTTTTGCATACTTTTGAAGAGCACTTATTATGGAAATAATATACTGAATGTAATGTTTTAGGACATTTAAATGCAAGTTAATTGTAATTTAATGAAAATGTATTATAGTTAATTAATATTAAATGCAATTACTTAAATGCAACTATATTTTATGTAATTTCATAATTATATTGTTTTTGAAATACTGCTGACTATGCTGATAAATATTTAAATATATTTTAGTTTACAATAAATGTAACTTCTATTGAAACTTACGCCATGTACTTAAATATACTTTGTAAAAATGAAGTTGCAATTTAGAACATTTAAAATATAAACTTTAAATTCAATATCAAATTACGTAACTTGTATTTTAGCCCATTAAAATATTACATTCCTTATGAAAATTAACCATGGTTTTATTACAGTAAAAGTGTAGTAACCATAGTTTTTTTGGAATTTTTATTACCATTTGTATAACCACATATGTAAATGTAGTAACCATGCTTTTTTTTGTTGTTGTAGTAAAACCATGGTTAATTTTCATAAGGGATGTGCTTTAGTATGTTAGTCAACACATCAAAATAAGCGTACTTCTTTAAAGCAAGACAAAATTTTATTAAAACAATAATTACTTAAAATGTACTTTCAAGCAAATCTTAATTTGGTATTACAAAGGCACTTTTTAAAAGTTAACCTTAGTGTGTTAAGAAACAGTCTCTCTTTAAGTACACTTAAATGGCATTTATTTTGTTATTTGTGTAAATACAGTATTTTTCAAAATATACTTTTAAGATCTGAAGTACATTGCAAGTGCATATTAAATAGTGCAATCTTCAAACGATTAATCGCATCCAAAACAAAAGTTATTGTTTGCATAATATATGTATGTGTACTGTGTATATTTATTATATAAAGACAAACTCATACAGTATATTTTGAAAATATTTACATGTATATATTTACATCCATATTTAAATTCTTTATAAATACATTTAATAAATAAACATAACATTTTACCTTAATATATACATGCATGCGTGTATATTTATATTATATACACATAATAAATATACACAGTACACAAACATATTATGTAAACAAAAACCTTTATTTTGGATGCGATTAATCATTTGAGAGCACTAATATTAAATACAATTAAGCTCACGTTTTTATTTTATTTTTTTCTTTACTAGGGCTTTTCTACGGTGTTGTTGTGCAGTTGCTACAGTCAAACAATTTTTTTTTTTTTTTAAAATTACTGTACCTTTTGATTCCCATGTCCCGAATGGCTGATGACGGTGGGCCGATGAAGATAATGCCTTCTTCTTTGCAAAGTTCAGCAAACTCTGTATTTTCTGACAGGAATCCATAACCAGGATGGACCGCCTGACCAAAACAGAAGATTTAATCAAGAAAAAAATCAGACTCCATATTCAGCTATAAAAAAAATAAGAAAAACATCTTAACATTAGCACACCTGTGCAGAGGATTTCTTGGCGACATCCAGGATCTTGTCCATGCGCAGGTAACTCTGCTGAGATGCTGCTGGCCCGATATGATACGCCTCATCTGCCTAGCATTACAGACCCAATTATATAACTATATTATTATCTGCCTAGGATCAGAATATGAGAATGTATGTATTTGTTACAGTTTTCTCTCACCATGGCCACATGCATAGAGTGTCTGTCTGCATCGCTGTACACCGCAACCGAGCGAACGCCCATCTTCTTAGCCGTCCGCATTACCCGGCATGCTATCTCTCCTCTGTTAGCAATGAGGACTTTCTCAATCCGGCCTGTAAACAGAGAAACAACACCTATAAGTATCATGATGAGTAATAATAATAACGAGCATTAGGTATTAACAGCTCTTACCCACAGATGCATGTCTGATGGATCCTTTGGTCCAGATCAGTGTCCTGCAGACAAGAAAGCATGAGATCTGAACACAAGATCTTACTTCATGTGTTTAGTAAACAGTCTGAAGAATGGAGTCAAGGGCAAATTCATATGCAGAGGTGACCTCTTCGTTTAATGTAACCCCACAATGCATATTAATAACTAAAAGATGCTAAATAACAATGTATTAAAGACCCAGCTACAGCAAAATTGCACACATTTACAAATAACTTAATTATGCACCAAATATACATGCATTACCAATAACAGTATTTTCTTCCCTAATAAAGCATGACTTAACATCAGCATTCACAAAGATATCAGTGCAATGAAATGCATTCGTTTAAAAGAGAAATATGATACTTCAAGCAAAGTTTGAATGTCATATCTGACAGCTCGACTTGATATTAGTGCAAACTGCTCTGATTTGTAACCCCAGATATGATGAACGCTATATTTGTAATTTATATTTTATAATAAAGTAGTTTGTAACTTACAGCAGGTGTTTTTTTATGGCTCTGTTGATTTGAGTTTTCAGAAACACTGCAGCCATGGTCACTGTGTTAGCATATGTGAGTGTAAATAACACGACTCTGCTCGAAAACAGCGCGTTAATTTCATATACTTCATGGGTTTCACAGCTTCATTCTCGTAAACTTGATAGAATACTTCCAAATATTTATACTCGGTTGAATTACTCCGTGTAAAATGTCATTAAAACGATAATATCAGTGATGCTACTTGTAGCCGCTGGAAAAGCAAACGCATTACGGTTTGTCCCTATCCGCTTACCGTACTGACAGCAGCCAATCAGAAACGAGAGCTTGAAGGCGGGGACTGAGGTATGTGTGCAAGTATTGTGGGATATGAAGTACTACAGCGAGGTAAATATACCAGCGCCTTCACCTCAGATATACTATATAACTTTTGTCCCTATAGCGATTAAAAGTAAAATAGCTCACCTCTTGGTTCACAGGGGAGCTAATTTTCTCTGTTTATGAATATGACACTCGGTATGCAATTTCCCGCGAAATCCGTCCCGACAGAAATAATAAGGTTCCGTTCAAAATCGCATCCTCTCTAAGTACGTCTTTTAAATAAGTAATTATTTAGCGACCATTAAAAGTATATGTTATATGGTATAAATAAGTAATATGAATGTTGTTCTTGTCATGAATGTGTTCACTCTCTCAGAAAGCATGTAATCCGGGTAATTATGTACTTTTTTGTTTAAAAAAATATATATATGGGGAACATTTCTCAGGTTAGATTTAGTTTAAAAGTATTTTATTGTTATTTATTATTATTTTCAGACACAAGCTTTAAAGTCTTACCTATGAAAACGTCAAATGCAAAGTAGTGGGGCATGTTGTCACACTATATGGGATGTGTTGTCAGTTTATAGGAACTTGATGTTGACTTATTTGCAAAGAATGTCTAGACTAGAATAAGGAGGGGAAAAAATCATCCATAATATCTGTATTTAAAATGTAAATTAAGCTATTTAATTATTATAAGCAACAGTAATCCCCCATCATTTTGTAATTCACTCAGTTTGTCATGTTAGTCTTTGCAGTCTAACACTAAATTGATCAAAACCGTTTTCTTATTACAAAAATCAGCATTTTTATTCCAATGGCATTTCACAAAAAAGTGTTTCATATTCACATGTAAAACCTGCACTTTATCATAATCATTCCCTTGAATGTACATACCTTGGCATGGCCCAAAACCTTCAGACATCAGAATGACCATAGTCTATAAAAAGCCCATTTCTAACAGTATTTCATGTCAATTGCATTTTAATTTTTTACTGAGATCATTTAAAGCAATATCCACACAATGTAAAACATCATTAAATCTTGCGATTCATCTTCACATTACACATCTAGAGTCTCAGAGTTGTTCGTAGCCTTGGTTACGGCGTTCTCTGACAAGCACATATGTCAGAATGGCAATGAGGCAAACTGCTGCAGCTACAGCACCCAGAATAATGGGGATCATGCGCTTGTTGTAATCATCCCAGCACTCAACCTCTGAAATCAAGACGTGAGAAATCTTGTTATTCTTGGGTAAATAGTTTAACATAATATAGATGTGTTTAGATACGTGGTATATAAAAATAGCATCTCTACGGTCTACGATGTGAAATGTATGTACCTTTTCCAAATGCTGAATTACCCAGATCAAAGGCTTGAATCTGGAGTGGCACCAGTTTGACTCTGAAGTAGCTTGCCAGTATCAGAGTTGTCTGAGACTTGCATTGGAAGCTTAGGCCATTTTTTGCTTTGAATAGCTTTTCGTGACTTACAACTCCTACGTAGGTTTTATCTGTGGATTAAATGTATAAAATGTACTTAGTTTGTGAGATTTTTATGTTAAAATACATTATCTTAATCCAATTTATTGTTAATTAACTACTATACAGTAAAGTATGCCATTCGCGGGTTTATCTCCCCCAAAAGTGTGAACAGTGAGTCTCCCAGGCGCCATTTACATGTCGGAAAAAAACTCATGCATTTTGTTTATGCATTTTGGCCATTTATTTAAATGACCACACAGTTTTGAGGGCCTGAAAACGATGAACAAATGTACACTCTAAAAAATGCTGGGTTGTTTGAACCCAACTTTGGGTCAAATATGGACTGAACCAACTTTTGGTTTAAAAATGTAATGCAAAATTTTTACCCAAATTTTACCTGGGTTTGTCCATATTTGACCCAAGTTGGGTTCAAACAACCCAGCATTTTTTAGCGTTTAATGTCTGATGTTTGCATACATGTATACCAGTGTACTATTATGACATCCTATGTCTCAAATACAGCAATTTTATCGGATGCTATGCATGTTGTCACATTAACGTGCACAAACAGTGCGTTTTGACAGGTCAAATTTCACCCGTTCCTTTAAAGCGGTGGTTGACTGGTTATTTTCTAGGCTTGTTTGTGTTTATGGGGTGCAGTCTATTAAGCATTATTTTTCACATAATTTACCTTCATTCTACACCGCTCTGTCCCTTCTCCTATAAACGTGCTGATGATTTCTTGGTTTTATGATTTCCTGCTTTAGAACATTGATTTTCAAACTTGTGAATCCACTAGAATCATTAGAAGACAGAATCACGATTCATATATGAATAGATTTTTCTGTGCACCCCTAGTTTTGACGGCTTGGCAACAACTCTTCCTCTTCTCTAAAGCAGCGCAGCATGGCTTCACCCCCTTTGTTCCTTGTTCCTCGTTGTCGCCTGTAACTCGTTGTAGTCCCTACGAGCCGTTTTTGTAGGCATTAAACTGCCATAATTTTAAAAGACATCTAAAAGATATCTCCGTTTGCGTTGAACTTTCAGCTTCGGAACTTTGCAGATATTGTTTATGCTCAAAACAACAACATTACACAATAACTAACGTTAAAAAAAGTGAAATCGTAATCAACCACCCCTTTAAAGACTTTTGGCCCTATCTGCTTCCATAGTAAATGATAGCATTATGTTCTCTGTGTAAACTACAAAAGTGTGAATTTGACTGGGACAGAGACTGGGGCGTGGCTACTGTAGCAGGCTGAGCCAGAGAGTATTTAACCGGTGTGGGACTAAAGGCCAAAGTACACTTCGATTTTTATGTGCAAGCGAGGGTCTGCGTACAGTGCGTGTGACGCAAATTTCATCACCAGAAGAGTATGTGTGTACTGTACTGCAAAATTCAGGTTTTTGCCACACGCTATCTCTTAACTGTCAAGCCCCAAATAAAATATAAAGATATTTTTTAGGATAAGAATAATCGTAAGTGCGTGATATTGTTTTTTGTAAAGGTTGTAGTGTAATTTATACTTACTCTGGCAATTTTTACATGGGGGAACAGGTCTCAGAAGACCTTTGACAGTGTTCACATAGGAGAGATCACCTTCCTGCAAGTGTGGGGAAATATTACATTGCATGTTGATTAAGGCTGCTTGTTTTGCGCACGTTTAACCTGAAAGAGAAAACTTATCATAGAGATAAAAGCTACTGTTGGTACCTTGATGAAAGTGAACTCCAGATGTCCACCATCAAACTCCAGTGAGAAAACCGACTTTTGGCTCCCACAGTATCCCGTGACTCGCACAAAGCTGGGATTCACGTTGAAATAATAGTTCTTCTGCAATACAAGTGTGGAATACAATGTGATTACTGGATCAACATCAGGTTAGTATGAAAATCCTGTAAAATTAACAATATAAAAAAAACCATCATGAGCTAAAGATCAAGACACTCAAGTTTGGTGTGACCGCACAGAAACTGTAGGCATAGCAGACAAAAATAAATATATATATATATATATATATATATATATTTATTTATTTATTTATATACAGCGGGCAAAATAAGTATTGAACACTAGATGTCGGTAACAACCCAAGTAATCCATACATACAAAGAAAACAAAACAAATAAGTTCAGAAATTAAGTTCTGTTTAATAAAGTGGAATGACACAGTGAAAAAGTATTGAACACATAAGGAAAGGGAGGTGTAAAAAGGCATGGAAAGCCAAGACACCAGCTGAAATCTATCAGTAAATAGAAAGCAATCCTGCTCCTCGTCAGTGGAAATTAATATTAGCTGGTTCGGTCCCAATTGATGGCCTATAAAAAGGTGTCTCATGACCAATTTGTCACACAAGAAACATTTCATGATGGGTAAAAGCAAAGAGCTTTCTCAAGACCTTTGCAACGTTATTGTTGCAAAACATACTGATGGCATTGGTTACAGAAGGATTTCTATACTTCTGGATGTTCCAGTGAGCACTGCTGGGGCCATAATCTGGAAGTGGAAAGAACATAATTTTACCATAAACCGGCCACGATCAGGTGCTCCTCACAAGATTTCTGACAGAGGAGTGAAAAGAATTATCAGAAGAGTTGTCCAAGAGCCAAGGACCACTTGTGGAGGGCTTCAGAAAGACCTGGAATTAGTATGTATAATTGTTTAAAAGAAAACAAGAAGTAATTCACTCAACCGCCGTGGCCTGTGTGCATGCTCACCACGCAAGGCTCTATTGCTAAAGAAAAAGCAGGTTGAAGCTCATTTAAAGTTTGCTGCTCAACATTTAGACAAGCCTGTGAAATACTGGGAGAATATAGTCTGGTCAGATGAGACGACAAATTGTAGTCTTTGGATGCCATAATACACACCATGTTTGGAGGCCAAATGGCACTACACATCACCCCAAAACATCATGGTGTAGCACTGGCAAAATTCATGTAGTTGAAGGAAGGATGAATGGAAAAATGTACCGAGACATTCTTGATAAAAATCTGCTGCCATCTACCAGGATGATGAAGATGAAATGAGGGTGGACATTTCAGTGAGACAATGATCCCAAATGATCTTAAATAAACTTAAGATTTGAGGTTCACTACAAGTGAACATTCAATAAAATTAAGAGCACTTCGTCCCTACAAGGGATATTAGTTTTTCACTTTATAGTTTGTCTTAATTATGGGCTATTCCATTCCGCCGTCAGTCAATGTAAAATATTAGAAAGATGTACTCTTAAGGATGTTGACCCAGTGTAAAACTGTTGTGCCCAAGTTCTGCATGTTTTTTCTGACAGTGCATTGAGCCGTTGACAATGTTGGTGGTAAACCAAGTGAGTTCTCACCCCTTTCTAGAATATGCTGAGGAGCTGAATAAAAATGCTGAGAAAATAACAAGCTTACTTTGTTCTCTCGCACCACATACTCCACTCCCAAACTGGCCCGCACACACACTTTGCCCTGAGGGTTCTTCAAGGTGTACAGAAACTCAGGCGGGATGCTTTCTTTGGGCTGGAGAACGGGTCTCTGGGACAGATTAATAATGGGAGGATCACTGTTGATGATGACAGGACCTTCGTCTGCTCTAGCTGAAAGTTGAAGGGGGTTTGAGGCTAGAGAGCTTCCTGTAAGCGCAAAATAACAGGGGGCTTCAACACCATTTCGTGAAGTGTTAACCAACACAGAGCTACCAGGACTAATCACTGATGCTGTTAAACTGACTCAGTGTTGCTTTGTTCTGGGTTCTCAGAAATGAGGTTAGAACTTGCTGGAACATTATAGTTATAAAGCTATTTATAAATCAAATTTTCTCATTATAAATCATCATTTATAAGAATATATGCAAACTTTTGTACCATTAAAATCACTATTTGACTTCAAATGAAAGGCAAATCAACTCACCTAGCCAATGCATGGAAGACAGCAGAAGAAGCAGAGCGGTGTAGCAACATGCTTGAGTCATTTTGAGAAAGTGGCTCTTGTGTTTCAGGGCAGTTGCTCTTATGGTATTAGCTCTGAAGCCGCGGTGAAATAATGCACATGTGGTTGTGAAGGAGGATACTTATGCTTTGATGCTGTCAGCAATTGTCTGACATCAGGAAGCTTCTTTAGCCAAGCCCACGATCAGTAAACCAAGTAATGATATGAGTAAAAACTCTATATTAGTGTAAAACATATATTCCAGATCAAGAGTTTTAGTTCTAAATTGAATTTCTAAGCAATCTAGACATCTCTTTGATTAGTGGAGCAGTGGTAGAGTTGGGTTTGGACATTCATGGTGCCACTTTTAAGCTCTTGCCCAAAATGTAGTGCTGCCAACAGGTCAATTGTCACTAATATTTGCCATACTTTTCCGTTGGAGAAAAAATGCATTCAGTGCCTCAAAGGGTTCAATGTCACAGCAACTTGAATTACTAATAACTTTAATAAATTCCATTTTCGTGGAGCTTCAGCATGTGAGCAAATTTTCAAATCTTCCACATTCATCACAACTAACAGCAACTTTATTCACTGTTCAACCATGTATATCTGTTTGGAAATATAACTTAGGACTTATAGCTTTAGGACAGAATGGAATAAAACTGTTTTGTGGTAGTGTGTAACTTTTGGCTTTTTGTAATGTGTGAACGATGCAGATCACTCGGACACGTCTGTTCACACTTTGTGTGCTCTGTTCACTTTTTTTTTTTTTTTACTTCCCTTTCTACTTTGGTTGGTTGTGGAACTCTTGTGTGTGTGTGTGTGTTCAAGTTTCTTGTTTATATATATATATATATATATATATATATATATATGTATGTGTATATATATATATATATATATATATATATATATATATTTAAGTTATGTTTTTATAGAATAATTATAAAATTATCTTACCAATAATCATTACATATATTAAAGAATGCAACACTTTTTTGTTGTTTTTGTCCAGATTATTATTCAAAAGCACATAAAAATGCAGTTCATTTTGACAAACATGTTTCAGTCTCTAAATTAAAAGTCATATATACTTTTTTTTTGTGGTGCTTAAATGTAAAAAAAAGAAAAATAAAGTTGACTATGTAGATTGCAATTAAAAGATAAGAAAAAAAAAACAAACAAAAAAAAACGGATAGTCATTTTGATGCCAAAAAATTCAATGTTGGATCTTTTTGACCTCTAAATGGACAACTGTTCACCCCAAACGATGAGCATTCCTCTTAAAAGATCTTTAAAGACAACCTGATGGCTTCATTTTAAAATATTTTTTAATATTTTGCTTGATAGTAATAATATTTTGGAATATTTAGCTTGCTATTCCTCATTGTGAGTGACATACACATGGCGAAATGAGCAAAACAGGAAAAGACAAATTATCAGCACTTCAAAAATGTTAAATGCAGTGTTGGGGAAAGTTACTTTTAAAAGTAATGTATTACAATATTGCGTTACTCCATAAAAAAGTAACTAATTGTGTTACTTAGTTACTTTTTATGGAAAGTAATGCTTTACGTTACTTTCACATTACTTTTTTGTCACCTGGGCTGCTTGCTTATTTGTTTTTAATAACAAAAAAAACAACAAAGCTTATATTTTTTGTAACTGTAAAGACCTTTTTAACACCAAAAGTGATATTAATAAGCACAAGGCTAAAAGACAGGTGAGCTGTCAGTCAATAAATGGGAAAACAAAGTAACTTGCATTACTTATTTGAAAAAGTAACTCAGATATTTTCTTGTAAATTTAAAAGTAATGCTTTACTTTACTAGTTACTTCCAACATTGGTTAAATGTACAGAGACAACAACAGTGACAACATTATGGAATGTCAGTTATGTCTCTGTAATAATGATAATTAAGTTATAACGTATTAAATATAAGACTCTTCAAAGTACATAACTAAAAAAAGTGAAATATAGCTATTAAAATATAATTCAATATGATGCATCACACATACATTTCTGAGAACATCCTGTTAACGTTTTTCAGAGTAAATTAAGGTGACATGCTTTTTACATAGGAAAAAGAGTTTCATGTAATTATTGTATTGTTAAATATAATGTGAACATTTAATATGTATGCTAAGGTAACGTTAATTAATATAGTTTATTATTTTATAAAAAACTTAATTAAAACAGTTATGTTTTTACTGTAGCATTTTACATTAATATTCTATTAAAATTACCCTTTTTTTTAATGTATTATCTTTTTATTAGTAAATTCTCTTCAGTAAGTTGAAGTACTAACTTTGTAGAGACAGAATTTGGTGCGAGATCATGTATTTAATTCCATTAGAGGAAAATACACAGCACAGGTCAAAGGTAGAGGGGGCAAAGTATGGCCTTAAATACACAATGCTGCTTTTGTCAATTTACTTAACGCAACTTTGCTTTCTAACGCTGCTTGTGTGTCTCTGTTATGAAGCACTGGACTTTTCTTAAAAAAACAAAAAAAACACTTTGTGTGACTTACAATAACATGAAAACATGAGATAAAACGGTCAAATAAAACCAAAAACTAATAAATACTGTAATCAAATATCGATTTGTGGACAAACTGGACTTGCAAACACTTTCTTTTTACCTGAGAGTCAGTGTTTGCAGAGTTTGAGTCCAGAACACATGGAACACTTTGGATTGATCTTTTAGAACAGATTGTCCACCAAAATAAAATGTTAAAACTGTGATCTGATATAAATTTGTGCACCATCATGTAAAGGTCTCAGTGAAGGTCCCTTATCATTGCTTTGGAGCGGTGATTCAGAGAACTGTGCGTGTTGTGGAGACCATCTCAGACGAGTAAACATTTGCATTACATTTACTGAATACCATCGCACCATATTTGGACAGCTGGAGATACAGACACAGAATTGAGCTTTCTAGCAGTGAGTAAATCATTACAGAGGTGGATAGAGTCCAGCGTGGACACTTCTGAACCCTCTCACTCCAACACTGTTGGGTTTTCAGAAGAGCACAATGATGCAGGACAAGATCTTGATGGTTTTTGCGCTAGTTTGGCTTTATTCTTCTGGAGGACATGGACAAACTGACATAAAAATTCCGTGTGATGATAAACGTGTGGAGAATGTTGTGAATTTAACTCTTTCCACACATAATAAGATATTAACTGGAGGCGGTCAACTGGCTCTCTATGAAATCCTGGAGGCTACAAAGGTAGGATGTAGTTTTGCTCTTTGCATTGTACAATATTTTAGCTCCAAGCAACTCTAGGTTGTCCTGCACTCATAAAAGTAAAGGTTCTTTATTCCATGAAGAACTTTTAAAATCCATGCAACCTTATCAATGCACAAAAGGTTCTGTAGATTGTTGAAATGTTCTTCATGCTAAGAAAAAAATGGTTCTTTTAAGAACTGTTCACTGAAAGGTTCTTTTGGGAAACAAAAATGGTTCTTCTGTGGCATCACTGCGAGAACCCCTTTTGAAACCTTTATTTTTGGAGTGTAGCAACGCGATAGAAGAGCCATTTTTCCACGACACTCTTAAAATTAAATGTTCCAAAAGGGTGTATTTGCAGTGATGCCATAGAATAACCATTTTTGGTTCCCCAAAGAACCTTTCGGTGAACAGTTCCCAAAAGAACCATTTTGAAGAACATTTTAGAAATCTAACCTTTTTGACTATAAAGAACATTTTCTGCATTTGAAAGGTTCCATGGATGTTTAAGGTTCTTTATAGAACACTGATGCCAATAAAGAACCTTCATTGTGAAGAGTGTAGCATAATACAGTAATTTTTACAGGCTCAGAATGAATCGGTGGAAGTTGTGTTTGTACGGTTCACAAGCAGAGAGACAGATTGTCCTGCAGGAGGAGACAAGGTTTGGCATGAATGTGACTATCTGCAAGAAGCAGATAAGGTAAGATCTTACAAAGTCATCTACATGATAATCTACATTCATTATTGCCACACAAACCCTCGCATTTAGAAACAATACTTGCCTGGTGCAACAGTCAATTATTTCAGTCAGATTAGTGTAAATTATACAAATATGTTTCCAAACACAATCAAATACTTTTAAAAGCATTACAATATTGTGTTACTCCATAGAAAGTAACTAATTGTGTTACTCAGTTACTTTTTATGGCATTACTTAACTTTTGCGTTACTTTTTATCACATGAGCGTGGCTTGCTTATTTGTTTTATTTATTTTTTTAATTACAAAAAAACCAAAAGTTGTATTGTTGTCAACTGTAAAGGCCCTTCTGAAGAAAATGCCTCTTCTTGAAAAAGTAATCTGTTGTGTAATGCGTTACCCCCAGCACTTGCAATTAGTGCCTAACAGCAGGCTTTGGCCATGATTATAGTACTGTACATGTATATTTTGTGGCTCCACAGGCACTCATAATCTGTCACGCGAAAGTCCAGTTTGAAGAAGCAGGTCAAGAGTTACTGTTACATGACTGTACAGGTATGTCGCATGATGTGTTATGACTGTAATAACTGCAATTTAATCCCTTTCTTTCTTTACAGTTATAGGTGCATACAGTTATTTTTCTGTATTAAACGTTTTATAGCACTTTTCTGCCCTAGAAATTCAAACTGTAGTAACTACAAAATAAATTGTCCGGGGAAAGACAAAATTCAGATTCCCTCAAATTCAAGAAAGGTTTTTTGAAAATAGATTAAAAAAAATTGAACACTTTTTTTACTTACTGTGTTTTGCCTTTGCTGGGCTTTTGTGACAAATTGATTAAAATCATGTATATTCACATGATATAACGACTCCAGTTATATCAGACAATTCATATTTCTGAATATCACAACATAATGAATTAATTAACAGATTGATTATGAATTATACAACTACTTTAAATCCAAGCTCGCCTGGATACAAACTATACACTCATGTTGAGCTTATGGACCATATAGCAAATCTCAACTGCCTGATTGCTTGTATCATCGCAAATTCTAACAATACTATCGCCAGCTATAAGACATATTAAGATATAATAAACATGAACATAATTTTCTGTAAAGCTGCTTTAAAATAATGTGTATTGTGAAAAGCGTTATACAAATAAATCTGACTCACTTTTTTACAAGACTGTCCATTCCTCCCATCAAGTGTTGCGAATAAAATTGGATAAAAAATGCTATATTATTATATGGTTTTGCATAAAACATTCAAACATTTACAAAAACTTTATGTCAGTAGTTTAAAGGGATAGTTCACCCAAAAATGAAAATTCTGTCATTAATTACTCACCCTCATGTCATTTCAAACCTGTAAGACCTTCGTTCATCTTCGGAACACAAATTAAGATATTTTTGATGAAATCCAAGAGCTCTCTGACCCTCCATAAACTGCAAGGATCCTCACACGATCAACGCACAGAAACATAGTAAGGACATTGGTAAAATAGTCCATGTGACATCAGGGGTTCAATCGTAATTTTACGAAGCTACGAGAATACTTTCAACTTAATCAGTGTTGTTTACGTTCAGGATAAAGTGCACACATGCTGAACGTAAACAACATTCTGGGATACTCTCCAAAATGGCGGAGGATGGTAACTCGGGGAGAAGAATTGTTGATTAAATTATGTTATTAATATTTTCTTTGTTTCGTAAAATTACGGTTGAACCCCTGATGTCACATGAATTATTTTACCGATCTCCTTACTAAGTTTCTGTGCGTTGATCGTGGTAATATCCTTGCTGTCTATGGAGGGTCAGAAAGCTCTCGGATTCCATCAAAAATATCTTAATTTGTGTTCAAGATAAACGGAGGTCTTACGGGTTTGGAACGACATGAGGGTGAATAATTAATGACATAATTTTCATTTTTGTGTGGACTATCCCTTTAAATGTGTGATTTCCATTTCCAACACTGACTACTCTGATTGTTTGGATCTCCCTTTTGAATTTTGTGTAGTTGCAATTTGTCGATTAAACAATATTTTTAAAATGTTGTAAGCTGAAATATGGCATCTATTAAAGCATGTCTCAAATTTTACTCACTCTCTTTCCTAAACTTTCTCGACAGCTGAGCCAGCTGCTACCTCTAAAGTCGCCCCGTGTCTGGGCTGCCCTGAAAAGATCGATTTATATCAGGAAGAACTGAGAGGTCCACTCATTCATTCTTTGTCGAAAGCCAACGGCATGGTCAATCACGATAATTTCTTCATCTTTAAGGACTTGACATCTGCAACAAAACAGGTTTTCTTTTCACTCAGCTGTTTGATTCCCAGGGAATGTGTTCACTGATAAGACCAATGGCCTGAATGCAATATAAAGCGACTTTGGGTAGAGTTGTCTTCCAAATGCACAAATATGAATGTGAAATCACCTCATTAGACAATCCATTGGACTGTTTTTGTCAGATTGGGCTGTTGGCTGCAGTTGGCCAAATAGGTTGAGCTCAAGATCAACAAGGTTAATGTTGTGCTTTTGTGGATCTTTTCTGTGTGTAGGTGGTTGCTGGATTCAGGTATAAATTGCAGTTTTTGATTGAGAAGAGCAACTGCACCAGGGCAGAATTCAAAGTGGTTACTGAGGAGTGCCACCCAATGCAGGAAAAAACGGTACCATCCAAAATCACTTTTTTTTTTTTGAATGCTAGTATAATTTAATATTTCTTAATTTAGTCTGAGATGGAACAATAATAAGTTGCTCTTTGTCTGATAAAATGTTGAAATTATTTATCAAATTTAAGGAATGTGTACTTGTAGCCTCTCACATAAGTTGTTGTTTAGGAGGTTTTGCAGTGTAACTCTACTGTGGATGTGGCTCCATGGAGGCACGAGGGCCCAGAAGTGCATGTTGAATGTGAGACAGTGGTTACTAAGGTGAGCCAACCCATCAATCATTTATTTTTATTAAAAAATATAGATAATTTTCACAGCATTGCGATTGATTTTCAATAAACCCATTCATGCCCAACGTCTTGTTTTCAGTCTGTCACAAGATTTAAACGGCCACCAGGCTGGTCTCCTCTTAGGATCATGCCTGAAAGGCCAAAAGTCAAAGAATCCTCAGAGGAATCCAAGGAGAGCATCAACACAACCCAACGCACACCGCTCAACTGTCCTACCAAACCCTGGAAAGAGTTCAAGCCGGTCATTGCCAGCATCGCTTCTCCAAACACTACAGAGTCTTCACAGCCGGACACGACCGCAGCAGGCTCTGCATTAAACGACCAGGATCTGATAAGCTGAGCAGCCTGTGTGTGTGTTTAAATGGATACCTAAAATAAAAAAATAAAAAGAAAGAAAGATGAAAATAAATTCAACTACCATTCTTATAATGTGTTTCTGACGTTTTGAATAAAGTATTAGTATTCATTTATTTGTGGATTCTACAATAATTCACAGTACACTCATGTCTCATATTTCACAATAAAGACCAGATCCAAATATGCTGTTTGTTGGAATTGTGTTGCACGTCTCTATAACATATAATATGGAAGATTTGGCCCTCTTGCGGTCTAGACGTAAACTGCAAGTTAAAGAGCGATCACGTTTGCCGTTGTATAGTGAATTTCTGCGAAGAAATAATCATTTCAATACGAATCCACGCGATCAGGAATTTCACGTGAGGGCAAAATATTTTAAGTTGGTCACGCGAAGATAGGCTAAGTTGCGTGATTTAAAAGTGACTTCTGTGACTTATGAGCTGTGCTTTATAAATCGCTACATCGACAAGTAGCTATCTTTTTGCATTCTTATTGTGACCGCACTGTTCGCGGTTCTCGCGGTTTTGCTAATTAGGCTACGTGAGGTGAGAAGAGTTTGATGGTTTCAGGCGATCGTATTAGCGAAATATCACGAATGATATTAAAACAAAAAGAAAATTAGCTAATCAACTAACAAATAAATAAATAAGTGACTAATTTGTAAGTAATGTTAATATATGTAATGTTTTTTGAGCAGGTAAGTGTCTTCAACTATTGTTTTTACTAGGCCTATTAAAAACAGTTGCTTTAATTGTCTTGGTTTTTTACAGTTAAAACGCTGACATTCGACATAACGATTGATATCTTCCCTGCATCTCTGGGTCCGTTTAAAATGCTTTAAAGTATCTGTGGCCATCTCAGAAAAGGATGTTCTAACAACAAATATTGTCTCAGATAGATGCCTTTTTGAACGATCCATTGTGTAGCCTAACACAACATTTCCCTTAATAATTAGACCTGAGTTTGTTGTGACATGAAGTATACGAATTACTTGAAACTGACCCGCGAAATCCGACCCGACAGCTCAAATTATAAATCATTTTATAGGTTTACCGTTGTGATTTGGGGTAAGTCAATGAGAGAGTTTTGAATACTTATCCCCCCCCCCCCCCACTCTATAATAGGTTTTTGTTATGTTTAAAAATATATATATCTGTAAATTCATGGCCTCCCGCTGTGATGCATTTCTTCTTTTTCATTTCTTTTCCGTAATTCCATTATATGGAAAATAATTTCAAACAGGTTTGGAACTATCAGAGAAGATCTCCTGTGTATTAAAGTCATGGTGGTCTAATTCAGTTATTATTAGTTATTTGTTAATGCTGAGATACTTTACATTATTTAGTGATTAGCATTGTGACATCCTGCGTGTTTAATTTTCACTGCTAACCCATGACACGCAAAACCAAAATAGATTTACAAAAGGAATTGTTTGCAACTGGCCCTAGTCCCTTAAAATGGCTATTTCTTGTCATAGATGTTCCGGTAATTAAATGATCTTCTCCGGAAATAAAAATGGTTGGTAATTGTAGTCAAAGATGAGGTTAGGTGTACATCAGTGGCTTGATGTTTGAGGTTCATGGGTCAGACGTATGAATCATCATGCTGACGTTCTCAGGTGGACGGAGCTAGCGTTTAGTTTGCATTGCCTTCGGAGGTGCTATGGGGTCGTGACCCATGACATCTACAACATCTCATGTTGATGCATTTAGAACGGATTTGTGTCATTGCACAGAGAGCTTATAAACGGTAGAGATGGTCCTTCTACTGTTACTTGAGAAGACTCAGTCAAAACAGACGTCCGTCTCAAATCAAGTCCTGTTTTCAGCCACAATGGTTAGTGATCGGATCTTTCTTCTAACCATAACCTGCTCCGTCTTAATGCTGCTAGTTAGCTGTGATGATGTTCTAGAGATCCGCTCGCCAGAAGGTAACATGAAGGCTCAAGAGGAGAAAGAACTGGTAAGATAACTTTTGGAACACTCTGGAAATCATTCTAAAAGTACAGCATTAACAGATAAATTAATTGAGAAAATAACAATATCTTATAGATCGAGGCTCTTCAAGAAGTTCTTGAAAAACTGAGAAACAGACAGATTCCCACTGCAGAGAAGAAGTTTGGTTGGGTTCCCTCGGTAAGTCTGATCAGCAGTTAAGTCTTCGGTAATAGTGTCTATTTGTGACCCTGGACGAAAAATCAGTCTTAAGTGTCAATTTTTCAAAATTTAGATTTATACATCATCTGAAAGCTGAATAAATAAGCTTTCCATTGATGTATGGGTTGTTATGATATAGGACAATATTTGGCTGAGATACAACTATTTGAAAATCTGGAATCTGAGGGTGCAAAAAAATGTAAATATTGAGAAAATCACCTTTAAAGTTGTCTAAATGAAGTTCTTAGCAATGCATATTACTAATCAAAAATTAAGTTTTGATACATTTACAGTAAGAAATTTACTAAATATCTTCATGGAACATGATCTTTACTTAATATCCTAATGATTTTTGGCATAAAAGAAAAATCGATAATTTTGACCCACAATGTATTTTTGGCTATTGCTACAAATATACCCCAGCGACTTCCAGGGTCACATTTTACACACAGTTTTACATAAATATAATTCAGTAAATAACAGTGTAATTAGGTCATTCATATTCTGCAGTACGTTTTGAACTCTATATGAATTATCAACAAAATAATGTTTTGGTTGAAACATTTTGTTTAGAGAAAGGACAAAAGGATTAAATACGATGATTATATTTCCAAATAAATTGCTTAATAAATAGATAAAATAATAAATAGAAGTTTGCGTATTAAAATGTAGTGTATTGCTTTTGGGTATGTGGCGAATGCGTGACAAAATCCAATAAAACTGTGAAATAATTCAAATTCACCTATGTTGACTTAATTGTCTTTTTAATGCGAGTGTAATACTGATTTCCAATATTAAAGAGGTAGTTCACCCATAATTTACTCAACCTCATGTTGTTCCAAACCCATAAGTCTTTCATTCATCCTCGGCACGCAAGTTTAGTTATTTTTAATATCCTCTTATCATTTTTGACCATCCATTGAAAGTCTAGCTATAGCATATTTGATGAGCTCTATATGTATGTGTTGATTTATATGTGAATAAAAGCCTATTTTAAAAGCATGATATAAAACGATAAAAATGGATTACTTGGATTACTTTTATGATTATGTACTTTTTGAAACTTGAACATGTTGATTACCAAAAATGATGAGTGAACATTAAGAATATTTGCATTCTTGTTCCAAAGATAAACAAAACTCTTTTTGCTTTTTTAACGATATGAGACAGAATTTCATTTTGGGATGAAGACTATCCATGATGTGAATATATGAAAAAGTACAGCATGGAAAATAACCCAGTTTTATACGAGGTGTTCCACAAATTGAGTTGTTCGAGTTGTATTCAGTAATATAATTATGTAATATGAAAACTCTAAAGTCTGACAAAACAATGAAATGGTGTGTTTAGTGTGATGCAGGAGAGCAGTGTGCGGTTCGCAAAGGTGCTCGCTTCGGGAAGCTGTGCAGCTGTCCAGGAGGAACCACCTGCAGCTTCTCCATCCTCAAGTGTTTGTGAAAACATGCCTCATTCTGTCATTATCCAGTGTTTTAATGTGCCTACAGATGATTGTTAGAGATGTTTGTTGTTTCCCATCAGTTGTAACATGTTTTATTAATGCACACATCAAATAAATGCATGCATTTTTGTATATATCTCTATTTTTTATTCAAAGTCTGATTACTCTGAGAGAATAATCTTAAAATATTAACTGCGTACCACTGTTAAAATCTTGTAATTTCGTGGCCACTAGGTGGTGCAAAGCTTCAACCAATTACAGTCCTTGAAAATTTTATCTAAATAAATAAGGGGCTGGTGTCATATCAGAGCTATCAAATTAGTCGTGAGCAGTCAAAGAGCACTTTGATGAGTAGTAAAGATATTATATATATTATATTTTATCAGATGCAGCTCATCCCAGCAGACTAATAAAAGTTAGGCTAAATAGCAGATAAGATATTAATAATTAATCACATTTACACCTACGGATTCGTTTATTTTCGTTACATATACTCAAATATATCTTCATAACAAAGATAAGACTAGCTGCTTGACATGACAGTATGCTATCAGCGTTTATTTGGCATAATAGTTTTTACATTGTCATTGTTAAAATTAAAAAAAGCACATCAAATACTCACATTTCACACCTAGTTTTTCACTAATATGTGTTTCTAAATCCTTCCAAAATACCCATTTGCAATTTTTATTATTATTATTATGCTTTAACAAACATTATAAATCCAGGGGGACAACGGAGAGACAAAAAAGGAAAAGAGAAAGAAAACAAAATACAATCATAGACATGCAGGATCTTTATATCATTCAAAGATTTTGAAGGTAGAACACAAGTGGACAGTTTTAATTGCCTTTCTGTTTGTTGAATAGTACAAACATAGTTTTCCAATTCTTTGTAAACCACAGTAAAACAGGGCTTTTTGTTAGAAAACTTACACTTATGAATATGCAACTTCTAACTAAGCAGATTAATGACAAAAGCTTCGTTACTGAAATTATCAAAATTAAAATAACCAAAAATTACATTTTCATAATGCTTAAAATTAAAAAGTACCTTTTCTTTGATAAACATAGAGACATCATACCATAACTTTTGGGGGACTGTTTCCAGGCGCAAAGAGCAAAAAGAACCAATTTGCAATTTCTTTATCAACTGATTGGACACAAATGACGTAAACCTCTCCTCCCCGCCCCTTGTGTATAAATTGTGGGCGTTTCCCTGAGCGCATCTCTTGTGTTACCGTTGTCCAATTCGTTTGAGGGGGTCGGTTCGTTCGAACGATTCATTTCAGCGAGCCGGTTCTTTCGAGTTTAAACTGTTGCCAGAAGTCCACGTTACATTGTTTTAATGTCTGGCTGTTATCACCATGTTTTCTGAGTAAGCTATATGAATAAAGATGCTGTATTTGTTGTGTATATATATATATATATATATATATATATATATGTGTGTATGTATGTATGTATCATAAACAGCCCATATATTTAAAAATAAAATTAAAATTAAAATTAAATAAATAATCTGTAGTGTCAAATTCGTGTGTTGCTCCAATTTTTCCCTCGCAGCATGTTCTTCGTAAAAGATCCAGAGAGAGTCGGTTCGACTGAATCGTTAAAGAGAACCGAGTCGAACGAACGACTCGCTCGCGAATCGGACATCACGAATTTGTGTAAACTTTTCAACATGGCGGCGGACCACATCGGCGAGTTGGCAAGCATGGAAAAGTCCAGCCGAAGCGCTCGACCCGGTTTCTGCAGCGACAAATACTCTCTGCTGGTCATTGTTGGACAGCCCGGTCCGGCTGGATTTGTGGATTTACTAGTGTCAGAGATTGAAAGAGGTAAAGTTTCGTCTTACTTGATGGTGATTGAATGAGAGCCAGCGCGCGCTTCCCTCGCCCATCACTCTCTGAGTTCACATCATGGAGAGAGAAAAACCAATCAAAACAATGTTATTACTTTATCAGAAAAGGGCGGCAGTCTCTCTTTGCATAATGTTGCTGGAGTAGTAGTAGTAGTAGTAGTAGTAGTATTATTATTATTTGTATAAATATCTTAAAATATAGAGAAATAACTATACTTTTCTAGATTAAAGTTTCTACGACTAGTTTAGACTTATGTTAAAACTTTAAGGACTGTATTGCTTGTTATCCATTGTAAACGCCTGATGAGTAGCTGGTATGCAGAATTACCACTGAAAGTCTCATGAAAGCTGTCACATGGCATGAATGTAACCAAATATCAACTCCAGAGACTCCCTTTTGTTCATGTGACCTTGACCTCCTTTCATTTTGTCAGCTGAGGAGCAACTAAAATGAGATGAATGCCCACAGAGGGCTCATACACAGATATTTACTGTTGAACCGGGGCTCTCGGCTTTCAAGCATGGCATAAAACCTGTATAGGATCTTAAATCAATTTGAGGAAGTTCTTCAGAGTTTGACTCTGCTGTTTGCAGAAGAGACGGCAGACTAAATAACAGCTCGTGAGTCTGCTGTCCTTGCCTCTGTTTACAAAGAGGCTATATCTCTGAGGTGTAAATAATGTTTTTTCAGTATTTCAGGGTACTTTTGTGAGATTCTCGGCCCCTGGATCCCAAAGCACATAAAAAAATTAAAAAAAACCCCAGCCTGCTCTGCAGAACATAAATAATGCATCTCATTTACTTCAGCATGGCTAAGCCGACGTGACTTCCCTGTTCAGACGGTCTGCTCGAAATCTCTCCCAGCCTGCAGTCCTCCAATCTGAACGCACCTTCTTATGAAAGAAAGATAAGCACATTCATATAGCAGCAGATATGCGTCACTGGCTTGTTTTATCTGTTGAAAGTCCCTGAAAAGCGAAGCAGTTCTTTTGCACAGTTATATAGAGCCAGTCTTGTGTTTGCAGACTCTCCTTCCTCATTGTGCTGGCTGGTTCAAAGTTCATCTTTCAGATGTGCGAGATACATCTGCGTTGTTGAGAGAAAACTGATTAGACCAGCTGGTCTTCTACCCCTGTTGGCTTTTAGAGGGGGTTTATACACTTTTTAGTTGGTGAGATTGGGAGTCTGGGCTGGTTAGAGATGATTGTGTGTGTGCAGCTGGGATTGCTGTAGTTATTTTTCTTTTATCATCTGCTTTCCTTTGATTTTCTGTCTCTTTATCTGTGGCTATACACAAGGGCTGTGTGACTGATATGCACACATCCTCTTTGTGACTGTTGCCAGCGTTTCCTTCTCTTCCTGGTCAGACGCTGCAGCTTTCACCTCGCTAATCGGACAGGAATACAATTTCTTCTGTTTTAAATGCTGTCAGCAACTTTAAATAGGAAGGAATTATTCTGTTGAGTTGAACCACAGTCGTGCCGATCGTTTTGCATCTACAGCAGTGTTAATTTTGGCAGGCATTTTTGATTTAGTCTTTATCTTGAGACGAAAATGCTTAATAGTCTTAGTCACATTTTAGTCATTTGAGTTTTTCATAGTTTTAGTCGACGAAAATTAATTGTATTTTTGTCAACTTTTAGTCATTACTTTTAGTCAAAGTCCCGTTAAAAACACTTATTTTGGTAACTATTTTATATGTAGTATTCAAACAAAAATAGGCATCAATTCTTCTCTCTTTAGACCAAATCAATTAAGCTTATGAGAAATTTGAATCAAGGATTGAATTTGGAAAAACTGGAATACATTTTCATTTTTTGGTAGAGATACAAATTAAACTCATTTTTCAGATACAGTAGCTTTACTTAATTATACATTTATTTAACATCTTTTGTTGGTTAACATTTATGACAAGGATAGGAATGCTGTCCCTTTAAGACTCTGACTCTACACAATAGACATTTTAACTGCTGTGTGTGTATTTGAGCACCGAGAACTGATCGCGCGCTGTATGAGAACTGAAGTAGCGGAGCGTGCGCGAGAGAGCACTTCTATCAGCTCGATCCCGCCGTCACTAACTTTAAATTAATCGACAACGAACTGTGACTCCCGGGAAAAACGGGACGTCTGGTCACTCTATCCCTAAAAAAATCCCTTCAGGTGCTGAGGCCATTGTTTCAGATCGCTAGTTGGCGTTTTGGTAGCCTATCCGTCCGCTGCGGCTGCCATACTGAGACTAGATATAAACGCCCCTCATCTGATTGTAATCCAATGACAGAGACCACATTTTGAAAGACAATACAGTTAACTTAGCCTATAGGATGTATTTTGAATGTCCGGCAGTCCTCAAATAACATTTTAGTCCCGTCTCGTCTCGTTAATGAAGATGTGGCATAAATTTCGACATAGTTTTTATCATCAGATATTAATTTTAGCTCGTCAACGTCTCGTTTTAGTCACAGAAAAAAGGTTCGTTGACGAATATTTTTCGTCTTCGTCGACGAAATTAACACTGATCTACAGTGGTGTGTTTTTCGTCATTTTGGCCCTTGTTGAGCCCTACAGAGAGTGTGACGGCGGTTAGTTCGTAAATCATGAGCACTTTCTGGACCACTTTCATTAAAGTGCCCCTATTATGGGTTATGAAAGGTTCATATTTTGGTTTTGGGAGTCCCCAACAACAGGTTGACATGAATGCAAGGTCAAAAAACATTTTTATTGTCTTATAATATGCATTTATTTTTACCGTACTTGCTCAACGACTCCCAAACTCATTTTTCCAAACCCCTCCTTTGCGTGACGCTAATCTGCGGTGATTGGTCTGATTGGTCTCATTTTCATTTCATCTTGCCTGTAATGCCTGATAAAGCAGTGTTTGTGAGCGCAGTGCTGCTTTGTGTACAGCGTTACCGGGGAAACTGCTATTTTTACTGTTCCAAAAGCGGCACATAAATGAGGAAACGTGTTGTGTGGCTTCTTGAGAAGCGCCCTATCAACATGCTAGCAACCACATAGTAACTTGCGTATCAACGTGTAGCTACCATTGTTGGAAAAGTTACTTAGAAACAAGCTACTTTGTAATTTGAAGTTGTTGGGATGTGGTCACATTTACCATTGTTTGGCGCATTTTCACAGCGAAATCTAGTTATTTCAATAGAAATTCATGCGATTTGGTAATTTTGTGGCGAAACGTTTACAAACGTAGATTTTGGATTGGGTTTGAATTGATCAAATTAATTCACCATGTTAACCAACAGAAAGCTGTTTGGTTTGAAAATTAGTTTGAGCTGTGGCAATAGACAATGGATCTTTTTTGGGGAAAAATACTTGTCTACCCAAGTAGATACTAAGGGTACGTTTACACAACAACAATTGTACTACAAATTGGAAAGATTTTCCTTTCGTTTTATTCAATTAACAAAACCTCCGCACACCTGACGGAAATAAATAGGTGCGTTGGAAACAAAGACCAGCCAGGTCAAAAACTAAAAAGCAAAAACAAATTCCTCACACTATCTATGCAAAAAATATATCAAAATATTTATTAACGACGTTTCGGTCGCATGACCTTCATCAGGAATTTTTTTTCTTTTCGAAACCTTTCGTTTTATTAAAAGATTTGTGTACAGACGACAACATTGTCGATACGATTCCCGTTCGCATGGATCTGAGAAAACAACTAAATGCTGTATTATTCATGCCAGGCCAGTAGATAAACACACAAATAAATGAACATATGTGTTTGGTCCATGCACACATAGCTATGGACCGAACACAAAATATGCATGGTTCAGGAATTTAACAAATTTATGTTTTTATTGTTTAGACAGAGACTATAATGGTATAATATTCAGAAACTCGCACGTTGAAACCCGTTTTTTCCAAAGTTTGTATTTGCAGGTCCAAAAATGTTGTTAAAAGTATGGCTAAAATGCATAAAATGTTTTTCATTTTTTACTGGAAAACAGTGTCACGTACTAAAATGTAGCTAAATGCATTAACGCTAATATAAAGGGCAGTATATTTTAAAATATATCAGACTATCACTTTATGTAGTATATCATAATTTTTATTATTACTTTTCTTTTAGTACTGTATTTACTATTTATTGTTGTTGTTTTTCTTTATAAATGGACTTGAGGTTAACATTACGCTTGAACAGATACATTTTAAATAAATATTAAATACAACAATTAAACTAGAAAATGCACAATTTATAAAACCACAGCATTTAGCTAAATATTTCAAAGGAAAAAATAAATAAAATCTGTGAATCATCTGAACAAGCTGATTCACTAAAATAAATTTAGTGAATGCAACATATGAGAGAGACATTCCATAAGACTGTGATTATTTCCTGAGCTTTCGTGGCTCATGTGTGATTTTTGTCGTGCTATATCACTAGTCAGCGGCTTGTTACTCAACCACACTACTGGAAAATACAAAAGCTAGGAAAACACACAGGCTACTTGCCGAAGTATATTGCTACCATTCACTACTGCTGCTGAGAATTTGGGCAGTATGTGAGGAAAAACATGCAGTCATAGCAGTAGTAGAGTTCTTTTTAAGTGAGTCAGTGTAGAAAGAGGTCACCTTATTTTGGCTCAGGGGAAAAAAAAGAAGCTTTTTCCAGTTTGCTGTTGAATTGTGCATAACTTCTCCTGCTCTCTGTCTTTGCGTTATTTCTGTCCAGAGAACAAAAACTCAAACCAAGTTTACTGTGACCTCTTGTTTGGTTATAAAATATGCATTTAAAATAGAACGCTGCTTGGTTTCATATTTTCACAAAAACTCTGAAAGCGGTGGTTCACTTACTCGTTTATTTTACCACAGACGCTGAAATCTCACTAGAAGGTTTATAAATACAGTGTGTCAGTGTCACAGGATGCTGTCTGTCAGTGAAAGTGCTCAATGTCAGTATCTTCAGTGGACAGTGAATGTGGACCATGAATAATTGAGCTTTTGCTTGTGTTTACTGCAGTCTGACTGGGCCGATTTCATCTTTGTGTAGGTATTCGCTCCTGGAACGTTGACTTGACTGCCTGCAATATAGATGAACAGCTGAAGCTGTTTGTTTCAAGACACTCTGCTTCCTTCTCTGAAGACCTCAAAGGTAAGAATCAAACAATCTACGTATGAACTATTTGCTCATCTATTTTATTGCATTTTCTTTTTGGAGGGAGATTTGTGAAATTGTGTGGGATTTATTTCAATGTTTATCTGAGAGTATTATACAGAGACCCTTAAGGGACAGTGATGGAACGGTATACGAGATAATTATATTCCAATGATTCTGCATTCTCTTGCAAAAAAATTGCATTTCTTTAAGACATGTTGCATTCCCTAGCAAAACTTTCTTTGTGAGTGAACACAAAGTTTCTTGAAAGGCAACATTTTCTGCAAGTGGACGTAGCGTTTCTTGGGGGAACACAAAAATTTTACACTCATGCAAACTTTTTCAAGGGAAGGCAAAAGTTAGCAAGTGAACTCAAAGTTTTTCTTAGTGGGAAATGCAGTGTTTTTCTTAGAGCCCAGAAGTTTTTTGTGAAAGAATGCAAATGTTTTGCAAGTGAATGCAAAGTTTCTTGGGGAAAGCAAAAGTTTTGCAAGTGAACAAATTTTTTTGGGGGGAGAATGCAAAGTTTTGCAGGGAAATGCTAACTTTTTTCAAGTGAAGTATCTTAGGGAAACAAATGTTTTTATGAGGAAATGCAAAGTTTTTCTGAGAGAAAGCTAAAGTTTTTGCAAGTGAATGCAAAGTTTCTTGGGGGAATGCAAAAGTTTTGCAAGTATATGTAAATTGTCTTGGGTGAAATGCAAAGCTTTTGTGAGTAAACGTAAATGTTTTTTTGGGGGGGGGGAGAGAATGCAAAGATTTGGCAAGTGAACATAGAGTTTCTTGGATGGAACGCAAAGTGATTGAAAAGAATATGAGATGAAAATTATATTCTAGTGATTTTTGCTTTATCTTGCAAAAACTTTGCATTTCTTTAAGAAATGTTGTGTTCCCTAGCAAAACTAACATGTCCTTAATGCACAAAGTAGAAGTCCCTTCCAGTCAGGCTGCAGACTGGAGTGGGGCAGAAAAGACCAGCAGCTGATTGAACAGCTGAAATTCTCCAGGCCTAAATCATCTTTACCATTTTATGTTAAACCTGTGCCGCCCGAGGGAGTCCTCAGGACCCTGTTAAATGTGTCTTGTATATTCTTCTCATTTATCTCAAAGGCACAGTGATGTGCATAAGTGATGTATTGATATTGAGTGTGAGCGATCATTGGCTGGGCTGATTCTTCTCTGGCTTCAGCAACGGAGAAACCACTGAAATCTATATTCTTGTTATGGATAGATATAAAAATCCTTTGGTGGATTTTCAGCAGTGGATTAATAAATCCTGTCATGGCAGGTTAATTATCTTGTGTTGGTGAAGTGTGTTTAACATACAAATGAAACCGTCAAGCTTTAGTTTGCAGTTCACCGGTCACCTGCATGTCAGATTTGTCAGCTTTGCTGAAGTAGGTTAGGACACACAGTATTTGTCTGGTAAGCATGGTCATACAATGAGGGTTACAACAGCAGTGGCTTTTCTTTTTTAGCGACCAGCTGCTGCCATCCTGGCTGTGAGCAATTAACTGCTGATTATTGTTGTTTCAAAGTGAGTCTGTACTGGCTAGTGGTGACTTTGTTGAGGTGCTTACAGCACAAAATGTTTTCTTTGAAAGATTGTTTAAAGTATCAGTCTTGAAGGTTTGGAATTGGCAGATAGGTGTAATTTTAGCATTATTTATTATACTACTATAGCATGTATTCATTTATTTTTATTTTACATACTTTTTAAAAAATTTTATTTTATTTTTTTTAGATTTATATATTTCTAAATATATAGTTCACTGTATTTATATAATTGAATTGAATTTCATGGTGATAAAGACCCAAATAAAAGCAAAAAATCACATATTTCTATGTAATTGTTCTTAGGCTTACATACAGTTCAAAAGTGAAGCCTTTGTTCATATCACAAAATGTAGTTTAAGGTAATTAATTTCTGCAAAAACAGCCATAAAATGACATGCGCTGATGTTAAATAAGAATAAGATAAGATTTGTTTCATATCTTCTATTCTGACTTGGATGTTGTAGCGCATGTGAAATAGACTCTCTGATCTGAACTTCCCCTCGGGCTCAAACTGTTCTCTTCATGAGCGTCACCTCATAGAGGAGTCCTCTCAAAGACCCGTCAGTGACTGTAAATGTCTCTGTGCCCAGAACAACACTGCCTTTCAGTGTTGCACTCATTTTTCTGTGTTTAAGAATTAATATTTTTGTGCTTTTAAAATTGCAGGGAGTTCAAGCTCTCAGTGTTTTGATTTGCCTTGTACAATGAAGGCACTGTGTTGAAGCAGCAGGGTTTGGATATGATTGGGAAAGTTTTCCACCCATAGGGAAACGTGGAATTCAATAAGTCAAAAAAAATGATGAAAAAATAATGTTTTGCACACACAAACAAAAAGGCAAACGTTTCAGTCCTGGCTGGACTATCTTCAGTGATACGTAGCACTGAAGATAGTCCAGCCAGGACTGAACCATGGAATTCAGGCATAAAATTTACATCCATTTACATTTATAGATTTACGTTTCACTGCAGGTCATATTCTGTACCATAACTGTTCATGTGACAAACAAACATCTTGAATAAAATTGAATTTTCAATATAATGCAGATTGTCATGGAATTTGGCGATTTTTGAATGAATAAATCAAAAGTAGGGCTGTACACTTCGGAGCAATATGGATCAGTGTCTATAAACATTAAAGCGAAAAAAAATTTATTGGATTTGATTGAAAATTGTTGTCATACATGCAAAAACTCAATGTTCTTTGTGACAACACATCAAAATAAAAGTTTGGTTTAACTTGAAGAAATTATGACATGTATTACTACTGCACAGTAGAATGTACTTTTCAAAGTAATAATAATAAAATTATTATTTTATTTCATTTTAAGGAATACCATAATTTTTTTCTTTCATGTTTTAATTTTAACAGTAAACCTTTGGGGATTGTTAATTTTTCAGTTGGTTACATTTTAAAAGATTAAATTATTCATGTTTTGTCTTCATATTTGCCACCATGTTCAATAAAATTGTAATAAATCATAAATAAAATAAAAAATAGTAGGTCCCCATTAAATAAATAAATGCATGTCTATTATTTGTTTATTTTGAATTATTAATCCAGAAAAATTAAAGCAAGCAAACAAAACTCATTACATAGGGCCCTACACACCTCTCAACCCATGTCTAGTCTTTAAATCTCTTTTTTTTTTTTTTTTTTCAGTTGGTTACGTTTTAAAATATTAATTAAAGTGTTAATGTGTTAGGATTATAACTGTTTTTGAGAATGAATTTGAAATATATCAAAAAAAAAAAAAAAAGTAGGGCCCTATCACTGTAAAAAATTATTGTTAAACTAATAATTATTGATAGTTTTATGCATTCAGTTGATTAGACATGATTTTTGGTTTTTTACTCAAATTTTAAAATTAAACCATTAAAACATAATCCAGAAAAAATAATGGAATTCCAATGGAATGGAATTTTGGAAGAAAAAAAAAAAAAATTAAAATGGCCTACACCCATCACAACCCGTGTCTAGTCTTTACCCCGTCACTGGCCACTGTCCTCCAGCCTGTGCCTGCATTAACCCCGTCTTCCTGTCTGCGCATCCCTGTACACACTGGCAGCATCAGTCGCTCAGTGTGTTCATATAGGCTTAGTTCCCGCTGATTGTGACAGGTATACTGACCCAGTCATTTCCAGGCACACATGCTGACTAATCCTGACTAATCTTTGAGCAGCTGTTCAGGAATGTCACTGGCAGATCGCTCTGATCTCTGTCAAGTGTTTTCTCCTTCCTGTTCCTGGAAATTGGTTTATTTCCACAGTGAAGTCTGTATGATATAATAAAACACTTTTGAATGATAAACTCTATGTTGGACCACATCAGTGAGTCTTTTCATCCCTCGTGATGAGTTCATAAAGTCTTTCGTTTGACAGATGATGGAGTTTGTGTACATTTTGGAAGTAGTTAGCTTTTTCACCCAAGGCTGAAGATACTAAATCCTGTTTCTGGATCCATCTTAATCTAGAGAAAAGATCCATCTTTATTCCCGCACACGTGAAGCGGCCTTTAACTGAAATCTTGGAGACATACTTATGGTATCTGGGCAGGAAGGGCTGCCAGTTTGAAAGGGTTTAAGAGAATTTTAAATTCCAGTTGGTTTGATAACTCTTCATTCAGGCTTTGTGATTTCCATGCAGAAATTAAAATGGAATTAATGGTAGAATGTGGAATTTCACTGGTTTTTGAAATTCCAAATTGAAAATTCCAAAAATCTAAATTGGGGTTCCACTCTCTGAGAGTTCAGCTTGCGAGCATTTCAACGGTTCATTTGAAATGAGATGCTTATTAATCCTGTCAAATATGCACAAAATAATAATACCATTTTAATAACAGCCTAAATTAACATATCTTTGGCTAAATTCATTTAATATTATGAATTCATTTTTGACATTTGAAAAATGGTCATGGAAGCTATGAAAAATAACTGATTTCTCCATTCATTTATTCTTTCTTTTTGCAAATTGGTTTGTTCAGACAGTCCATTTAAAAAAAAAAAAGTCTCTGTATTTCTGTATGTGGGATTCATTTATATTTTGTGTATGTTATCAAGTTTATATTTACTACATTTTTTTTCTTTGTAGAAAAATAGCTGTTTCTTAGTGTGTCGTTTTAGTTTTATAAGTTTATATTTTTAAGTTTAATGCTGTCACGCTGATTGAGATCTGTTTCTGTGCTAGAAAGAATTGAGTTCTAAGAACTCTAAAAAAAAACACGTTAATGTCCCCATGTAGGAAGCTCCTTTTTGTTAGTAACTCATAGTACTAATTTAACAGCTATCAAGGTATAGTTTCAGCTGTGATGTTTTTGTCAGAGCAGCTGGTCCCAGCAGAATGAACACAGCAGCAGATAGATCAGATTAAACCCCTCGCCCCTATTTACACAAATGACACAGAACAGGACCAGCTGGGTGCGTGTTTGTACAAGAGCCTGCAATACGTTTGACAGTGTCCCATACACAACATGAGTAGCACTCGGTTTCCATATGCTGCTATATTTCAGCTACGGCCCTCATGTGTCTGCAGATGTGATGGTCTGTGCTGCAGTTGTTTGTAATGCATGGCAGGGGAAGGGCCGCCACACACATAATTACTGTTTGATAAGATCTGAGGCATGGTGAAGGCGGTTAAGGAAAGCTTCACTGGAGTTTTATTACGGTGGTACACAACAACAGTCCTGCAGGTTCTGTTTTCATGGCATTGATTTCTAGCTGAGTTATGGATTTGTTTTGGCACTGTGCACCAGCAGTGCTTAGTAACTTAGAAATTGAGAAAGTTTCTGAAATTCAAACTTTGAATAGGCCTAGAAAGAAGGAATGTTTTAAGAATAAAAGGAATTGGTTTTAATATTGAAAGAATGTTTTATTATTTAGGCTTTTGATCAGTTGTTTCCTTTAACTCTTAATTTAAAGGTGCTGCTGCCACAGTCTGTACGACTTCGGTCTCATTTATTGGTCTGTAGCCCTAGATATTGTTTCTCAACTTCTCTGCGACTATTAAAGGCTGCAAAGATGTTGTCACAGCACTGTGCCTGCATACAGGAAGGAAAGAGATGCTTCCTATCATGTGTTTTCAACTAGTCATGCTGCAGAGTAGAGGCTAGAATTACCATCTGCTCACGTTTGCTCATTGTTTGTGGAAAAGACAGGAACATGTCATGCAGCCAGTCTTAAACGTCCGTTTTGTGACCTCTTCAACATCCTGTACTTCCTAATCCACTGCATCAAAATTATATTGCTGTCGTCAATGATGAAAGTTTGAGATAGTAGAATAAAACCTTTCGACTAGAGCAATATGATGCAGTTAATATATGCTGCTGATCTGGCGGTCTTTGCACCATTTGGGACATTGTCTTGGTGAATAATTAAGCGATGGGACATTTTTAACTCCAGGTGCTACAGTATGCTGTGCTTTATTCAAATAAATGTCTCAGAATTTTGCAGCAAGCATTTAATTTGTAGCATTTTGCATCTTTCATTGAAAGGTGCATTAGAAAGAAAGGATGAAAATTAGAAATATGATCAGGAAATCTTCAAACTCAAACTGTCTGTTTTGCTGTCATGTTTGTAACTGTGCCATAGCCACTGTGTGCAACATTTACATAATAAAATATACAATCGTTTCCCACTGTATGGTCATACATCATACATATGTCAGCAGCAATCAAATTACCAAGGAAAGGATTAAAACTAGCTCATATTAATATTTGTAGCCTTAGGAATAAACTTGTTGAAATATCTGATGTTTTGATTACAAATAATATTCATGCTTTGGCAGTAACAGAGACGCATCTTGATCAAACTTTCTCAGATGATGTAGTAAATATAAATGGTTATAATATTTACAGGAAAGATAGAAATAAATATGGTGGAGGGGTTGCCATTATATATATATATATTCAAAATCATATTCCAGTAAAGATAAGACAAGTTTTAATGCCTGTAGATGTAGAGGCTTTGTGGCTACAAGTACAGTTGCCATTTGTTAAATCATTATTTGTTGGTTGTTGCTACAGACCACCATGTGCAAATAGTTGTTATTTAAGTGAATTATGTGATATGAATTCAAATTAAAGTAATTTACAAAAGGTTATATAGGAAATTTTGTCAGAAATGATTTTGTAAAGATGTAAATAATATGTGTTGGGCTGACGTTTACAAGGAAAGTCATCCTGATGATGCATTAGCAGCTTTTGAAAGACTATTTTATTCTTTGGTGGATAAACATGCACCTATGAAAAAACACACAGTGAAGAATATTAGGGCACCATGGATTGATAATGAACTGAAGAACATAATGGTAGAAAGAGATGTGGCAAAGGGTATAGCAAACAGAACTGGGAGTAACCAGGATTGGGAAGTTTATCGCAAATTGCGTAATCAAGTAACTAAGATTATTAGGAAAAAGAAAAGGACATTTTATAAAGTAAAAATAAGTGAAAATAAATATGATGGAAAAAAAATTGTGGAATATTATTAATGAAATAATTGGTAGGAAATCAGCTCAAACTCCTTTTTTTTTTTTTTTATTGAGACAGGTGATTTATTTGTAACTAAATCAGATGAAATTGCCGATTATTTTAATGACTTTTTTATAAATAAAGTGAATAAACTTAGAGAAGAGATGTTAATTGATAATTTTACATCAAGTGAAAGGCAAATTGAAAAAATAACAAGTGCTAAGCCAGCCCTATTCTTTGAATTGAATAAAGTAAATGTACAACAAGTGGAACAAAAATTATCAATGATAAATATAGATAAACCATCGGGAATAGATAACTTAGATGGTCGCCTTGTAAAATTAGCAGCCAGCTGTTTGCCGGAACCAGTTTGCCACATTTTTGAAAAAGGGATTTTTCCTTTAGCTTGGAAAGAACCAAAAGTTATTCCTTTACAGAAAAATGCAGCACTGAGTTTTAGTGGTGCTAATAGTCGACCAATAAGTTTATTGCCAGTTCTTAGTAAAGTGTTTGAAATGATAGTCTGTGAACAAATTTGATTCCTCTTTAAGAAAAATAGTTTGTTCTCTGATTTTAAGCATGCATATCGAGTAGGACATTCAACAGGAACAGCATTAACACAGATAACTGATGATTGTTTAGTACAGATTGATGATAATAATTTAGTAGGAACAGTATTGTTGGATTTTGGCTCCGCTTTTGATGTACTGGATCATAAATTATTGCTTGAAAAATTGAAATGCTACAAATGTACTTCTCAAACTGTGCATTGGTTTAAATGTTATCTGACTAATAGGAGGCAATGTGTATTTTATAATGGAAGTTATTCGGAAGTGAAAGAGAAGGAAGGAAGTTGTCTAGGTCCTTTTTTATTTTATATTTTTACCAATGATCTTCCTTTTGGTTTTAAAGCGTGCAAGGGCAGTTATGTATGCAGATGATACAACATTATATCTACCAGCAACATCAATTGAAAAATGATCTGCTGATTTAGATGAGGAGTTACAATTAGTGGTAAATTGGGTACGGAATAATAAGATGGTTCTAAATTTGACAAAAACCAAAAGTATTGTGTTTGGATCAAATTATAAACTTAAACTTAAACCACAATTAAATTTGTCTGTAAAGTGTGGCTATTGAACAAATAGAGGAAATTAGACTTCTTGGAGTTACTCTTGATAGTAGGCTGAAGTGGTCAAGACAGATAGAAAATATGGTAATAGTTATGGGAAGAGGTCTATCAGTTATTAAGAGATGTGCAAAATTTTTACCACAGGATTGCATCTCTCAAATTGTGCAAGCAATGGTTCTTACTTATTTAGAGTACTGTCCAGCGGTATGGTCGAGTGCATCAAGTAAAGACAGAAAAATTACAGGTAGTCCAGAATAGAGCTGCACAACTAATTTTGAACTGTAATAGATGGGTAAATATTATGAAAATGCACAAAATTTTAGGTTGGCTTTTGGTGAAAGATAGGATAATTGTTTCTCTGCTTTGTTTTATAAGAAACATTTCAGTATTGAGAGCTCCAAGTGTATTGTACTATCAACTTTTGTATAGTAGTGCTAGTAGTTAACACCAGGCATGCATCAAAAGGATATTTTTTTGCTTCCTGTTTCAAAAATGAATGCAAAGCAACGGACTGTAATGTATAGAGGAATGAAAATATGGAATGAATTGCCATCAGACATTACATGTTTTTTACTAAGCAAAATTAGGTTTAAAAAATCGTTAAAGAAATATTTAATGGTACAGTACTAAGTAAATTGTTGATTTTGATGTTATGAATGAAATTTGGGTTTGTATGTTTTATTGTATTGGTTTTTGTTGTTATGGATTCATGTAATTTAGTTTTTTTTTTTTTTAACTTGTTGGACCCCAGGAAGAATAGCCACTACCATGTTAGTGGCTAATGGGGATCCAAATAAACAAACAAATAAATACGCAAACTTTCTAAAAGACCACACTCTTTGGATCTATCCACAGGCCAGAAGACCCTGCAGCACAACGGGGATGTGCTTGAGACCCAGGTGATAGTGAACCCATCTCATGATTTGGTTTGTTCAGAGGTGAGTGTTGAAGTGCTTTGTGCAGATTGCAATACACTAATATCAACACGCACTTACTTAGTATACTGGTTTGCAGCTTGAATTTAATTAAGTATGGTCGGCAATACAAAATTAAGCAACATTGATCTTTTTGTTGGGCTATTAAATTTCTCAAAAAAGATATCATAAGGTGCTGTAACCTTTTGAGCATGCAAAAAGCCCATTGTCAATAGAGTCAAGAAATCTGCGTGATTTTTGCCCTCCTGATTGCACAAATTCCTATTTGTATGACTGGATTTGCCTGTGAAATTTCACAGAGCAATGGTAAATGTGGCCGCACCTTTAGACTAGTTTTGCAATTTGCAAGACTAGTAAGGAATCGCAAATATTATAGTTATAAGTTAAGAAATTAAGCCATTTTAGAGAAGATATATACTGTATATTGAATATCATTGAAATGCAGATAAACTCTGTATTAAAAAAATCAGTGCTTTCACATTTTCTTAAACCCCTCCTAGTTCTAGCTTGCACTATTCTAGATGATGTTTGAAACTTTGTGTTGCCAGCTCTTCTTGTGTTGTACCCAACCCTAAATCAAAGTCGATTTAACATTTGCTTTTATGATGTAAATTATACTGTGTACCTAGATTCCCTTTTGTTTAAACTGTTAAATATTGGTTTTGCTGTACAATTGCAAACATGCACACTCAGTTCCTTCACTGGTCTCTGTCCACTGCGTTTCTTTTCTAATAAATGTATGAAAGCTATTTGACTGGTATTTACTCAGTGTTAGACCGTGTAAATACAGGGAAATGTTGACACATTCCTTGAAGTAACTCAGTTATATTTGCTCTTGATATTTGTTTACTATCCAGAGCAGCAGCCATGTGTCCTCTATTAATCCCTCTTAAAATTTAGTTATAGTTAAGGTTACGATTTGAGGGCTAAATACTGTTTAATGTGATCTTGTTTATACTCTTTAACAAGATTTGTCAAGGTTAACAATCATTGCACATTTTAATTCTTATTTAAAATCTTAATTTCCATAGGTTCGACGGCTTATTTCTGATACATCTCTTCACAAGCTGCTAATTCTTGCTGGACAATGTGTTGAAGAGACTGGAGACCTTGTGTTACAAACAGGGTCTTTTTCACTGAATGACTTCATCCAGATATTTACAAATGAAGAGGTCAGTCAAGCATTTGTCAAACAAGTTCTTTATTTTGTAATTTTACTCTCTTATTATTAAAAAACAATTAACATTTATTAACTGCAATTGGTATTAATATGCTGTTTTGTAATAGAAAGTGTTTTCCTTAAAACAGATTGGAGATCTTCTGAGCTCTGCAGACCCTACTCAGAAAGCCAGCCTAACTCTGAGCTGTCCCGAATCTGGGATGTGGAAAAATTCTCAGTTAGAAAAGCATAATTTGCAAGATTATATAGAAATTAAAACCAACCCTCCGTTAGTGCTCCCAGAGATGGAGGGCCTTCAGGAGTTCACAGAGTATCTGTCCGAGTCTCTTGAACCTCAGTCGCCTTTTGATTTGCTCGAGCCACCCAGGACAGTCGGCTTCCTAAAACTGTCCCGTCCCTGCTGCTATGTGTTTCCTGGAGGAAGAGGTGACTGTGCCTTCTTTGCTGTGAATGGTTTTAATGTCTTAGTCAATGGGGGGTCTGATTCTCGATCCTGTTTTTGGAAACTGGTGAGACATCTAGACCGAGTTGACTCAGTATTGCTCACCCATGTTGGTGTGGATAATCTACCTGGTATAAACAGCCTACTTAACAGAAAAGCGGCTGAACAAGAAGAAGAGTCGTCTGCTGGATCGCAGAGCAATGAAGACTGGCAGAGGAATCTGATATCTCCAGAAATAGGGGTTGTATTTTTCAATGCCTCAGAAAGACTCAAAACATTACAGAGTGACTCCAGGGTCCTTCGAAGCTGTGATCAGGCTTCCCTAACATTACAGCATTTAGAAAGGTTGTCAATTTTTCCAGAACAGATCAGTCGTTCTGCAGGGCCAACTATTGAGCCGGTAATTCTTTTCCAGAAGATGGGTGTAGGTCGACTAGATCTTTATGTACTCAATCCAGTCAAAGGTAGCAAAGAACTAGAAGCTTTCTTGCAAACTTGGCCTGGCAGCACTCCAAATATAAAAACCTCAGAAATCCCTCTAGAGTGTATGGTGTCCATATGTGCACTGTTGGTATGGCATCCAGCTAATCCTCGAGAAAAGATCATTCGTGTTCTGTTTCCTGGGTGCACTCCAGAATCCAAGATCTTTGAAGGTTTAGAGAGACTAAAGCATCTAGAGTTCCTCAAACACCCAGTAGTTAGTTTGAAGGACCTTGAGGCATCAAAATTGGATAAACAGCCAAAGCATGCTGGGAGCAAGGAAAGCCTTAAGAGTATTTCCAAAGAATCTCGACCTGGTAGTGCCTCGCTCAGAGACAAGGTAAGCAAAGTAGATTTGAAAAAGCTCGACACTAAAACAAAGACTAAACCCACTAGTGACACTGTTCCAAAAGAAGGGAAAGAGAGTGAGGAAAAAGCAAAGCCAAAAGATGATGTGAAACAAAGAACTTCTAAGCCTGAAAAGCAAGTGGCTAAGAAAGAACCTGCTAAAGATGAGAAAAAGGAAGTTAGGAAGAAAGAGGAAAGGCCACCGACAAGTATGGCAAAGAAAGATGAGAACGTAGAGAAAAAGAAAGAACCCTTGAAAAAAGATCTTGGTGCAAAGCCCAAGAAAGATATTAAACCCGAGTTGAAAAAGGAGATTAAGAAAGAGGTCAAACCAGAAGACAAAAAAACCACCAAAACTCAGGTTAAGGATGTTAAGAAAGCAGCTGGAAATTTGTCAGGTAATGCAGAGTCTAGAAAGCCAATGGGCAAGAATGGCTCACTAAAGAAAGACTTGATGGTCCCTAAAAAGGATTCTTTAACCAAAGGGAAGCCAAAGCCAGGCAAAAAGGAGCCTGAAAATCTGAAAGCCTCAAGTGCAGAGCGGTCAAAGACATCTACTCCTGAGGACATTACTGCTCAGTTGGAAAAGTTGGGTATTGAGAATGAACATGGGCCATTGCAGGATGTTGAAGGCAACCCTTCGAGCTCAAGAACTGAATGTGCCTCCGGGAACAATGACAAGCAGGTGAATGGCTGTACAACAGGTACTGATGAAAGTCCAGAGAAGTTTCGTAGTATGGATGGGGCCCCTGGCTCGAACAGCGCTATTGGACTTCCCTCCCCACTTGCAAATACTCCAAAGAGTGAGAAAAGTGTTAATTTTGATATCACGCCAACAGTGCTTGATGGATGCCTCAAAGACGATGTCTGTACGAGCTCGGATGAAAAAACCCTTGAATTAGTTTCCCCCACAGACTCTGGGAAGAACAGTTCAGGCCATTGCCCACAATCTCCTGACAATTCTTCTCAAGTCACTGGGGAAGATTGCAAGGTAGGTCTCAGGAACTCTGGTCTTGGTTTTGAAGACGGTCAGCAAATCTGCAAGAACTTGATAGCAGGTTGTTCAAGAAGCAATATAGAAAACAGCTCTATATCGTCACAAGATAGACAATCAAGCTTTCTCTCCTCAACCTCCCTTAAAGATACTCTACCCGATGGCTCTCCCAGCATCACTTCCTTTCCTGCGGAAGTTGGCTCTCCACACTCCACTGAAGTAGATGATTCCTTATCGGTTTCCTTTGAACAAGTGCCTGTTTGTCATTCACAGGAAGAGATGGGCAGCTTGGCATACACTAATGGACATTTAGCAGACCGTGACTCCAAAACAGATATGTCCTTACCTTTAAAAACATCTCATAATAGTCATCACGCATATGACGAATCTGAGAATCACCTCTTTGGACCACAGATTGACATCCTTCCACATGATGTTGATCTATGTCTGGTTTCACCTTGTGAGTTTAAGCATCACAAATCTCCAGAGAACCAACAGGGACTGTCCTCGGAGGTTGCTGCCCCAAGTCCTGACCTCTCTCTGGAGCCCGGTAGACTGCCCTACCAATGCAGTAGTAGCGATCATCAGTCTCTGGAAGGTCAGGAGACGACGTCCTCTGTCAGCGTCTCTCTCATCTCGGTTTCTGATTCTGATGTGCCACCAGCCACCAAAGAGTGCCCCTCCATTACTGAGGACTTGGACTCTGATGAGGACCCTAGTGACATCTTTCCACCCAACCACCCTCACGACCATCCTAGCAGTCATTCAGTACACCACAATTCCCAACATGTCTCTGAGGACCCTCCACCTGCCCCAATGAAGGACTTGCCACCACTGCCACCCCAGCCCGGTGCCTGCATGGCTGACCCAGAGGCTGATGGTCAGGGTAGATCTTCCAAGAATGTAACATCAAAGACCAAAAAAACAGCACCTGTGTCAACAAAGACTGCATCTGCAAACATTGTAACACAGAGTGGGAAGACAAGGACTGGTGCTGCGCTGTCTGCCAGTGGAACTATTCGGCCAACATCCAGTCTGGACACCAGACCTGCATCCCGCAATGCTGTCAGCGGATCTAGACCAGTGCCTTCAAAGTCCTCATCCAGTAAGGGCTCATTGCTTCTTCTAGAAATATATGACTTGTACATATGTTGGGGATCGGTTAGGATATTCTCCTAGTCACTTAGTGAAGCTTATTTTTAGAGATGATAAATTAAAGGCGATGAATTTAAAGCAGTGGTCTCAAACTCAATTCCTGGATGGCCACAGCTCTGCAGAGTTTAACTCCAACCAACTCCAAATCACACCTGCTTAGAAGTTTCTAGTGATCCTGAAGACCTTGATTAGCTGGATCAGGTGTGTTTGATTAGGGCTGGAGCTAAACTGTGCAGAGCTGCGGTCCTCCAGGAATTGAGTTTGACACCAATGATTTAAAGGCACAATATCTCTGACAGGATTTTAACTATAACCTTTAGGTTTTTTAGAATAGGTTGCATCTCCAAAGCTATGTTTACACTGTCAGTCCATATCCAATTATTTGTGTATCTGCTTTAATTCTGATCTGAATGACAGACTGTCTTCATTGTGTATCGCAACTGTTCAGATGCGATTTGTGTGTCTTGTGGCGCTGTTACGTTTTATTGAATATCTGCATTGGTTTCTACGTAAATGACGGTGCATTGGTATGCCTACGCTAAAAAACAACAGCAACGTGGTTTGCAATATAGATTTTGTATTACAACATGAAAACGTTGTCGTTTCGCTGGATTATTACGCTTGAGGCAGCAGGACAAATGTAGGAAGCTGGAATGCACAGTTTGTAGACTAGCAGTATTTGTATTTTTTCTCTCGACTTGCACTTCGAAACAACACAACCTTGTTTCTGCAGAGATTCTGCTTGTTTTAACAAACAACGTCTGATGTGTTTACGTTTTACATTGCATTAGATATTGACATAAGCAAAACAAAGCTATGCAAATTTCAATGGGAGCGCTCAAACTGAAACTGATTTCCAGAAACGTGATTTGAGTAGGATTTCAAACCACATATGGATGTAGCTTGAATCGGATTTGTTAAAATAGTATTTCATGTGATGTTTTTTGCCTTTCCCACTTGCAAAATATGATCGGATTCCTATCGGATGTGCACAAAAATTGGCTTTGGACTGACAGTCTAAACAAGGCTTAAATTCATGCAAATTCATTAAAACCGCTACTGCTACAACCATCCATAGTCACAATTTAGGTAAGACATCAACTGCCTTCAAGACAATCAATTTGGTCAATGCAAACCAGTGACCTGAACTCTGAGAATATATTGTCCATTTGTTAGTTCACTGGTGTTCAGTGAACGTCTTTAATAAGCATTCTAAAACTTGAATCATATCAACCAGCTCCAGTGAATAGCAGCAATACATTTTATGAAGTGAAGGCCCAACGCTTTCCATTTATATTGGAATTTATAAATGGAGGGAGATCAGTAAATCTGCTTTGAAGTCCAAATGTGCATAATGTTATTGGTTTCCTTTGCAGGTTCAGTACCCATCTGTTTGGACTTGGCATATTTGCCCTCCGGCTCTGCAGCTTCCACTGTCGATGTGGAGTTTTTCCGGCGCCTCCGCTCATCCTGCTATATAATTAGTGGAGATGAGCCGCACAAGGAAACAGTCATGAGATCTACTCTCAACTCTCTTTTAGAGGGCAAAGCATCCTGGCCAGATGTTCAGGTAAGTAGATGTTTTATTTATTTATATCACCTTTCCCAAGCTCAAGATGCAAAAATGATAAGTTTCACAAAAATGAAAGTTCAGTCAACGTTTACTCTCACTCAACACGTCAGATCTCTACAGAGGTTGAAATTCACACAAACGACAGTTTTGACCAGTTCACTGATTAATAGTTGTTTAATAGTTTTTCTGTTCACCTACAGGTGACTTTGATCCCCACGTTTGATTCGCTGACTATGCACAGCTGGTACCAGGAGACTCACGAACGGCAGAGAGATCTAGCAATCACGGTACTTGGGAGCAACAGCACCGTGGCCATGCAGGACGAGACCTTCCCAGCATGCAAAGTGGAGTTTTAAAGACACCTGAAGGATCACACCCCTGCCTGTCACTAGAGCACTTCTGTTCACTTTCAAAATGTTGTCTCTCACATTTTATCTTGAGCAGCAGGATGAAGCATTTCAGTTCCATTCATAAGGAATGACTTATTATCTGTAGTGTTAAGACTTCTACACACTTGCTGCTTATTAAATGTTAGGATTCTGTGTGAACAGAGTACACAATGTTGCCATTTCTTTTCTTTAAAGCTCTTTTTATCAGTTTTACACTTGTCCATGTTATTTTATTCATTGCATCTTGTTGATCATCTAGCATGTTGGTCAAGTTTCATCTGAACAGTTTACCATATCTTATGGTCCTACATTGCTTATACACTTTGCACAGTTTAGATGCCCCTTGGAAAACTATGGCAGAATAGAGTCAGACATGCAGGTTAACACTTGATATGTTTGTAAGCGGCAGATGTATTTGTGTTTCACTGTATAGATCATGCACTCCACAGTGTTGTTTTTTTTTTTTTTTGGTCTGTTAGTGATATCTTTAGCAAGTTTGTTTTCTTCTAGAGAGAAAATGAAGGCAATTGTTTTGTTTACCAGAGCTGCACCACCTTCGTCAACAGACTCTGAGCTTTACCAGCTAGATAAACACTTCTCTAGTGCAGTAATTTGAACCAAATACATTTCCAGATTAAAACATTCAGTGGAAAGTGTGGTTTCGCAATGTAAGCAAGATAAAATTTTAGTGCATCAAATGACTTGTGTGTGAACACTATGTAGCAAAGTATTTTTGTGAAGCATATATGAAAACATTTGTAGTGAAAGAAACATTTTAATTCTACATTTGTTAAGAGAGAGGAATATTATAGTCTTTGCTTTTTTTCCCACTTGGCTCTTTTTGGTAGAGAACATGTTATGTGTACAAAGCTGAATGCCTTAATGTTCTCGCCATCATCGACAAACACTAAAGCAGCACGTCGTTCATGACATTTAGAGTTATGAATACTTTTTGCTGATCACCTTGCTTTTCTGATTTTTATTGAATGTCATTTAGACAAGCTCAACCAATGTGTACGTTGTCACAGCAATGGCTGCTAAACTTTCTGAGAAAAATGTTTAATTGTAAACAGGTGGAGACATTTCCATAAAATTCTCTTGTTAGACATTTTTTTTTATTTGTTTGGACTTTATAAAGCCGTTAATGAAACAGTTAATGCTTCACATTTTCAAAATTGCACTTTTATTTTATTTTATTTTTTCCTGAGCCGATAAAATTATTTTTCTGAGGTACAAGTACTGTTTAATTTTATTTTATTTTTCATTCATTTTTCTTATAAGGAGAAACCAGCCAAAAATAAATAAAATATCACCGCAAATGTGTTAAATGTCACTAACAGGCTTAAATGTTTCAGTACTGAATTCCAAAATGTAAGCATATTTTCAAATGTTAAATAAAATTGATAAGTTAAGAATGAAAGTACAGTGTGGGTTTTTGTCTTTCTGCAGTGGCTCTGAAAATTCTCCAGAAAAATGCACATTTCAAACATTGTATGACAGCAAATCGACTACCAACACCTATATATACATGAATAAAAGTTAATTATTTGGTTAGAATTTTCTTTTACTCAGATGAACGCTTAAGTGAAACCATATTCATCAAAGACCAAAAATGTATGCAAGCTAGGCTTAAAGGCCATGCAAAGCTGAATGAAACTCCGTGCTGAAATCTGATTGGTCAATATGGTTGTGTTGAAATAATCTACCTGCGTTAAGGTAACTGAGACTTATTATAGCACCTGCATATCATTGCTCTTTTGTTGGTTTCGATTGCTTCCATTGTCCTCATTTGCAAGTCGCTTTGGATAAAAGAGTCTGCTAAATGTAAATGTTACTTCGTACTAAGCAGCAGCAGTATCTTCTGGAACAATATGCGACTTTACTAATAAAATAACGTCTTGAAGACGTGAAATGTTTGTCCTTAGTGTCTTATTGTGTTGATGAGTTATGGCTTGTCTTTTAATAATAATCTATGAAAAGGCAGCCCTCTACTGGCCAGATATCAAACATACACAACACAGTTTCGTTTTCTCGGTATTGAAACCTTTCACTTGGTTCCTCGGCACTCTTTCATGTCAAAGTTGTAAGTATGTTTTAATTTGATTTGCAATGACCTAACAGTTACCTGAGTTACTGTGTTCCTCACAAAAATACCACGGTAACAGGATTATAACTCTGATAATGCGCTACTGAACGACTCTGTACATTTGAGACAGTATCTCGACTCCTGCTGTGGCGCATTAATTGCTGCTGCTTACATGTTTTTTTTTCTCCATTATCTCACAATAACGAGGTCTTATATTGTTTAAACTATAGCCTATATTTTCTCGTAATAACGAGACGCTTTGATCGTTTAAACGACATATATTTTTGTCTTTAAAACTAATCTTTTTTGTCTTTAAAACTACATTTTGTCGTAATAACGAGATGCTATGTAGTTAAAGCACTGCGGTCAAGCCAGCCGCACTTTTGTTTTGTTTGCGCGTCTAATCGCGCACTTACGGTAGGGGTGCTGGAGCGGTCAAAATGGATGTAAAGAAGCTGTCATAACGGCGTTTCCTTTGTACTTTTGCTGATATTTTCAATAGCTTGCCGTTCACGGTGACCTAAAATATGTCTACATTAAACATAATTTAACCCTAAAAAGACCATAAAGCGACATCAGAATATGTATTTATTGCTATTTTATAATTTTATATAATGACATAAATAATACAATTTCAGGATTTTTTTAATGACTTGAACATTGAATTAATGTTTGTAAATATTTTTTTTTACATTAACATTTGTATTGTACATTTATTAATATACATCATTTATCAATGTTACTATATATATATATATATATATATATATATATACATATACATATACATATATATGTATATATATATATATATATGTGTGTGTGTGTGTGTGTGTGTGTGTGTGTACCTTTCAACTGATACTTGTTTAGAGTGACCATTACTGTAATAATTTTCAAGTTAAATCTACTGTACAATTTCTGTACAAATTAATGGCAAATCACTCCAAATCTCAATGTGCATTCACACATTTTCTCATAAGCACTTACTCGTAAAAAGCTTTCCTTAATAGGTTTGCTCTTTCTTCCAATTGATTCCTGTTAACAGTGACCCTGACTATTACTGTAATAATTGTTAAAGATTTTTACTCTATGGTTTTGGAGAAAATTAAAGGTAAATTCACCACAACCATCTAATTGCATAAGCACTTTTCAATCACGTCTCATTTTCAAACACTCATAAAAGTCTTTCCTTTATAGGTTTGCTCGTTCTTCCAATTGATTCCTGTTCACAGTGACCCTGACTATTACTGTACTGATTTTGAAATATTTTTACTGTATAGTTTTGGAGAAAATTAAAGGCAAATTCACCCCAAGTATTTAATTGTATAAGCACTTTTACACCATGTCTCATTTTCAAACACTCATAAAAATATATGCTTTATAGGTTTGCTTGATTTATCAACTGATTCCTGTTCACAGTTACCCTGACTATTACTGTAATAATTGTCAAATATTTTTACTGTATAGTTTTGGAGAAAATTAATGGCAAAGTCACCCCAAGCATCTAAGTGTATCCTTGCACTTTTACATCACGTCCCATTGTCAAACATTCATAAAAATATTTCCTTTATAGGTTTGCTCTTTCTTTCAGGTGATTCCTATTCACAGTGACCCTGACTAATACTGTAATATTCTTCAAATATTTTTACTGTATAGTTTTGGAGAAAATGAAAGGCAAATTCACCTCAAGCATGTAAATGCATGAGCACTTTTACACCATGTCCCATTTTCAAACACTCATAAAAGTGTTTCCTTTATAGGTTTGCTTGTATTATCAACTGATTCCTGTTCACAGTGACCCTGACTATTACTGTAATAATTGTCAAAGATTTGGGGGCAAAGTCACCCCCAGCATCTGTGTATCCTGGCACTTTTCAATCACATCCCATTTTCAAACACATCAAAATGTTTCCTTTATAGGTTTGCTTATTCTTCCAATTGATTCCTATTCAGAGTGAACCAAACTATTACTGTATCAAGTTTCAACTGATTTTACTCTATAGTTTTGAATAACAGTAAAGAAAATCACTCCAAAAATCAGTGCATTCTAATTTCCCATTTCAAATACTCAAATATTCAAATCTTTCCTTTATAGGTCTGCTCGTTCACAGTGACCCTAACTATTACTTTATGAATTTTCTAATATTTTTACTGTATGGTTTTGGAGAAAATTAATGGTAAACACCCCAAGCGTAAAAGTGCATTCTTGCACTATTACCCATTTTCAAACACACATAAAAATCCTTCCTTTATAGGTTTGCTCATTCTTTCAATTGATTCCGGTTCACAGTCATCCTTACCATTACTGTATTCATTTTAAAATCATTGTACTCTACAGTTTTGGTGAAAATTAAAGGCAAATTCACTCCGTAAATCAAAGTGCATTCTAGCGTTTGGACCATTTACCATTTTCAAAAACTCATAAAAATATATTATTGGTTTGCTCATTCTTTGAAATGATTCCTGTTCACAGTGACCCTGACTATTTCTATATTAATTTTCATGTCATTTTACTGTATAGTTTCTGGTAAAATTAAAGGCAAACTCGGTCCAAAATTGCTTTTGGAGTGCATTCTTCCATTTTCGTCCCAGTGGTCCACCAAGTCCTACAGGAAGACGATGAAGCGGCCCTGACACAGACAACCTGGAGATGTGGGAAGCTGCTCTAGAACGCGCTGCCTCCTGGGCCATCCAGCACGACTCCCCACCATTGCACCACCGCGGTATGCAGTATGTCGATTGTCCCTTTGGTGCCACTCGCACGGAGTTTGGGGACGTGGCTTGTGCTACCCAACCCGTCCCGCTGGCTCATTCGGACAGTTCGACTCGGCTACGCAATTCAGTTCGCCAGGCAACCCCCCAGGTTCAGCGGCATCCTCGAGACTTCGGTGACAGTCCGAGATGCCCCTGTCCTGTGCATCCTGTCGGCGAAGGATGCAATCGCGCCTGTCCCTCCAGCTGAGATGAAGCAGGGGTTTTACAGCCCTTACTTCATTGTACCCAAGAAAAGCGGTGGCCTTTGGCCAATCTTGGATCTCTTGGCGTCTTGAATCGGCCCTTCACCCTTTGGGTGTCTTCTCCCGAAGACACCCAAAGATGCCTGAGTAGAGTCGTACTTTCTTTTCTGCAAGAAAGGTGGGGGTGTAGGCTGTCACCCTCCACCTTGAAAGTGATGCATGATGCAGTGGCAAATTCCTGGGGAAGCATGACCTGATCGTTAGGTTCCTGAGGGGTGCCAGAAGATAAAATCCTCCTAGGTCACCCATTGTGCCCTCCTGGGATCTCTCTGTTGTCCTGGCTTGACTTCAGAAGGATCCCTTTGAGCTGCTGGAATCGGTTGAGCTTAAATATTTGTCTATTAAGACAGCGCTCCTGATTGCTCTCACCTCCATCAAGAGGGTCGGGACCTCCAAGCACTTTCAGTGAGCAAAGAGTGTCTTGTGTTCGGGCCGGCCTACTCTCAAGTTGTCCTGAGACCCCTGCCTAGATACACGCCCAAGGTTCCCACCACTCCCTTCCAAGACCAGGTGGTGAACCTGCAAGCGCTGCCCCCGGAGGAGAAAAGGAAGGCTGTCTTCAAGAAGAGGTTGGCCCAGTGGACACTGGATGCCTTTCTTCTGCATTTCTTCTCTCAGAGATGATTGGGGCTCCCAAGTAAACCCCTAAAAACGCCAATGAAATTTGGCTAGTGGATTTTGCATGCTGAGCCACTCCTCGTGCATATGGGTATATAAGGTGACAGCGTGCATCCACTCATTCAGGTTTTACGCTGAGGAGCCGAGAACATGTCCCGGCATCAGCGATTGGTTCAAGGTTGTGGCATGGGGATAATAACATCTCCGTTCCCTCCATCAGGGAACAAGGGTTACGTACGTAACCTAGACTTTTCAGTTTCATATGGTAACAAGCATGGTACGTTTGCTCAATAATACCTTCAAAAAATGAAAACATTGTGTTTGAAAATGCAAGAATGCACTCCAAAAACATTTTTGGAGTGAGTTTGCCTTTAATTTTATTAGAAACTACACAGTAAAATAACATGAAAATTAATACAGTAATAGTCAGGGTCACTGTGAGCAGGAATCAACTGGAAGAACGAGCAAACCTATAGAGGAAATATTTTCATGAGTGTTTGAAAATGAGACATGGTGTGAAAGTGCTTATACACTTAGATGCTTAGGGTGAATTTGCCATTAATTTTCTCCAAAACTATACAGTAAAAATATTTGAAAACTATTACAGTAATAGTCAGGGTCACTGTGAAAAGGAATCACCAGAAAGCAAGAGCAAACCTATAAAGGAAAAATAATTATGAGTGTTTGAAAATGGGACATGGTGTAAAAGTGCTTATGCACTTAAATACTTGGAGTGAATTTGCCTTTAATTTTCTCCAAAACTATACAGTAAAAATATTTGACAATTATTACAGTAATAGTCAGGGTCACTCTGAACAGGAATCAGTTGATAAAACAAGCAAACCTATAAAGGAAAGATTTTTATGAGTGTTTGAAAATGTGATATGGTGTAAAAGTGCTTATGCAATTAGATGGTTGTGGTGAATTTACCTTTAATTTTCTCCAAAACCATAGAGTAAAATCTTTAACAATTATCACAGTAATAGTCAGGGTCACTGTGAGCAGGAATCAACTGGAAGAACGAGCAAACCTATAAAGGAAAGATTTTTATGAGTGTTTGAAAATGGGATATGGTGTAAAAGTGCTTATACACTTAGATGCTTAGGGTGAATTTGCCTCTAATTTTCTCCAAAACTATACAGTAAAAATATTTGAAAATCAGTACAGTAATAGTCAGGGTCACTCTGAACAGGAATCAGTTGATAAAACAAGCAAACCTATAAAGGAAAGATTTTTATGAGTGTTTGAAAATGAGACGTGATTGAAAAGTGCTTATGCAATTAGATGGTTGTGGTGAATTTACCTTTAATTTTCTCCAAAACCATAGAGTAAAAATCTTTAACAATTATCACAGTAATAGTCAGGGTCACTGTGATCAGGAATCAATTGGAAGAAAGAGCAAACCTATTAAGGAAAGCTTTTTACGAGTAAGTGCTTATGAGAAAATGTGTGGATGCACATTGAGATTTGGAGTGATTTGCCATTAATTTGTACAGAAATTGTACAGTAGATTTAACTTGAAAATTATTACAGTAATGGTCACTCTAAACAAGTATCAGTTGAAAGGTACACACACATACACACACACACACATATATATATATATATATATATATATATATATATATATATATATATATACATATATATGTATATATATATATATATATAGTAACATTGATAAATGATGTATATTAATAAATGTACAATACAAATGTTAATGTAAAAAAAAATATTTACAAACATTAATTCAATGTTCAAGTCATTAAAAAAATCCTGAAATTGTATTATTTATGTCATTATATAAAATTATAAAATAGCAATAAATACATATTCTGATGTCGCTTTATGGTCTTTTTAGGGTTAAATTATGTTTAATGTAGACATATTTTAGGTCACCGTGAACGGCAAGCTATTGAAAATATCAGCAAAAGTACAAAGGAAACGCCGTTATGACAGCTTCTTTACATCCATTTTGACCGCTCCAGCACCCCTACCGTAAGTGCGCGATTAGACGCGCAAACAAAACAAAGTGCGGCTGGCTTGACCGTGTATTTTCAAACCGCGGCTGGCTTGACCGCAGTGTTAAAGCGATATATTTTCTTGTAACAATGGCACATTATGTCATAAAAACTGTAAAAAATCTGTTTTAATTTGATTTCCATTGAGATAGCTTGTCACAAAAATACCATAATTAAGTTTAGTAGCCTATTATACTGAAAAATTGCTAGCTGGTCATATTTCGACCCCGTAAAAAGACTTTACTAACATTTATGGTAGTAAAATCTTACAGTCAAAAGTCTGTCAGTTTTCACATTTTTTCCTTGCACCCTTGACCCGAACATTTGATAAACAATAAACAACATCAGTAGCCTATAAATATTACAAAATCTAGGCCTGTGCTTTTTGTTGTTGTTGTTATTGTTTAATTAGGAAGAGAATCCAGCATTATAATTTTAACAGTAACATATGTGACCCAGGACCACAAAACCAGTCTTAAGTCGCTGGGGTATAGGCTACTTGTAGCAATAGCCAACAATACATTGTATGGGTCAAAATTATCGATTTTTCTTTTATGCCAAAAATCATTAGGATATTAAGTAAAGATCGTGTTCCATGAATACATTTTGTAAATTTCCTACCTCAAATATATCAAAACTGAATTTTTGATTAGTAATATGCATTGCTAAGAACTTCATTTGGACAACTTTAAAGGCGATTTTCTCAATATTTAGATTTTTTTTGCACCCTCAGATTCCAGATTTTCAAATAGTTGTATCTCAGCCAAATATTGTCTGATCCTAACAAACCATTGAAAGCCTTTAATTTATTTTCTTTATGATGCATAAATCTCAATTTTAAAAAATTGACCCTTATAACTGGTTTTGTGGTCCAGGGTCACATATAACACTTACAGTAGGCTATGTAAATATTAAATACTTTTTTATATACTTTGTATATTTTTATATACTCAGTAATCTTGTATTGTCCTGTCTTTGATTGCCTTTGATTCTAGAAACATCCGCAAACATTCCCTTCTCTGATCAAGGATGAATCAAGGATTACGTTTTGGTTCCTCAGCTTTTGGGAAACCCGCAGCAGACAATGTTACTTCGTCCTTTACGTTCGGTGCAGCAGTCAGTGCAGCCTGCTAGCAAACCTGAAAACTTAACAGCACCTCCACCTCAATTTACTCATGGAGGTATTATACACATATCTAAACAACCTTGCAAATACTTAATTAACTCTCAATGTCCACTTTATAACTGTTAATTTTACACCTTAACACAAGCTTCATCCTTGCTAGAAAAGGAGTGGAGAAATATGGAGTGGAGTGAAGAGTAAGTAGACCCACCACTATGAAACTGGACTGTTATAACACCAAGGTATCAAATGCCTTTAATACTGACTAAAGGTCATTGCACACTGAGTCCGAAATTATCGCATGCGTTTTTCTGTGTTTTCGTATTCATCATCCTTTCCTATCAAAATGCATGCTACGGATGCGAAAACGCAGAAAATCGAACCTGATCCGTAATTTTTTTTTTTTTGACGGACGAAAGTTTCGGAGGCAGTGTGCAATGACCTTTACTCTGTGTGTTTAGCGTGAGAGAGACATTGATGGAGTCTATCAGGTCATTTAAACCGGCCAGTGAGACTGTTACCGAAGCCAGAGTTTTGCTGGTCGGTCCAGTCGGTGCTGGAAAGTCCAGCTTCATCAGCTCGGTCCAGTCTGTCTTCTCTGGACGGGTCATCAACAGAGCCATGGTGGGCTCTTCATCCTCCACCAGCTTCACTAAAAAGGTAAACGTGACTAGAACTTGGGAAAGCTTTGTGATCAAACAGAATCCAACATGGTTCTGAAGGTTTCATTGACTTTTTGCTATATTTTGCAGTCTATTTGTGGAAAGTAGTGGTTAGTTTTCTTCTGTTTTCTTTGGTGCTTCTCAGCTTCGCTCGTACAACATCAAAGGAGCGGGAGAGAATGCAAATGAGCCCACAGCTCTGGTCTTGTGTGACATTATGGGTGTAGGTGAAGGAGAAAGCACTGGACTGACTCTTCATGATGCACTGTCTGTAATTAAAGGACACGCACCAGAGGGACACCAGGTACATTTAAGCTGGATAATAGGACATTTGTGCATTTAAATGTACAGTAAAAACAGGCGAGTGTGATTGGCAGAACTTTGCTGATAAAAACACTTTAACAAAACTTAAAGATTTGCAGGATAGCATTAAGACTCTTTCAAACCAAAGGACAAAAATACAAACAAAAATTATTCTAATTCTATGACCTGGAAGTCTACACCACGAATATAACAATAACGGCACAGAGGAACGATATCGTTGTAAACACTTTCCAAAATATATATTTTTTCCAGCTGATCAGAAGAACTTTTATTTTATTTTTATGGATTTTGAGGATTTAAAGTGACAGACGACAAACGCTGTGAGTGCTTATAATAAACAAAAGGCAGCGGCTGTTTGCACTAAGTGGAAATAGCATGATTAATCTCTTGATTTCTCTGCAGTCTTTAGAAAGGAAAATGAAAGGCTACTAAGTAACATAAAATGGGGTGAAGTACACATTTTCACTGTAAATTATGTGGTAATTCACATTATATAGTTATCAATTAAGTTTTTACTGTACTGTAGAACATTACATTTTATATATATTAAAATTACAAGTATTTTTACCATGAACTCATAACTCAATGTTGACAAAGTGTGTAGTTAACAGTACAATTATTAGTAAAACATTCCTTTGTCTTTATAGTTTAGTCCTCAGCAGCCGATTGGAGCAGAGACTGTGGGCTTCATAAAGAAACCGAGCACTAATGATAAAGTGCACTGTGTGGTGTTTGTAATAGACGGCTCAAAAGTCGGTTCATACGCCAAAAGCTTTGGCGCGACTTTCCAGCAGTTAAGAGAACACATCAGCAACTTAGGTGAGTCGTGTCTGAAGAACGAATCACAATCAGTCTCACAATAAAAAATGGGCTGAACAGAACAAAAAAGTATTTTAAAGAACGTCCATTGGTGTGAGCGGTAATATCTTTATCATTATAGTTTATTTATAGTTATCGTTTTTGTTGTTTTTGATGCTTCACTTAATAGTCTTTAGCCATGTTTCATACTGTATATATTAGGAGTGTAACGGTACACAAACATGACGGTTCGGTACGTACCTCGGTTTTGACGTCACGGTTCGGTATGGTTTCGATACAGCAGGAGAAAATAAAACAAATTGCTCTTTCTTTAAATACATTCAATTATAATTAATATTTTCTTAGGGATACAATCTACCTCAGCTTCTGCTCTAAACTATAGGGAGCCTTTTACATTACTATAACGTTACAATTAGCAACAGAGCCCAAAATTCAATTACTATTTATTTGAATCAACACTCAAATTAAACAAGTTGTATGCAAACATGTAAATTGTACATAATGCAGTTTTTAAATGAACTTTTAAATTCTAATTGTTGTTGAAATATAATCATTTACAAAATATTGATTCATAAAAGATTTATTCAAAACATACATTAAATAATTAAGACATCACTATCAGGTAAAGTAAAATATGAGTATAGTCTAATATTTCGCAAAATGCTCTTCTCTAGACTTAATTTCTCTAGGAAACTAACGAGCTGTAGACACTGATGACTTGCCTACGGTAAATGAAATGCTACATAATGTTTTAATCACGTCTTTACGCGGCTGAGCGATTGCGTGAGGGGCGAGATGTTCATTCATGTTTATTTCGCGTTAATACTAGTAGTAGTATAAAGAGGAGGGGATGATCACGCTCCACGCCGCCGTTTGAACTGAGGCTTCTTTACAGCGATCTGTCGCACCACATCAAAGAGCGCTAAAATGGCATCTATTGTCTAAATTTCCTGAAAAACATTTAATTATTTGTTTGGTACACATGCATACCGAACGGAAAGTCCCATATCGAAAATTTTCGGTACAAATACATGTACTGTTACACCCCTAAGTATATGTGACCCTGGACCACGAATCCAGTCTTAAAGGGTTACTCCACCCCAAAATGAAAATTGCCATTAAACACTTACCCCCATGTCGTTCCAAACCCGTAAAAACTTTGTTCGTCTTCGGAACACAATTTAAGATATTTAAGATAAGGTTTGTGACTGTCCCATTGACTGCCAAACAATTAACACTGTCAAGACCCAGAAAAGTCTCTTACGTGTATTTACGCTTTGATCCGTGTGGCGCAGCTGACACAGAACAGCATACGCTATTTGCGTCTAGCGGATTCTCTCCAAAATGGCGCTACGGTGAACCAGAGGAGACGAATTGTTGAATAAAGTCGTTATTTTGATTTTCTTTGCGTACAAAAAGTATTCTTGTCGCTTCATAAAGTTCAGATTGAACCACTGATGGCAGATAAACTATTTTGACGATGGTTTTCATACTTTTTGGCAGTCAATGGGACAGTCACAAGCCTCCCGGTTTTCATACAAAATATCTTAAATTGTGTTACAAAGACGAACGAAACTTTTACGGGTTTGGAACGACATGGGGGTAAGTGATTAATGACAAAATTTTCATTTTGGGGTGGAGTAACCCTTTAAGACTGGTTTCGTGGTCCAGGGTCACATATACTTAGGGGTGTAACAGTACATGTATTTGTACCGAAAATTTTCGATATGGGACTTTCCATTCGGTATGCATGTGTACCAAACAAATAATTAAATGTTTTTCAGGAAATTTAGACAATACGATGCCATTTTAGCGCTCTTTGATGTGGTGCGACAGATCGCTGTATAGAAGCCTCAGTTCAAACTGCGGCTTTTTCATTTTGGGGTGGAGTAACCCTTTAAAGGTCTTTTTCTTTTTTTTTTAAATTGAGGTTTAAACATCATATGAAAGCTGAATAAATAAGCTTTCCATTGATGTATGGTTTGTTAGGATCGGACACTATTTGATACAACTATTTGAAAATCTGGAATCTGAGGGTGCATACAAAAACAAAATATTGAGAAAATCGCCTTTAAAGTTGTCCAAATGAAGTTCTTAGCAATGCATATTACTAATCAAATATTAAGTTTTGATATAGGCCTATTTACGGTATGAAATTTACAAAATATCTTAATGGAGCATGATCTTTACTTAATATCCTAATGATTTTTGGCATAAAAGAATTGATCATTTTGACCCATACAATGTATTGTTGGCTATTGCTACAAATATACCCCAGCGACTTAAGACTGGTTTTGTGCTCCAGGATCACATATTATTAAGAACTGTGAAAAATCGAATATCATTGTCTGAATTGCAGGTGTGCACCAGGTGGCGTTACTGACCCATGTGGACCAGGTTTGTAACGCTACCAGAAGTGACATTACCAAGGTTTACAAGAGCCAGGCCATTAAGCAGGCGGTATGTCATGCTTGATAACAGTGTTTACATCTGAAGGCTTCACTTTGCCATGTTCTGCTGTTTGAGCGTCACATGATTCGTTCTGTCTTCACTGACCTCTCTAGATGGTGAAGGCCGGAGAGCTGCTGGGAATGGCCACATCCTACATCGTCCCAGTGAAGAACTACTGCTCAGAGCTGGATCTGGATGAAAACACTGATATTCTGCTGCTCAAAGCTGTTGACCACATCTTACAATATGTGAATCTGTACTTTCAAGACAACAGCAGTTAAAGCAGAGGTTCTCAACTCTGGCTTTCCAGATCCACTTTCCTGCAGAGCTTAGCTCCGGTCTTGATCAAACTCGCCTGTCTGTAACTTTCTAGTGATCCTGAAGACCTTCATTATTCTTGTGCAGGTGTGTCTGATAATGGCTGGAGCTAAACTCTGCAGGAAAGAGTGGACCTCGAGCGCCCCCTGATTAAAGCATTACAATAAGAATCCACACGGCAAATGCAGAAGTGCCCAAAATGAGTTCATCTCAGTTTTGTCCCATTGAAATGATGATGCCAAAGCTTGTAATTCTTTGCTAAGATATTGTGGTGGTTTGAATTTTAATAAAACAGCTTTTAGTTTCATAACAATTTTTGTACTGTTGAACTGAATAAAGCTTTGTGTTTACCAAAGTTTGCTATTTATTCGCTCAAACCTACAAAAATAAATATAGGCAGAGCTGGGTAGATTGCTTACAATTTGTTATTTATTCCAAATTACATGATAAAAATTGTAGGTAATATAATCAGCTAAGATTACTTTTGACCTAACTTGTTTTTCACACTGATTTAAATAGGATAATCTTGTAGCATAAAAAATACAACAATAATTAGTTGTTATTAACAACATGAAGTACATTAAACATCAAAGTAACCTGCCCAACTCAATCAGTCTTCATGAATCGGCTAAAAACACATCTCTTCCATCTTTATTTGACCCTATAACTCTAGTTTCTATTCTATTTTTTATTTTTGTTTTTAAATCCTCCTTTTAGACATGCACTCTATTCATTTACTAACTGCTTGTTTTGTAACTGCTTAAACTGCTTAGACTAGTGTTACAAGTCATCTTTTCTTTTTCTTTTTCTTTTTTTCTTTAAGACTGGTAGTAACTTTTTCAAGATTGCTACATGAAAATGTAAACTGGTTTATGCAGACGTTTAATGGACAATAAGTAAGTTTATACTAACGTTTAAGACTAGTCAAAGCAGTTTATGTGACCTGCCAGTGTCAGGTTGCGGGTTCAAACCCCAAAAAGCCCGGTGCGTTCACTAAAAAAAATAGTTTCAAGAAGCTAGAACTAACCTGTAATAAGACGTCTGTAAGATCTGCAAATGTTATTTGTTTTAGTAAGTGTAATGTGTATATGTAGCCAAACCCTTTATGAAGATGTTTAAAAATATTAAAGATAATTTTGAATTAATATTTGCAAAGACTATTTAACATAATTTAAAAATATTAAACGCATACATTTTTAAAATGCATATTTTTTAATTTAAAAATATAAATTTTTAATTTTTATAATTTATAATTTTTTCCTTTTTTTTCAGGATTCTTTGATGAATGGAAGTTCAAATGAACATCATTTATTTGAAATAGAAATATGTTGCAACGTTATAAATGTTTATGAATTATATGCATTTTGTATATAAATAGAAATGTATTATAAACTGTCACGTTCGATCAATTTAATGCAATCTCACCTTTTGAATCACAGTTAATAAAGCTATGGTTCATGAAAATGTACTTGTTAAAATAATAGTTAAAATGTTAAAAAAAAAAAATCCTTAAAATGTCACTTCAACAGACTTTATTTACTAATATATATATATATATATATATATATATATATATATATATATTGTTTTTTTTATTTATTTATTTAAAATGTGTAAGTTGTGTAACTGCTTGTTTTGTTAAACAAGCTAACTTGTTATAGCACTTGAATAGCATTGCTCTTTTGTTGATTTTGATTGCTTCATTGTCCGTAAGTCGCTTTGGATAAAAGCGTCTGCTAAATAACTAAATGTAAATGTAATACAGCATTACATCAATGCACGATAACGTTATGCTTGAGCGTTTTATCGGCTGTCAATGTTTTTTTCGTTCATCCCGGAACAGAAAAAAAATCGTTATAATGATCTAGCTTGGCGTGAAGGGCTTTTCCTTGAAGTTACTTAAAACAGGAAAAGATATCTGCGTTGGCCGGGAATCGAACCCGGGTCAACTGCTTGGAAGGCAGCTATGCTCACCACTATACCACCAACGCTTGCTTACTAGTACGCACTACAGACCTCACATACTCAGCTTCAAAGTAACACGAAATCGAGTATACAACGTGAATCCTGTTAAAATAAGATAAAACGCGTCGCTCACACAGTGTGTGTTTCGAGCTCATAGTCTGAAGTGTGTTAAATAAAGACCAGGAATAAAAATCACTTATCTAAAAAAGCTATGAAAACACATACGGACAATTGTAGTATAGTGTAGTAACGCTTCTTACGTGCTGCGCATGCGCTCTAAACATCCCGTGCGACGTCATGACGCAAGACTCAGGAGCGAGAGAGAGGATGTTTTTTTGGCATGATCAAGCATAATAAGTAACGACCCGAGTTCAGCCGAGCACCCTGGAGCGAAGGTGAGTTATAAATCACCTTCAGATATCTGTCTCTTACAGAGAAAGACAGTGTTGTGTTCTTTATTGATTAAGACGCAAATCAGCTGCGAGCTCGCGCGGAAGCAGGTGAGTCAATGCGTCGAGCTGCAGCTGCTGCTACTGATGATACACTTATTATTAATATTAAACACACGGCAGTCATGAGAGACGCTCGTCTGATTTAAGACAGGCTGGTATTTGTTGTGCAGTGATGTTTACGCTATATATATAGTTTTTCTGCCATGTTGTGTTGACAGTTAAAGAGCAGTGGATTAGTTTACATGACACAGTACTTCTCTTGACATTTGACCTGTGTTTACGAGAAGACAGCTGTTATCACAACCTCATCAGGGTGAAATAAATGCGGTAACTTATTCCTTTCGTGAAAGAAGTGAATGTGGTCGATGGTGCTGTGATTCAGTTAAAGGTCAGGGGTCAGTTGCATAAACGCAGTGACTAGGTTGAGAGAGAGTCTTAAAAACTAATCTGACCAACTATAGCCAAAAGGCAAGTCTTTTATATCTATCTATCTATCTATCTATCTCATTTTATATAATGTATCTCCTGTCTTTAAAATCAGTGACTGGTTGCATAAACTGCTTAGACTAGTGTTACAAGTCATCTTTTCTTTTTCTTTTTTTCTTTAAGACTGGTAGTAACTTTTTCAAGATTGCTACATGAAAATGTAAACTGGTTTATGCAGACGTTTAATGGACAATAAGTAAGTTTATACTAACGTTTAAGACTAGTCAAAGCAGTTTATGTGACCTGCCAGTGTCAGGTTGCGGGTTCAAACCCCAAAAAGCCCGGTGCGTTCACTAAAAAAAATAGTTTCAAGAAGCTAGAACTAACCTGTAATAAGACGTCTGTAAGATCTGCAAATGTTATTTGTTTTAGTAAGTGTAATGTGTATATGTAGCCAAACCCTTTATGAAGATGTTTAAAAATATTAAAGATAATTTTGAATTAATATTTGCAAAGACTGTTTAACATAATTTAAAAATATTAAATGCATACATTTTTTAAAATGCATATTTTTTTAATTTAAAAAATAAATTTTTAATTTTTATAATTTATAATTTTTTCCTTTTTTTTCAGGATTCTTTGATGAATGGAAGTTCAAATGAACATCATTTATTTGAAATAGAAATATGTTGCAACGTTATAAATGTTTATGAATTATGCATTTTGTATATAAATAGAAATGTATTATAAACTGTCACGTTCGATCAATTTAATGCAATCTCACCTTTTGAATCACTGTTAATAAAGCTATGGTTCATGAAAATGTACTTGTTAAAATAATAGTTAAAATGTTAAAAATAAATAAATAAATCCTTAAAATGTCCCTTCAACAGGCTTTATTTACTTATATATATATATTTTGTTTTATTTATTTATTTAAAATATGTGTATTAGTTAATAATGAACCGTCTCGTCACAGGACAGTGGGCCGGTATGTTGCCTGATAAAGATGGACCAAACGGAGGCGGAGGGGTCAAGGATGGCCCCGGGACAGAAGACCCTTCAGTGACCCTGTTCAGAGAATACCTGCGGCTCAAGACGGTCCACCCAGAGCCTGACTACGGTACCTCAGAGACCCTCTCACCCTGTCCTGCTGTAAATAGGATTGCAATATCACCTTCTAGGTTTATGACTCGGGTTAACCTTTGCCCAGGAATACATGTTAACCCCTTCAACATTTAGAAATGTTGTCTAGGTAGGCAGTTTACTAGTTTTGAGACTAATTTGCCCTGAAAGGTGTTGTAATGTATTACCAATGACATCCGTCCAAAGTCCATTAGTTGATCTTTGATCAAGTGCGGCGATGATTACTTAATACAGGTAAACTAGGAGTAGGTTAATCACTGTCTTTATACAAACTTAACCCAAGTTGTTTGTTACAGTTTAGATTCAATTTATGCAGAAATGAGTATTGAAGGCATACTGTACTGAACAAAACCTCAAAGTATCAAGTTAAGTTTACCATGGGTTTTATTTTACTCACAAATTGAAAAAACCCATTATAAAACCCCATAGGAACCAGCAGTGAATGAGTCCTCTGGGTTCGGCCGTCATACCTGACCCGCTCCATTCCAGCCACTGCAGATATTTAGCTTTTACACAGAGTTATGTTCTGCTAAATTTAATGATGCTATGCTTAAATATTTGGCTGCGGCTATTTGCACTGTGCAAATAGCAGTATTTTCTGCTATTTATACCAGTTAATGCAAATATTGGCAAATATCTGCACCTCAGAATTGCAGTACATTATGAAACGGTATGCAATAATAACTAAATTATAACTTTAATTCAAATTATTAACTGAATGCCACCTTATTGGGACAATAAAGCCGTCCCTGCACCTACCTAAACTTTTTGATTAGGCTATTTCCTTCATTTTTATTGAAAATAAATACCTTTTCCGATGTGAAATGAGGTTTGAAACAGCCGTGTTTTGTAGCGTTGACTACCCCAATCACACGAGTTAGTGTAAATAGACACTTCGTAAATATTTAGTTGTGCATATATTGTAAATTGCACATAGCTGGTGCAACCCTGTCCTGGTCTTTCCTGCAAACATCCCCAGAATAAAGGATGCAAATGGAGATCAAAGAGTGTTTTTTTCATATTAATGAACATATTGTTCATTAATTTGGGTGAACAGATCACAAAACTGTAGTCTGGTGTGTTTTTCACAATTTACATTACAATTGCATTATTCTACAGATGGATATAAATAGAAAACCACTTTTGTCTCTGAGACTGAGGGATAATGATTAGTGAACCACAACCTTTGGTTATCGCAAATGAAAAGTTGCTGACTATCATGTCTGGGATCGGTAAAGTAAATCTGCTTCTGTCGATCACTCTTTGTCAGATGCTGCTTTAAGGTTCCTGGAGCGGATAGCAGCGGAGCTGGCTTTACCCATGAAGAAAGTGGAGGTATTGATACTACCTGCTGGATCTGTCTAACTCTAATCATGTTCTTCATCAATCACGGCCATGTTAATTTAAAGCTGTTCCTCAGGTGTGTCCGGGTCGAGTCATTGCGATCATCACGTGGGTCGGCAGCCGGCCGGAGCTGAAGTCTGTGGTGCTGAACTCACACACCGATGTGGTTCCGGTTTATGAGGTAACACATCAATCACTGTACAGATCACATAGCATGGGTCAGATCTCACTCAAAAACTGTGTCCGTCTGCTTCAGGAACACTGGAAACACGATCCATTTGCTGCTGTTAAAGATGAGCATGGCAACATCTACGGCAGAGGATCTCAGGATATGAAATGTGTCACGATACAGTGAGTTTAAAACCAGCTACAAACTAAAGGTTGTGTTAAAACCTTTGACCTGGCAAGCCAGTGTTGTTGTAGTATTACTGAGGTACTGCCATACTTACAGTTACAGTTTATATTTTTATAAATTGTGACCCTGGATGACAAAACCAGTCTTAAGTGTAAATTTTTCGAAATTGGGATTTATACATAGACTGAAAGCTTAATAAATGAGATTTCCATTGATGTATGGTTTGTTAGCATCGGACAATATTTGGCTGAAATACAACTATTTGAAAATCTGGAATCTGAGGGTGCAAAAAAATCAAAATATTGAGAAAATCGCCTTTAAAGTTGTATAAATGAAGTTCTTAGCAATGCATATTACTAATCAAAAATTAAGTTTTGATACATTTACAGTAAGAAATTTACTAAATATCTTCATGGAACATGATCTTTACTTAATGCCCTAATGATTTTTGACATAAAAGAGAAATCGATAATTTTGACTCATACAATGTATTTTTGGCTATAGCTACAAATATACCCCAGCGACTTAAGACTGGTTTTGTGGTCCAGGGTCACAATTGTGGTCAAAATCATGAAAGTTTTGGAGTATTATAGTCAGATATTTTCTAACATCAGCTATGGTTTGGTTGGGCACGAACAAACATAAGAAAAGAATAATAATTTATCTAAATTGGATATGGAGTTTGCTTGTGTTTTGAAGTTTTGTTTCTCTGCAGGTACATTGAAGCCATTCGCAGATTGAAGGCGGCTGGGAAGAGATTTTCTCGTACTATCCATTTAACATTTGTCCCAGGTCAGCTCACAACAGACCTTGGGGTCATGAACTGCCTCTGTTTTTTTTTGGTGTATGGTAGACTCCGAAGTAAACGGCCACTGCTATGATTGGCTAACAGTTGTGTATGTTTGACAGCGTACATTCCTCATAGATGGGCGCTGCAGTGATTTAGGTGAAAAATGCATAAATAACTCAATACGTGTCAAACGATCTGTAATAACAGGCAAAGCAATAGTGACCATGAAATGAATACAGTTACTCACACTTGTGTGTTGTGACATTACTGTCGGATCCAATATAGTTGGCACAGCATCAACGTTTAGTTTCAATCTTTTTGAAAATCCCGTGTCGAATTCTGCCTTGTATGTTAACGAATCCGTGGTAAAATAAAGTGAACGAGTTCTTACTGACAAGACAAGAAAGAGAAGAAAAGACAAGAGTTTTTACTGATGCAGTCTGGATCTTCATTAAAAATAAACTCAATCCACTCTTTCCTAACGTTGGGATCAGAAGGAAGGCAATGCAAAGGCTGTTTTTCCACAGCTTGGCACTGCACAGCGTCTTCTTGTCTTCAGAACATCTTTATCGTTTGGTTTCTGCATAGACCTGTTACCTCTCTTGTAAACACTAGGCTACATGTGCGAATAAGTGGGCGGGGCTAAACAGGCAGCGATGTAGAAGCAGGTGTTGATCATCATCTGCGGAGGCGGTGCTTATCCACACTATTACATCATAGAGTAGAACATTCCACAAGCTGTTGTTTTGACCTGGCTTCAGTATAAGCTGTTTTTAGACTAACGACAACATTTTGAGTTCTGAAACTGACAGGATGTTTTTCTAGTACAGCGACCTCTTATAGGTCAAAAGATAAAGGCAATTTTGGTTTCTCAGTTCATGACCTATTTAAGCTGCAGTCGCATTAACAATAGTTTGAGTTTGGACACCCCTGGTCTAAATTATAAACGCACTGGTTTGTAGTGCAAACAGTTTTACTGTTTACTGCATTTTGTTATTCCTCTCGTTATTTCACTACAGTGACTAATGAACCGTCTCGCACATTCACAGAAAACACCTTACTTCTGCGTTAAAAAATGTGGATAGTCAAGTTAGTAAAAATTGACACTGAATTGTAGTTAACTTTAATGCAAGTTTTCTGTATTATTGCACAACATTAAAAGTACTTCTGGAAATAAAATGTGATTTTGAATGGCGTTTTAAATTAGTTTTTTGTAATGTCTAATTTTCACAAACATGTTTTCCTGAGTTTTTTTGTATACTAGACTCTTGAGTAGGGTATATAGTATGTATGTAATACCAGTTTTTCACTGGGTCATTGACACCAAGATCCTCAAATTCCGCAAGATCCGCACATCCTCAAATTTTCAATTGTAGCAAATTAAACATGGCATAACAAAGATCCATTGACGCTTTTGTATCTGTTGTGACCAGTTCTGCAATAAAAGCCACTTTGCCTACAAATGTATGGTGTTTTTAATGTTTTGACAGATGAGGAGGTCGGTGGTCACAAAGGAATGGAGACATTTGTGAAGCAACCTGAATTTCAAAAGCTGAACATTGGTTTTGCCCTTGATGAAGGTAAACAAACCTGTAGATCCAGTTTTCTAGTTGTAGTTGCTTTAGTGTTCTCAGGTTTTCTCAAAATTGCAGACTTGATTTTAACCGTTTTTTAAACTAAAACATGTATGCACTAATATTAATGAGATGTTTTATTTGTTCACAGGTTTGGCAAACCCAACCAATGCCTATACTGTCTTCTACGGAGAAAGGAACCCCTGGTGTGAGTATCACATATGCCAGTAGCCACATTTACTCTGTGTGTGTGTGTGTGTGTGTTAACAAACATGTGCTCTGGCCTGCAGGGATAACAGTCCGCTGTCCAGGAAGTCCAGGTCATGGTTCCAGGTTTGTGGAGAACACAGCAGCAGAGAAACTAGTGAGTGTGTTCAGAACGTAATGTGGCCAAACACTTTTTTTTTTCTGCAAAGACAAATTAATTTGATCAAAAATAAAAACATTCATAATGGTCCAAAAGATTTCTATTTCAAATAAATACCATTTTTTGAACTTCATTTTAGAATTCTGAAGTTCGAAAAATTGGAAATATCCGGCAGTGCAACTGTTCTCAACATTGCTAATAATCAGGGGCCGGATTCATGAAACTTTTTCTTAAGAATGTCTTCTTAACTGCAGTTTTCTTCTTATTTTTTAACTTAAGAAAAAAGTTGTGTATTTTGTATTCCCAAAAATTCTTCTTAAGATTGTTCTTATCTTTTTTCTTAAGATTGTTTTTAAGACATATCTTCAGAAGAATTCAAATTCTTGAAAAGAATCTTCTTCAAAATGTTCGTCAATAACTTCTTAAAGTTAGGATAGCCCCAGACTTGTCTTAAATCCCAAATAGTAAGAATGATTTAATTTATTGGGTTATTTCAATTTAATTGATAGTTTTAAGCATTAGAATAAAACTATCTACATCTAATACATAGTAGAACTATTAATAGGGATGTGCTTGTGTAGGGACACACCAATGACTGATAATGTAAACAATGATCGGTCATGATTAGCTTATGTGTAAGGCGACTTTTTGCTGAATTCAAAATTCAGTAACAACTCTAAAAAAAATTAGTCGGATAGGGTGCTCATTTTTAATTTTAGCCTATAAATACGATATAATCTTTGGCAGTTTTTAGCGCATATGAATGCATCCATACACAGGACGTGTTTACTGTAGCAGCGTGGACACACAGCGTTGCCAGATTGGAAATGTCCAAGTATCTTACTAGAATCTCAAAATTATCGTATTAGGAAGAAAATTATCGTACGCGAGTCAAACGTACAGAATACAGCTATTTATCTTGACCAACAATTTTCTGACACGACCTGCAAATGACCACATTAGATAAATAACTAGGCGCCCCTTACACCGTGTCTACACCGGACGCGAGCAAAATACTATAGAACCCATTATAATCAGTGACGCTGTCTACACTGGATGCGCCGATTTCGCATACGAGTATAGAAGCCCTATGACCACAACTGCCATCAATTGAGGCGTCACAAAATTCTGAAATTATCGTACATTATGGCATTTTATTATTGTACAGAGGTCAAAATTATCGTACAAATATGATAATTATCGTACGTCTGGCAACACTGCACATACCGGAAGCTTTCACTCGGAAGAGAGCGCAAAAACACAGCACAAAAATGAAAGAAACCGATCTCTGCAGCTTGAGACTGGCGTTTTTAACGCACTTTATATTTTTAAAGAGCCTGTGAAGCTGGTTGCGATGAAAATAGTGTGCGCGCTTATTATGATTATTAGGGTAATCTGCAGGAAGCGCAAAAAGACAATCCTTGAAGTGTGAGTTTATCAGTGTGTCTTCAGCCATTTATTCTGATTTATTATAAAGACTGTCATTTTCTTCTTAAGATGTTCTTAGGAAACATTTTTAAGAAATTAAGAATTTTTCAAGAATTGCGCTTAAGAACATTCTTACGAACTTCGTGGAATTTATCTTAAGAATATTTTTAACGTATTTCTTAAGATGATGTTCGTGAATCCGGCCCCAGAAATGTTTCTTGAACAGCAAATCAGCATATCAGAATGATTTCTGAAGGATCATGAGAGATCCTTATAAATGAAGTCATATCTTCTCTTATTTGTGAGGGCGCAGCATACAGACGTCGAACTATTAGAAACAAACCTCTTTCAAAATGTATAATAGTTGTACATGCAGTTTTCCTGTTCATTCTCCTATTAATTGACAAACTACATTAAATATTTATACTATTAAAAAAACAGCAATATTTAAAGTGAACAAATGAAGGCAAAAAGTTTTATATTAAATTGCAAGTAACTTGAAAATATACAAATAAATGCATTTTAACCTAAACTCATGAAGTTTATTTTACCCTGAAGTCTATTTTTGTTCTGTTTCTGATGCATCTGTCTGTGTTGTGTCCACAGCGGCGAGTTATAAACTCCTTCCTGGAGTTCAGAGCGAAGGAGAAACACCGGTGAGCTTCATTCTCAATCTGTATTATAAACAGCTGGTTAAAGGAGATCTGTTAAAAATGAAAATACACCTGTGTGTGATTTTTAGGCTGAACACCAACGAGTGTTTTACTCTGGGTGATGTCACCACTGTTAACATGACCATGGTGAAAGGGGGCGTGGCTTACAACGTGGTTCCTGCAGAAATGGATGTCAGCTTTGACTTGAGAATCCCGCCCACCGTTAACCTGCAGGTGTGTATCTGGACCATTACATGTGATCCGAACACGAGTTCAGTTACACCCTCCTCCATTTATAGTCTCTTTATTCTATTAAATTATTTGGCTTTGAACTGATTCTTTCGCCATGTGCCACTGCCAATTCTGTTCACTGGACAGGAGTTTGAAGAGAAGATAAAAGCCTGGTGTAAAGAAGCTGGTGAGGACGTGACATATGATTTTGCACAGGTCAGATTTATTTTTTACACCCCAAACACAATTCCATGTGGCCTGATCTCACATCTGGTAATTTCATGTGTCTGCCAGGAGACTCTGGCCACGTACACACTGTAGAGATTCAGGAGTGACACCTACATTTAAATACAGGGGTGAATTCTCTAAATTGTTGTCAGAACTTGCTCTCGAAACTGCCATGATTTACATCATGCTAACCGTTGCATGTGGCATCTTGCACAGTTGGTCTCATTTTTTAAATTTACATTGACCAAAGACTAATGTTTGGCGATTTTTAACTAAACCACAGAGTCATTTCAGAGTCATGTTTATGTTTGGAAGTATGCGCTCTTGAACGGTTGCCATGTCCACTTATTATAAACGATGTTTTTGTTGTTTGGCCCGGCTCCTAAAGTGATCCAGTTTATGGAGTTAATAAAGTAGGCAGGTGCAGGTTGCTATATATATATATATATATATATATATATATATATATATATATATATATATATATATAGGAAAATATATTTATTTATTTTATAGCAAGATCTGGCAACACTACTGAGTCAAAACCTTCCCTGTGATTTCTTGCACCCCACACACAGAAAAGACACAACTCTGATATGATTTTAAATACAACATTAACAACTAGTTGCTCAGTTTGTTTCCGTATACATTGCGTAGTTGTGGTAAATGCGGGAGTCAGTCTTCCTGTAAATTACTAAACTATGTGTGCCTCTGTACAAGCACAAGAGACTCATGATTTGGTTTTAAATCTGTTGCTTTTTTCTGCTCTTCAGAAACATATGGACCAGAATTTCACATCCACAGAGGAGAGTGACCCCTGGTGGCACGCGTTTAGCTCTACCTGCAAAGCAATGTGAGGGAAAAGTAGTTTGTTGAACGTAGTTTTGTGAGCCTCTAGTTTATATTATACACATGTAGACATGTGACTCTATGTGTCTCATAACAGGAACATGACTCTGAAAAAGGAAATCTTCCCTGCTGCCACAGACAGCCGCTTCATCAGGGAAGTAAGTCAATTTCACTTCTGATGTAATTTATTCCTGTGATGATAAAGCTGAATTTACTCAGCATCATTACTCCAGTCTTCAGTGTCACATGATCCTTCAGAAATCATTTACATATACTGATTAGCTGTTCAAGAAACATTTCTGATTGATGCATGTTAAATGTATAGATATTTAAAATCATACTGACCCTAAACTATTGTATTTCATTAATTTTGTATGTTATATCCCTCCGTAGGTGAGTTCCTATTAATATTGTGTTTTTGCAGGAGGGTCTTCCTGCCATTGGCTTCTCTCCGATGAATCTCACTCCCATCCTGCTTCACGATCATAATGAGTATCTGAATGAGCAGGTGTTCCTGCGGGGCATCCAGGTGTACGAGCGTCTGGTCCCGGCTCTGGCCAGCGTGCCGCCTCTGAGCGGCGAAGAGTAGAGGATCTCACTCCTCCTCTCCTGCTTCAGCCTCTCACAGCTGCTTCTGCTCCTCGCGGTTCTCAGTAAAGATGCTGATTTCCGCACATATTGACAAATGTTTCTGCCATAACACCAAAGAATGGGCTGATCCCATATAATGAAGATCACCGTTATGTTTGCTTTAACTCAGGAGTTGCTTTCTTTCAATGATGTCTTAGATATGCTTTTAAGTCTTATTTTTTTAGCTGATATCCACAATTAGGAGCTGATATGAACGGTTGTTTTAGTTCATAAAGTGTATAATTAACACACTCAAATTAGGCAGTTTGTGTCTTATATATGAAAAATGAAAATGACTGAAACTGTATAGCTATGCTTGCTATAGATGCATTATATTTTTTAATACGAATGATTTTGATGCAAACATGTAGTTATGTATACTGAAAATGTGTATGGGTCATTGATTACTATGAGACTTATATTGCACAATAACTACAATTAGAATGAGTTACATGTCATGATTTCATGTTTTGTGATTTTTAATGTTACCTCAATCTTTTTTTCTTTTTCTTTGATGTGGTTGACTGGTGCTACTTTGCCCTCCTGATTGAAAAGTTAAGGGGTAATATATATCAAAGCTATCTGAAGTGTTAGTATTATTATTTTTATTACATGGAGACTGACTTCAAATAATAAATAATATAGCTTTAAAGGTGCTGTGTATTTTTCCCCACTTTCCATGGATGCATGGATGGATAGATAGATAAGATAGATAGATATCTCAGATCTCTCTGTTTTGAAAAGTTCAAAAAACAAAATTATAGTAATATAAGTCCGCATGGGTCATAGGCCAGCTTTGTGTGTACAAATGCACATTAAAACAAATTGAAACCTGCCAATTGTCCATTCTGAGCTCCTGCAGCAGCACATTACAATGTGGTTCCCTTTCAAGAGTTGACTACATTGCGAAGCATCGCTGTGGGAACTCCTCCCCTTCTCCAAAATCCTGAATCATCTTTCTTTATTCATGGATCTTTTCCTCATTCAATCATTTCTAAGAAATAAAAGATTTAGTGTTTCTGTTGGCCAACATAGTTCATCCTCACGCTCACTTGCATGTGGGGTGCCACAGGGTTAAATTCTTGCCCCAGTCTTATTTTCTTTATAAATGCCACTGATGGGTGATATCTTTAGGAAATATGGAGTGTTTTTTTTTTTTTTCACCCGTATGCTGATTATTAGGCTATATTATAAGCTATATTTTCCTTTGCAGCATAAAAAACAAATGTAGGGGAATTTACAGTAAAGACCCTCGGACCAGGGGCCTGTACCATGAAGCCGGATTAGCTGGCTAGCCAGGTAAGTTTCAGTTTAGTTTGCCCCAACTCTGGGTTTTAGGTACCATGAAGGTAGCTCGGCTTTAAGCGTTGTTTGTTGCCATGGTATCTTATGCTGCACGGCTAACCTGCTCCGGGGCAGGTTATGTTCTGGATTCGAGATCTCAGACTGAAATTCGACCAATCAGCTGTGATCAAAGAAACATATAGGTGACGTCACATATCCCAGTGTCTGTTGCAATGGCTTCACCTTTTCTACCAAATCCTGTGGACATCTCCGCACAAATTGTTAGACGAGCACTTCGTAGAGAAAGAGTTTTTAGGGACAGACAAAATCCCCTAGATTTTCCTGATACTTACTTGTATGAAAGATACAGATTCTCCGCGGAAGGAATCTCTTATATTTGCGAACTTCTTGAGCCGCACATATCAAATGTGACACGTCGAAGTCATGCTCTTACTGTACCGCAAATGGTATGCATTGCGTTGCGTTTTTTTGCAAGCGGTACGTACTTGTATGCGGTCGGTGATGCAGAGAACCTTGGGAAAAACACGGTTTGTCGAACCATTCGCAAGGTGGTCCTCGCACTGCAGGGGTACATGAATAGCTTCATAGTGTTCCCTGGACATTTATCGACCATGTCCATAAAAGAGGGCTTTTATAAAATTGCCGGTAAGACTGATAGGGTGACACTACATGAACAGATTTACTTTTATACATTCACTTTTTTCTCCCCAGAAAGCAGATTTCACTTAGAACACTTAAATTATACAATACAGTACATGTTAATATTATTCTAAATCTTTTAACAAATATATTAATCTTATGATAGGATTCCCTAGAGTCATAGGAGCAATAGACTGCACACATGTTGCAATCTCCACAGCTCTTGGAGAACATGAGGCAGATTATGTGAATAGAAAGTCCTTTCACAGCCTCAATGTTCAGGTAGGTGTACTATAGATTCAAGATGACTTATTTTCAGTGAGATGAATCATTAACACATATGACAATGATCTACTGTACATTTCATCTTCAGATAACTTGTGATCATGAATGCATGATCACAAGCTTGGATGCCAAATGGCCTGGCTCAGTGCATGACTCACGAATTTTCCGTGAGTCTGTGTTGTGTCAGCGCTTTGAGGAAGGCAAGTTACAGTACAAAACACTTTAAAGTGTTCTTTTTAATTGACAAAGCAAAACTTATACAATTTTCCCCTTTTCTGTTCTGTGACAGGGCTTTTTGATGGCCTGTTGGTAGGAGACAGGGGTTATGCATGCCAGAGATTTTTACTAACCCCCTATCCTGACCCTCAGACAAGGCCACAAAACAGGTTCAATGTGGCCCTCAGTAAAACCAGGGTCAAGATCGAGATGACCTTTGGCATCCTAAAGGCACGTTTCAACTGCCTTCGGCTGTTAAGGGTGTCACCAGAGCGGGCATCACAGCATGTGCCATTCTGCACAATATAGCCACTATCAGAAAGGAGCAAGCACCACCACTAAACCAGCTTCTCCCCGATGAAATTGACCCAATCACACTTGACCACCCAGCTGGCACAGCTGTCAGAGATGCAATCACCATACAATATTTTACTTAATAAAAGCACATTGAAACTGCAGATAGGTCTCAAATGGTTTTATTGTTGATGTGGCTAAGGAGGGAGAAAGAGAGAAAGATGCATTAATAAGTATTGAGTGTTCATACTAATGTGTTGCCTGTTTTAGTAAGTTCACATACTGAGATCTGTTTTTCCAGCTGTTTGATCTCCAATTTAATTTTTTTAATTTGGAGGCTCCTCAGCTCACAGTCCAGCTCCTTTAGTGTGCAGTCTAATTCTAGGCTCCTTTTGTAAAGGGCCCTGACGGAGTCAGTTTCCACCTGAAACATAATTCCACCACAAACAGTCATTACAAGTCTTAAGGTAAATCAAATGACAAAAGGCATGACTTAATACAGGCACAGGACTGGCTGTAATTTATGTCAAGGGTTTAAAGCAGTACCTTGTTCACATTCCTTCTGAAGCCCATTGAGGTAGAGGCGTCAGTTTGTGGGGTAGGTTGTGAAAAATCCTACAATAAAAGATAAGGGCCAGTCACATTGGTGTGACATTAAAATGTGTGCCATAAAATAAAAAATAAAAACAATGCTTTCACCTCAGCAATGGTTTCAGAACACACAGAGAGGGTGTCTTCGTCATTTGCGTCACCCTAATAAATAAAAGTAGGCCAATGTAAAGCGTAACTGTTGTAAAGCATATTCATAGTGTTCTGTCTGCTGCAAGCTCACCTCTGTGTGGGAGACTGTGTGAATGTGTGCCGGCTTCAACAGGGACACTGTATTTCCCTCTACTGCAGAACATACAGTCAGCCACATGTACAACTTTTAAAAGGTAGTAATGCATTGCACACATACCCAGTGTCACTTGCTTAGAGGAGCCAGCACCAGGGTCAGATTGTACAGCACCTGTAATACCATCCATAATCGGCCGCCCCTTATTGCTACTCAGAGCCAGCTCCTCTGCCACAGTGTATTCTGGGGGAGGTGGCCCTCCCCCAGTTTTCCGAATGTCACACTTTTTTCTGTTTGCTGCAAAAACGTTTTTGTGAAAATGTTCACGAAAATAATAAAAGGTTATGGTAAATACTCACCACTTTGAATGATATTTTTATATTTTGTCTTTATCTGCTGCCAAGAACGTTTGTAGTTGGGGTTGCATCTAAAAATCAATGAATAGCCTATTAATCTATATGACGTAGGCCTAATATACAGTCACATTTTTATACACAAACCTTTGTACATACAGTATACGTATATACACATTTTAATTTAAGCATTAATACATTTTTAAAATAAAACTAACTGTTAACATACGTCTAATGCACAGTGAAGTAACATGAGTAACTTGAACAACTAACGGAATTAACATTAGATTAATAAATGCTGAAAAACTATCGTTCATTGTCAATTCATGTTAGCTGCATTACGTTCTCTAAACAAATACAACCTTATTGTAAAGGCATCATATACACGCGCACACATACATCATGCACATCATTTTTAATTAATATTGAATGTATATTTGTTTAACTTACGCATTAACGCAATCAGCGATCTTTTTCCAACACTCTTCTCTTGCTTTGGCAGCAGATACAGTATTACTGCGTCCTTGAAACACGTTTATATTCTTCATACTTTTGAATAATTATTTCTTGCTCCTCCATGAAAAATATACAGCTCTCGCTCTATCCATATTGAACGCGATTGGTTGTTCGGTGCCGGCGTCACTCTTTTATGTGCACGCGCCCGTGGAGTAATCATAGCTTAAGGATCAAAGCCCGAGTTGACAGAGAAAGTTGATGAGCTGCTTCATGGTACCAATTAAGCCTGATTGCATCGGTTTGGTTTTGTCAACTCAAAACTAATCCTGTAACCCGGAGTTTGTTTAGCCACCATCATGGTACAGGCCCCAGGTGTGTTGAATGAAGACCAGAAGTCAAGAGATTCGGTCAAAAATGAAAATTTACTGAAGATAGTTTGCAGTTTCATCAGCAGAAGTCAGCTTCAAGACTCGCAATCGAGTTCGTAAGCCGCTCAGCTTACATGTTCTAGACACCAACAGTTATACTCTAACAGAGGTCACTAATTACGTCAATACATAGGTAAGCAAGATTCTGGTTGGTAGATAAACTTAGGAAATCTCCACACATGGACGTAAAACTCGAAGCATATCTTCTAGTGATTATTTTGGTGACAAATGATAAGAGGTCAGACGCAATACTGCCGTGCAAAGGCAAAAGACCTTAACTTCAATTTTGGTCAAAATGAGTTATTGCCTTTTTTGGAACAATGGACATCAGTTTTATCATGTGGAAAAATATCTTAAGTCAATTTTGTTATTTTCTGCTGAAAATAGGATGCTGTTTTTGCCATAACTTCCAAAAGCAGAGGGAAAGCAAAGGCAGAAACCCTTAACATCAGTTACAGCTTTGTTCCGCTGCACTCTAGAACGCTGGAATTCAGTTACGCTGGAGTTAAGGCACTCTGCCTTTGTTTTACCAACGTTAAGATTTTTGCCGCGCTGAAGTTACGGTGTTATGCACAAATGTATTGAAGCACTTTTGACACACCCATTAACTTAAATAAAGTGAAAATAAAATTGTTGCAGTGGTTGTTCCCCTCATGCCTCCTACCAGGAGGTTTTTCTGGAGCTCCTTGTTGGTCAGAAACCTCAATGAGGTTGAAGAATAGGGATAAATTAAGCCCCTCTGTGGACTGATTTCCAGAATCTTGTGATTCTCTATCTCTCTCTCACACACACACACACACACACACACACACACACACAACCAAAATACATCAACATTTTTCATTTTATTCACCTCTTAACATTCATTTTCTTGTTAATTTAATAAATTTCTTGAAATCAGTTTGTTGTTAGACTCCCTTCTTTGTAAACTGTCATAAACTGACTATATCAAGACAATCAATCCTAATCACGTCAAATGTGTGAGCAAGAACTGTAGTCTGTACATGCATGTGGTACTAAATACATTTTCCATTCTGTCCAGGAAAATGTATTAATACAGAGTTTTTCATTAATTCTGGAAAACATACACACAATGTCATCAGATAGCATATTCCTATACATTTTGTCAGAAAAGGGTGAATGGTGTTGAGAAAGGGCGTCTACATATTACTGGCATAGCCAAAACAAAACTTTCAAATGTAAGAAATATTTGTGGAAGGTTACTTTATTAACCTCTTAAAGTGTTATTTTACTTAAATTAAGTACAATGATAAAGGTTTAAAATGATCCAGTAGAGTTGTAGCCTTCTCATCATTTTTTATTTTGTAATATTCTATTGATGTAATATTAAGCCTTACTATACAGAACTCACTAAATGTTATTTTAAGGCTTTCATTGTTATCATATAAATGTTTGTATAGAGTGATAAAAGTCAAAATGATCAATAAATTATAAATTACGGTATTTTGCCTTGGTATGACCCATTATTGTTTTGCAGATAATGCAAAGGCAGAATACATTAACTTTTTTATGTAGATAAATATATTAATTATGACAACTGCTTGGCAAATTTTCAGTGTCCTACCTGTCATACAATTGGCTGGACAACAAAAAAAACTTTAAAGTCATTTTTCTCAGTTTCACACTCTGGTGAGTTAAGGTCTTTTGCCTTTGTAGGGCAGAATAGGTCTCTCCACAGACGTACAGGTGCTGGTCATATAATTAGAATATCATCAAAAAGTTGATTTATTTCACTAATTCCATTCAAAAAGTGAAACTTGTATATTATATTCATTCATTACACACAGACTGATATATTTCAAATGTTTATTTCTTTTAATTTTGATGATTAGAGCTTACAGCTCATGAAAGTCAAAAATCAGTATCTCAAAATATTAGAATATTACTTAAGACCAATACAAAGAAAGGATTTTTAGAAATCTTGGCCAACTGAAAAGTATGAAAATGAAAAGTATGAGCATGTACAGCACTCAATACTTAGTTGGGGCTCCTTTGCCTGAATTACTGCAGCAATGCGGCGTGGCATGGAGTCGATCAGTCTGTGGCACTGCTCAGGTGTTATGAGAGCCCAGGTTGCTCTGATAGTGGCCTTCAGCTCTTCTGCATTGTTGGGTCTGGTGTCTCTCATCTTCCTCTTGACAATACCCCACAGATTCTCTATGGGGTTCAGGTCAGGCGAGTTTGCTGGCCAATCAAGCACAGTAACACTATGGTCATTGAACCAGCTTTTGGTACCTTTGGCAGTGTGGGCAGGTGCCAAGTCCTGCTGGAAAATGAAATCAGCATCTCCATAAAGCTTGTCAACAGAAGGAAGCATGAAGTGCTCTAAAATTTCCTGGTAGATGGAAACACAGTGGACCAACACCAGCAGATGACATGGCAGCCCAAATCATCACTGACTGTGGAAACTTCACACTGGACTTCAAGCAACATGGATTCTGTGCCTCTCCACTCTTCCTTCAGACTCTGGGACCTTGATTTCCAAATGAAATGTAACATTTACTTTCATCTGAAAAGAGGACTTTGGACCACTGAGCAACAGTCCAGTTCTTTTTCTCCACAGCCCAGGTAAGATGCTTCTGACGTTGTCTCTGGTTCAGAAGTGGCTTGGTAGCCCTTTTCCTGAAGACGTCTGAGCGTGGTGACTCTTGATGCACTGACTCCAGCTTCAGTTCTCTCCTTGTGAAGCTCTCCCAAGTGTTTGAATCGGCTTTGCTTGACTGTATTCTCAAGCTTGCGGTCATCCCTGTTGCTTGTGCACCTCTTCCTACCCAAATTCTTCCTTCCAGTCAACTTTGCATTTAATATGCTTTGATACAGCACTCTGTAAACAGCCACACCTTTCAGTAATGACCTTCTGTGACTTACCCTCTTTGTGGAGGGCGTCAATGTTCATCTTCTGGATCATTGCCAAGTCAGCAGTCTTCTCCATTATTGTGGTTTCAAAGAACAAGAGATACCCAGAATTTATACTGTAGAGATGGTAATTTATTCAAACTCAAATGTAAATATTCTAATATTTAGAGATACTGATTTTTGACTTTCATGAGCTGTAAGCTCTAATCATCAAAATTAAAAGAAATAAACATTCGAAATATATCAGTCTGTGTGTAATGAATGAATATAATATACAAGTTTCACTTTTTGAATGGAATTAATGAAATAAATCAACTTTTTGATGATATTCTAATTATATGACCAGTACCTGTATATCTGTTACCCTGGACATCAGGGTGACGGCAAATGACGATTTTCTCCTAGAGCTCTCTCTCTGCATCTAGCTACAAAGATAGACATTCACACACATACGCAGAGAACACTTATCTGTACTTCAAGGTTTCCGGGCTCTGCCCTGAATATTATCAAATATGGTTAACTACACACACACACAATGAGATCAGCTTCTTAGAGAGTAAAAATGCAGACTAAAACCATATTCAACTTATTTTCTAACATGCATAAATGTAATTTTGATAAATTATTATTCAATAAATATTATAATTAACATTATTATGAGGACCATTGTAGATCTGCAATCCATTCCTTCAGTATGTGGCTAATTATTTTATGCTTGTGTGTAGAGTTACAGTTTTTCTCAGTCGCTTTCGTGCATTTCTCAAATCATCCTTGATATTTGCAAAAAAGTATGTGCATTTCTCAAAACAATTTGTACAAACAGCACCTCACAATTACCTGCAAAAGCCTGTAACAGAATGAAATGTCCTTGTGTCATTTTTGAAAAAGAAAAGACAGTCAAAATGCTTAGTCATGTTGTCAATATAACAGTGCACTCTGTTAGTACTACTTGATGTAAACTATGGCGACAGTATGGATATTTATTTCTGACATACATTTACAAAAGTTTTTATTGAGATTAACAGAGGCTTAGATGTTGATGGTTTATTTAAAATAATAGTTTGGTTTGACGTCACCATTATTGTGAACAGTAGTTGGGCAGTTTGACTCAAACTTTTTAATGTTAGTTTTTGTTTGGATGTTGTAGCTATGTTTGTTACGGCAAAAACAGTGAGAGAAAACATGATCAGATGATGTTGGCTATTTGCTTTTGTTAAAGATGTAGTGGTCTGATCAACCGATCTCATCTACAGTTTAATCTATGCTATTAATTTCATATTAGTGACTTTAGTAGTGTTTTAATCAGATGATCTGTATTTCTGTCTATAATTTTTGAAACATACTGTTCAGAAATCACTTTGAACTACTGACGCTTAGATACACACAGAGCAACGGTGTATGAACCTCAACAGTGGTGACATGCCGCAATGCATTTTGGCTATGGATGAGTTTTGTATGATGCACCCAGAATACATTGCAGCATGAAGCATGTCACCACTGTTGAGACTCATAACCTGAGTCTTGAAGGTTTTTATATTTTTTTTGGAAATCCTTGAAATTATCTGATTAAAACTCTGCTGAGTCTCAGTCTGTTGAACCAATGAGGTGCGATGATGTATAACGTGCAACTAATACCATAGATTAGACTGAACAAAATCAGATAGCTACGTGATGATGTCTTAATTATCAGCAAGCAACCAGCATCATCTAACCACATGTTCTCTTGCTGTTTTTTCCATAACAAACATAGCTACAGCAGCTAGAAAAAAACATTGAGAAGTCAAGAGTCCAAATAAATAGTCCAACTAAAGCAAACACTGATCACCACAATGGTGACATCAAAGCAAACTATTACTTTCAAACAGACATCAACATCTAAACCTCTGTTAATCTCAACAAGACCTTTTGTACATGTATGACAGAAATAAAGTCAGTCTGGTTTATGACAAGTGAAGCTGGAAATACTGTTGTTGGATTTATTTAATTAAGTTGGAGATTCATCAAACAAAGGTTGGGTTTTTACTTTCAACCAAAATTTGATATCTGAGCAACATTTGAGTCCACATGAAATGTCCAATGGAAAATTTCCCGCTTAAATCTTCATTAGAATGTTGGGGGATAATGTTCTAATAATGTTATCAATAAACATTTTTAGAATGTTTTTAGAGAATGTTATCTTTTTAGGAGAATATTCTGGGAACTAAAATAAAATGTCAGTCAATTTATTTCTAGAGCACAATTTAAACAACTTGAAGTTGACCAAAGTGCTTTACATATAGGCACATACAGAACAAAATTCAAAACAAAACAGAGCTAAACAGTTTGGTGCACCTGACACGCCTGTACTTTTCTTTGTTTTTTCAGACCTATTCTAGCAGTCAGCATTAAGTGCCATATATCATTATAAACAGGAGAACTTGAAGTTTCGGTCTAGCTAATTTAAAGTCCCAATTTTCCCTTTGTTTTCTCTAAGAATTAACGAATTTCCAGAATTTTAAGAAAAACGCAAGCAATAATTGGGTGTTTTTTTATTGTGTACTTAAACAGAAACTTTAAAAAGTTGTATCTGTGTGTTTTACACTTCCAAATAAAAATTTGTCTACATATAACATCCCCCAAGCAAGTTATAGCCATTTATTACAATATTATTATAGGCGTTTTTCAGTGAAAAACAGGTCTATTTACTTTACTAACAATATATATGTATAAAAAAAAATAAAAAATAAAAATTAGGGAGTAAAGAAAATGGAATCCGTGTTATATAATAACAAAATACAGTAAAAAAGTAACTTTTTTTTCAGAAAAAAAAATATATTTTCAATCTGAGTATGAACAACAAACACAAACAATGCAGAAAGTTGTGAAACAATTGTCCTATGCAACAAACATACAAGCAGTGCAAATGATTCACAAACTACACACAAAATGGGTGAGAAATATATATATATTGCAATAGAAAAAAATAGTGCAAATGATCTTTATGAACTATATAAGTACCTATTATTTACATAATAAAACAGCCAAATGGATGGATCCTCTGGTTGCACTCTGCGTCAGAACTGATATTACCGGGACATCACCTTGCGACGCGAATACCTCAATTCCAGTGCTTTATCCGAAATGTACCGTTTTTTCATCCTTGCTTTTGGTTTATTTTATGCCAAAGTGCTCTGTCCTGTGTTTTTCTGGGCTTTTTCAGAGAGTGCTCTCATGCAAATGTGTTATTTTGTGTTTGTTTTCATGCACGCACGCATTTACTTTCACTTTGCGCTTGCTCAAATTACCTAAGAAACACATTAAACAATGGTTCAAAAGACCAAAACCTATGCTTATTGGTTGAATATGTGACACTTTGAAGCAATCTGGGCACGGGGGTGGGACTTGGCGTCAACAATCCTTCCTGTTTGGCTCAGAGGGACGAAATACATAGGTTTCTTCTGACCAATCAATGTTGTCAAAATGTGATGAATATATTTTTTAGTTGAATTCAAAACAAAGATTGTTGTATTTAGTCCTTCTCATGGGTATGATACTCAGAATATCAATTTGGAGTAGTTATCTTGCTTTTTTGTTTTGTAAAAAACCTGGGTGTGCTATTTGATAGAAAAGGAAGCCTTGGCTCTCTCACAATGACTTTGGAAAGGTAATTCATTTCTACCCATCTTGACAACTGCAACTCTCTCTATGTAGGAATTAACAAACAGCCTATTTCTCGACTTCAAATGGTGCAAAACTCTGTGGCGAGAATTCTGTTGGGTGTACGAAAATGTGAACATATTACCCCAATTCTAATGTCTCTTCATTGGCTTCCTGTCCACTATAGAATTGATTTTAAGATTATTTTAATGTTTTTGTTTTAATGTTAAATGTTTTTAAATCTTTACATGGACTGGCTCCAAATATGTTGCTCTTACACAACCCATCGAGATCTCTCCGATCATCTGATCAGAGGCTGTTGACTGTTCCTAGGGCATGACTAAATATGAGAGGGGATCGGTCTTTTTCTGTGATTGCCCCTAAATTGTGGAATAGTCTTCCACTGTATATCAGAACTGCTAAGACATTGTCAGATTTTAAGGCTGAGTTAAAAATTCAGTGTATTATTTTAATGTATTATAGAGATTGATTTATTACCTTTAAATTGTTTTGCTCTGTTTTGTTTTGAATGTTGTTCTATATGTGTCTATATGTGAAGCACTTTAGTCAACTTCAAGTTGTTTTAACCCTAAAACAGGCAAGAGTGGAAAATGATCAGCAAAAAAATCATTTCATGTCACTTTTTGTATCATCTGGACTTACAGTCAACAAAATGCTTCATGTTGCAATGCATGCTGGGTACCAGCATAGTACAAGACTCTTCCATGTATCCCAGCATGCATTGCAGCATGAATAAACAACGCAGCTGAATTGTCTGATTATTTTCTTTTATTCTTACTATTTTATTTTAAGTATGCTGTTATAGTTGTGACTTTTAGTAGCTTGTTTTGTGATGTTCAGAGTTTCATCTGAATATTTTCTTGACTGTCACCATTGTTGAGATTCATATACTGATTCTTGATGTCTGTGGTCTTTGTATTGCTACAGATGAAAACTTTATGTGCACAAAGTGACTTGTAAATTATTCAAATTTTCTGATATTTACAATACTGCAAGATATGAAGCTATGAAAAAACCTAAAACAGTATAATGTCTATATAATCAGAAATTGGACTTGAAATGAGATCAGTGGATCATCTACTCACAACTCTTTTTCACTTGGCTTTGCTGGCTTATCACACAATTAAAGCAACCAGCGTAATACTAACACCAAAATGTCAAGGGTCAAGAGCTCAACAAAAGGAAACACTGGTCTCTTTGATGGTGATTTCAAACAAAACAATAAAACATCTAAACCTCTGTTAATTCTCAATAAGAGCTTTCTAGAAGTCTGACAGAAATAAAGTCAGTCTGGTCAATCTGATGCTGTTTGTGGAGTTGTTTAATCAGATCTTGAGAGATTTAATGTCTTCTTTTATTTCAGTTGATTTCATCTTCGGCTGTGGCTGAAGTCAGTTGTAGTTCTTGTGTTTCTCTTTCTTTCGGTGATTCTTCTTGATAACAGCAGCTGTTCATCATTAATGATCAATCATCACATAATTATCTCCTTAACTCCAGCACTGCTTCAATTCTACTTGAACACTCTGTAGTGTGGAAACACATGAACACTGAGCAGTGTGGGGACTTTGCTGTGAATTATTACATAAAACTTACTTGTTTCATTCACGTATGACTGATGCATATGACTCACATTTAGTTTATTGATTTGTTTATGTTAAAACTATGTAATCTAAATGGATGGAAAATTGTTATGCAATTGAATTACATAAAATGTAAATTTAGACTGAATAATTTATTTGAGTGTAGTAGCAGGGTTGGACAACCCTGTTCTACCATAAAATAAGCTGTTTGAAACCCTGCAAGAGAAAAAATTAAAAGATGTAGTCAACTAAATGTAATATTATCCATTTTACATGCAAATATTAACATTTTCACAATTTTTAAACTCAAAATAAATAGAAAGGGGACTGTGTACAGGGGGGCCAGGAAGGCCTATAAGGCCCTTCCCTAAGGGCCCTGGAATGTGATTTCTACTGAGGTGAATCTGCTTTCCTTGATGCGATTTATAACCTCCATCCACCCCCTACCCTACTTCTCTGAGATATTTATTTATTTATTTTTATCAAGGGGCTCCCCTTTGTATTTTTTATTTTTTTTTGCTGAAAAAAGTAAGATTAATATATGCCTACTTTCTACATTTTCTGAATGTCCAGCCCCTATGGCGGACGTGATGTCTGTTTGAAAGTAATAGTTTGCTTTGATGTCACCATTGTGGTGATCAGTGTTTGCTTTAGTTGGGCTATTTGACTCTTGACATCTCAATGTTTTTGTTTAGTTGTTACATCCATGTTTGTTATGACAAAAACAGCAAGAGAGCATGTGGTTAGATGATGCTGGTTGCCTGCTGATGATTAAGATATCAGCACATAGCAGACTGATTATCTTATTTTGTTCAGTCTAATCTATGGCAGTGTTTCCCAACCTTTTTTCTGCCGTGGCACAGTTTTGATATGTAAAAAATCTCACGGCACACCACTAAGCATTATATATATTTTTTTTTAAATAGAAAGGGGAAAAGTTTTTTTTTTTTTTCTCCCAATAATTAAACATTGCGTCATCAGAGTTGGTATTTTGGCTTTATATATGATCAGACACTTGCACTTAATTTCTGAAAATCATACACATATGGAGTTAACAAGGTTTTTGACGACAGAATGACAGGAGATCTGTGTTTTGTCCATCATTAGAACGGCCGCAAATGAGGCAATAAATTAACAGCATCACGTTTTAATCAGTTTTCAGGTTATAAAGTTTATTGTAGCCAAATGGGCGTTCAGTTTCTCTTGTTGTTTAATACATTTGGCCAAATCTCACGATATAAAAGACGAACCGCTATGCACAGGATATTTAAAACGTACAAAAGTGTATTGGCTACAACTAGACAGCAAATGCTAAGACTCTGCTCTTTAAACACACAAAACATTAGCATTTATAGACAGCGTTTCTTGAGTAAAGGAAACGCTGTACTTATTCAAACATCAGTTCTTTATTTACCCTTGCATTGCGAAGAAGTAGACGTCCGTCTTCAAACGGGGCGGCGCTTCATTCTATGGAGGCGGGGTGGAGCTATGAGGTTTGACTGACAATTTGAGGATCCAATGGCGTTATGAGGTTTAGTCACAAGCTCTTTTGAATGCTTTTCATTGGTTAAATATGTGTAAAACCCACAAACAGACATAACGATGACCAATAGCACTGATTTAAAATAATAACGAAATACAATTGAGATAAGAAGTTTTTGATAATTTTCCACGGCACACCCGACAACCTGTCACGGCACACTAGTGTGCCGCGGCACAGTGGTTGGGAAACACTGATCTATGGTATTAGTTGCACGTTATATATTATCGCACCTCATTGGTTCAACAGACTGAGACCCAGCAGAGTTTCACGAGTTCACACTTACATATAATGCACTGAATAAAGGTCATGCGTATTTGGCGTGCTGTCCAGGGAGAGGGCTCAGAGCTCGGTACTTACTCCCGAGCCCAGGGTACTCCCCCTGTCCGGGGAGAGGGGTCCGAGCTCTGCATTTAGCCTGGACCCAGAGCGTTCCCCCCAAAGATGCAATAAGCACGGGACAGCAGCCAGATACGTGCATTTATGACCCCCCCAAAAAGCAAGGCTTAATGTTAGAGGAGTGCTGGACGTCATTAATGATATGGTGGTATCTCAAAAGAGGAGTTGGCTTCTGCGGGAGCCTTCGCTGCTGGAAGGGGAGATAAAAGGCTCCTGCGGGAGTAGCTACTGCTGTGGCAGTAGGGAAGATACAGGAAAGGCTTCTGTGTGGGCATAAACTGTGGCAGCGTCTGAAAAAGAATGTGTCTTCTGCGGAAGCGGGCACTGCTGCAACATCTGGAAGAAAATGCGGCTTCTGCGGAAGCGGGCTCTGCTGCAGCATCTGGAACAGAAAGTGGCTTCTGCGGAAGCGGCCCTGCTGCAACATCTGGAAGAAAATGCGGCTTCTGCGGAAGCAGGCTCTGCTACGGCATCTGGAAGAAAATGCGGCTTCTGCGGAGGAGGGCTCTGCTGCGGCATCTGGAAGAGAATATGGCTTCTGCGGAAGCGGGCTCTGCTGCGGCATCTGGAAAGAGAATGTGGCTTCTATAGAAGCGGGCACTGCTGCAACATCTGAAAGAAAATGCGGCTTCTGCGGAAGCGTGCTCTGCTGCGGCATCTGGAAGAAAATGCGGCTTCTGCGAAAGCAGGTTCTGCTGCAGCATCTGGAACAGAAAGTGGCTTCTGCGAAAGCGGCCCTGCTGCAACATCTGGAAGAAAATGCAGCTTCTGCGGAAGCGGGCTCTGCTTCGGCATCTGGAAGAGAATATGGCTTCTGCAGAAGCGGGCTCTGCTGCGGCATCTGGAAAGAGAATGTGGCTTCTATAGAAGCGGGCACTGCTGCAACATCTGAAAGAAAATGCGGCTTCTGCGGAAGCGTGCTCTGCTGCGGCATCTGGAAGAAAATGCGGCTTCTGCGGAGGAGGGCTCTGCTGCGGCATCTGGAAGAGAATATGGCTTCTGCGGAAGCGGGCTCTGCTGCGGCATCTGGAAAGAGAATGTGGCTTCTATAGAAGCTGGCACTGCTGCAACATCTGAAAGAAAATGCGGCTTCTGCGGAAGCGTGCTCTGCTGCGGCATCTGGAAGAAAATGCGGCTTCTGCGGAGGCGGGCTCTGCTGCGGCATCTAAAAGTGATAAAATGGTAAAAGGCATGCGTTTTTCTCTTAACCACGCAAAAGGAAAACATATTGAAACAGCTAGCCAGCCAAGCGGCACATCGGCTGGTAACGTAGACACTTTGAGGGAGGTGCCTAGCAGTATGCACTTCATATATGAATTAAGTTGCAGGTTGCATTTGTTCAGTAATTGTTCATGTTATGGTTATTTAACAACAAATGACCTGCTTTTAGCGATTTTTACCTGAAAATTGTTTGGCAAGACTGGTGGCCTGTGCCGCTAGCGGAGGCAGCCTCGCGCTTGCGTCTAGAAACAGAAGTTAGGCCCGGCTGCATGCGGCGCTGCGGCCTGAAGAGCTGCGGTGAAGGCTGAGCCGAAGCGGGAAGCGAGTGAGGCTTTGCTGCGGTAAGAACTGGGCGCGGCCCAGGCTTGTTGAAGGCCTGCTTCTGCGACCCGCGGAGAACCGGGTTTTGTGTGGGACAATGGTGGTGTCAAGCGAGACGAGTTCGGGGCTTTGCTCGATCTATTGGCCTTGGCGACTGAAGTGGATTTAGGAGTGAGGTTGGCTGATTTGCAGGGTGATGAATAGATCGTACGAATCCGTTTGTTTATTCTCTGCGAGAACAGAGCGAATTAATCAGCGTTTGCTTCTGGATTAAATACTCACCACTTTCCGATCGGAGAAATTTATTGGCGCAGCCGAATGATACAAGGATGCCAGGGAAGGTGGAAGTTAGGCAGTGGAGGCGAGGTTAAGCCTCTGTGTCGGGGAAATGTTGTGGCTGGTCGAGCAGCGTGGCGGCTGCGATGGAGCCTGGGGCTCGGCGGCGATGACCGGTGGAGGAGGAGTGATCCTGGGGCCGGCAGATTTGCTGCAGAGGATCCGAAAATCTCGAGTATAGATCACGTTGTTTGGATGGGGAAAAATTGGGTCTGTGATATAATAGCAAAAGAGCAAATCGAACGCTGAAAGACTAGAACTGATGGAGGTAAGACTGCTTGATTATTTATAGGGATTCTCTCTCGAGCTGATTGGATAGATAGTGTGATTGCTGATGATGAATTGGCTGTGTTAATTATCTGCGCGTGCTCCTCCTGAAATTTGTTAATAAAACATCACTTCAAGACTCAGGTTATGAAACAGTGGTGATGCGTCATGCTGCAGTGTTTCTGGGTGCAAAACTCATCCAAATGCATTGCGGCATGATGCATGTCACCATTGTTGAGATTCATACACCGTTTCTTGATGTCTGTGTGTGCCGAAATGTTCAGTAATTCAAAGTAATTTGTGAACAATGTGTTTTAAAAATTACAGATAGAAAAACAAATCATCTGATTGAAACACTGCTGGACTTTATGCTGTTGAAGCACATTATTAAAGTCATTAATATGAAATTAATAGCATGGATTAGACTCTGGATGAGATCAGTTGATCTTTAACAAAAGCAAGTGACCAACACCATCTGATCACTTCGGTGGCCGAGAGAGCTCAATGCGCTGCAACTTCATGCAAATAGAAAAAGCACCAGCAAATCAAGAAAACATCTTCATCAGTTTGACAGCAGGTGCTGCAAATGCTCACAACACAAACAAATAAAGAAACACGCTGCAGATGTTTACAACACAACCAAATAAAGAACTTTATTTGCAGCGTGTTTCTTTATTTGTTTGTGTTGTGAGCATTTGCAGCGCATGTGTTGTCAAATTGATGAAGCAGTTCTTTTCATTTGCAGGTGTTTTTTTTTTTCTATTTGCAGTGCGTTGAGCTCTCTCAGCCATTGTAAATCACATTTTCTTTCACAGTGTTTGCCGTAACAAACATAGCTACAGCAACTAAACAAAAACTAACATTGAAAAGAATCAGTCAAACTGCCCAACTACTGATCAAAATAATGGTGACGTCAAACCAAACTATTATTTTCAATAAACCATCAACATCTAAACCTCTGTTAATCTCAATAAGATCTTTTGTAAATGTATGTCAGAAATAAAGTAAATGGTTTATAAGTGAAGCTGGTAATGCTGGTTTTGGAGTTATTTACGCTGGAGCTTGACATTAAACAAAGGTTGGGGTTTTCACTTTTGTAGGGTTTATACATAAATTATAATTTAATTTAGCTCAAAGGGAATCATTTATGATTTTATAGGGAATTTAAACAGAATCACTGTTTTGTGGCTGATCACTGAGTCGGCAGCGATTCACTGAACGAGCCGTATAACATTAATTCTGCACTGGATATTAAAATCCAAAATATAGTGAAAACAGTATTAATAAGCACAGTAACAAGATCGGCAGATTAAGACATTAACTTGTAAGCACAAAACACAAGATACTTCTCTTTTCAATATAAATAAGACTATTTATATAAAACTAAGACATAAACTAATCTAACACATGAACACACACATTCACACGTTGCAGAAAGAGAGAAAGGAGGAGTTTAGAGAATGAGAAAGTGAAATCCCAAGTTTATAGCAATATGTGCTATCACATAGACCTGAACAACCATCAATCACTTAATTAACCCTCGCATTGAGTTTCTCAATGAGGCTAAAATGTATATTAAATGCACCAGCTCAGTTAGAATCTGGAGTTGTTTTACTTGCGTTGCCTTTGTGTTAAGGGATTCCCTTCTGTCGTCGTCGTTGCAGGAAAGGGGTTTTCCCGAGTTGGTGATTGGCTGGAAGTTCAGTAGTCTTTGAAGTGATGTCTTGGGAAGCCAATGGTTGGGCGTTGGCTGAGGATGGTCTTGGAGTCAGTTGCTGGTTGAAGTTTGAAGCGGGTGCAGTCGGAGCTGGACTTTGCGGCAAACTTAACTTTTGAACACGAGACTCAACGGAAAGAAAAGAAACTACAGTAAAAGAATAAAATGAGTAACGAGACTAGGTGGTTTTTCCTCTCATCGTGGTGTTAGGTAGCAACTGGCCTGTAGGCCAGAGCACGCTCAAAGAGCGCTAAAACAGCGTCAAAACACGGTGGCGAGAAGAAGAGGAGAGAAGGACGAGAAGGGAAGAAGGGAAGAAGGGATGGTGTCCTGAGGTTTTAAACTCGGCTTCTGAACACATCTCATCTGGTGTCTTGACCAATTAGGTAGGCTATTATCTTAGCTAGGGTTGTTCCTTTCATCATAAATCAGTTTGTTATCTGGTCACATGGTCTGAATTTTACACGCTCTTGTAAAGTATAATTTTGGACATGATTTCTATAACCAGAATATGATACATTTGACACAGAATTCATTGAAAGAAACATTTCAAGCTAGAATTGTCAAACTCATACATACCAAACACGAATACCTTAAAGTCATTCAATAGTTATTAAAAAGACATACATAATATGTGCTTAAAACATGATAGTCTAATGTCTGGGTTACATACATAATATTGTGTTATGCCTAGCAATGTCCTTTTAGGATGGTTTTATGTGCATATGAAAAAGAAAGTCTCTGTGTAGTTCTGTGGAGACCAAAAGACATGTTCTTTGGACAGAGGAATTTCAGTCTGGTTCTTTGTCTTCTATGTGTGGGGGAAAAGTCAATCTAAAGAAGCTCGTGATTTCTCTCGTGGAACACATGTGATGGCCATCTCTTTGACCATTAATCTGAATTATTTACCCCAAATTTGACGATCTCCTTCCTGCGTTGGACTTATCAATAAGTGTTCTTTTGTCTTAATGTTGCAAACTGTTCTGTGAAAGAGGCTTGTTGGTAAGGCTTGCTCCAGACTCATGGCGCTTAGGAATCTGATTTATGATGTCCTGTTTTCTTGGGCCTCTCCGAAATTTCGGCTCCTCATGTTTCGAGCTTCTGATCGAATCTTAGTTTTGTATGACTCGTTCTGATCCTACACTTTCAACCAAAATTTGACTTCTGAGCAATATAAGTCCACATATTTATTTTTCTTTTCTATATCACAATGACGTTGTAATGTGTGTTTTTATGTCAGACCAGTAAAAGTGAAACTGTGAATCATATCCAGTTTCTTTCAGTCAATATCCCACATACATGTAATGTGTAAATTTATACTTTTGAAATGGATATAGCATAAAGTTTGTCATCTTGTTTATCAACAATGACACAAGGACATTTCATTCTAAGTTACAGGCTTTTGCAGGAAATCCATTGTGAGGTGCTGTTTGTACGAATTGTTTTGAGAAATACACTACTTTTTTTGCAAATATTAAGGATGATTCGAGAAATGCACCAAAGCGACTGAGAAAAACTCTAACTCTACACACAAGCATAAAATAATTATACACGCCAAACTACACACAGATGTGAAAAATGTAAAACACTACTCTTGTGTGTCTTTTGGTTGGTCAGAGTTCAGTGGAGTACACAGGAGTTTGTCATAGCACTCGCACATCCATGCATATGCACATATACACTGTAAATACAGTATGTATGACTGATGAATTTTACACAGTTATGCAACTGAACAATCAATACTGAACTAACTTGAGCTGTATAATGACACTATTGACTTGTTATAGTTGCTTTACAGCAGAATTTGAATTTGATGCTATTGTGAAGCTGCTGTGAAACAGTCTATATTGTAAAAAGCACTTTAGAAATAAGATAGCGGGACAGGGAAAATGGCTTTCTCTTTAGGTCAGTATGGCCGAGACAACTTGCTGACGTTTATTGTTGTAATTAAGACCCCATCATTTAAATTGTTGACTATTTGATCTTTAAGGCTTAATATTGCAAAATTGAAGACATTTTAAGACTTTAAACTGCACGAATGTTTAGCCAATCATTAGCCTACATATTCGGGTCTTTAGCGACCCAGATATATATCTATCATGGATGGATCTCTAACTGCTGCAATAGCATAAAACTCTCCTGATATTTAAAGAACAATTACAAAAGAATAAATAAAGCATACTTCCTTACCTTTCGAAACTTACAATGGTTCGATTTAAGCATCGCTGCCATCGTCAGAACGCATTTCCCCAGTAGGCTATACATTCAGCATCAGGCTCATATTCACAATCTCAACCATATTCTCAAAACTATAGTTTTCAACATTTTCAAAAACAACATTTTGATCGCTATTCACCACATCCATCATCAAAAGACAGTGACACTTATTATGTGCAGTAATTGCTCTGCAGTAAAGCCATTCAAGCCAGTTAGATTTTTGCAGATGATATTATTTGTTTTATGCCTGAGGTAATTATGAGTGAAAAATCACGTCATCATTATGTTTTAAACAGTGCCACTTTGAGAAAAACACTTATTGATTCTGCAGACATGTAATTTTTGTTTAATGTTTAATCATTCCTGCTGTTACGGAGCAGTCCGGCGACATGACAAAGAACGTTGATCCTGATTGGTCCTCTTGCGTGCATTCGAAGTACTGATTGGCCGATTCACAGATAGAACCTTATAGAACCAAGTTAGAGTTCTACTTAGTAGATAGAACCTTTTTGTTTTCTAAATAAAAAGTCCTACAATGTACACAACTTAAAAAAAACCATCACATAATGTAAATAAGTTGTCACAGAATAAGAATATGTGAATAACTTTTTGACAAAAGTGTCAGATAGAACCTTATAATTCCAAGGCGACGTTATGTTGGTGACATTTGGGTTTTATAATGAATTTTAGTGTCTAAGCAACTGAGAAAACTTTAATAAGAAAAGAGACTTACAAAAAAAAAAAAAAAAAGAACAACAACAACAAAAAAGTATATATGAGCAACAGTGATATTGATGCTTCTCAAATGATTAAAATTCCTATGTGTTTGGTTTTACTAACATTTCTCATTCTGCATGAAGCACTAACAAAATAAAATCTGAAAACCACTGATATGAGCTTCTGGGAGCTGAAAGTAAGAATTTCTTCTTTAAAACAACTGAAAAAAATTAATAAATTTAATATTAAGACGGTGGATTCATTAAGATTAACTGGAATTATAAACATTAAATTTGTTTCAATTCACAGGTACAAATATATCAGTGTCAGACTCAGCAAAATCAGTGTCAGAGGCCTGATAGAATAGAAATAGATAGATTTAAGATCAGAGTTTGGTTTGTTTTGGTTTGTTCTCTTTCAGCTCCGACACACGAACCAGTGAGAGAGCAGCAGCAGTTCACTATATTGTCATGTATATACATAATTATAAACACAGCTTATACCACCATTACAATAAATATTGCTCTATTTCTCTTGTTCATTAAACACACCAGAATACAACTTTTCATAACAGCAAATAAATCCTGTTCAGTTTAATACTGAATGGGTCACAACAACATTTCTGTAGAAAGCTTGCATGTTAGTCAGTGTGACATTCTGTGAAAACTTATTACAAGATTATCAACATTATGAAAAGATCTGACTGATCAACATTATTCTGAAGATCTGACCGCAGATTTCAGGAAGTCTTGAGTCTTTAACAGTCTGTGTCTTTAACCGTCTGTCATCATTCAGTCAGTATGGAGCTCAGTCAACTTCCTCTTGTGTTCTGTGAGTATTATTTTCTCTAAATGTATTTCAGTGGAATTGCTATTATATTATATAAATGATCAAGTGTTTTAGTGTTTCTAGATTTATGTATTTTCTTGCTACTCTCAGAGTTTCAGATCCAGCTCTAGTCCATGATATCTGAGTGAAGGATGAGTTCACTGTAAATAAAATGTGCCGTTAAATAACAGTAATTTACTGGCAGCAGAGTTGCCAGTAATGTACTGCTAATTTACAACCCTCTACCGTTAATTTACAGCTCTTCATTTTTACAGCATGTTACTGTTATACTACCATGGAAATGAACTCTGCTCCAAATGGTTCAAACAGTTTGAGTTTAAAATATTGGTATGGCATTAGTAATGTGAACTTATATCTTTTGAGTCCACTGAGAATAAATATTTCTCAGTATAAAACTGCAAACACCTTAAATAACTAAAAACATGTCTTTACTCAAATTGTTGCAGTTCATCATCAGCTATAATACACATGCATGTGTTGAAGAACTTAAAAAGATTATTGCTGCTTAAACAACTGCACAGTTACTGACTTTAAAAAATAAAGCAGCAGAACATCAGTGTTTGTGGCTCATCATTGACTGAAGCACAGGCTCTACTCTCCAGCACAACGGTGACCCACAAAACTATGTTAAACTAACAGATCTCTCTTGTACAAAAACACATTAATACAGTTCAGTTTAATATTTACTCTCCTTATAAGTTCATGACTTTGCATTACTGTTTTCTGTGGACCTTCACTAATATTTCAGTAAAAATAACTTTTTTCGTTTGGTTAATCTGACTGTTACATTTTACAGTAAATTGCTGTTTTTTAACTTCAGTTAATTTCAGTAGATTAACGGTAATCTACTGGCAGCACGGTTGCCAGTAAGTAACTGTTTTTCTACAGTTTGTTGCTGTAAATTAATTACAGTTTATTGCTGTTAAATTACGTTTCATGCTGGGTTTTTTCTTCTTACATCTTTAACCCTTTAAACCCCACAACAAAATCCTGAGTTTTAAATGAACACATAATGTGTGCACACTACAGAGTGTTAGAGTAACACTGAATCAGTGCTGAAGTTAACGAGATAATTCTGTGATTAATTAAGTGATGATTGTGCATTAATGATGAACAGCTGCTGTTAACAAGCAGAATCACTGAATGAAAGAGAAACACAAGAACTACAACTGACTTCAGCCACAGCCTTGGATGAAATCAACTAAAATAAAGACATTAAACCTCTCAAGATCTGATTAAACAGCTCCTAAATCAGCATTACTTCACAAATTACTAACCAGACTGATGCTATTTCTGTCAGACGTTCACAGAAATGCAAGTTGTTGTTGGGTTTTTTTTTAACTACCATGATGGAGATCATTGTTAGCTTTAGTTGGGCTCTTGAACCTTGACTTTTTAACATTAACTTTTTAACATTAACTTGCCTTTGGCTGTTGTAAACATGTGTTTTAAAGCACATTTGTTAAGGCAAAAAGAACCAAAGCAAAATCTGTAATATTGTTAGTTGTGTTTTGCTAATGACCTAACCATCATTAAGCATTGTTCATTAAGTATTGATTATTTTTTCTCTGCAGTGTCTCTTCTGTTACCAAAGTGATGATGTAATAACGGTCTGCTCATTATTTTGCTCTAGCTTACATAAGACTGTTAAAAACATTACTGACAATTAAAAAAAAAGAAGCTCTAAAGTGCTATGAAACACACACATCAAGAATCAGCGTATGAATCTCAACAGTGGTGACAATCAACCAAAATAAATAAACAGATAAACTCTGAACATCACAAAACATGCTATTAAAACTCAACACAAAAACAAAAGCAATTATAAAAGCAAATAGAAAGAATTAGAGAAAACAAGAGGACAATTTATTCATGCCGCAATGCATGCTGGGAGTCATGGGTGAGTTTTATACTGTGCTGGTACCCAGCATGCATTGCAGCATGAAGCTTTTGACTCACCATTGTTGAGATTCATATGCTGATTCTTGATGTCTGTGTGTGTCTAAACAATGCTGTAATATTGAAGATTTTGTGGGTTAGATGTTTTACAATTGTTCATAGTTTGAACATGAAACTAACAAAAAAATCCACACCACTTCATTAAAGACTGAATGAGACCAGAGAAGGATGTCGCTTCATGAGAAGTACAATCCAAAAACTTTTACTTACAAATTTGTTTGGCTTTTGTTTAATCTATGCTTTTTACAAACACAGTTACAACAAGCAAAAAATAATAAAAATCAAGCATTGAAAAGTCAAGGGTGAAGAGACCAACTAAAGCAAACACTGATTGCCATAATGGTGAGGTCACAAGAAACGTTTTCAATAAAGCATCTAAATGTCTATTAATTCTCAAATAATTTTTTATAGATATATGGCAGAAATAAAGTCAGACTGTAATGCGTGAAGTTGGTGATGCTGTTTGTGGAGTTGTTTAATCATCCTCTGCTGTTTTATTTCAGTTGATTTCATCTAAGGCTGTGGCTGTTTGTCAGTTGTAGTTTCATTTTTCTCTCCAGTGATTCTGCTTGTTCACAGCAGCTGCTCATCATTGGCTGAATTCACTCATTAGTGTTCATTCTCTCTGTCAGGTGGGCTATATTAGTAAACTCATGTAGGGAATAGTGAATGAGGGTGTAGGGTCTGGTTTGAAACACAGCCTCTGAGTGTCGACTCTGGGCGCTGTTACTTCACAGGACTGCAGAAGGCTACTTTCTGGAAAACAACAAATATTACCCAGAATTCATTGTTTTTTACGGGATTTTACTGTTGTAATGAAAAAACAGGATGTTACTGTCACAATATGGCTGTTTTTTTACAGCAAATTTTTACAGTGTACAGTTAGTGCTGTTTGTGAAAGAGAAATGCATTCTGTTGTGTTGTAGATCAGTGTTTGTTCAGTCAGTCAGTTTTGTGATGTGTAATGCTGTTGAATCAGTTCTGTTGGTTTGTTTTGCAGTTATTGTCGCTGTTGTCGTAATATTCACTAGTACACAGTTAGTAAGAGTTTGTCTTTATTCTTCTGCTCGTGATCAGACTGTTTCCTTCAAGTTCCCAAAACAGTTCTCTGCTGTGACCAAATCTATAAAATATGTTTTCATGTTCATCTAGACACATATACAGTCCCCACACAATATCTTAGTTTTTCTCTGTAATGTATGCACTTAATGTTTCAGCGCACTAGAGGGCGCTCAAGATTCCTCCCGTGTGTATGTTTTGTTATCAATGAAGAAAAAGGAGTTTTTCCAGAGTTCTCAGTAAATAAGAAGTGAGTTGACACTGCACCCGTCTCAGCGTATTATTCATGTTATATAACAGATAAGATATAACATATTGGCGACGAGGATTGTTTTTTTTTTTCGAACGCCTGAGTGTGAAGTGAAGGACCGACTGCTGAAAACATTGGATTGCATGACTGTAGTGAATTTGTGGAACAACACCTGACGAAATGGCTGTGTTTATCGGTCATATGGATTCCTTTGATGAGTCAGCCGAACAGTGGGCTACCTACATAGAAAGGTTTGAACAATTTGTTTCTGCAAATGACATTTCGGAAGAGAAACAAGTCGCGGTGTTGTTGAGTGTAATGGGCTCATCTACATACGGACTGCTGCGGAGTTTAGTTGCCCCGGAGAAACCGGGTGCGAAATCATACAATGACATTGTCGCTGTTTTGAAAGAACATTTTTCTCCGAAACCGATCGTGATTGCAGAATGATTTAGGTTTCATGGCCGCAGTCAGCACGAGACGGAGACAGTAGCACAGTATGTCGCAGTCCTGAAAAAGCTGAGTGAACACTGCGAGTTTGGGACACATTTACAAGATGCGTTGCGCGATCGTTTTGTGTGCGGGTTGAAAACGGAGTCCATACAGAAACGGCTACTCACGGAAGCGGCGCTCACGTTCCAAAAGGCAGTGGAGATTGCAGTGTCTATGGAAACGGCCACAAGAGAATCTCAACAGTTAAGTGGTTCTTTGAAAGTGCATGCATTGTCCTTGCAAGAAAAAGGGGGAAACAAGTGCTACCGTTGTGGAAGGACGAACCACAATGAGAGAGATTGCTATTTCAAAGACCAACAGTGCCACAACTGTGCTAAAAAAGGCCACATTTCCAGAGTGTGTAGAATTAAAGGGAAACACACGACGGAAAATGTAAAGGTAAAGTCAAAGTGGAGGAAAAATGTCCAACAGAGAAAGAAAGTGCATCAGATGGATGTGAAAGATTCATCAAGTGATGACACTACGGATACAGAGCTTGCACTTCATGTGATGACTAAGAAAGAGGAATTGTCACACATTTGTCTTAAACCAAAAGTAGAAGGAGAAATTATGGAAATGGAATTAGACACTGGAGCGGCTGTCTCTCTAATTTCAAGAGAACTTTACAACGCACAATTAGCTCATAAACCGCTGTACACAACCGATGTGATCCTGAAAACATATACAGGAGAAGTGGTGTCTCCAGTAGGGGTCATCGAAGTTAAAGTGAAAATGAACAAACAAAAGCGAAATTACCACTTTATGTCGTGGAAGGCGCCCACCTCTATTCGGCAGAGAGTGGCTCAAGAAAATCAGGCTGAACTGGCGTGAAATTAAGAGTGTGAAAAAGGATGCACTTGAGACCGTGCTATCAAAGCACAAAAATGTTTTCAGGAAAGGATTGGGCTTGTTAAAAGGTATCGAAGCCACAGTGTTACTAAAGCCGCAGTCCCAGCCACGATTTTGCCAAGCGCGCAATGTCCCCTATGCTTTGAAGCCAAAAGTTGAGGCTGAGATAAATCGATTATTGGAGCTGGGGGTCATCTCCCCTGTCACATGCAGCGATTGGGCCACACCGATTGTGCCAGTTGTAAAAAGGAATGGGGATGTGAGGATTTGTGGAGATTTTAAGGTAACAGTGAATCCTGCCCTTTGTGTTGAGCACTACCCAATCCCACGAATAGAGGATTTATTCGCATCATTAGCAGGGGGCCAGCGCTTCACTAAATTAGATCTTTCTAATGCATACCTACAAGTTCCTGTGAAGGAAAACTCACGTAAGTGCCTCACAATCACCACATCAAAGGGGCTGTTCTGTTACAATCGGTTGCCTTTTGGGATTGCATCGGCACCAGCAATTTTCCAAAGGGCAATGGATCAGATTTTACAAGGCCTCCCTAACGTACACTGCTACCTAGACGATATATTAGTGACTGGGTCAGATGATGAGCAACATCTTAAAAATGTGGACGCAGTCCTCAGTCGTCTGGATGAATTTGGGTTATGTGTCCAGCGTGAGAAGTGTGAGTTCTTTAAAGATTCGCTGGAGTACTTGGGGCATATCATTGATGCTCAGGGTCTTCATAAATCACCTGAAAAGGTCAGGGCAATCATGGATGCACCTGCACCAAAGGACGCCACACAACGCGTCGTTCATTTCTGGGACTTTTAAATTATTACAGTCGATTTATCCCTAATCTGGCGTCAGTGTTAGCCCCTCTCAATGCTCTGCTGTGCAAGGGAAAACAGTGGCTGTGGTCTAAGGAGTGTGACGATGCTTTCGACAAGGCTAAAAACTTGTTACTGTCACAGAGTGTCTTGACACATTACAATCCACAGTTACCAATCAGACTGGCCTGCGATGCATCACCGTACGGTGTTGGTGCCGTCATCTCACACGTCCTTCCAGAGGGACAGGAAAAACCGATTGCCTTTGCCTCAAGAACACTGAGCAAAGCAGAGCAAAATTATGCTCAAATTGAAAGAGAGGCACTTGGTATTGTTTTTGGAGTACGGAAATTTTACCAATACCTGTACGGGCGGAAGTTTACATTGCTCACAGATCACCGTCCGCTTACGACCATCTTCAGTCCAACAAAAGCCATTCCATCCATGGCTGTGGCTCGGTTGCAGCGCTGGGCTTTGTTGTTGGCAGCCTATGATTACGACATTCAGTACAGAGATGGTGCACACCACTGCAATGCGGATGGGTTATCACGATTACCCCTGCCAACTGCATCCCAAGTTAAGCTGGATACTGTGGAGTTACTTCAAGTAAAACAGCTGGATTCCCTACCAGTGTTGTGTGCAGATGTCTGTAAGGAGACAAGGGCTGACTCCATCCTGTCACAAGTAATGGAGATGGTGGCAACTGGACATTTTCCAACTGTCACAAATGTGAATAACATGCTCACCCCATATGTGAACAGGAAGGATGAGTTGACTACCCAACAAGGTTGCATCATGTGGGGTTGGAGAGTGGTTATCCCTCCTAAGCTGAGATCCAGGGTGCTGGCAGAACTACATACAGGACATCCGGGTGTTGTCAGGATGAAGGCAGTTGCACGTAGTTATGTCTGGTGGCCAGGTATTGATGCTCAAGTCGAGCAGTTGTCAAAGAACTGTCAGTCCTGCCAACAGACACTAAAAGCTCCTGGACCCTCACCCTTGCACCCGTGGAAATGGCCAGAAGCCCCGTGGCAACGCATACATGTGGACTTCGCAGGCCCATTGGAAGGACACATGTATCTGGTAGTAGTGGATGCTCACTCCAAGTGGCCCGAAGTGTGTGTGATGGATTCAACTACATCTACTAAGACCATTCAGGTGCTGAGGACACTGTTTAGTCATTATGGACTCCCAGAAGTTCTGGTTAGTGATAACGGACCTCAGTTCACCTCCGAGGAGTTCCAGACATTTCTCAAGGCCAATGGAGTGACACACACACGTTCTGCACTTTTTCACCCAGCTACGAATGGCTTGGCGGAACGCATGGTTCAGACAGTAAAGAGGGCTTTACGTTGTTCAAAAGGATCAACTTCCATTCAACAAAGGTTGGACACCTTTCTACTGGCGTACCGAAACACCCCGCACGCCACCACAAAGGAGTCACCTGCTATGTTGTTTCTACATCGTAGATTGCGATCTCGCTTTGATCTGTTGAAACCGAATGTTGCCTCTGTGGTTGAAAAAGCTCAAGGTAAACTGTGCCAGCGACGTCAAGTGCACGCTAAAGACAGAACATTTGCAGTGGGTGACAGGGTATTAGTTTGGGATTACCGGAGAGGAAAGAAGTGGATGCCTGGTGTGGTGTCAGCAAAGACAGGCCCAGTACAGCTGGTATAAAGACGGTTCATTTGTTTTTGTCAGTGAACGACAGGAACACAAATTCAGTTCTGTTACTGAGTCTGATGCAGGTAAATACTTCTGTTATGGAGCAGAGAGAGAAGGATCACACATCAGTGATGAAGTTACACTGACAGTATCAGGTGAGTTTGATCATCTCCCAGTCAACACGTGAGATCACACCATTCTCATACAATGATCCTCACAGTGTGAGTAATATATGAGCTCATTGTGAACTAAAAAGATGAGCGGGGTTCTTATTTCTGTCAGACATCTACAAAAGCGCTTATTGAGAATTAACAGAGATTTATATGATGATGTTTTATTGTTTTGTTTGACATTACCATCGTGGTGAGTGGTATTTGCTTTAGTTGGGCTCTTGACCCTTGACTTTACAGAATTATATCTTTTGGGGCTGTTATAACTGTGTTTGTAAAGCATATTTGTTATGGCAAGGAAAACCAAAAAGAGACTGCAACCAGGTGATATTGGTTTGTTACTGACGATAACTGATGAAGACTTCAGTATGCAGTCTTTGTGAGGAGTTATTAATTTAAAGTTTTTAATAATAGCTCTGTGGTTATACAATATAGGACCCAGCAGTGTCATAATCGTTTATGAAGAATATTAAAAGCATGATAAGACAAACATTTTGAACTACTGTGTCATTTAAACACAAAGAGAGATATCAAGAATCAGTGTATCAAACACTGTTATGTGTTTGATACACTGTAAACAATCAAAAGCGTTATGCTGCAATGCATGCTGGGTACCTAGTCTCTGTGCAGTGAGTGCACTTTGACCTTACATTGTGACCATAGTATGAGCACACAGTGAGGGCGCTGTGAGGTTACACTTTTAGCTCACTGTTACCTCACATTGTGATCTCATCACGAGTATCCTGTGAGCTCATGGTGACATCACTGTGATATCAAATTGTTGACTGGGCTCTTCACATTCACACACAAGTTTAACATGTTATTAATGAGTGATTTCTCAGCTTCAGATCCCAGAGCAGTTTTAAGTGTTTCTCCACAGACGTGGTTGACTGAAGGAGATCCAGTGACTCTGATCTGTGAGGTTAACGGCTCCTCTACAGGCTGGACATTCAGCTGGTTCACTGATACTGGTTCATCAGGTAAGATATAGTGTGCTTCAGTAACATCTGAATAAACTGGTTTCATAAAAAAATAATATAGAGATTAAAAATATTTAATCAATCTGAATACTCTGATTACACCAACAAAGGTCATTTATAAGACTCATGTATAAATGTCTGCTCATTTCTTGAGGTAACTGCACATTTTCACTTTATACAGACAGCAGATATCGTTATGATCTGCTCTCAGACAGCAGCAGAGGAGCTGGAGGAAACTACACTGTCAGTTCTGCTGCTCTAAAACACACAGGAGTTTATGTGTGCAGAGCAAAGAGAGGAGAACCAGCCTATAACACAACCATCAGCAACAAACAGCCACTTTGGGTCACTGGTGAGTTCAGACTGAACAGAATGAATGAAACACTCTGAAATTTTCTATCTTTTTAGAGCTTGATGTGTCTGGAAATTTTATCCTGTCATAATATACAGCTACTTTTTAATGGTGTGAATGGAGAGAGATGCTTCTGCTGTCAGGTGTAGTTACTGAATCTAGTAGCAGGGCCTAAATAGACCAAACTAACCAGCAACATGTTGATTCCTGGGTTTGCTGCAAAAATGTAAAACGTTTAATTCTAATCGTCATGAAAAACTAAAATATAACTACTGTGGCACAAAAGTGTTTCTTACATAAGTGGACTTGAGGGAAAATAATCAAATAGGTGTAATACAAATTTATAATCTGACATATTTAATAAATAGTGTTTTCATTATTAAATTAATTTTTAATTTTTATGTCATTGACCAGATCTTGATTCTAGGATGCACTTTACCAGCAACACAGGACACTCAATGTGCACATCAGCACATTTTATAGGATGAACCATATAAACACTTAATCAATCATTTTACAGTTTGATTAGCATCTGCCTAATAATTATATCCACAAAATAATCTGTAATTAATCAAATAAAACCGTTAGATGATAAAATGGTCAAATGACTGGCAGCAACAGCTGCCAAACAAAAAACATAAAATTAAAGTAAAATATCCTTATTTAAATAATCTGACAAGCACTGTTATTTTACAGGTATTTCCTGAATTTTTATGATCAAACACCTTCACTGAAAAACAAAAGACAAAAACGGTCAAATGACTGGCAGCACAGGGTGCCAAACTAAAACCTTAAAATTAAAGTAAAATCTTCTTATTTAAACAAGCTGACAACACTGTTAATTTACAGAAATTTCATAAATTATTACGATCAAACACCTTCACTGTAAAATTAACTAATTAATTAATTAAACGTCACAACTGGCAGCAACAGAACATTAAACACTAACACTTACTAAACGATTATCTCCGCAATGGTGACTTCAAACTTGATTATTTTCAATAAAACATCAACATCTAAACCTCTGTTAATTCTCAATAAGAAGTTTTGTATGAAATAAATAAATTCAGACTGGTTTGTAATAAGTGAAGATGCTGAGATCTAGAGAGATCTGTTAGTGTTTAATGTTCTGTTGTTTTTATATAAAAGCAGTAACTGTGGAGCTGTTGATGTAGTGGTCGTTATTAGTTTTTACACGTATGCTGTTGTTAGATGATGGTTAACTGTAAAAAAAAGTTGCACAGAGAATGTTTCACAATTGTAATCCAGACAATATCTGTAAAGTAAAAAAAAAAATAGGATCTTGTACCTTCATTTTACAGTTTTTGTTTGGCAGTTGCTTCTGCCATTCATTGACCATTTTTTTTAAAAACGTTCTTTAACCGTTATTTCCATTAATGGCAAACGTTTGGTACCCTGTGCTGCCAAGCATTTCGCTGTTTTTTTTTACTTTAAATTTTTTTACAGTGCAGTGTTGGGCAAGCTACTTGGAAAATGTAGTGAGCTAAGCTAACAGTTACTCTTCTTTAAATGAAGCTTCACTACACTAAAGCTACAACCCTGGGAAATGTAGCAAGCTAAGCTACGGCAACATGGCAAAAGTAGTTTACTACATCCAAGCTATTTAAAAAAAAAAAAAAAAAAATTCTATTGAACCAACATCATACCAAGTCAATGCTCTCTCAGTGATCAATAAAACTGTCAGTCAAGCAGATAGACATAATAGTTCAGATTAATTGTTTATTCAACAGCTGTTCCAAACCAGTTTGGCAACATAATCAGTATCAAATACAGGGCCGGACTGACCTCAAATTGTGACATAGGCAAAATAAATTTTTGCTGTCGGCCGGAAACCTCCTGGTAGTTGGTATTGTGGCTTTATTGTATACAGATACATTTATATACATGGTAACACTTCACAATAAGGTTCAGTTAACATGAACTAAGAATGAACAATACTAGTAGTATATAAGGAGTACACAGTGACAAAAATGATTTATTTATGGCTTTTCCCCCTCCCCCACACGGCCCACCCACATAGCGACCACCCAGGTCGTGTTGACCCCTTGACCCCGTTAATGCGATCCAGATGTGAGGATTGGAATGCGTGAAATTCCTACATCATCCGGGGATGAGATATGTTGTTTGTACAAGTGTAAAACCATAAATGAGCTGTCGGGTAATGTTTTGAAGATTTTATGCTCATCCGGTGGGGGTTTGCCCATCTGTGGACCACGTGGCGGTTGCATTCCGAGGCCTGGTGTATTATGGACTCTCCCTCTATGGGAGATGTATGTAAAAGGATGAACAGAATAAATTTTAACAGGTCAGTTTTAAGACAGACAATAAAGAAATAAACCCTCTTACATTTTTCCTCAAGAGAAAAATATTTCCTCCTCTTGCGAGCATCACCATTCTTCGAACGAGAGGTTTACAAAAAGTGTTTAGTTGTAAAAAGTTCTCTGTCTCCACCCTCATGCTCTTTCTCTCTCGCTCTCTATATCTCTGGGGTCCTTGAGAAAAAGATATTGAATTTAAGGGTAAAAGCAGAATAAATAAACAATTTTAACAGGTCAGTTTTAAGACACAAGCCCTTGCTCACACATATATTCTGTTGGTTGTATAAAAAGAATTTAAATAAAATAGGCAACATGACTAATAATGAGAAGGGATAAAAATTTTTTAGTTTAACAAATAAAATGGTCTTACATTCTTCATGGAGAATCACGTCTTCATGGTATACCAGTCGGCCTCAAATGAACTGATTACACAAATTGTGTTTAGTTTAAACATGATTTACATGATCGCTTATCTAATCCCGGCTCGGAAGGGCTTCAAAACTTTAATGATTTATCTAAAATGACAACTAGTCACCCCTTTATGCTACGAATTTGACGTTGGTTGCTATTCTCTCTCTCTCTCTCTCTCCTCTCTTTCTCTCTCTCTCACATGAACGCTTGCGCATTCAATCGTCCCGAGTCGTAGGCTATTCTCTTCTTTTAAATGAAAATAAATAAAAAATCCCCAATGGTGATACATATATATGACAACATGCTACAAAGGCAATTCATTCATCATACATTTTAAACACATATTCAACATTTAAGGTGATTGAACTTATAAAACGCATCATTCTCGTCTTTTAAAGAAGGTGGCATCACTGTGATTACATGTAACATACTATATTAAAAATAAACATTTACAATAGCCAGGCTAGGTGACAATAAAATGTCTTACATTTTTCTGTGAACAATGATGTCCATACTGGGAATTAAAGATTTCCAAAATAAAAGAAATAAAATAAAAAAGTTTAAGTTATAAACATTATTAAATATTAACAAAACTCACAGTTCCTCTTTGGGGTAATCTCCAATGTGAAACTGAGGGTCTGCCTCAGACCCTGGCAGCCAAGGGAGGGTGAGGGTCGAGTTACAGACCAGATGATCTGAGATGTTAGTCTGCTAACCTTTTCTCTAAGAGAGAGTTTCCCTACTTCAGCTGATGTCGGTGACTCTTATTTCAACTAAAGAATAGTTTATATTAGATTTATTCCACATTAAACACTTCAGCATCTTTAAAAGGTTCTTATTTTAAGTATCGTCTCCAATGTTTTAATCCCCTCACACATGCTATAAAACATTTTGCCAAAGTCTTTCTGTATGTTTTAAAAAAATAAACTAGCGATATTTTAAAAAGTTCCATATGTGAAGGCGTCTGGGTGTTTGTCACAGCGTTGACGTATCTTCCATCAAACACGGAGCGGTGATTCCTTATTTAAGTTTTATTTTTAGAAAATTTTATATTTAACTTATTTCAAGGCATATTACTGCTTAAAAAGCAAAATAAAAAATAAAAAAGCGGCCATATCTTAGAGTATTAGCATACTAGGGTGAGCCTGTGATCTAGTTCTACACTTATATAGTTGTATATGGTCGTACTTTTCTGAACGTTCTTTATCAGCAGGGTACCCTTAGCTGAAAATATACTATTGGTTGTCTACTAAGAAACATATGTAGACAGACCATATGATGATGTAACATCTTGCCTGATGGTCATGTGATTTGAAGGGTCACGTCTTTGAAGAGCGAGTTTATGGCTTTTGCAGGCACCAATCTTTCTACCCATAACATTCCAGCTCATTTAAAATGTTTGTTTAAGTCAACTACAGACATGTGAAAAGTCTTTACAAAATCGTCCATGTCACCATGGCACACATTCTTCGGAGTTCAAGTCAAGTTCAAGTCAAGTTGAGCTTTATTGTCATTCCGCTACATGCGGGGGCATACAGTGGAACGAAATGTCGTGCCTCACAGGACCACGGTGCTACATAAATACAGGCATACAACAATGGAGTAAGACAATATAAACCTATACACAACTATCCTACTGATAGATTTTGACTATAAATATAAATATACTATCTATAAAAAAGTACCTATACAAACTAAAAAATACAAACTATACAAACTATACGAATGCTTCAGATAAGTACTGTACATGTGCAAGGAGAAACATTGAGTTCAAGCAGCTGGCTGGGGAACAGTGCAGGATGATTTGTAGTGCATGAGCATGTAAACATACATATATTACGGAGTTCTTTTTGTGGGATTTGTGTACACACAGCAGTGTGTGTGAAAAGTGACTAGTGCGCATAGAGGAGGAGAGTGTGCTACTACAGGTGGTTTGTACAGGCCCACTCACCTGTGTGTAGCACACTTGAATTGCACGTTACATGTTACAGGAGGTAGGGGTTTGTATGGGGGTTCAGAGAGGGGCGGGGTGATTTGAGTTCAGGGCTCTCACAGCCTGGGGAAAAAGCTGTTGAGCAGTCTGGCAGAGCGGGCTCTGATGCTCGGTACCGTCTTCCTGATGGTAGGAGCTGGAAGAGACTGTGGGAGGGTGTGTGGAGTCCTTCACGATACTATTGGCTTTGCTGGAGCATCGTGTGAGGAAAATATCCAGGATGGAGGGAGAGGGGCACCGATGATCCTTGCAGCGGTGTTCACTGTCCGTTGTAGGGTCTTGCGGTCTGCTGCAGTACAGTTCCGTACCAGACAGTGATGCAGCTGGTCAGCACACTCTCAATGGTGCCCCTGTAGAAAGTGGTGAGGATGGGTGGAGGAGACTTGCTCTTTTCAGCCGGCGGAGGAAGTGTAGGCGCTGTTGTGCCTTCTTGGAGAGTGACATGGTGTTGGTGGACCAGGTGAGATCCTCTGTGATGTGCACCCCCAGGAATTTAGTGCTGCTGACTCTCTCCACAGGCGAGCTGTCGATGGTCAGTGGGGGGTGATCACCGGAGTTTCTCCTGAAGTCCATCACAACCTCCTTTGTCTTACTCACATTGAGGGACAGGTTGTTAGTGCCACACCATTCAGCCAGCTGTGCCACTTCCTCTCTGTAGTGCGTTTCATCGTTGTTGCTGATGAGGCCTACCACTGTTGTGTCATCAGCGAACTTGATGATGTGGTTGGAGCTGGACTTGGCAGTGCAGTCGTGGGTCAGCAGCGTGAAGAGCAGCGGGCTGAGCACACAGCCTTGTGGGGCACCTGTGTTCAGTGTGGTAGTGCTCGAGGTGTTGTGGCCGACACGGACTGACTGAGGTCTTCCGGTTAGAAAGTCCAGGATCCAATTGCAGAGGGAATTGTTAAGGCCCAGCAGGTTGAGTTTATTTATGAGCTGTTGTGGGATTATTGTGTTGAATGCTGAGCTGAAGTCAATGAACAGCATTCTAACGTAGAGTCTTTATTTTCTAGGTGGGTAAGAGCCAGGTGGAGAGTGGAGGAAATTGCATTGTCCGTAGAGCGGTTCGGACGGTATGCAAACTGGAGCGGATCGAGTGTGTTGGGGAGGCTGGTTTTGATGTTGTGCATGACTAACCTCTCAAAGCACTTCATTATGATTGAGTCAGTGCTATGGGACGGTAGTCATTTAGACAGGACACAGGTGATTTCTTTGGTACCGGTATGATTGTTGTGGATTTGAGACATGTGGGGACGACTGCCTGGCTCAGCGAGGTGTTGAAGATATCTGTTAGGACATCTGTCAGCTGTGCAGCGCAGTCTTTCAGTACACGGCCAGGTATGTTGTCGGGACCCGCAGCCTTGCGTGGGTTGATCCTAGATAGGGACTTCCTTACGTCGGCTGGAGACAGACAGAGCGCCTGGTCGTTGGGAGGTGTGGGCAGTTTTTGTGCAGGTGTGTCATTCAGCATTTCAAACCGTGAGTAAAAGTGGTTGAGTGTATCTGGGAGGGATGTGTCGTCATCACAGGCCTGTGGTGGGGGCTTGTAGTCTGTGATGGTCTGAATAGCTTGCCACAGGCTCCGTGTGTCACTGCTGTCTGTGAAGTGATTGTTGATTTTTTGAGCGTATGACCGTTTTGCATTTTTGATGCTGCGGGACAGATTGGCTCTTGCTGTTTTGAGGGCTGCTTTATCTCCTGATCTGAATGCTTCATCTCTGGTCTTTAGCAGCCCACGAACCTCTGCTGTCATCCATGGCTTCTGGTTGGCGCGTGTGGTGATGGTCTTGGTGACTGTCACATCATCAGTGCACTTTTGGATGTAAGCAGTCACAGTTTCAGTGTACTCCTGCAGGTCTGTGTGGTTGTTGTAGGTGGCCGCCTCTTTAAACATGTTCCAGTCTGTGTCCTGGAAGCAGTCCTGCAGTGCTGAGGTGGCATTGTCTGGCCATACCTTGATCTGTTTGTGAACCGGTTTGGCCAGTTTCAGAAGTGGTCTGTATGCTGGGATTAGCATAACAGAGATGTGGTCTGAGTACCCGAGGTGGGGGCGGGGTTCAGCTTTGTATGCGCTCTTAACTGTTGTGTAAACAAAGTCCAGTGTGTTATTTCCCCTTGTTGCAAAGTTCACATGTTGGTAGAACTTTGGCAAAACTGTAAACTTGTATTACAACTTCATTCAAGTTGTAAACTACCCTTGAATGAATCGGCACATGTGAGGAACACCTTATGCGGAGCAATGGGTCCCTGAGGGTATTTAATTACGCTTTAAAAGCACAGAACAAGCTAAATGAATGTCCGACGGTATGAAAATACCTGCACCGTTAAAACCTATCTACAATATGTATTAAACATATTGTGACACGTGTCCCGAGCCGTCATCAGCGTCGCCCTGGAAACAAAGGGTGCACACCTGCACCACGCATCACCGGCAGACCGGTCACACCTGGAGCTCATCAGACACCGCCCTTTATAAGCCACCTTTCACGCACACTCTGGTGAGTTCCAAGGAAGTCTCCACAACTAATGTTGTTCTCTCTCCTCCCTACCAGAAGACAGCGGGTGACCGGTCCTGCCGATCCACGGAGCACCACACCGACCCACTACTTGGAAGGCACACGAGGATTAAGCGGGAACACTACACGGAGCACCACACCACGAACTCACAATACTGCACGAATAAATCCACCCTCCGGGGTTTTTCTTGACGTCAACAGTCTCGTTATCGTGTGTGATTCCTCACCCCCGCCACACTGGTGGAGAATGCAGAATTCCGCTGCCCGATCCCCGCGTGCGGGCGACCCAGCTTCTCCCTAAGAAGACTGTCCACGACGACGTAGAACACTTCCTCCAAATGTTCGAGGCCGTCGCGCTCCGGGAGGATTGGCCGCAAGAGGAATGGGCCCGGGTTATCGCTCCCCTTCTGACCGGAGAGGCGCAGCGAGCCTACTTCGCGTTATCCCCGGAGTCCTGGCTAGAGTGGGCCTGTCCCCTATCCGAGCGGCCCAACTGTTCCAGGACTGGGAGTACAAGCCCCGCCTACCGGCCCACGCCCAGGCAGCCGAGCTCTCGCGTCTGGCTCGACATTGGCTCCTCGTCGGTAACCCCACGGCCAATCAAGTCGCCGAAAGGGTCGTCGTGGACAGGCTTCTCCGAGCTCTACCCCGCCCCCTTCGGCAAGCCGCTGGGATGCGCAACCCCCTTACCATCGGGGAAGTCGTCAAGGCCATCGAACTCGCGGATGCCACCCTTCACCGAGAGGCGGGGGAGCGAGTGCCGCCTTTTCCCCGGAGGGTGGTCCAGGAGCGACGCACGCCGGAGGGCACCCCGCGACCGGTAAACAGGCCAGCGGTTCCCGGCCCCCAGGATGAGCCCATGCCCACCGAACCGCCCCGCTCTCCAAACCGGGCCTGGCTGACAGGCTGCTCCCTACACCAGGACCCGCCCCTCGCCGCCCCACAGACGGAGGTACGGATTAACGGACGTCCATTCCCCGCCCTCCTGGACTCAGGCAGCGCCATAAGCCTCGTCCAACCGGCCGTCCTTCCCTCGCAGGCCGAGTCCAAGGCCCTCCTGTCCGTAACCTGCGTCCATGGGGACATGCGGCAGATACCCGCGCGGCGGATCAACATCTCGGCGGCCCATGGAACCTGGCCAGTGGAAGTGGGAATTCTAAAGGACCTGCCGGTCCCCGTCCTCCTCGGGAGAGACTGGCCGGGTTTCGAACGGCTCCTTACCGCCGCCAGCCAGCCAGCCTGTCAGCCCGGCCTGGAACCGCCGTCGCCGAAAACCCAGACGCAGTCCCCGCCGTCGCCCCGTGTTGCTGGCATCCGACAGCGCCCGAGATGGTGAGTCCCCCTCTCAAAGTAGGATCCTCAAAGGGGATCGTTCGCAAAGGAGCAGCACGGGGATGACCGCCTGAAGCACTGTTGGACGCAAGTGCGGGTAATCGAGGGGAAAGAGGTCCTGCCAGCGCCGCACCCGATCCCCCACTTCCGCATCCAAAATGGCCTGCTTTACTGTGTCGCTCAGCGGAGGGGGGAGGAAAAATCGCTGTTGGTAGTGCCGAAAGCCAAAACAGAGGTCATGATGGAACTAGTCCACGCCCACCCGATGGCAGGCCACCTCGGAGTGCAGAATACCACCCAACGCATCAGGGACCGTTTCCATTGGCCAGGCCTGGAGGCCGATGTGAGGCGCTTCTGTCAAGCTTGCCCGACTTGCCAACGGACCTCACCGAGGACTCCTCCCCCCAGCCCGCTGATTCCGCTACCCATCATCGAGGTGCCCTTCGAGCGCATCGGGATGGACCTGATAGGGCCGTTGCCGAAGTCCGCCCGTGGCCATGAACACATCCTGGTGATTGTCGACTATGCCACCCGGTACCCAGAGGCAATCCCCCTTCGTAAGGCCACCTCCAAGGCCATCGCCCAGGAGCTGTTCCTCTTGAGTAGCCGAGTCGGCATCCCAGCGGAGATACTGACTGACCAAGGCACGCCGTTCATGTCCCGGCTAATGGTGGACCTCTGTCGCCTCCTGAAGGTCAAACCACCGTTTACCATCCCCAGACGGACGGCTTGGTAGAGAGATTCAACCAAACCCTCAAGCAAATGCTTCGCCGCGTGGCTGCCGAGAACAAGCGCGACTGGGACCGGATGCTCCCTTACGTGCTATTCGGGATCCGGGAGGTTCCCCAGGCCTCCACCGGGTTTACCCCTTCGAGTTGCTGTTCGGCCGCCAGCCTCGAGGACTCCTGGACATTGCGAGGGAAGCCTGGGAGCAACAGCCAGCCGCCTTCCGATCCACGATCGAGCATGTGTGCGACATGAGGGAGAGGATCGACAGAGTGATGCCGTTAGTCCGGGAACACCTCACCAAGGCCCAACAAGCCCAGCAACGTCACTACAACCGGGCAGCCCAACCACGGGAGTTTCAGCCGGGGGACCATGTGATGGTGTTGGTCCCCTCAGCCGCTTGCAAGTTCCTGGCCACCTGGCAGGGGTCGTACACCGTCACCAAATGAGTTGGGCCAGTCACCTATCGGGTACGTCAGCCTGGCCGCCGACGAGAGGAGCAACTCTATCATGTCAATCTCTTGAAACGGTGGGTTGGGAGCCGGGCTCAACTGTCGGCCCTTGCCACCTCAGACCCCGTGGTTGTCGACGTCAACCCCCATCTCTCGGCTGCCCAGAAGACGGAGCTGCAACATCTGGTCAGTCAGTTCTCCGATTTGTTCTCCCCCCTGCCCGGGCGGACCAACGTCCTCCACCACGACATCCGCGCCCGACTGGGACCATCGTGAGGCAGCGGCCCTGCGGTTCATCTCGACGCTCGACCTCACAAAGGGATATTGGCAGGTGCCGCTAACCGAGTCCGCAAAACCTAAGACCGCCTTTTCGACCCCTAGTGGCAACAGGCAGTACCGGGTTCTCCCCTTCGGCCTACACGGGGCCCCAGCCACCTTCCAACGGCTGATGGATGTCCTAATACGGCCCCACCAGGCCTACGCAGCGGCCTATTTGGATGATGTCATCATACACGCGGAAAGCTGGGAGGAACACCTCGAACGGTTGCGGAGGGTGTCGCTTCTCTCGGTCACTGAAGCCCTGCGAATTGCAAAAGCTGATTCCAAATCATCAGTCCTCATTCTGCTGGATCTATCTGCCGCTTTTGACACTGTCAATCATCAGATACTAATGTCCACCCTCTCATCACTGGGCATCACTGGCATTCCACTTCGCTGGTTTGAATCCTATCTCACTGGTAGGTCTTTCAGGGTGACCTGGAGAGGGGAGGTATCCAAAGCACATATACTGGTCACTGCAGTTCCTCAGGGATCAGTTCTTGGGCCCCTCCTCTTCTCCACATACACTACATCACTGGGTCCCATCATACAGGCACATGGATTCTCATACCATTGCTACGCTGATGACACACAGCTCTACCTCTCTTTTCAACCAGATGATCCAACGGTAGCTGCAAGGATCTCAGGTTGCCTGGCGGACATCTCGGCATGGATGAAAGAACATCACCTGCAGCTCAACCTGGCAAAGACTGAGCTTCTTGTCCTCCCTGCCACTCCGACTCTACAGCATGACTTCACGATCCAGTTAGGTTCATCAACAATAACCCCATCAACTTCGGTCAGAAATCTTGGTGTAATCTTTGATGATCAGCTGACCTTCAAAAAGACCACATTGCAAAGACTGGTCGATCTTGCAGGTTTGCACTATATAACATCAGAAAGATCAGGCCCTTTCTGACAGAGCATGCTGCACAACTTCTTGTCCAGGCCCTTGTCATTTCTAGGCTGGACTATTGCAATGCTCTTCTGGCTGGACTTCCGTCTAACACAGTCAAACCTCTACAAATGATTCAGAATGCAGCGGCACGACTGGTCTTCAACGAACCCAAAAGAGCCCATGTTACACCTCTCTTTATCTCCCTGCACTGGCTACCAGTCGCGGCTCGCATCAAGTTCAAGACACTGATGCTTGCATATAGAACAACCACTGGCTCAGCACCCGTTTACTTGCACTCTCTATTAACAAACTACATCCCCTCCAGAAATCTGAGATCTGCGAGTGAGCGACGCCTCGTGGTACCATCACAGAGAGGCTCAAAATCACTCTCCAGAACATTCTCGTTCACCATTCCTGGCTGGTGGAACGATCTTCCCACCCCTATCCGGAATACTGGATCCCTGTCAATCTTCAAGCAACAACTGAAAACTCATCTCTTTCGACAGCACTTGACTTCATCCTAAACTTAAAAAAAAAAAATAATAATAATCTTTACTTATTCCTTCCTTTGGTAGTTTGTATTTATTTGAACAATGCCTGAGACTTGGTGTTGCAAGCACTTCGTCTGTCTGATTGCCTCTTCAAGATGAATCGCTTTATGTATTCCCCAATTGTAAGTCGCTTTGGATTAAAGCGTCTGCAAAATGACTAAATCTAAATCTAAATCTGATGGAGCTTCGCAGGGCTGGACTGACTGCCAACCCCCGGAAATGCCACCTGGCCCTCTTCGACGCCAAGTACCTGGGCTTCCAGGTGGGACGGGGTGTCGTCCGGCACCAGGAGAAGAAAGTGGCGGCTATCCTCTCCACACCGGTTCCCACGACCAAGACCCAGGTACGAGCCTTTTTGGGGTTGGCAGGGTATTACCGCTGTTTTATCCCTAACTTCTCCTCCTTAGCTGCTCCCCTGACAGACTTGATCCAGAAGGGGCAGCCCGAGAAGATCGTCTGGAACCGTGAGACGGACCAGGCGTTCCAACAGGTGAAGGCGGCCCTCACGACCGAGCCCATCCTACGGGCCCCGGATTTCAGCTGCCCCTTCCTACTGCAGACGGACGCATCCGACACCGGGTTGGGAGCCGTCCTCTCCCAGGTAGTAGACGGCGAGGAACACCCGGTGGTCTACATCAGTCGGAAGCTGACCCCCGCGGAACGTCGCTATGCCACGGTAGAGAGAGAAGCGTTGGCCGTTAAGTGGGCAGTCCTGGAGCTCCGATATTACCTCCTCGGGCGGAAGTTCACCCTCGTCACCGACCACGCTCCCCTGCAGTGGATGGCCCGAGCTAAGGAGACCCAACGCGCGGGTGACTCGGTGGTTCCTGGCGCTCCAGGACTTCCACTTTGACGTACAACATCGGGCCGGAACGGCCAATGCCAATGCGGATGGACTCTCCCGTGGCTGGGCAGCTTTCGCAGGTCTGTCAGGGTTCACCACCCACCCACCCCTGTCTTCCCCGTTGTGTAGGAGCACCAGGACAACGCTTGGGGAGTGTGACACGTGTCCCGAGCCGTCATCAGCGTCGCTCTGGAAACAAAGGGTGCACACCTGCGCCACGCATCACCGGCAGACCGGTCACACCTGGAGCTCATCAGACACCGCCCTTTATAAGCCACCTTTCACGCACACTCTGGTGAGTTCCAAGGAAGTCTCCACAACTAATGTTGTTCTCTCTCCTCCCTACCAGAAGACAGCGGGTGACCGGTCCTGCCGATCCACGGAGCACCACACCGACCCACTACTTGGAAGGCACACGAGGATTAAGCGGGAACACTACACGGAGCACCACACCACGAACTCACAATACTGCACGAATAAATCCACCCTCCGGGGTTTTTCTTGACGTCAACAGTCTTGTTGTCGTGTGTGATTCCTCACCCCCGCCACAATATGCTTTGTTGTTAAGACTGCTTATTAATAGTGGTAATACTGTTGTTAAGTTTTAACGGTTCACAAGTCTCTTAAATCTATATCATTTTCATTTTTTTATTTATTACTTTTCTTATTTTTACAAAGATTCAATTCCTAGTAAATACAAGGCCAAACATGATATTACAAAAGAAATCATGTTGACAAATGTTTTTAAAAATAAGGAATGCCAACTCCAAACAGATCCTGTAATTGAGCGTTGTCATGTCTGTCTGCTCTTCTTTAAGAAAGAATGCGGTCGGCAGTTTTTAACGCGTCTTAATTATCTTAATTTTTCACAATTGCAAATGTTTGTTTAGCTTAAATATCAGTCAGTTACAAAAGTGGCAGGCGTGATGCTTGTATGTATTTTTTTAAATAATTACGATAAAGTTACAGGTTTACGGTACTTGAACGAACCCTTGACCGAGTGTTACTCAATCAGTCCTCTGCGTTATCTTTTAATAAAATATTCCATTGCATGTCACTAAGACAAATTCTGTAACAGCGTTCATAAATGGATATAAACGTACAAATCTTTATAGAGACAATAAGAACATCACAAACACAAATGATTGTTCTAACTCTTTCACACACCAGACTGGTCCCTCGTAAGTACCCCTAAAACTGAGAGGTATCTTGACTTTATCCGTGTGCTTAACAGCGCTAGGCCTCGTCACACCGTTGTGAGATATAAATTGCGAGGTTTTTCATGGGGCGACGCTTTGAAACCAGAACAATTTCATGACTTTGCGCATTCTTTCTGTTTGAATTTGTTTACCGCTCTTGTTGTATTTTCCCCCTCTAAAGGTAATTGTTTGGCCTTGCGCTTTGCACCCTAGTTTTTTGTTGTCTCTTTGTCCATATTTCTGCTAATTTGCTTGATTTAATAAAACACGGCTTCAACCCACCCGTCATCTTCATTCGAGACGTTTATGTTATATTATTAATACTGTCCTAGTTTAGATATCAGATACCAGACCTATTTCCGTATTCTATTTTCTGTATTGCAAACTGTATTGCTGTTACTGTTGTTTTTAACGTAGTCATAACAACTCAAGGGTATTACCATAGAAACCAATGCACATTCAGTAAAAACGAAAGAGTGCTTATGGACACACAATTCGCATATGAACAGTTGCGATATGCTGTGTGGACAGTCAGTTATTCAAATCCGATTCCATCTGGATAAGCACAAAATCGGATTTGGGCTGACAGTCTGAACGAGGCTTGAGTGTCTGTGGCGTCACTTACTGATCCAGGATCAGTGATCCGTAGCTGTTATATTTCTGATTTGAGCTCGAGTTTCAGAATGCTTTCTTTGGAAAATGTGAAAAGCTATTTGATTCAGAAAGCAGTGAAGCTACCGCCACGCTACTGAGAAATGTAGTTAAACTAGTAGCGTTACTACTTGTAGCGACGCTACTGCCCATCACTGATTATATCTAAGTAAATAAATACACAACAATCTCAGCTAACTATGAATACTACTCAAACAAGCCTAATATAAGGCTTCTTTGCCTGTACAGGCTGTACAGGCAAAGAAGAACTGACCCCCGAGTTGAGTCTGGTTTCTCCCAAGGTTTTTTTTCTCCAATAGTAACAGCTTATGGAGGTTTTTGTTGGTTGTCACAGCTGTCTTTAGTTTGATTGCTGATGGCATAATGACAAATATATTAAGGTGTAATTTTGTTTATGAAGTTTTAGAAATATTCAGTGTTGACTTATGGATTTTCAGATATTAGAACTTTAATATTTTTCTGAAAAGCTGCTTTGAAACAATGTAAGTTGTGTAAAGTGTTTTATCAATAAAACTGTCTTGATTGATTTCTAAACTGTAGCTGTAATTGTCTTCTCAGGTGTTTCTCCTCCAGTCTCTCTGATCGTCAGACCCAACAGAACTCAACACTTCACATCTGACTCTCTCTCTCTGAGCTGTGAGGACCAGAGTAACTCTACTGGATGGACAGTGAGAAGATACACAGACAGCTGGGAGAAGCTGGAAGATTGTTCATCATCAGTGTCGGGATCACAAACAGGATCTACATGTACAATCAGCCCCACCATCACACATGACACTGGAGTGTACTGGTGTGAGTCTGAATCTGGAGAGAAATATCATCCTGTTAATATCACTGTACACCGTGAGTCTGTGTTTCTATATTTATTCATTTCACAAAACCCTAATTTTATGTTTTGGATTTAAATAGCTGGATTGTGATCTCAATTCAACCATCCACACAATCTTATTCCTGAATGACAATCTGTTAGACTATTAAACCTTTGACTATTAAGCCATTGCTCAAACTTTGACTTTTGTCATTAAAAAAAAAAAAAAAGTGTCTTAAAACTCATCTTTTTCAATTAGCTTTAACTGATTAATTTTAATTTATGGATTATCTTAATGTTGAATAGAAATTATTTTGATCGTATTACTGCCTTGTAATTTAAGATTGTCATTAAGTTTAAGGTGTTTTTGAGTGTTTTGAAAAGCATCTCTAAATAAAATGCATTATTATTATTGTTGTTGTTGTTGTTGTTGTTTTTGTTGTTGTCACCACATTGTTGATTCATTCTTACTATAATCGTACTATTTGTCAGTTGATGTTTGCTCTGTTTCTGTAGCTGATGTGATTCTGGAGAGTCCTGTTCATCCTGTGACTGAAGGAGAAACTCTGACTCTACGCTGTTTAGATCGACACACAACTCCACCAAACCTCAGAGCTGATTTCTATAAAGATGGGTCACTCATCCAGAGTCAAACTACAGAGATGATCATCTCTACTGTCTCAAAGTCACACGAGGGTTTCTACTCCTGCAAACACCGAGAGAGAGGAGAGTCACCCAAGAGCTGGATCTCAGTCACAGGTGAGAGTCAATGAAACTGAGCTGATTTATTTCTTCTTATGTTCTCGTTCAGATATGGAGCTTGATAAAGTGTTTGTGTGTCTCTTCTTCAGCGTCTCATTCAGGATCTCAGATCTCTGTCCTCCACACACTCAGTTCTGTTCTGGCAGTTTCTCCATATCTGCTAGTGACAGTCGTGCTGATTTTCAAATGCTGCAGGATGAGAGGTAAATGTCTGATTTATTACTTTACATTCATTATATTCAGTTCAACACCAAATTGGTCATCATTAAGCCGGTTTCACACCGCCAGCGTGAGCGGCGCGTATTTCTTTCGGCGTGCATGTTAACAAATGAGTGCATTCACACCGGGAGCAGGAGCAGCGCGTGAGCGTCAAGCAGGAGCGTCGCGTGAGCAGCGCTGCAGCGATGGTTTCGGCGCCGAGTCTATTTTTGCAGCGCCGCTCACGCTCAATTAAAGTGACAGCACACTTTTGATGGACAAAATAAATATGATTTCACACAAAACGTGCTAAAAATGCACAGAATAAGCAGGTCTAGTGTGTTTTAAGACGAATTGGAGTGTGTCAGGAAAGACAATGAACAATCAAAAATATGTTAGAAGATTTACCCATTTTAACTTGTTTTTCATTTTTTATTGCCATAAGCAAATTATAACTTAAAGCATTTTATCAAACTCACAACGAACAATTCATCTTGCTCAGGATCTTAAGTTACAATGGAGTATATACAGTAGGCCTACATAAGAAATTCATTATTCATTCATTATTGACAGCTTCTGTAAATATTGTATTCTGTAAATATTGCATACGTGTTCACTTATGATTGAAGTGACAAACTTGCGCCTTTTATTTATTTGCAGGAGCTATAGACACAATAATGCACATGAAACATACTGACATTCAACATTCGGCCAAATAAAAAATATATATATGAACGAAGCTCACCTTGGTTAGAAATACACCTTTTCATTTTTGAAATGAATCTCTATGAACAAATAATGACTTAAACATAATATTCTCACTTAACAATTAGCTAAAATAGAATGACTAATTGCTCCAGCTCTTCGGTTACAAAAACGGACAACAAGGCACAAATTATAACAAGGACACAAGATGAACACAGACACCAAAAAAATCATATAACCCATATTGACAGCTTCTAAGAAAAAATATTAAGCTTTAAATTACGATTGGTTAGAAACACATAGCCTACTTTTTTTTATTCAGCTCTAAATAATAACTTAAGCATTTTGACATTTTTACTTAGCCTATAACAATTAGTTAAAATCCAACGCATAATTCACATTTCTCCCGATCAGTTACAAAAGTGGAGTTTAATCACAAGTAATTTACATAAAGCATATTGACAGCTTCTATAAGAAATTGAGATTATGGGTAAAATATATATTATTATTATTATAAAAAAAAACCCGTATAAACAGCACTTTCTATATGTCAGGGTTTTGTCACAACAGTTTACTAGAGAGAGAGACCCAGATGCAGAATTATCAAGGGGGTGACGTTTATTGACAAAACTGGTATAAACAGGGCTGAAGTGAGTCCAAACGGTAGGAAAGGGCAGTCTGCTGGAGCACAGGAGGATGGCCGAGGTCAGACCTGGACAAGGCTTGGCGGAGAACAAAGGAGATGCACCAGTCAATGAGACCACAGGAGATCAGGCAGCAGCCTGAGCTAGATACTTTGAGCTGTAGTAAACCTAGTCCAGTCGGATAGCCAGGTCTTGAGAACAGCAGTCAGGGCTTGATAATTTGAGCTGTAGTGAAACCAGTCCAGCTCAGATTGCCAGGTATTGAGAACAGCAGCCAGGGGGAATCAGGACACAGAACAGGAACAAACACTAGACAAAAAAAAACACACAAGACAGAACAAGCAACAATATAAGACACCAACTACACGCTATGACTAGAAAGGGGAAAAAAGCAATACAAACGGCAGAGAACAAATAAACAAAATAATAAACCAAAAGGCAAATACCAGGAATCGATAACTGGAAATATAAACTGGCTAAAACAAAAACAAAATAAAGAAAGAAGCCAAACTAAAAGCTAGAAAAGACTAACCTAGTTCCTGGCTTTACTTTTTGCTCTAGACCAAAATAACAAAAACAAAGAAATCCAAATGAACTTCAAAAAAAACTAAATGCAAAGCTAGACTGACCAGGGAAGTAAAACAACACTACTAATACGACCAGTTGACTGACAATGAATTCTCTTAAACACAAGGAACTAACGCAACGAACCAGCAGAGACAAGAGGGAAAGGGGCTCAATATAAAGGAGCAGAGCACATGAGGATCAGGTGGACACAATCACGTAAACGAGGACTAGACCAGGACTAAACAAGGGGGCGGGGTAACTGGAAACCAGGAGGCAGGGCAAGCGGAGCACATGGCCAACAAAAACAAAGACAAAGCCATGTGCTCAGACACAAGACAAACAAGGAGACATTAAACAAAGCCAGAACAGACATGACTGTCAGGGCAGTACCCTGACACTATATTTGAGTATGACTGAAACAACATGATAGGAGCTGTTTTTGTTGTTTACCATTTACAAGCGAATCCCCAAGACTTCAAAACTTTAAAGTTTATAACTGTCCAACTTCTAAAAACAAATTTATAGTTGTCTTTGTAAAGAAATATGGCTTTGGAGCCGCTGCTGTGACGCTGAACAAATGCTTCCAGTGTGAATACTCTGCGAGTCTGCAGCTGCAGTGTGAAACGGGCGTCAGTGTCCACCAAATGACTTGAGAAAGCTAACCTACTGATATGCTATTTAAGTCGCTTCTTCTTCTTCGACTAAATTTCTGAACGCTACTCCTCCTAGAGCTTTTAAGCTAGAACCACTAAACTAGGCTCGGCTCTTCAGACTGTTCTGACTCGGGTTGCTTGCTCTTTTCAGACTGATAAAAATGAAGATTAAATATCCCATAGACTTACATTGACGGAATGTTCAAATGAGCCAAGACTATTCAAACTCCACCTGTCAAAATTCTAATCTTAACTCCCAGAATCCCTTAAGACTCAATCAAGCGTCCCTTTCTAATCAATTTAGTCTCATTTAATCTATCTATCTATCTATCTATCTATCTATCTATCTATCTATCTATCTATCTATCCCACTAGCCAAGCCTAGTAAGTAGCCTAAGACATGCTATCAATGTTAGCAACATGCTAATCATGGTATTAATGTGTTAAAACATGCTAGCAGTGTATTAAATCATGCTAAAACGTGCTAGCAGTGTGTTAAATCCATGTTAAAACATGCTAGCAATAAGCTTAATCATGTTAAAACATGTTAGCAATGTGTTAAATCATGCTAACAATATGCAAGAAACATACTAATCATGTTAATAACATGTTAATCATGCTATAAACATGATTAACAACATTCTAACAATATGTTAATCATGCTTTTTTTATTAAACATAACATTCACAGGACTAAACAAGTCAAATCTAAATTTTAATCATGCTAACAACATGCTAATCATGGTAGAAACATGTTATTAACTTCTATCTATATTTTCAGGTTATGCTTTAGTTTGATAGTCCACTTTAGACATTCTACTAACTATAAGTAACTTTGGAACTACATGTCAACTAATTTTCATTAATTTGCAACTATATGACTAACTCTCAGAGTAGACCATTAGGTTAGGTTTAGGGTTAGTAGAATAAGTTGACATTTACTTGCAAAGTTTCTCATAGTCAGTATGTTGTGTGTTGTGGACCCATCACAAATAAAGTGTATTATTATTATCTATTTATCATTATTATTATTAAATAAAGATATTAAGCAGACAGTCTACCAATACTCTAATGACTGCTAGTTGACATGTAGTTGCAAAGTTACTTACTGTTAGTAGAATGTCTAAAGTGGACTATTGAAATAAAGTGTTACCAAAAATTTGTATCTAGTTATTATTAATACTGTGTAGCTTGTCATGCTTTGGATTTGTAAAGTACTTACTAAAGCTGCTTTGAAACAGCATGTATTGTGAAAATTGCTGTAATACAAATTAGTTAAATTGAATCTGTCTTACTCCTCCTGTTTATCTTTTACTCTACAAATACACATCTTTCAACACTGACAAAAGACATGATTTTTTGTTTTGTCTTTTCTAGTCAAATTTGATTAAATATAGTTAAAAGATGATGGTAGGTAGTTCATGAAAACGATGAACATAGAGAGAAAAAAAACATACATATGCGTTCAAGTAAATGCTTGATTGTTTTGTGTGTATTTAACAGCTGCATCTGTTGAAGAGCAAGAACCTGCAATCTGATATTAATCTGTCGTGATGGTGAGAAAACTTCAGCTTCATCCTGGATTCTCTCAGTCACAAGTTTGGACTGAACATGATTACTTACTGTAATTTTGAGAGTGACTCCTTTTGGCATCTCACAGTTGTTAAAGTCAACATGAAGCAGCATCTCAACCCTTTTGACTTCTGAGTGAAACAGGATATTCAACGAGAAAATGTGTAGCGAAGAACTTGATTTTATCCATCAGGAATTAATTGGATTGTAAAAAAAAATTATATACATTGCTTTGTTTATCTTTGGAATAGCTAAGAAATTTAATAAGGTACATTTTGATATTACATTGATTTAAAAAAAAGACATGGATGCCACATTGTATAATGCCTCGTTTTTTAAAAATGTGATAGCATACTGACTGAACTAAACAGTTTGTTCATACAGGGTTCCCACGGGTCCTTGAAATCCTTGAAAGTTTGTGAATCTGATAAAAAATTTTCAAGGCCCTGGAAAGTTTTTGAAAATAAACAAACATAGATACAGGTCCTTGAAAATTCCATATTATTCCCTCCGGGTCCGCTAATGTTATTTTGCCAACACTTTGTGCATACTAGCTAGCTTGATTTACATTGCACATTTATGCGTTACGTTAAGTGTTTCCCACGTGAGGTACTCTGTGTTGTTTGTTGCCATGACGTTCACATGCACACGAAACTACTAAGATGGTACCTCAATGTTTCACAGACACACTGTGAAACATTGCAAAAATAGGCTGAAACGTGATGACTGGAAAATGCAAGTTTCAAGATATTTGGCTCACCAAAGAAGATTACAAAGAATGGCTTGCCAGAGATCCAAAGGATGTAATGTTGAATTGCTTTGCTTGTTAAGATAATGTAAAGCCATGAGGCAAGAAAAACTTAAAAGCATATTCATATATCTTAAAGGGGTCATATAATGGTACATGCACTTTTACAAGTTGATTGTACTGAAATGTGTGTTAGCAACCATCATAAAATGATAAAAATCCATCCAGTGTTTTTTTTTTAATCTCCTTATTTGTTTTACCCTGTCTCAAATCAAGCCGTTCGACCGTGTGACGCCACACGGTCGGACGCCCCTCCCACGATGGTTGATTGACAGCAGTGTTTCAACACAGACCCGCCCTTGCTCGTGAGCGAGCTGTCAATCATAGTCCGCGCGTCATTGTTGATATACGCTGGAGCTGTCTATGAGCAGAATGGCGTCTAAGCGATTGTGGTGTTCTGTTCTCGGGTGCAATAATGAACACAGCAGTCATTTTGATGTTCCTAAGTCCGAACCGCTGAAGACACAGTGGCTGAGTTTTGCTTTTGAAGGAATATTCCCCACGAGCAACGTCAATGTTTTCATGTTTGTGCGAATCATTTTCACCAGACTGCTTTATAAATGAAGGTCAGTATAAAGCTGGTTTTGCTAAGAAGCTGCTCCTGAAAAAAGAATCGGTACCAACTATTCGTGTTCCTGCTGAACCTCCAGAAGAAGTGAGGGTAACGTTTAATTAACCTTTATATTAATCTTTATATTAATCTTTGCAAATCGCTAGCACGCTTCACGATGTATGTGGCTAATGTTTACATTCAGGGTACATGCATGTTTTCTATTCTGACGTTCTCAATATAATTAATAATCCCACGTTTATAATGAACAAAACGTTATGGTTATTGTGTTATTACAAACTGTGTACGCTGTGGTAAAGTTAACGTGGTAACAGTACATTAAAATTAATGAAAGTGTGCTCAGAAACTCATGATCATTTAAAGGCCCATGCACTGAAACGGTGTGCTGAACAGAGAGCTGTTTTTGAGCAGGTAAAATTAGTCTTTTCTTACAATACTAACGAGAATTTTTAATTAAAGTATATTACAAACTTTTCATTTAGACCCTAAAGAATCATATTAACTTGTACAAAAATGGCATTATATGACCCCTTTAAAACTTCTGGTTACATGAGATAAGCTCTTTTCAATAAAATCCATGCAAAAGTTAATATCAGATAAATTTAGAATACAGTACAGTATAGTACAGTATATGTACTAAATATTACTCAATTTTATGCAAAACAGAAATACGACAAATATCAGATTTCTGTCATATGGCCAAAAATAAAAGCAAAAAAAAAAAAGAAATAGCTTTTTTGCATAGTTGTGTTTGACACATGAAAACTGTTACAATGTATCTTACAAGGTGACGCGATGTAACCTTTGCTCTCACTTGAAATGTGTCCCCACATTAAGTCCTTGAATTTGAGGGTATTGGACCTGGAAAGTCCTTGAAAGGTCCTTGAATTTGAAGTTATCCAAAGTGTGGGAACCCTGTTCATATATTTTGGAAAGCTTATCTTACATTACTGCTATTTCAGTTGCTTTTCAGTATTTGAAGTAAAGTATGTTTTTTTGTTCTGCTTTACTATCATAATTAGGGGTGTGCAATATTGATAACTAAAATGTTATCTCTATTATCTGGGATTTTGTTGATAACAATAATTAGACAATAATTTGCTAAGTGTATTTTTGTTCTGCTACCTTGGCTGGTTGAGGCCCGTCATGGACAGCTGACTCATATTCTTCATATTTTGTGTGAAGGTTGGTTCACAGAAATTAACTTTTCCATTGATTTTGCTTGTTAAAAATGTTGTAAATATGTTTGTTTGTTTTTTTTAAATATATTTTTTTAATGACTTTGTTTTTATTGTTGTGATTATTATTTTTTTTATTATTTTAAATGACTATTTCACTTCCTTTTATGTAAAGCACTTTGAATTACCACTGTATGAAATGTGCTATATAAATAAACTTGCCTTGCCTTGCCTAAAAAGCTTAGACAAGCTGCGAAGACTCTATAAATAATATACGAAGATATTGTAGCTCAGAAAAGGTCCAATGTGGCTTATTTCTTTGCTCTTGGCTGACATGTGGCATTGCTATGGCCTGCTTTTGGCCCAGATCTGGCAAACAAGAGCAGTCCGCCCAAGTGCCATCATTCCATGCTACATGTGGGCCAGATCATCATTCCACATGTGCCAGCTGTGGGCCGGATCTGGGCCAACAATATGTTGCTATCTGCACTGTAAAAAAAAATTCTGTAAAAAAACGGATAATGTACTGGCAGAAAATTACCAGGACATTTTCTGTTCAATTTACGGACATTTCCTTCAACATTAAAACGGAAAATTCTGTAGATTTACATTTTCTTCTGTACCATAAACGGACAATCCTTAATGCAGAAATTTCTAAAAAATTATAGCATAGGCCTATCTTTAGTAGCAAATAAATCCAGCACAATATATACAAATTGAACATGGTTTATTTTTACCTCATGTAAACATTCTTAAAAGTGTGTTCAGTAGCTTTTATTTGCCTTAAATAGGTGAAGACAAAAATATTACATCAATTAATTTAACAATGTGTAAAGCACCACTGAAAATGCTTGTATTGTGGAACACTTTTTAGTTTTAAACAGCAACATGCAGAAAAGAAAACATAAGCAGGTACTTGACTTGTACAATATTGGTGTCGCACCAAATAGTGGTCACAAAGATAAACTTCATTGTGAAACAGTCAAGATTCAAAATATTTTCAAATACATGGGGGAAAAAATTAACACAAAGACAGGGCTGGCATTAATAACAATTGCTATAGACTTACAGTCAATAGTCAAGTGAAATGTTCCAGTGTTTACACCATTTAATCTATAGAAGAACACAATATTATTTAAAAGGACAGTTCACCCAAAAATGTGAATTCTGTCATCAGTTACTCACCCTCATACCGTTCCAAATCCATAAGATTTTCATTCATCTGCAGTGACCATCTGATCTGGATACAGACTGGATCTGGTGGCTACAGGACCTCGGAATAAGAAAGAAACAGACTAATATTAGTGTAGATGCCATTCTTCTAATGATGTAGCAAAGTACATGTCACTGCAGTTACCCGGATCCAGTACGTATCCTGCCCAGATGAGCACCTAGAGATGACCTCTACAGCCCTGAACGTCAGTGTAGATGAGCCCAAAGGACAGATCCCCAGTGAAGACCTTGTCTCCTAGACGGCCACCGGGACAAGACCACAGGTACTAGATGAGTCCTCTGCACAATCTGACTTTGCTGCAGTATGGAACAACCAGCTGGTTCGTCTGGTCAGAGGAGAACTGGCCCCTTGACTGAGCCTGGTATCTCCCAAGGCTTTTTTCTCCATTCTGTCACCGATGGAGTTTTGATTCCTTGCCGCTGTCGCCTCTGGCTTGCTTAGTTGGGGACACTTAATTTCCAGTGATATCATCGATATTTAAACTGAACTGAGCTGGATTATGACATCACTGAATTCAATGATGAATTGCATTTAACTGAAAATTGAGTGTATATATTGAACTTTTGCATTATTGACACACTATTTTCCTACTTAACACTGTAAAGCTGCTTTGACACAATCTGTATTGTTAAAAGCGCTATATGAATAAAGGTGACTTGACTTGACACTAATGTTAGCGTTAATACAGGTGCATCTCAATAAATTAGAATGTTGTGGAAAAGTTCATTTATTTCAGTAATTCAACTCAAATTATGAAACACAGACTGAAGTAGTTTAAGTCTTTGGTTCTTTTAATTGTGATGATTTTGGCTCACATTTCACAATTTGAGTTGAATTACTGAAATAAATGAACTTTTCCACGACATTCTAATTTATTGAGATGCACCTGTATAGTTTGCTGCTAGTAACGGAGGATGAAAGAATTGTTCCAGTTCCCGTTTCAGTGTACAAGTCTGAAGTGTGTGTCATTTGGGCTTTTGTGGTAATGTTCACCCCGCTTGCTACGTCCCGTGTGAAGAGCCTTTGCACGGGGCGCGGTGGCCGGTAGGCTCGCTGCGCGGCTTCAGCTTTCTCTGGTCGGGGCCTTTTGTGCAGTTGGGGCGGTGCTCGCGTCGCGGCCTCTGCGATTCCACATGGAACATAAATACAAACGGCAAAACCTGTGAAATCCAAGTTGAAAGTTTCTGAGAATGTTCAACATCTGTATTTATTTTATTGTTTTAAAATAGTGCTGTCAAACGATTAATCACGATTAATCGCATCCAAAATAAAAGTTTTTGTTTACATAGTATATGTGTGTGTACTGTGTATATTTATTATGTATATATAAATACACACACATGCATGTATATATTTAATAAAAATATGTTGCGTTTATATATGAAATATATTTATATATAATATAAATTATATGAATGAATTCTGAATGACGACTGAATTCTCTGACTAAAGTTAATTCTCTCATCAGAAACAAGAAAGTGAAGATGTACGAATGTAAGTAAGATATTAATTTCACAGTGTAAACAGCTTTAGAGATTATTATGGGAGTTTTTGAGAGTGCTTGAACTCGCTGGACTGAAGTGAAAACGTTCTTTGCTCACTTTTTGTACAATTAAAGTGTTATGGGCTAATTAGTAACTTACAGTGTTTTTATTAAATCCACATAAAATACAAAGTCAGTCGTATTAAAAAATATTTTATGGTATGACACTCATATCTGGTACTTAAGTAAAAAGACGGATTTTTATGCAAAGTTAATAGATTACACTATTAGGCTACTTTGCCCATCGCCCATTATAGATCAACTAACATAATCTGGTGCAAAATGCGTTTACTTACACATATTTGAGAATCAAGATATTTCATGATATATTTTGGGAATATTTCGAATAAAAAGCATGAGAGACCCCCCCCTCCCTCCCTTCACTCGTGCCCCCTCAAAAATTATGCCCCTGACATACAAAATTATTTGTCAAATAAATGAAACAAAGAAAATCAATTTTAGTTGAAATTGTTATAGATTACTTCTAGAGATTGCAATGATACATGACATGGTGAAAAATGACTGAATGAATAATACTTAAAGTTTGGACTTTAAGACATGAAGTGGGTCAGAAATGGTAAAGAGAGTTGAGAGAAAATACAATGCATGTCAGATCTGTGTCACGTTTAGCACCAGCTCTTAAAGCAACAGCAGGCCAATAACCTAACCAGCTGCTGTGATGTCTGTCAATCAAAGAGAAAAGAAAAGGAAAAAAGAGGAAATCAATAACTTTTATGGCTTCAAGGGGTTCATTTATATTTACTTTAGAATGTAGTTTTTGATAACTTTATTCAGTTTCTGTATATTTCTGTTGAAGGGCACAGTCAGCCTATCTAAATATGGCATTTATTATAATAGGTTTATGTGAATATTGTTTTAAGTCCACTTAAATTAGAAGTTGTTTTTTTAAAGTCTAATGTTAAAATTGATAACTCTCAATTATACTGTAGTGCTGAATGGCTATAATCAATGGTTTAATATTAGGGGGGGGGAAATTATATAGAGACATCAGTGGTATTGGTGATACTTGCCTTCAGTCATAAACAATACTGGCTTTTTGTGAGCCAAGAAGTTGGCTTTAAACACATATTAACAAAAATATACTGTCTTTATGTTGTTTGTACATTAATTTGATTGCATGTGAAATTATTGCAATATAAAAGTATATTTAAAAACTTTAATGTAAGGTGGGATTAATGTGCAATTAATTAGTTATTTTTTCAGCACTAATATATAATAATAGAAATGATTTCATCTTAATTTCCTCTGCTTGTTGAAACAGTCTGAATGAGCAGCATGTGTGGATCACTGCAGCCATCTACTGGACAAATCATGAAAATGTTTTCCCCAGAATAAAATAACACAAAATGCGTTCATGTAAATTACAAAAAAGAAATGCATTAGTGTTAATTACTTTAATTTGGTCATTTTTGTGTCTTTTTTTAAATGAATAAAATAGCCTACATAAATGATTTATTTGAACCACCCCCTAGATACACATGAAGAACACACGTATACAATCAAAATGTAGGTTTAAATCCATTGCATTGCAGGACTTTTTAGTTTTTGACACTTCTGTTAAAGTTGAACTACTCCTAAACCACCAGTTGTCTTGCAGGTAATGCTTTGAATGTTTGCTGCCATCTCCAGCACTGACACGTGTACACAGACATTGCAGGGATTATTAACTGTTCATTAGCATAATTTTTCTTCTTCAATATTAGAAGACCAGGGGAAATATAAATTATTAGATATTAAAAAGCGAATTCTTTCACACTTTTAAGAGCCTTCCAAAAACGTTGTAACTATCTTTGCTAATTAGCTAAACTAGAAGTTCTCTGGTCTTCGAGGTACAGATTCCTGCAGAGTTCAGCTTCAGTCTTGATCAAACTCACCTGCCAGTAACTTTCTAGTAATCCTGAAGACCTGATTAAGCTTGTTCAAGTGGGTTTGATTAGAGTTGAAGCTAAACCTCGAGTTGAGAACCCTGAGCTAAACCTTATAGGCCTAACACATTTTCATATATATATATATATATATATATATATATATATATATATAGGCTATGCACTGTAAAAAATAAACAAAGTTGAGCCAACTTAAAATTTTAAGGCAACCAGCTTCAGCAGATTTTTGAGTTTGCTCAACTTATTTGATTCTCCAATTTTTGTTGTATAAACTTAAAACAACAAGTTGAGAAAACTCAAAAATCTGCTGAAGCTGGTTGCCTTATAATTTTAAGTTAGCGCAACTTTTTTTTTACAGTGTGGGTGTTTTTTTATTTTATGTAAAATATGATTTGTATGAACATAACTTGGTACTTGGACTTTTTTTTTTTCACAGCTCACACCCCAAAGGTTAATAATAATAATAATAATAAAAGATTCAAAGTAAGTTTTCAATAGGTGTAATTTACATTGTAAAGCAAAACGGCCAAGTATCATCAAATTATGTTTACCACAGACCTTATTTTACTCAAATGGGGAAAAAATTAAAACCCATAGGAAAATGTCAAGGGAACCAGCGGCGAATTAGTCTTACAGGTTTTGGTGTCACACCTACAGCATGCATAGATATGTGTATATATATATATATATATATCTTATATATTATTATCTTATATATCTATTGCAGCACGTACACACCTGCTAGTAAAAAGGCAACTCCTAAGACCCAAAACCCTTTGCTCATTTTGTCACTTTAAAATTGTGCCCTAGATATAAGATGAAATAGTCTATAGCAGGGGTAACGAACGTCGGTCCTGTAGAGCTGCAGCCCTGCAGTTTTGCTTCAACCCTAATCAAACGCACCTGAACAATCTAATCAAGGTCTGAACACTTACTAGGAGCTACAGGCAGGTGAGTTTTAATTAGGGTTGTAGCTGAACTGGTCTATAGAAATGACTTTCATGTTTATAAAAGACTGATTGTCTGATAAATCACAATAAATGATCACAGTCAACATTTTTGTTGTCGCTTGTTTAAAAAAAAGCAATGGAACTGGAAGAGTGTTACATGTCTGCTTTGATTGTGTCCTGTGACCTAGTATTTCTGAGTTGTCTGATTAGTAATCCTGTTCACCTGGCGTCTCATTAATTAACTCATTAGTTCCCTTTCTTTGTCCTGTATATAAACTGAGTTCCGATAGTGTTTATTATTAAAACGGTTTTCATTACACTCTCCTTTGTTGTGTGCTTTCATTGACTGCTACATTTCATGGCAAAGAGCTTGTAGAAAAGAAATATGTTCCCAGTCTTTTTATACATGTATACACATACATATTTACATATATTGTACATATACTTTTCATAGATACATTGTAACCCGCCCGCCGCAAATAGGTTACAAGATCAGATCCAAACACACAGTCGGGGTGTCCAATCCAGCCCCAAAGACCCCTGACCTAAATGAATGTGTTTATTTTGTCATCATTATTGGCTAGCAAGTGTTATAAGTTGGTCATGATCCTTCATCAATCTCGAAAGGACTCCTCTCATCTGGGTGGCTGTTGAATCTCCTGGAGACTGTTCTTCTGTTCCTCTCATAACCCTAAACGACCCCTGCAATCACACCATCAGACCATTAGTACAAATATAGGCACTATTTCCTACAAAGTTAGGAGGATGTAATATATACCTATCCCATTATCTTCCTAATTTTAGACCGGAGTAGGGTTTGAAATCGAGGTATTGAAAATAACTGATAGCTGTTAATACTCAGTTTAATTTGCTAAATTAAGTGTAATTAATTCTGGCTCAGTCACAATACTCCACAGTTATACCGTGATAATGACTGGTGTAAACAGCAGAGCTTATCCACCTTGTTTTCAACGTGAAAGTGAGCTATTTTCTTTAAATATGAGACTTAGCATCACAGATGTGCTTTCATTCAAATGCAGCAAGTCCCGTCTTGCGCCTCAATTATTGACTGTATTTACTGTGAGATAAAACTGGTGGACTTCAGTGTTGATAGGCCTATGCTAATATTGTTGAAGTGTTCCTTTTGTTGAAAGAACAACTGTTTTGTACACTGTAATAGAATACAAGACAATAAACAGGTAAGATTTTAAAACTGTTTCTTCTCCGCCCCTCACTGAAATCTGTGCCCCACTAGATATCACGCAACTGGCTTATTTATGTTAGTAAGTTTTAAGCTAATAAGTCTCCGATGAAATTAACGATTCAAATATAATTTCAGTGCTCAAATCTTACAAATTTCAACCGATCGAATTTCATTATTATAACTAAAGAGTAGGTATCTAGCGTCTGCATGTGGTTCAATTCATTACAACAGTTAATTACAAACAGATTAGCAACAAGATGAACACTGCAATAATACTATTACTCAAAGGTCATTTTCACAATCAATAGATTCAAGATGGCGGCAGTTGAGTTTGTATGAAAAATGCTGTGATATGAGAGACATGCAAGTACTGCTGGTTTTAGTTCAAATAAACGCTTTGATTTACACATTTATGACTGATGACGGACGGATTAGCAATATCTGACCGTTAAATTGTGACACTGTAGTGACGTAATAGAGTGAGAGATTTTGGATACCCTCTTCTGCATCAGTGTTTAAAATAGTTAAAATGTTCTCTCATGCACCTCATGTCACGACATATATGAGCAGAAGATTTCAAGAAGACATTTTCACTTTCCACCTCTCTTTCCACACCGGACTCTACTGTTTATAGCTAGAGCAGAGAGTCGCCTCCGTCACATTCATCACTGAACACAGCAGGACACATTGTGAGCTTGATGATTTGATGAGTCTTTGACAATCATAGGAACGGGCAGAGCAGCTGGAAACACATGAGAATAAACAGAAATATTACTGAGAGGAGGATCAAAATGAAATACAGGTGGAAGTGTGTCTATGCAGCAGCAAATCTGAATGTAGAGTTTAATAATGAACTTTAGTATAACAACACTAGTTGAACAATGCAGTATTTTTCAGTGGGCGATTCTGATATAAAATAAAAAATGACTTTAGTAAATAGTGGGCTGGCTGATACAACATGCAATAATAACTTATACTTAATATTAATTAACTCACTAAAAACATTTGACAATAAAATGGTTAGATTATCCATTGACACGATTTTAGTTTCTGGAACTGACAGCTAATAAAATCAGCCAAGCAGACACATTATCATTTGATATTCTCAAATTTGCCAATTATCAGATGATTAATTGACCTGCAGTGTGTTTCCTAAAATCATCTTTAGACAGCTGTGGTGTTCAGTGATTCTGTGTTTCCTGAAATATCAGTTTCTAATGAACACTCGCAGTCAGAACTACATGAGCTGTGATTTTATAAGTAAAGTTTCATATAACATGTGGACTTAAACATATAACCCAGTATGGCATAAAAGAGAATCCGCAACAGAGTCAAACATTTGCAAATAAAGCAAAATAAAACAGTGAACAGTAGATACAGCGGGTAAAATAAGTATTGAACACTATTGTGGTAGTATTGGTCACTATTTTTCTCAATAAATATATTTCTAAAGGTGCTGTTAACATCAGATTTTCACCAGATGTCAGTAACAACCCAAGTAATCCATACATACAAATAAAACAAAACAAATAAGTTCAGAAATTAAGTTCTGTGTAATAAGATGGAATGACCCAAGGAGAAAGTATTGAACACGCTTACTGAAATTGATTTAATACTTCGTACAAAAGCCTTTGTTGGTAATCACAGCTTCAAGATGCCTCATGTTGGAGAAACTAGTCGTATGCATTGCCCAGGTGTGATTTTGGCTCATTCTTCCACACAAACAGTCTTTTGTGGGTCTCTTCTATCAACTCTGATCTTTAGTTCTTATTTTCTATTGGATTCAAGGCAAGTGATTGGCTGGCCATTCTAGCAGCTTTACTTTCTTTCTCTGAAACCAATCGAGAGCTTCCTTGACTGTGTGTTTGGGTTGTTACCAACATCTGGTGAAAATTTCATGTCAACAGCACCTTTAGAAATATATTTACTGAGAAAAATAGTGACGTGTTAAATGCTTATTTTACCTGCTGTAGTTACCATGTTTTTGACCACGATTTTGATCCATGAATTTGATCTCAAACCGATTAATTATCATGTTAATACCCCTAATAAAAAATAAATATACTAAAATGTATTTGAAATACATTTATTTTATTCTAAGAATACTACAAATACATTTACATACTTACAGTGAGGAAAATAAGTATTTGAACACCCTGCTATTTTGCAAGTTCTCCCACTTAGAAATCATGGAGGGGTCTGAAATTGTCATCGTAGGTGCATGTCCACTGTGAGAGACATAATCTAAAAAAAAATCCAGAAATCACAATGTATGATTTTTAACTATTTATTTGTATGATACAGCTGCAAATAAGTATTTGAACACCTGAGAAAATCAATGTTAATATTTGGTACAGTAGCCTTTGTTTGCAATTACAGAGGTCAAACGTTTCCTGTAGTTTTTCACCAGGTTTGCACACACTGCAGGAGGGATTTTGGCCCACTCCTCCACACAGATCTTCTCTAGATCAGTCAGGTTTCTGGCTTTGAGCTCCCTCAAAGATTCTCTATTGGGTTTAGGTCTGGAGACTGGCTAGGCCACGCCAGAACCTTGATATGCTTCTTACAGAGCCACTCCTTGGTTATCCTGGCTGTGTGCTTGGTCATTGTCATGTTGGAAGACCCAGCCTCGACCCATCTTCAATGCTCTAACTGAGGGAAGGAGGTTGTTCCCCAAAATCTCGCAATACATGGCCCCGGTCATCCTCTCCTTAATACAGTGCAGTCGCCCTGTCCCATGTGCAGAAAAACACCCCAAAGCATGATGCTACCACCCCATGCTTCACAGTAGGGATGGTGTTCTTGGGATGGTACTCATCATTCTTCTTCCTCCAAACACGTTTAGTGGAATTATGACCAAAAGTTCTATTTTGGTCTCATCTGACCACATGACTTTCTCCCATGACTCCTCTGGATCATCCAAATGGTCATTGGCAAACTTAAGTCGGGCTGGACATGTGCTGGTTTAAGCAGGGGAACCTTCCGTGCCATGCATGATTTCAAACCATGACGTCTTAGTGTATTACCAACAGTAACCTTGGAAGCGGTGGTCCCAGCTCTTTTCAGGTCATTGACCAGCTCCTCCCGTGTAGTTCTGGGCTGATTTCTCACCTTTCTTAGGATCATTGAGACCCCACGAGGTGAGATCTTGCATGGAGCCCCAGTCCGAGGAGATTGACAGTCATGTTTAGCTTCTTCCATTTTCTAATGATTGCTCCAACAGTGGACCTTTTTCACCAAGCTGCTTGGCAATTTCCCGTAGCCCTTTCCAGCCTTGTGGAGGTGTACAATTTTGTCTCTAGTGTCTTTGGACAGCTCTTTGGTCTTGGCCATGTTAGTAGTTGGATTCTTACTGATTGTATGGGGTGGACAGGTGTCTTTATGCAGCTAACGACCTCAAACAGGTGCATCTAATTTAGGATAATAAATGGAGTGGAGGTGGACATTTTAAAGGCAGACTAACAGGTCTTTGAGGGTCAGAATTCTAGCTGATAGACAGGTGTTCAAATACTTATTTGCAGCTGTATCATACAAATAAATAGTTAAAAAATCATACATTGTGATTTCTGGATTTTTTTTTTTAGATTATGTCTCTCACAGTGGACATGCACCTACGATGACAATTTCAGACCCCTCCATGATTTCTAAGTGGGAGAACTTGCAAAATAGCAGGGTGTTCAAATACTTATTTTCCTCACTGTATGTGCTTAATAAAAACACCCTGCAATTATACACTTGTATACTGAACTGATATACTGAAAGTCTGCTAAATTGGAACAACTAATTTTATACTTAGTGCACTTTAATTGTGTGGAAATACTGCTGAAGTCCAACTAAAGATATACTGAAGCTACATTTTAAATATCTTGCATTTAAAGACTGATATTATTCAAAGATAGTGACATTAAAACACATTTTAAGCTGAATATGTGCATTGTGCATAAGTAGTACTGCAAATAAAGTTGAATTATAATTTGTCAGTAAGTCTCAAGCGATATGTCAGTAAATATGTTAATATATTTGAACTATACTTAGTATGAAATAAATGTATTTAAAATATATATTTTTTTATGGGACCCCATCATCTGTGTGACGTTATGAACGTCAGTTCTTTATTGTTGAATCAATGCAGTTTGATGTTTGTATCACAGAGTTCATGAGGTTTCCAGAAACAGTCAGGATTAGCTATCTTTTGATAAATCTAAGCAGAGACTTACATTGTTGAATGGGAAACACACCCTGGTCTATATATCAGTCATATGATGTTAAGCTTTTCTACAGACTTTTCTTATCTCTAATTAGCTGCAATTACTGAAATATGACCAGTCATCTACCACCAGGACCCAGAGATTGCTGCACATTTCAAAGTAACTTTAATAGAGGTTGATGTACTTTTTCTTTCAAGAAATTATATTAACTCTTCATCTTAATGAATGAACACAAACAGCTGTGCTATCCATATGTGTACAGCAACTCACTTCGACGATGTTTTTTTGTTTTTTGTTTTTTTCTCTGCCATGCAATGTCAGAATAACTATAGCAATTTAGAAAAAGCTGAAAGTTAAAAATGGAAAGTTGAATGAATGAACAAGTCCTTTGCTGATGTTGATGATGGAGAGAGACCCGGTCTGAATGTCTGTCTTCAGTCTGTCTCTGAGTCTCTCATCAGTCATCTCACACGATCGGGTCCCATCTGTGTTTCCCCTACATTTAGCTATATTCCTGTCCTCAGGTCCTAACATCCAGCTGATCTGATGGTATTCTTCTACACCAGTGTGTAGGGTTACAGATTCTCCCTCCACTTTACTCAAAAGCTGACATTAAATACCCAGAACAAAACCATGATGTGAATAAAAGTTAGCCTAGATGTTTTACATTAGAAAACCAGTAGTCATGATACAAAAATGTCACAATTTCATCTATGATGTGTGTGTGTGAAACAAAAGTTAAATGTGTCCAGAATAGTTATCAAAGTTTTAGTGACAATGACATCAATTATAAACCAAGTATGAAAAATGTCCAGAATTTACATGTTATTAGATTTTTAACAAAAATTACATTTGTACCAAGTGGGCGTTTTCCTACAGTGAAATCTGTTTTCTCTCAGGTAGGCTACATCACTCTCGTCAACGCAGCCCAAAGTTACAACAACTAATTATTTTGACTTTATCTAGAGGTTATTTTAGGAAAAACCGTAGTTCCCCCCACTCTGCCCTACATTAATTCACGGTACCACGTCTTGTGTGATTAATAAAGTGTCATTTCTAATCACCCAGAGACTGATGCTTTGACTTCCAGCACTGCTTAGAGCAGAACTATTTGGGTCATTCTTCAATTGGGGGTGTCAAATGAGAGGCAGAATTTGTAAAAATTCTTTAGTTTTTTCTAATAAAATGTATTGCTATGCATTTAAAATTAGTTTAATATGCTATATCCATTCAAATGGAAGCTTAAGAACATTTTGATTTTTAAATAATTTCAATCAAACACTGGAGACAACCAATTATGTCTATGGTGTTACCAATATTTGAAGTAAAATTTTGGTTTGTTCTTAAATGATCAGGGACATGCAACTTTAGGTTATAATAAATACATAAATACATTACTTTAAGGATTCAGTTTAATTGATCATTTAAATTTCAGTTTTTAAAATAAATGTTTATTTGTTCATCTTGGCCCCTATTTCTGCCAAAAGACGATAGTTTCTTTATTAAAATTTGGATATACATAAAAAAAATAAAAACAAATACTGGAAAAATGGTCTGTGGTACCTTTATAGTCCTTATTCTAAAAGATTAAAACACTGTATAGTCTAAAAACATTAAATTATAAGATTAAATGGCTCTGAAGGAAAGAAATTTCAGATATATTTTGAAGTAACATCACAGACTTCATATTGCAAGCTACTATAGAGTCTGTGTTGTTAGACAGTAACACCACAGACAAATCAGCCTAAATTTAGACATTTCTAAAAAAAAAAAAAAAAAAAGAGGCAGCCATCATGATGATTTCAAGATCAGGAGACATTTAGGAAATATTAATAAGTATGTATTTATCAAAATTTTGATTAAAATATGTCAGATCTGCCAGTTATCAACATAACACCACAGACACTAATAAAGTGCGACATATGAAATTGTCAGAAGTTTACCTAACTTTAAGAAAATTAATAAGAAAGAATGCACCCCTCAGATCACCCAGCCCCTGCAGTGACCTTTACACACAGGAAGTAGTCCAAATATAATTCCCCCTTTTCTTAAAGGGGTGACATCCATTGTTGTAACACCACAGACATGAATTTGGGGACACAACATTTTTCTTAAATATAACAAAATATGTATTTAAAAAAATATATATATTTAAAAATTTTTTACATGTTAAATAAAATCTATATTCACAATATAACCACTTTATTTGTGTTAAAAATGTTATATTGTTGCGATTACATTCCATGATGTATGTTTTGTTACAAATGCAATCTCTAAAACTCAATTAAATATGTATTTTAAAACAAAAATGTAACTATTAACAGTGCACAAATTGTGTTTACCCTACAGAATACAAACATGCAAACATTTTATATTTTATTAGTATTTAAAGTTTATTTCAACTGTTGTAAAGTAGAGGGACACCACTTGCCACCGCAAATGAAGAATTACACACATTCATTCATAATTTTCTTGGCTAACGGAAATACTAATTTCTGATTTATCAATAGCACCATCTAGTGGTCTGTTATTTTACCACAACAACTGATAACAGACCGCTCGACTGAACAGATTGAACAGCATTTAGATACAAACACTTATGCGCGCGCGCGCACACACACACACACACACACACACACACACTCTCCCTCTAGGAGTCGGTCTGTCGCGGGGGTTTTCAATGTTTGGGGCACGAGAAGGTCTGTGGGGCGCGCACACAGAGTAGTAAAATAATAATTATTGAACTAATTTGAATCGGCATTAGCCTACATTTTAACGAAAACAATAGGCTACCTTAAAAGTGAATAGAAGCAGTTTTTGGGGTCCAGGGTCACAACTGTATATGGGATTTTTTGTCTCTAAAGACTAGGGGCCTCATTTATAAAACTCTCCGTAGATTTCATCCTAAAAGTGTACGTAGGCACAAAAGTTCGATTTTGCGTACGCACAAAAGTTTTCAGATTTATAAAACAATGCGTACGCCGGAACCTGCGCAAAAATCCCTTTATAAACCCCAGTTAGGGGAAGATTGTGCGTACGTGCATCTCCACCCCGACTCCTCCCCGAAATCACCATATATGGAGCTTACAACGCCTAGTTTTACTATGCATAAACTCATCTGCATATCATTTCCATGCATATTTCCATCCACGTGACACCATGTTTAACAGCGTCAAAGGTACAAGATATTAAGGACATATGAGATACGGACTATAAATACCATTTGTGCCAAACGTTTAATTTTTATTTATAAAATAATATCATCCAATATCCTTGTTATGTTTTAGAATAAATATATCAAAACATTCATAAAAAACTAAACTGTTTAAAATTATCAAATAATTATTTTGGAATAAAGTTTTAAAGTTATAAAGAATAAAGTTGATCTCATTCTTTTACACTGGCTATTTTTAGTGGAAATATTTATTGCAGTGTAAATACAATTGTCTGACTCGGCGCGTCACTGACGTATTTTAAAAATGAAACGTGCAAATCTTACCGTTTGCTTCCAGTTGTATCCTTCAAATACAGTGGTATTTTTCATAATGTTGTGGAGATGTCTTCACACGATATTAACACCTCTGTGCAGCTGCGGTTGTACAGTAAGTTATTATCATTGGACCTATTCAAACCGGAGAATGGACCGTTCGACCATCGAGTATCCAGCAGTGTCCGCCACAATATCGAAGTAAGTGCGCATCATTGATCTCGCTAAAAATATTTTCTCATAACATGAGATCTGCAGTTCAGTTTAAAGATGAATTGTTGTGCACCTATAGCACTCCTCGCTGTCAATAAAAGAGGAAAAGTGATCAAGCGCATCCGCTACAAATATGTCTAAATTCATATAATTTTGGTTTAAGCTCTGCGTAATGACTTTATGTAATTTCAGTCCTATCTCCATTAATGAGAGTGGAATATTTAATGTAAATGCATATATCGACATGAAAACAGAGCTTAAAATTTTGAAGTTTAAGATTTACATTTTTAGTTTTTACTTAATTAATTTTCTCACTCCTGGAAAAAAGAGTTCGCATACATGGGTCAGAGTTTGCGTGCAGGTGCGCAAATTTTCCCGTCAAGTCTGGTTTTATAAAACCCACCTTTTGCGCAGGAAGTGGCGTAAGCCTCTTTCAGGGCTGGATTTGTGCGTATGCAACGGTTATAAATGAGGTTATTTAACTTTAACATTGCAATTTTATATAGGTCTAATGGCTACGTTTGTAAGGCTTTTCTCTACACTCCATATTAAATAAATAAATAAACAAATAAAATGTAATTAATTGAAAAAAAAAAAAACCTCTTTAAAAATTGGGGACAGTGTATGTAAATTCAATATGAGGTATTTTGAATCTTGCACTGCATCGTGTTTTAGGATTACCGGAAAACACATGAAAATGAACCATGATTTTATTACACTAACCATTTAACCATAGTATTTGTAGTTAAACTGTGGTTAAACAAATGACAATCAAACCGTCAAAATCAATCCATGGTTACTGCACTTTTACTAGTAAAATTGTTAATTTCTCGCATCAAGTTCAAGACACTGATGCTTGCTCATAGAACAACCACAGGCTCAGCACCCACCTACATGCACTCACTATTAAGAATCTACATCCCCTCCAGAAGTCTGAGATCTGCTAGTGAGCGACGCCTCGTGGTACCATCACAAAGAGGCTCAAAATCACTCTCCAGAACATTCTCGTTCACCATTCCTGGCTGGTGGAATGATCTTCCCACCCATATTCGGTGTGCTGGATCCCTGTCAATCTTCAAGCAACAGCTGAAAACTGATCTCTTTCGACACTACTTGACTTCAACCTACACATTAAAAAAAAAAAAACTCTTTCTCCTTCCTTATTCCTTCCCTTGCTAGCTTGTACTTATTTAAACAATGCCTGAGACTTGGTGTTACAAGCACTTCCTTTGTCGGATTGCCTCTTCAAGATGAATCGCTTCATGTGTTCCCCAAATTGTAAGTCGCTTTGGATAAAAGCGTCTGCAAAATGACTAAATGTAAATGTAAATGTAAATTTCCGTATTTCCGTAAAGTGAAGTTAATGGATGTCCTGGCAGAAAAATATCAGTAAATTTTACTCTTTTTTTCAGTATAATCATATGCTACAGTTACACAAATCCTTAAATGTAAAATTTACTTAAAATATGCCTTGATGAATGAAACCATATTTTAATTAAGAGGACAATGGACGTTTCTGCTTTGAACATGTGGCTACTAAATACGTGTATGTGCTTCAAAGTAGCTAACACTACTGTTAATGTAGTAATATGTAAGATAATAAGCAAAAGAAATGTAATAACTTAATACGATCTTCATTATGTTACGTGCAGGGAAAAACACGTAGAGTATATGTTCGCACTGCGCTGTTGTAGCTTCAACCCGATCTCATGAAAGTGCGTATAATAGTACGCCAAATAAAAATGAAACCTCGTGGTATCGATACGCAAAAATGGACTTTGGCGTGTCTATGCTACGTGATGGGTAGGATTAGGGTTGTGGTGTAGATGCGTATCATATGCACGCGAAAACTGCGTATTATATGCACGCCAATTGGCTTCCCATATTCACTGGTTTGCCCCTTTCTGAATATCTTTAGAGCGGGAAGTCTTTGAGTTGTCCCGAAGCCATGACAACTTTATATGAGTTCGAGTTTAAATAAAGTTTGACTGAGCATCTCTGCGTTTGAGTCCTTTCCCTCCAGATAACCTTTCATTTATGGACATTATAGCCTTTATGAAGCCTATCAGTGCTTTGTTTGTAAATTCATGATTATAAAACATTTGTCATGTCAGTAAAGCACGCTTATCTGAATGGGTACAACTGAACCAAATTCTTGATTGAACTTTAGAAAATATTATTTATTAGAGATAACGGATCATAATATATGTTTAAATAACCAAAAAAAGAAATATCATCTGAAGAAAATCAGGCACTTTAATGACTAGTTTTTGCTGATGTGCCAAGCTGTACTGCCCTTGGTCTAGACTGAGTGCCATGAAATGATGACACACAACTGCTCAGGCTCGTGCCACCATAAAGCGGCAAATACTCTTTGCTTGTTTCTCCGCATTTAATCCAATCACTTCTCAAACATTTACACACTTAAGCCGCACTTAAAAAGTCTGAAAGTGAGGCGATGACTGAAGACAAAACACTCACAAGATAACTGGAGAAACACACTTACCTAGTAGTAGGCAAAGATAAACGATCAAGTCACATCGCATGGTGTTTTTAAAGATGTCCACGGCACAAAAGAGGTTTTATCATTAAAAAACAAAAGTGTCTTGAGCGTATCTGTCTGAATGTCAACGCTACGAGTGATGACTGACTGTCTCAGAAAACTCTCAGGAAGCCACAATTTGTGACGCACGCGCGCCTGCACTGTTTGTATACTGACATCGGTGTGACAGAAGTAGGGATATTACAATGTGAAGGTAGTTTATGAGGACACCGCCTATGTCCCCGTATTTCAAAAATATTTGTTTTTGAGTGTCGTCAAAACTGCCACATCGTTTACTTTACTGAACAATGGGAAGTTTTATTTGCTCTCAAATCACCATCATCAACATCATATGTGACAAAATCATGATATAGTCTATAATAATTCACCCCTAAAGTGTGTTCTGTTCCTTGTTTATTTCATCACTTTTTCATTCCATAATTTTAGCTAATTGTCTTTATTTTAAATAAATATTGTTAGTGATGTTGAAGGCATTGATTAGCTTGTTCAGGTGTGTTTGGTTAGAGTAGCAGCTAAGATCATTATCGCTGTTATCATCGACACAATGCTCTTAACAAGTGTCAGAGGCTGCTTCATTACTGCCGGAGGGCCTCTCCTCATCTGAGCGGCTGGTGATTTTCCTGAAGACTGGTCCTCCGTTCTTCACATATTGGTAAACATCTCCTGAAATCACATCATTAGAAGAAATATCAGAACAAATAAAGGTGTAGTCTCTCCCAAATAAAGCTAGGAGGATGTTGTTTTCCATCCATTAACCTCCTTGTTTTAGACCAGAGTGGGGTTTAATGGTGAGATATGAATTCATTTTATTCTGCTTTCAAGAGTTCAAACATACACCTGCGTGTTTTCTATCTCGGTCATATTAATCAGTCTGACTCTCATATATCATTTTATATATACACAATATGAAGTTACCTATTACTTTTCATTATTATTATTTTTCTGCTACAGCAAGTGAAGGGAATGTGTCCAGCTCAGGGTTTTTAATTTTACACCGTGTTATTATTAGTGCAGTATTAGTTGTTGGTTATACTTGCCATTTCCTCCTGCTTTTCAGCAACAGCAAATCACAACACCAACAAGCACCAGCAGTCCCAGCAGTCCCAGTCCCAGTCCCAGCAGTCCCAGCAGTCCCAGCAGTCCCAGCAGTCCCAGTCCCCATTTCAGTTGTGTATGATCTGGTTCCAGGCCTGCTTCAGTAATGGACAAAGAGAGACTGTGGTTAGTGCCATACTACAATGTCAGAAGAAGAGTTGTAAATGAACAATATCAAGAATTTATTCACCAGAGACAGTAACATTGAAGTTCTTGTATAACGTCTTATTAGAAGAGCTGATGATCTGTAGTTTATAAAGTCCAGCGAGTTCGGTGCTGATGTTGATGATGGAGAGAGACCCGGTCTGAATGTCTGTCTTCAGTCTGTCTCTGAGTCTCTCATCAGTCATCTCACACGATCGGGTCCCATCTGTGTTTCCCCTACATTTAGCTATATTCCTGTCCTCAGGTCCTAACATCCAGCTGATCTGATGGTATTCTTCTACACCAGTGTGTAGGGTTACAGATTCTCCCTCCACTTTACTCACTTCTTCTGTCTTCGTTTCACCAAACACACCTGGAAAACACAAACAATAAAAGCTGACATTAAATACCCACAAAACCATCTGAATCAGGGTTAGATGTTTGCAAACTAGAAAATGTATTAACAGTATCTTCACGGAGTGAGACAGTTTATTTTAGCACAGAAGAGTGGATTATGTTTGATATTGTAATATTGTTGTTGACAGGTGTAAAGTCGTCTCATAATCAAGCACACAGCCGTGGCGTCTGCAGCTGTATGTTCTGTGTGTATCATGAGCTCTGACTGACCTCACAAACACTTTCCTTAAGTAGCCTATATTTCAGCAGTTATTGTCCTGTGTTTCTGTCAACTGCAGTCATGCCATTAATTATGAATTACTCACTGAGTTATTTATTTTTCCTGGACTGGTCAGACAGATTTGCAAAATGGTCTGAATGTGCATTTGTTCAGACGGCTCTCTGAATCATCTGAAGCGGTTCTCAGTCAGTAAAGCAAACCGTACAGAGATACTTCAGAACAGAGAAAACAAGCAGATGAAGTGGATTCACCGACAAACAACTGAAACAAAAGGCTATTTTTTGAGAGGTAACTTTGAGAACATTTAGCTGTGCCAAAGGAATATTCGGCCATTCACACCAAAAGGTTTATTATTAGTAGTAGTATTATAGATTGCTTAAACTTTACAAAGCAAAGAAGGTACATAATCACATGTACAATCATACTGCTTACACACACAATCTTTTCTTGTCACACAATTTCTGAGACCTGACACTCAAACAGCAGAAACACACGCCAAATCTGCAAAACCATACGATAATTCTCAGCTTTTGGCTCAGTTTTCAATTTCATAAAACACTTTTTGCAAAACACAACATACAACTCTCTAAGTAACACACAAAAACCTAACAGGAAGTATCTAGATTTCCTTTTTCAAACAACCAATCAAAATGCCACACTAATACATCAGCATCTCACACTAAAGCCTCACATGTGCAAACACTCAGTGCTTTACTTAACACCAACCAGTCGTGGTTTTAGAACAAGCCTATGAATACACATCTTCACAACTAAACATGACTGATGTATTTCTTTTCTTTCATGCTGTGTAATACTGTATTCACAACCACAGATGCTTACAGTAAAAAAAAGTCTGGTTTCAATCTTTGCTTTTGTGTTTACCGTGAATTTTTCAACATCTCTCTGCCAATTACTTTCAATCTTGTACAGAAATGCACACAGGAGCTCATGAATGAAGAGCTTTAGGTTTTGAATAACTGTGTATATAACATATAATATTATGGCAGGTGTTCGCAACGTAAGACAAATGTTTGATTTTGAGATGTGTTTGTGATTTTGAATGCAGTGCTTCATTTTGCAAGAGATGAGGCATTTTGCATTTTGTGAGTGCAATTCTTGGATTTGTGTGTAAAGTTTTGAAAAGAGGCAAATGTGTAAGCAGTTGAAAAAAACTGTAAATGCAAATAATTCTGTTCTACCAAAACTATTTATGTTTTAAACAAATTCTCTTGTATCTCCTATTCTAATTTTAAAGGAATATTTTTATGTATCTATCTATTTAAATATACAGAGATTCTTAGATTTTTATTCTTCAGGCTTCATCGGATAAATTGGTACATTGCAATTGGTAAAGTGGGACATATTTTTATCTAGTTTGTGCTTAGATAATACAGTTTTTACAACAGGACATGTTGCGATATGGTTTTTCAAAACTTTCAAAATTTAAAAGAGTAACAATAAAAAATAAACATACTAGCGAATTGTACTAATGATTGTGAATGTAAAACGTAACATGTAATTAATTAAAACACTTCAACAGAAGCATACATTTAATTTGAATCAAAACAATCCAACACAAAACAAAGAAATGAATCACTTCAATGTCAGATCACTCTGTGCAAAAAGTAACATTCAGAAGCTCATAAACTTCTTGTCAGTGCTGCCACGCGACTTTTATTAATTGATACTGAATCGCTACAACGAGGGGGTAAAATCGCTGTTTTTTTAAGTAACTAAACTCAGCTTCATTGTTTGAGACACAGACGCAGACAATTCACACACATCTCTCTCTCTCTCTCTCTCTCTCTCTCTCAAAATGGCCATATTTGAGAAAAACAAGTTTGCATCACTGGATATAGCTTTCGGTCATTTAACATGTTCTCACACTTTAATAGTATTTATAGCTCCTCCTAACAGGTTGTGTGACTATGAGAAGTTATTACATCACAATGTACATCAGTATACAGTTTTCCCCTTTACTCGCGTGCCAGCGATTATTCTTGGCACGCGTGCCGTAGGTTGCCGCCCCCTGGTTCAGAGTGTATCCATGACAACCAGAGATCAGGCTCGAGCCTCCACACCGAGGCTAATAAGCGGCAAAACTTTTTGCTTGTTTTTCGCAGTTAAGCCAATAATTTCATAAACATTTACACACTTAAGCCGTACTTAAAAAGGTTTGAACGTGAGGCGATAAATGAAGATATAGGCCTAACACTCACACAAGAACCGGAGAAACATTTCTTACCAGTATTGAGCAATATCCAAAGACAAAGGATCAGCTCGCTCCTCATTGTACTTAAAAGTAGCGAACTCCACCGCACCGAAGAGGTTTTCATTCATTAATCAACCGAAATGACATCGCTGAGCATGAACGGGATGAAGCTGCGCGCTACAGAGGATGACTGAACTGTCTCTGACAATGTCAGTAGTAGTCTATAAATAAACAAAATCACGCCCCTCCCGGTTATGTTGAACACGGAACATACTGAGGGAGGGAATGATAGTCCTTCCAGAATCAAACAAGAATCTTAGTCACTTCTTTCACAGCACTGGTGCTGGATCTCTGATAAGCTCTCAGCATCCTTACTGTCAGTTCCTCTAGATTCCCTACTTCTGTAATGACTTCACTGTTTATGGCCAGTTTCATAGCCTCCTCTACCCTTCTTCCGTCTTTGCTCTCTGTCCTCCCACCGCTTGCTCTCCTTTCTGGGGCCTGTGACTGTTATGTCTCCTGTAACCTGAGAAGCTGGGGCTCTGCTGGAGATTGCTGGGATGGACAAACCTGTTCTGACACTTCCGTTTGAAAGGAAGTCTTACTGTCAATTTCCTGATTGAAGCACAGATGTATCTGTCTCTCTGTCTTTCCTGTTCGTACCCTCTCACTGTCCCAGGCTCGCACTGCAAGCTGCCTCAGTTCTCCTGCAGACATACGGTCAACATCTACCAGAAGTGTGAGTGGTTTCCTATCAGTGGGGTATAAATTACTCACAAACTCTTAAACATGACATCCTCCTCTGCGCTAGTGATGGGTCGTTCTTGAACGATTCGTTCTTTTTGAACGAATCTTTAATGTGACTCGGGAAGAACGAGTCGTCTCGGAGAGTGATTCGTTCAGTCGCGCATGCGCAACATCCTATAGGTTCTGCACTGAATTAGTTTACCTGTTTCAAGTCTTCGGATTTGACTCGTTCGTTCATCACGTGACAGCCTCATAAGCTAAACCTATTCAGTCTGAGGGAAAAATACTTAATAATAATAATAACCACTCTTTAGTTTATTACCTTTGTTACCACATTCAGTGTTATGGAAAATAACCATCATGACAGAAATTCACATTTATAAACTGTAATTAAAAAGCTACAATTTGAGACCAGAAACGCATCACGTAACTGTAAGAGTAAATAATAATAATAATAATAATAATAAAAATAATAATAACTATGCACCCGTTTGTAAGGAAGCTTGTAAATTAACTAATTTATCTGTCCAATGCTGTCACATCACGTGACAAAAGAACGAAAGACTCGGGAGACGAACTAATCAATTCTCTTTCCGGCTCTCGCTGCATAGGTTTAGCTTATGAGGCTGTCACGTGATGAACGAACGACTCAAACCCGAAGATTTGTCAGATAAGAGGTGAGGTGAGCTAATATTAGAAGACCCAGGTAAACAATGAATTAATCTTTTCTGTTTCTTATAGCATTAGTTTTGTTTTGTATTGTTTGTAGCGTGATCAACGTTTGCATAAGTAGTAGGTGTGTTAGGGAAGTAGCATGTAACATTTTAATTATATTTTGCTAAAATGAACGAAATGAATAAAATGACTCGAAAAAAGATTCGTTCATTTTGCTGAACAAGACTCAAAGGTCCGAGTCAGTAAAATGATCCGAACTTCCCATCACTACTCTGCGCTATAGGCAGGGCTCGAATTGAGGGGGGATGTCAAAAAAAAACGACAAAAAGCATCCCCCTTATATATATATATATATATATATATATATATATATATATATATATATACACACAGTGGGTACGGAAAGTATTCAGACCCCTTCAATTTTTCACTCTTTGTTATATTGCAGCCATTTGCTAAAATCATTTCATTTCTTTTTTTTTTCCTCCACAAGCGTGAACTATGTGTGGAGAAAACCAGGCACTGCTCATCACCTGTCCAATACAGTCCCAACAGTGAAGCATGGTGGTGGCAGCATCATGCTGTGGGGGTGTTTTTCAGCTGCAGGGACAGGACGACTGGTTGCAATCGAGGGAAAGATGAATGCGGCCAAGTACAGGGATATCCTGGACAAAAACCTTCTCCAGAGTGCTCAGGACCTCAGACTGGGCCGAAGGTTTACCTTCCAACAAGACAATGACCCTAAGCACACAGCTAAAATAACGAAAGAGTGGCTTCACAACAACTCCGTGACTGTTCTTGAATGGCCCAGCCAGAGCCCTGACTTAAACCCAATTGAGCATCTCTGGAGAGACCTAAAAATGGCTGTCCTCCAACGTTTACCATCCAACCTGACAGAACTGGAGAGGATCTGCAAGGAGGAATGGCAGAGGATCCCCAAATCCAGGTGTGAAAAACTTGTTGCATCTTTCCCAAAAAGACTCATGGCTGTATTAGATCAAAAGTGTGCTTCTACTAAATACTGAGCAAAGGGTCTGAATACTTAGGACCATGTGATATTTCAGTTTTTCTTTTTTAATAAATCTGCAAAAATGGCAACAATTCTGTGTTTTTCTGTCAATATGGGGTGCTGTGTGTACATTAATGAGGAAAAAAATGAACTTAAATGATTTTAACAAATGGCTGCAATATAACAAAGAGTGAAAAATGTAAGGGGGTCTGGATACTTTCCGTACCCACTGTATATATATATATTCCATATACATATATATATATATATATATATATATATATATAAAGAAGAAATAATGGAAATTTTTTCATCTTGATTTCCTGCTTGTGAAACACAGTCTGAATGAGCAGCATGTGTGGATCACTGCAGCCATCTACTGGACAAATCATGAAAAGGTTTTTTCCCCAGAATAAAATAACACAAAATGTGTTCATGTAAATTACAAAAAAAGAAATGCATTAGTGTTAATTACTTTAATTTGGTCATTTTTGTGTCTTTTTTGTTTTTGAATTAATAAAATAGCCTACATAAATGATTTATTTGAACCAGGTTTAAATGCATTGCATTGCAGGACTTTTTAGTTTTTGACACTTCTGTTAAAGTTGAACTACTCCTAAACCACCAGTTGTCTTGCAGGTAATGCTTTGAATGTTTGCTGCCATCTCCAGCACTGACACGTGTACACAGACATTGCAGGGATTATTAACTGTTCATTAGCATAATTTTTCTTCTTCAATATTAGAAGACCAGGGGAAATATAAATTATTAGATATTAAAAAGCGAATTCTTTCACACTTTTAAGAGCCTTCCAAAAACGTTGTAACTATCTTTGCTAATTAGCTAAACTAGAAGTTCTCTGGCCTTCGAGGTACAGATTCCTGCAGAGTTCAGCTTCAATCTTGATCAAACTCACCTGCCAGTAACTTTCTAGTAATCCTGAAGACCTGATTAAGCTTGTTCAAGTGGGTTTGATTAGAGTTGGAGCTAAACCTCGAGTTGAGAACCCCTGAGCTAAAACCTATAGGCCTAACACATTTATATATATATATATACTTATATTGTACATATACTTTACATATATACATTATAACCCACCTGCCGCAAATAGGTTACAAGATCAGATCCAAACACACGGTCAGGGTGTTGTAGGGTTTGATACATAAATAATTTAATTTAGCTCAAAAGGAATCAGTTATGATTTTACAGGGAATTTGAACAGAATCACTGTTCTGCGGCTGATCACTGAGTCAGCAGCGATTCACTGAACGAGCCGTATAACATTAATTCTGCACTGGATATTAAAATCCAAAATATAGTGAAAACACTATTAATAAGCACAGTAACAAGATCGGCAGATTAAGACATTAACTTGTAAGCACAAAACACAAGATACTTCTCTTTTCAATATAAATAAGACTTTATTTATATAAACCTAAGACATAAACTAATCTAACACATGAACACAAGCATTCACACATTCACACGTTGCAGAAAGAGAGAAAGGAGGAGTTTAGAGAATGAGAAAGTGAAATCCCAAGTTTATAGCAATATGTGCTATCACATAGACCTGAACAACCATCATTAGATCGGCTAACAAGTGTTATAAGTTGGTCATGATCCTTCATCAATCTCGAAAGGACTCCTCTCATCTCCTGGAGACTGTTCTTCTGTTCCTCTCATAACCCTAAACGACCCCTGCAATCACACCATCAGACCATTAGTACAAATATAGGCAGTATTTCCTACAAAGTTAGGAGGATGTAATATATACCTATCCCATTATCTTCCTAATTTTAGACCGGAGTAGGGTTTTAAATCGAGGTATTGAAAAGAACTGATAGCTCAGTTTGATTTGTTTTTATTACATGGCTCTCTGAAATACCAGATTCTGGCTCAGTCACAATACTCCACAGTTATACCGTGATAATGACTGGTGTAAACAGCAGAGCTTATCCACCTTGTTTTCAACGTGAAAGTGAGCTATTTTCTTTAAATATGAGACTTAGCACCACAGATGTGCTTTCATTCAAATGCAGCAAGTCCCGTCTTGCGCCTCAATTATTGACTGTATTTACTGTGAGATAAAACTGGTGGACTTCAGTGTTGATAGGCCTATGCTAATATTGTTGAAATTACAATCAGATTAGCAACAAAATTAACACTGCAATAATACTCTGAGGTAATTTTCACAATCAATAGATGCGAGATGGCGGCAGTTGATATGAGAGACATGCAAGTACTGCTGGTTTTAGTTCAAATAAACGCTTTGATTTACACATTTACGACTGATGACGGACAGATTAGGAAATATCTGACCGCTAAATTCTGCGATTGACCAATCAGAGTGAAGTATTTCTCTTATATAATTGTTGAATTGTAAGCAGAGCGGCCTACGAACTCCATCGCGAGTGTTGAAGCTGACTTCTGCCTGAAACCGCAAACTATGTTCTTCAGTAATTTTTTCTTTAATTTATCGCATCTCTGACTCCTGGTCTTTGTTCATCATACCTGGTCCTTGGGTTTTAACTGTTATTCCCCAACAGTGTCTTGCAGTGGGACGGTACTTTATAATAGTGACAGCCCTAATGAATATTACGGATAAGTTTTACTAGTGTCAAATACTGTACGTGTACAGAAAGAATAAATACTGGCTTTATGGAAATTTTATTTTATGGATTTTACACAAGTGACATTGTAGTGATATAAACGAGTGAGAGATTTTGGATACCCTCTTCTGCATCAATGTTAAAAATAGCTCTGTTGCTTATGTTCTCTCATGCACCTCACGACATATATGAGCAGAAGATTTCCAGAAGACATTTTCACTTTTCACCTCTCTTTTCACACCGGACTCTACTGTTTATAGCTAAAACGTACATTTTTTGTCTAATAGACATCTGGGTATAAATAAAATATGTCTAAGAAAAATGGTTAAATATTTACACAATCTGTATCAACTGTAGCCAAAACTTACCATTTTGATTTGCTTGTCTTTTTTCCAGCAGATCCAAGCTGTAACTCCACCCAGCACCACCAGCACCACCAGCACCACCAGCACCACCAGCACCACCAGCACCACCAGCACCACCAGCACCACCGGCACCACCGGCACCCATATCTGTGCTATATAACCTCGGTCACTACATGGCTCTGTAATAAACAAAGAGAAACAGTCGTCAAAACTAACAAAGTAAATATTATTCAGTTTCATTATTATTATTATTATTATTATTATTACTACTACTACTACATTGTAAATATCATTATGCTACAATATTAAATTTTTTTTAGAATTCTTGTGTGCAATGCTGTGTGAGAAAATAGGCTTCACATAACATCAAACTTTGGTAATACTATTTGATAATTTAAAAAAAAGAGGAACATCATCCAGCTGGTGAGGAAGAAGAACTGGACCCCCTCACACATTAGTGTCAGAGAGAAGGACTCTTAAAAAAACTGCTATTATTTATAATGGACAATGCCCATCACTTGAAATCACAGAGCTCCTGTATAACCAAACTGAAGCTCAATCCTAATAAATTAAGTGAATCTTGTGGAAGCACAAGTAACACACTGTACCTTCACCCACGCTGTTGGATTCTATGGATGGTCCAGTGGGTGGTCCTTAAAATTTGAATAGCTATTAATATTATCAATAGTTATTAACAGTCATTTAACAACATTGTATAATAATGATTTTATTGCTGGTTGAGAAGGGACGTCTGTAATGTGGGGAAACCACATTCCTGCCAGTTGCTCAGGTTTTCTAAACAGCTCTTTGTTTGTTTTGGTGGGCTGCCTGTATCATACAGAGGCTGTCCCACTGGATTTTGGATGCAATAGCCTTGTCATTCAGCCTTAAACTGCTATGATTCAATAAGAGTTCAGTATTCTCTAAGAAAAATATTTCCCATATCGTCAGTTACTGATGCAATGTCTCGTTCCCTCATCTCAGGGAACCAACGTTACATTGAGCAACCAGAGACATTATTACTAATAGTTAGAGCCCCTGATTTATAAAGATTAATTACTGTAACAAACAAAAAGAAATCATTGGTGTGATACCAAAACATACTGTTTTGAGTGAATAGTGTTAGCCCTATCAGTACATAGACGTACAGACAGCTGTCTAACAACAGACATATTTGAGATATTTCACAACTAGTTTTACGTTTTCCAGTGTTTCTCTGATCCGTATTTTAAACAGGTTGCTGCTGTGTTTGCTGCATACCTGGACATAGTTGGCAGAGTTCAGTGATGTTGAGGTGTGTAGTTTGGCTGCTGATTGAATTGTTCAGCACACAGCTGTAATTGTTGAAGTCCTGATAATTCACCTCCAGAGGACGAGAGAAGCTGTTGTTGAGATCAGAGACACTGACGGAGGAGATTAAACTGTTTCCTTTGTACCAGCAGAGAGTCGCCTCCGTCACATTCATCACTGAACACAGCAGGACACATTGTGAGCTTGATGATTTTTCCGAGTCTTTGACAATCATAGGAACGGGCAGAGCAGCTGGAAACACATGAGAATAAACAGAAATATTACTGAGAGGAGGATCAAAATGAAATACAGGTGGAAGTGTGTCTATGCAGCAGCAAATCTGAATGTAGAGTTTAATAATGAACTTTAGTATAACAACACTAGTTGAACAATGCAGTATTTTTCAGTGGGCGATTCTGATATAAAATAAAAAATGACTTTAGTAAATAGTGGGCTGGCTGATACAACTTGCAATAATAACTTATTAACTCACTAAAAATATTTGACAATAAAATGGTTAGATTATCCATTGACAAGACTTTAGATAGTCTTTAGATTCTGGAACTGACAGCTAATAAAATCAGCCAAGCAGGCACATTATTGTTTGATATTTGCATAATTGCCAATTATCAGATGATTAATTGACCTGCAGTGTGTTTCCTAAAATCATCTTTAGACAGCTGTGGTGTTCAGTTATTCTGTGTTTCCTGAAATATCGGTTTCTAATGAACACTCGCAGTCAGAACTACATGAGCAGTGTTTTTAGAAGTATACTGTAGTTCAATATGACATACATGGACTTAAACAGATTGTGCTTTTGAGCAAAATATGCAAACTATGATCTTTATCCTTCATTCCACATATACACAAATTTATATATGTACATCTTATAGTTTGTAAGTAGATTCGAGCGCTGTTTCTGTGTGGATGCTCTCTAGTAACACAGTATGACATAAAAGAGAGTCTGCAACAGAGTCAAACATTTGCAAATAAAGCAAAATAAAACAGTGAACAGAAACAAAAACATTTTTTGACCATGATTTTGATCCATGAATTTGATCTTAAACTGATTAATTATCATGTTAATATCCCATCATCTGTGTGACGTTATGAACGTCACTTCTTTATTGTTGAATCAATGTTTTGATGTTTGTGTCACAAAGTTCACAAGGTTTCCAGAAACAGTCAGGATTGGCTAATTTCTCCAATGATAAATCTTTTTTGATAAATCTAAGCAGAGACTTACATTGTTGAATGGGAAACACACCCTGGTCTATATATCAGTCATATGATGTTAAGTTTTTCTACAAACGTTTCTTATGTCTAAATAGCTACAGTTACTGAATTATCACCAGTCATCTACCACCAGGGTTGTATTATGAATCAGGCCAGTGGGACCACCGGGACCCAGAGATCACTGCACATTTCTAAGTAATTTCAATAGAGGTTGAAGTACATAACTAATTTTTATGGATGAACACAAACAGCTGTGCTATCCATATATGTACATCTACTCGCTTCCACATGAACTATTAAATAAATGTTTCTTTCTGTTTTTTACTCTGCCATACTACAATATCAGAGTAACTATGACAATTTAGAAAAAGCTGAACAAATCAAAAGTTGAATGAATTAACAAAATATAGAATTGACTCACCAGAGACGATAACACTAAATTCCTTGTCAGGCAAATTGTTTAAGATCTGTAGATGATAATGTCCAGCATCTTCATTTGTGATGTTGTTGATGGTGAGAGATCCAGTCGGATCGTCTGTCTTCAGTCTGTCTGTTAATCGCTGATCAGTCTCACACCATGGGTTCCCACTGGCGTTTCCCCAACATTGAGTTATTTTCTTTTTCTGAGGTCCAAACAGCCAAATGATCCGCTGATATTCTTCTACACCGCTGTGAAGGGTTGCAGATTCTCCCTCCACTTTCCTCACTTCTTCTACTGCCTCAACTCCAAACACACCTGGAAAACACAATCAATAAAAGTTAAATACCCAGAACAAAACCATGTGTTTCAGGGTCAGATGATCTACATTAAAAAACCAGAAAGTGTATGAACTTTCAAATGTAAGCACTTTCAGTGTTTTCACAGTGTTAAACAGTATAATTTAGCACAGAAGAGTGGATTATGACAGTGATTACATTGTCATTGTATTATTAACAGGCCTCGCATAATTATCAATAAAATTAATTTTTTGAATCCTGAGAACAGTCTTTCATCAACTGAAATAGTAGTTAGTCACTTTTCAAAATGGGAAATACTACCAAAAGCGAAAACTTAATTTCAAACTTATGTTTAAGAGAATGAATGAACCTGAATAGCAAAAACAGTGGCTTTACTGCCAGGATTACAGTCTGACCTTCTATTCAGAATTAATCTCCACAGAAACAGCAACCATACTGTCAAAACTATTTAAATATATGAAAATAATTCATTAAAAATAATTAAGTATTGATTACTAATTTGAATCAGTATACAAGAACGAAAACAGTACCTTAAAAGTGAAAAGAAGCTGTTTTGTTTTTTAAACCGGTAAACTCGTGGAAAGTTAAGGAAGCGAAGCATTCAAACAGTAAGTTCAAAACAAGACAAATCAGAGAAAACCTGACCGATTTCATCAGAGATGGCGGATAGAAGAGCCCAGATGCCAGTGAATTATTCTTCCCAGCTTGTATTTGCCTTGAAAGCACGAGTGTTTTACAATAGATGTTGGCTGATGGAGAGATTATGCGGTGCTCAGTGGTTAGCCTACTTGTCTAAAACTTGTCTAGAGGGCACTTTAGTTAGCGCCTGCTTTCTCAGACTTGAGTGGTACGTCCACACGATTTGCATTACATCACCTCTATTCAAATTAGGGTCTGTTATTACAACAAGACCGCTACACCAAAACGCCTGCGTTGGGTCCCTCCAGATAGCCTTACATTTAAGGACATTATAGCCTTTATGAAACTTCAGTGATTTATTTGTAAATTCATGATTATAAAAAATTTGTCATGTCAATAAAGCACACTCATCTGGTACAACTGAACCAAATTCTTGAATGAACTTTAGAAAATATTATTTATTAGCGATAACAGATCATAATATATATTTTAAATAACAAAAAGAGATCAAGAAGAAAATCAGGCACTTTAATGACTAGGTTTTTACTAATGTGCCGAGCTTGAGCTGTACAGTACAGAGACCATGACAATGATGACACATAACTGCTCAGGCTCGTGCCATAAAGAGACAGACTCTTTGCGTGTTTTTCCGCATTTAATCCAATAATTTCTCAAACATTTACACACTTAAATCCTACTTTACAGGTTTGAACTTGAGGCGATGACTGAAGACATAATCTGGAGAAACAATTACATGCTACTTACCATTACTGAGACACATCCAAAGACAAACGATCAGCTTGCTTCGCATAGTGTTGAAAGGTTTAAAGAAAACAAACTCCATCGCACAGAAGAGGTTTTGTCATTAATCATCAAAACTAGCAGTGTTGCGCTTGGGTCTATCGGTCTGAATGTCAGACTGCGTGCGCTAAACGGAGAGTTTTATATCCCCGCCGCCCCTCCCATAAGCACGCGCGAGCCACCTGTGAGAGTGACCAGACAGACTGGTTCTTCTGAAAGATGTGTTCCAGAAGCTTTATTCCCCCCCATCGTGACATCGGTATGACAATGTGAATGTGGTTTATTATGAGGACACTGACTATGTCTCCGTAATTCAAAAAGCTTAAAACGGTGTTTTTAGGTGTAGGGCTGGTGTGCAGTAAAACCCATTACGCCTATGAAGAGTATATTCGAAATAAATAATTATTTTGTTTTATTGACAAAATATTTTAGTTTGTCTTGTAAATTTTTGTCATGAGATCAGACAGTGATTTTGTTTTTATATGTTCTTATTTTATTACTTAGCCTTGTGTGCTTGTCTATTTTTAGTTCAACTCAGTTCTGAGTGTGAGTTCTTGGGTGGAGGTTTAACCACCTACAAGGGGAAGGAGTGGGGCGTGTGTTCATGGGCAGAAAAAATCCAGGAGGAAACTGTCTAAACTTCGCACGCAAAACCACAAACATGCACACAATAGGACACTCAATGAGCCTCCAACACACTCCTGTCATAACTGTGTTGTGCTTCAAGCAACCCATTTGCAGCCTGTCTTTTCTCCTCCTCTCTGAGATGAATGTGAGCTTGTTTTGAACTGCACGGCTGTTACTTAAACTCAGATACTCTGTCTATAGCTTGTGTTAACTGAGCAGCCCAATTTAGTGCTAGCCTAGAGAGGAGTTAGACTAGCGAGGGACCTTTAAGGTCTGGTCCGCTGCTTCAGCTGCTATATCTGTGCTGTTTTGTGAGTTCATCACAGGTCCTTCAGTGTCTCAGTGTAACCTGGATTCACAGCACTGGTCTACAAGCAGCTGTTCAGGCAGGTTAATTCAGCCGTCTTTGACAGATATTTCACTGCATTTAGTAACTAATCTGTCTTAATGCTGAACACAAAAGTGTCAGTTTTTTACAATCTCTAGCACACATTTCTCATTAGGCCACTTTTTTCAACTCTGCACACAGCGATCACAACAGCAGACTGTGTCTGCAAAACTGTTGGTTATTTATCACTACTTTGGTGCAAAATGCTTTCAATGACGACATCTTTCAGTTTACAGGAATTATTTTCTCACACAGACACAAACAAAGCCAACTTTATGTACTATTCAAGCCAAATTGCAAATGTTCACATACTCTTTTCAAAATTGTTAAACCTAAGTTCAAACCCCAGTACAATACAAAAATGAACAAGGCAGCAATTTGCTACTAATACCATACTGAAATATATTATGAATCTAAAGAAATCAAATACTGTCAGAGCAGTTAGATGTGACTCATTGATGTGACACCTTCACAAGCGTTTGTCTCTCAATTTCATTCTCTACACATCTCTACAAAAGAAGACAAAGTATATATATATATATATATATATATATATATATATTACTGTCATGTAAACAAGTAACAGACGAAAGTGAATTATAAGCAGAGAGTCATTCTTGTTTTGTAAAGAAATGTAACTAAAGCAAACACTGTATAATGTTACCTGTTGTGAGTGTTTTTAGGTCATTGATGAGTGAAAAAATGTGTTTGTTGGTTAAAAGCATTTGCTAGTGTTATGAAAGAATGAGTTGATTTGTATCAACATTTGTAACAACACTTCAAACATTTCTGTATGAGGTGTTTGATAGTTTTAGTGCATTTTAAAAGTGAAATTAACTGCTGTGTCAAGATGAAAGCTGGTCAGGAGAACTGTGTGAAGACCTTTGAAAAATGATCTAAGTATTGAGAAATGTGTCCAAGCGATTGTAAAGAAAAAACAAAACAAAACTGTAGGCTACTAGTTGAAATCACTGTGAAATGCAAATAGACAGACTAGCGGTGAAAACTTTAGCACTCAGCTGGTTGTCAGCACACTTATCACACATTGATCTGATGAAGTGACGCTTGAGTGCTCTAAAATATTACAATGAACAAATAAACTTTCCTTTGATTCCTCTCCTTGCCTCCTTCCCTCGTATCCTAACAGGGGTGGAGATAAGACACGAGGGAAGGAAACGATGATGCACAAATAAGAGATGAGAAACACAACTTGGAAGCAAACTCGGACCCTATATTTACTTTCTTAATTCATGATTCACACGGCTCCTCGGGTTATTGAAGGTTACCAGTGTTTATTGCTGCTTAAAAATACATTTACTGAACAATGGGAAAAATAGCTTTTTATTTGCTCTCTAATTACCATCATCAACATGATATATGACAAAATCATGATATAATCTTTAATTTAACCAAAAAGTGTGTCGTGTTCCTTGTTTATCTCAATCACTTTTTCATTCCATAATTTTTGCTAATTCTCATAATTCTCTTATGCTCTCTCTCCAATCTAGTGCTATATCTGTTATTGAATAACAATTAAAAAAAATAACCATGCTAGCAAATTGTACTAATGATTGTGAATGTAAAACGTAACCTTTAATTAATTAAAACATTTCAACTGAAGCATAAATTTAATTTGAATCAAAACAATCCAACACAAAACAAAGAAATGAATCACTTCAAGAGAAGTGTAAAAATGTTTCATCTATGATGTGCCTGCTTGTGTGTGTGTGTGTGTGTGTGTAAGTGTATAAACACTGTACGTGTTCATATCTAACTGTGCATTGTGTGTTAATGGTGTGGTCACAATAGACAGATGTTGTGCTGAATGTGTTTAGAGTTTTAAAAATGTGACTAAAGATTACTGTCATTTCCTGATTCAAGCACAGATGTATCTGTCTCACTGTCCCAGGCTCGCACTGCAAGCTGCCTCAGTTCTCCTGCAGACATACGGTCAACATCTACCAGAAGTGTGAGTGGTTTCCTACAGTGGGGTATAGATTACTCATCCTCCTCTGCACTAGGGTCATCTCTACCAGCAAAATAGCTCATATACTCTCTGGGAGATTCATGGTGGCTTTGCTTAATTCAGAAAGCTGAGACACGAGAGGCAGATGGGTTCTGATACAGAGTATAGGCTATTCTGATAGAAGGGCTTATTTTATTTTATTTTTCTTTAATTTTACTTAAAATGTATGTGTGCAAAAACTTGCAAAACAAAAATTAAGTAAATCTTACTTATTGTTTTTTTCATGGTCAATTGTGTTTAGAGTTTTGAAAACTAAAGATTGTACAAAATGATGTTTGCAATAGTTAGCAATTTAGCTGATGTCCCACTTTTGCTAACTTCGCTTTACATTAGCTATTATTATTTATTAATTAACGATAATTAATAGTTTAATATATACATTTAAAGCTTTTGAACAGTGTTATTAACAAAATATCATGAAATGCTAATAAAATAAAAAATAATGATCATAATTTAAAAGGCAGATATTTATTTTATATGTTGTTGAAGACATTACATTGATTCAACTTCCAGATCTTGTTAAAATTTCAAGGTTGATTTGTAAGTGTTTTTAAACTGTTGTTTCGTTGTTTAAAACAGACATTATTTCAGTCACATTTCAAAGTTGAAGGTAGGTCAAATGTGCTTGATAACTTCCGCTTTATAGTCTGTTATTTCTCTGTCTATCCTTACATGAATGATGAAGACGAGGCGACGGGGGCCGTTACTGTCTCACACCTGTCAGACTAGTTCTTCAAGTCTGTGTATCCATGACAACCAGAGATCAGGCTCGTGCCTCCACACCTGGTCTAATAAGCGGCAAAAACTTTTTGCTTCTTTTTTCTAATTAAGTCAATGACTTCTCGAACATTTAGACACTTAAGCCGAACTATAAGAAGTCTGAACATGAGGCGATAAATGACACTCACACAAGAACTGGAGAAACATTACTTACGATGAGTGAGAAACATCCCAAGACAAACGATGAACTCGCTTCGCATTGTGTCTTAAAGATATCGATCTCCACTGAAGTGGTTTTATCCTAAATCTACCGAAACGGCAGCGTAGAGGATCTGAACGGGATGAAGCGGCTCGCTGGGATGACCCTGAACCGAGACTGAGTGAGTGAACGAACCCCGCCCTCTACACTGCGGTCGCGCCATCTACGCCGGAAATTTTGTTGCGCGTCTACATGGCGTTGCCTGGTAGTGATAGCCGTGAAGCTTCCAAACCTTTGCAAATTATTATTATTTTATTATTTTTTCTAAAGAGTATCAAAATAATAAGCTGATTAAAAACACATTATACAGGCACTTCTTATATAATGGTATTTAATTTTTTATTGTTTAATTGTATTCATAATGTATTAAATGTTCAATAAAACATTTCAAATGGGTTTGTAAAATGTTTTTGTTTTGAGAAAATTCATAAAGAAAAAATAAAATAAAATAGTTTTCTGCAAATTCTTGTTATGCATCTTCCAAGTACCACAGTGGCAATTTTTTAATCATTTTTTAATAAATGCATACCAAAGTCGTAAAAATGATACAGTAAAACAACATGACAATCACCACAGTGGTACTTGGGGAGACACGTACGTGTGTGTGTGTGTGTGTGTGTGTGTGTGTGTGTGTGTGTGTGTGTGTGTGTGTGTGTGTGTGTGTGTGTGTGTGTGTGTGTGTGTGTGTGTGTGTGTGAAATGAGTCAGCAAGTAGAACTTGAGTTTGAACATGAGAACATTATTGAGGGAGGGACCGAGGGGAGGGAGTTAACACTTCTCTAGACACAGAATCGAATATGTAACTTCTTTGCTATTTCAAAGCTCTTTCTGTTTTTACAAAATACCGCACCTATGAATCAACTGATTAAACACGACCATCGTGACCATCATGTTTATAGTTTTTTATTTATTTATTTAAATGGCTTAACTTCACACAGAAAACCACAAACATGCACACAACATGAAAACATTGCACATCTCTTAACTCTTATAAAAGTGGTATTTTTGCATATAGTAACTCTACAAACAAACCAAATTATTAGCCATATAAAGACCAAACTACACACGGATATGAGAAATATAAAACACTGTTTTACATGAGGCTAGACCAGCCAATGTGCATGTGCAGTGATTAGCATTGACCTGAAAAATAAGCTTTTTAAACGCTATTTGAGCATAAGAAACAACATTCACGGAGCAGTTCATTTCAGATTTTGTTGCTGATTTGAAATATGTAATTTAATTGTGAGTTCAGCGAGCAGTATTTGAGATTTCAGGATTCCCCTTTCATTAAGATAGGACTTGGTCTTGTTTGAGCTGCTCGGAGGCGATGCAAATATGACCACAGAGTGAACAGACTTCCCTTGAAAGGGACTTTGATAAGATTTATTGACATTATAGTGCACTTTCTAGGAGTATAGTTTTGTTGCTTTTTGTTAATTGGCTTTTAGTCTTAATAATAACAATTAAAATTAATTGTTAATTTGTATGTACTGAATTTGACCATATGCACGATTACTTCCTGGTTTTAGATAAGCCAGCTCAGTCATTTCCGGTCAACTGTACTGTGCCGAAAGAGGAACGTCCTTTGCTCGGTTTCTCTACATAATCCATTAACAATTTGCAGAACATTTTTATTTGTCTAAGAGGACCAAATATCCACTTGTACTGTTTCAGGAATGACAAAAGCGAATGTTAAATTTACGCGAGTGAATTCGTTAAATCATGCGGCGAGTCACTGCTATGATTGACAGCAGCAACGGAATGAATCACCTGACGAGCCGATGTCAGAATAGAGCTGTGCATTAAGTGATTCAGACTAAATTCAGACTAACAAAACTACAGCAGCAAGTCTGTGTTGGATAAAACTTAAAAAAATGTAGTTATTAAATTAAATCTAATCATTTCAAAATATTGAATGCACTATTGAAAACCAACTTATTTATTTTGTATTTAGGTATTTAAATAATTCATGATTATAGGCTGTCCTCTGGCCTTATTTCTTTATTTCTTTAAATGACAAGTGACTTTGTGACTTCCTGCACTTGCTATAGGCTACTTTATACTTCAGTGCGATAAAGTACTACATTTGTTGTGATGTTTATTTTATAATAAATCAGAAGACGTGAAAAAAACTAGGCAGTTGAAACGGCAGCTGCAGCTAATGATTGATCCTATACTGTCATCTCCGGGTTATAACGGTAATTTCATTTTCTTCTTAAAAAGTCTTTATTTTTCGCCGAGACACGTTATTGGCACAATTCTTCATGTCGTCTTCATGAATGAAAAGTGAACCTTTAATAATGGGAATTTTACCACACAGAGTTGAGAAATAATAAAGGCTTTAAAATTTTATAAGATTTTAAAAATGTGTTCATGGCTATGAAGGTAAGATATTGATTATCAAGAACACCATTAAGACGTCGTTTAAGAGATTAGCCTAACTGATTAAACAGTTACGATAGTGTTTATTTGTCAGCATGTACAAATGTACAGTTAAGCATCTGGGCACTTTCCTGGGATTACAAGACTCTGCATATAAAATTATATGTTCCTTAATTACATGAAACTGTTAATGCCGCTGTCATTATTTACGGTGTTGCAATTATTTTTTTCTCAGATTCTGATAAGAATGAGGCAGGAGAGGTTTCTGTGAGAGTCTCTACCTATATATAGCACATATAAAATGAGCTTCACCGGAAGATTACGAGCTGGTTTATCTTTATCCGGAAGTTCTAAAAAGCGCTCCGTGCATATGGTCAATTAAATTTACATGTAAATCAACAGAATGCTGTCACGGTGCACACAGCAGGGAGGAACGAGGATGAACTCAAAATAACAGCCTTTAATAAAAACTCCAACACAGACGAGGCAGGGCAAGACAAAACAAGGCTGACACACAGGAACACCGGAAGTAACGAGTAGACCGGACGAAAACTAACTGAACAGGCATGAACTAAATACACATGATAATTCCTTTTTCAGATTCTGTTAATCAGCGTAGGGCTGCTTCCTATTGGAAACTAAATGTTTCATTGCTTAATTATAAAGAAGTAAAGGAAAAAATAGATTTTATAATTTGTAGTTATTGGAAAAAAGCAAATAGGGAAAATAATTTTGGTAGTAATTGGGAGTTGGCAAAATATGAAATCTGTAAATTTTTACGAACATTTAGCAGTAAATTGGCGAAAAAGAAAAAAAAATGACGAGACCATTATAATATGCAAAATTTCAGATCTTTTATCTAAATCTATGTTATCTGATGCTGAAAAAGTTGAACTTGTCCATTATCAACATATATTGGATGAGTTTTACAAACAAAAAGCTGATGGAGCATTTGTTAGATCGCGAAAAAGATGGATGGAAGAAGGTGAGCAGAATTCTTCTTATTTTTTTAGATTGGAAAAGCAACAAATAAAAAAAAAATCAGATTGGAAAGCTTATGATAGATGATAGTCTTTGTGAAGACCAGAAAATCATTGCCAATTTTTGTGCCAAATTTTATAATGATTTATATACATCTAAATTTAATAAACAACATGCTCTTGATTTTTTTGAATCTTTATCTTGTATAAATACATTGAGTAATGCTGATCAAGCTTTTTGTGATGCTTCTATTACTTTAAAAGAAGTTGAAGAAGCAATTAAATCATTAAAAGTAAATAAATCTCCTGGCACAGATCAGAATTCTATCATATGTTCAGTAAAAACATAGCTCCCTTCTTGCTTAGTGTTTATAAGGAAAGTATAAATAAATCTTTTCTTCCACCTACTTTATGCCAAGGTTTGATTACTTTAATTCCCAAGCCAAATAAAAATCCTATTTTTTTAGATAATTGGCGTCCAATAACGTTGTTAAACAATGATTATAAAATAATTGCTTTAATATTAGCTAAGAGATTAAAAGGGATATTACATTCTGTCATTGATGAAACACAATCTGGCTTTATGTAAGATAGACACATATCTAATAATAGACATTTTGGATTATTCTGATATAATTAATGAAGATAGTTACATATTTTTTTTGGACTATTATAAAGCCTTTGACACTTTAGAGCATGATTTTTTTATTTCAAGCCCTTAAAGAAATTGGTTTTGGTGCTATTTTCTGTAAAATGGTCAAAATGTTATATAAAAATGCAAATAGTTCAATTAGGTTAAGCAGTGGTACCTCTCCAGGGATGCCCTGTGTCTCCTTATTTGTTTTTAATTGCAGTGCAATTTCTTAATTTGTATGTTAAAAGGAGTAATATAAAAGGCATTGCAATTGGAAATGTAGAATTAATTATCAGTCAACACAGCATTGTTTTTAAAGGACTCCTCCCAAGTCTCTGTAGCTTTAAATATTCTCCAAGCATTTACCAAAGCTTCTGGTCTAAATCTTAATATAGATAAATGCGAATTACTGCCCATTAAAAATTGTTGTGTTTCCTCAATCTGTGGTGTAGCTGTTAAAAACACAGTAACATACCTTGGTATAAATATAACGAAGAATAAAAACAGATGTGCTACAAATTTTAATCCAGTTATCGCAAAAACGAAGAAAAAATTGAATGGCTGGCTTCAAAGAGATTTACCTCTTAAAGGTAGAGTTTTGCTCACTAAAGCTGAGGGCTCTCGCGTCTCTCTTATGCAGCCCAATCTCTCGATGTAGATAAGCCAACATGTAAACTGACTGATAGAACTTTAACAGACTTTGTCTGGAAAAATAAATGCCATTATATGAAAAAGTCTGTTATACTAAATTCCTATAACAAAGGTGGCCTAAATTTGATAGATTTTAACTCTTTAAATTGTACCTTTAAAATACATTGGCTTAATAAGTATTTGAAAAATCAACATTCAATCTGGTATGTTTTTCCACAACAAGCATTTTCATTTGTTGGAGGTATTACATTTCTGTTGATGTGCAATTATAACATATCCAAAATACCTGTTAAGCTTTCAAATTTCCATCAACAGGTACTCTTGGCCTGGGCATTAATTTATAAACACAATTTTACCCCCCATACATTTTTTATTTGGAATAATCAAAATATCTTATATAAAAATAGATCTTTGTTTTTTAATCAGTGGTTTAATAATGGTTTGCTTTTAGTAAGTCAGTTATTTAACAGAAGAGGTTTGTTAATGACTTTTATAGAATTTATTTCAGAATACAACATACCAGGAATTTGCCATTGTTATGGGAGCAATATCATCAGGAATTTGTATGCTCTTCAAAAATAGAAGTTACTCCCCACTTAAAAAAGCTTCTTTTCCTGAACCAATAGATACTACTATGTTTTTCTACTAAAAAAGATAGAAATGATAAAATTAGATCTCTTTTTATTGAAAAAGTTACTACTTTGTCACCTGTGATCTCTTACTGGAATAGTTTATTTAGAAATTTGAATTGGAAAAAAATATGGTCTTTGCAACAGAAATATTTCCTCACTAATAAAGTAAAAGAAGTATCTTTTAAATTAATTAATACATTTTACCCTGTCAAACATTTTATGGAGAAATATAAGGCTAACATTGATACTAAATGTTCATTTTGTCAATTCCATACCGAAACTGTTTTTCATTTATTTTGGACTTGTCATTATACTGAACAACTCTGGAAAAATATTGGTTTATTTATTAATGAAAATATCCAGCAAGATGTATCCATTACTTTTAAAGGAATTATGTTATGACATTATGAGCCTGACTCTACTAAAAGCAATGCTTGTTTTATTATAAATTTTTTTTTCTTTGTAAATTTTATATTCATAAATGTAAATTTACTAACAACAAACCACATTTTATTGTTTTTTTGAAAGAATTTAAAAATGATCTAAATACCATTTCATTGTCAGAAAATAAGAAAGCAAGACGAACTATTTCATTCTGCAATGACTTTAATTTATATACTGTAATTATACTTAAATGTCTTACCCTCAAGTTATGTTTTTCTTCTTTTTCCTACTTTTTCTCATGTAATCTTTAGTACTTGATTTCAGTTGACATTGTATACTTATGATACTTTGTGTATTATGGAAAAGTATTATTTGAAATGTCAGCTCTGTGTTATATTGCATTAATAATAAAAAAAAAAATAAATAAAAAAAAAAACACATGATAATTACTGATAATAAGACAAACACAGCTGGATAAGGCTTAACTAATAATCACACTGAACAAGGACAGGAACATGACCAAAAGGACACAAGAGGCGGGAACACAAGACACACGACAGAGGACTGACAAATCCATGATTTTGCAAAAATTGCCTTTTTTTTGATGTTCAAGTTGAACCTTTAGGGCTTTCAGATTTTTTTTGTGTAACCTTGATTCCACAGTGTTTGTATGTTTTGCAGCAAACTACATTACGCTGCAGAGTGTGTTCAAGTTCATGTTTAACTGCTCTGTTTCCTCTATAGCCTCGGGTCTGTAACAGCTTTATCTCTCTTTAAGTAGACTAAGGTGTTGGTTATGTATCACTGCTTTGGAACAAAATGCATTCAATGATGATATCTTTCAGTTTACAGGAATTATTTTCTCACAGAGACACAAACAAAGCCAACTTTATGTACTATTCAAGCCAATTTGCAAATGTCCACAAACTCTTTTCAAAACTGTTAAACATAAATTCAAATCCCAGTACAATACAAAAATGAACAAGGCAGCAATTTGCAGCATTTACCATAGTAAAATATATTATGAATCAAATACTATTAGAGCAGTTAGATGTAACTGATTTGATGTAATGCAACACCTACACAAGCGTTAGTCTTTCAATTTCATCTTCTACCATCTCTACAAAAGACAAATTAGGAATTATTTAGTTACTTTAATGTAAATATGGACTATATAACACAGACTGCAGTGAATTTTAAACAGTAGAGCAGGGATACTCAAATCTGGCTCGCGAGATCTTTCCTGCAGAGTTTATCTCTAACCCTAATCTAACACACCTGAGCATGCTAACCAGAGTCTTCATTAGAAAATCACAGGTAGGTGAGTTTGATCAGGGTTGGAGCTAAACTCTGCAGCAGATTGGCCCTCCAGAGAAAGATTTGAGGAACCCTGTCTTATGCTCTCTCTCCAATCGAGTGCTGTATCTCCCCCTAGTGTTCATTCTTTAATAACATCTATGTAAACACAACAGGCATGTTACTTTCCATTATAAAAGGCATTTGTACCTCAGTTTCATGAATCCTGTGATATTTCAAAGTGATTTCCGTCATTTTGACAGACAACAAATTTTAACGCATCTGTGTTAAAAAAACAAACAAAAAAACACACACACACAAGGATTTGGGGAGAAAAAGGACAGATTCGTGGAGTGTGTTTCATTTAATGATATCTTTTGTATCATCAATAATATCACTGAATTGGGAGAGCAGACCACAGATGCACAGATGCATTATTTTACTTTCTATTATAAAAGACACTCTACCTCAGATTTATGAATCCTGTGGTCTATAGCCTATTGTACGTTTTTTTTTAAATTATTATTATTACTTTCATTTACCCTACATTTAAGTTCAATGTTTTGGGATCTAAAACTGGTCAAAAGCATTTCGATACCTAGTAAACTTGACTACAAATCCCATCAGCCCTTGCGCTGGTCAGGGCGGGGCGACGCTCACTTCCACACACTCACTTTTATCAAACTTTTGGAAACTATGGATGCCAACTGCCGTCAAACTCCAATGAAGAAGAAGAAGAAGAAGAAACGTTTAGAAAGAGAAGCGGTGGTTGTGTTGAGTCCGTCAAGCTGAGCACATTATTGAGGACGAGTGGAAGTGAAAACACATCGTGGAGTATATTTTTATCGGACTAATGATGATTGTTTCACATCAACATCCTGGGATGTAATAGAGGAAGCATTTAAGGGTAACATTAGGCTCGATTTCACAGAGATTTCTGTGTTGATGTTTTTTTAGGGCGTAATTTGTTCATCTGCAATATCATGTTTGATTTGCTGTCTTAAAACTATGGTTTTGTGCGTGTTTACAATATTAAAGTGTTTAATTTGATCGGCTGCTTTCTGACAGATAAACAAAATCTTTGCAGTCAAAATTATATTCTCTTCTGTCAAAATCAATCTAAAGCCAGATGACACACAAAACCTAACAAATACATTTAGGGTGAAAAAATATGTTTTATCATGTTGTTAGCCTGATGTAACATGTGACTAGCATGTTTCTAACATGTTTTAGTACATTGGCAGCATGATTTAACACGTTAACATGGTTTGTTGTGAAGCAGAGTATTTTCCATTGAATTCAATGTAATATAATAACACTTGCTGTTAGATGTTAATGTGCATGATTCACAAGACTCATCTGGCTATTGAAGGCCACATCGTTTACTTTACTGAACAATGGGAAGTTTTATTTGCTCTCAAATCACCATCAACATCATATGTGACAAAATCCTGTTCCTTGTTTATTTCAATCACTTTTTCATTCCATACTTTTAGCCAATTCTCTTTATTTTACATAAACATTGCTTTGTAATTTACTTGTACAGGACAATAAAAGATCTAACGAAGACATTAAACGTCATGACGCCGAACAGTTTATCATTTTATAGCAGGGGTCACCAAACACTGGTCCTGGAGGGCTCTGGTCCGCTAAACTCTGCAGGACCGAGCCTGGTGACCCCTGAGTTATAGTATTTTCCAGTTGCAGCAGGCCTATGATTTGTCCTACAATTGTAGAATAACCAATTAATAGTTTCCCGCATTTTATATTGTTGTTGACAATGTTTTTTTTTTTTTGTTTTCCCCCGAAATGCAACCAAGTCTTCAGATGGAAGATGCTGGTTTTATCACTTTCCCACCGATGTAGCAGGCTATCCATCGGAGACTCTGGGTTCAGACCATACGGTAAACTCATATTACTGTTATTCCATGTAAACACCGCATTTACCGGCTCAGTAACGGTGAAAGTGAAACTTTAATGATGCATAGTGCTTAAAGCCATGTTAAAATTAAACGTTTACGGCCACATGAAACTGTTAGAAAGCAGAAAGATTGAGGATTTTCTAGAAGCAAGGATATAATAACATTTTGTGTGACCACCATAACAAACTGATAGCTGAAATGTGGTACTTTATTCACTAAAATAAATGTAATCTTACCAGATCCAAAAGCTTGCTCTCACTGCTTTAATAGATTAAATGCACTAGAATGTTATTGAGTATACGTGGAGACACGTTTTTAATTAAAATATTCATATTAATCAAGGATTTATTGACTTTTAATGGACCGTATTTCGAAATGTAGCCCTACAGAAATGTGCTTTCATATGTGTGTTAGTTATGATCATTTCATTTATTCACTACTTACTATTTATTATTAATGTCTCATTTCCGTTTTAGTTTGGCTCAAGTTTTGTATACATTCCAGTTTATATGAAAAGGTTCAAGTAGCGTAGATTAAAATTCATCAGAGTTAGCAGCTAAAACCAGCCTAAGCTGTTTGGCTGGTCTTAGCTGGTTTAAGCTGGAAGTAGCTGGTTTTAGCTGGTCTCCCAGCCTGACCAGCTAAGGAAGTGGCCAGAACCCCTCTAAAACCAGCTAAGACCAGGGGCCAGTTGCATAATAGGTTTAGACTAGTCTTAAAAGTTAGTCATCAATTTTTTTTCTTTAAGAATGGTCATAGTTTTTTTTTATTTAGTTACGTAAAAACACAGATTTGTCTAAGTTGAATCCAAAAAGTAAGGCAGATGACCCCTCGGCTAACTGCTAGTTGGTCAGATTAGTTTTTAAGACACTGTCTAAGACACAGCTAAGTTTATGCAACTGGCCCCAGGCTGGATGACCAGCTAAAATCAGCAGGTTTTAGGCAGGTTTTAGCTGTTTTTTTTCTTTTCTTTTCTCAGTGGGGAAGTGACACATTTCCTCCACTATTCACTTACACCTTCTCTCTTATGCTCTCTCCCCCATCTAGTGCTGTATGTCCCTCTAGTGTTCATTCTTTGTAAGCAAACATGTTACTTTTCATTATAAAATACATTTGTACTTCAGTTTTATGAATATTGTCTGCATTCTACAGTTTTACTTACCTATTTTGTTTCATTTAGCCTAGTTTTAAGTTTATAGTAGGTTATGTTTTGTTTTTAAACATTGTCCAATGTTCTGCGATCTTAGACTGATCAAAAGCATTTCCACACTTAGTTAAGCTGTGCAAATGAACTTGACTACAAGTCCCATCGGCCCGTGCGCTGTGCAAGGCGGCGGGACGCTCACTTCCACCCAAGGCTTGGAAAGAGAAGCGGTGGTTACCAGGCTAGTTGACCACAGTATTTTTATCGGACTAATGATAATTGGTGTTACAGCAACATTGTGAGGATGACACATCAATGGAAACATTAGGCAGGCATGCTTTCTTTGAGAGCACAGGCACATCGCAGAGATTTCTGTGTGATCTAAGTGTTTTAGGGCGTTTGTTCATCTGCAGTACGTCTCTAAAACGTTTCCTGTAATGAACCCGAATGAATCTTTAACAGGCATGGTGGAGATGTGTGTGTGTGTGTGTGTGTGCGTGTGCGTGTGCGTGTGCGTGTGCGTGTGCGTGTGCGTGTGCGTGCGTGCTATAATTGTTTATCTGTACATTTGCATGTTGTCAAGTTAAAAGAAGCAAAGATATATAAAAACTTAATTTTTGATTAATAATATGCATTGCTAAGAACTTAATTTGGACAACTTTAAAGGCAATTTTCTCAATATTTTTCCAGATTTTCAAATAGTTGTATCTCGGCCAAATATTGTCCGATCCTAACAAACCATACATCAATGGAAAGCTTATTTATGCAGCTTTCAGATGATGTATAAATCTCAATTTCGAAAAATTTACATTTAAGACTGGTTTTGTGGTCCAGGGTCACATATGTTCTCTAATTGCAGTATTTATGGGCAGGTTATGGAGTAGGTAACGGCATCTTTCATCTACGAGTGATATGCGAGGTGGCGGTCTGAGGTTCGTAATTTCCCCAGCGAATAGCAGCCCATCACCGGCTCAGATTTCGGCGACGCACCGGCACGAGAATTAGCACTATTTTGGTGAAAAGGAATCGGAGAGTGGTTGAATAAACTTAAATTAAAGTGTTTGTTTTCAGTGTTCCAGTTTTTATTTCTATAATGCTTATTAACCCTAAGACTGGCAACGTATCCTGTGGGATACACACATTTGAGAGTCAGGGAAAGTGTAGGTCTCATTTCTTGGTTTCATGTTGAAAGAGTGTTTGTTGTGAATATTTAGATATATTGACTTTGTTCATACATTCTTTGTTCAGCTCACGGGCAGCATTTAAAACCACATGGCCGCCTGTCGTGGGAAATCTACTCGCCCTCCTATAAAAGTTGATCTAGTTCACATATTTACACACGTTGGAGGGGACTTACCTGTTTAAAAAGCTGTTGTTCAGCATTAGCTTATTAGGTTTAAATTGAAATTTTATGAATTAAATGCTTAATCTGTCTCTAAATGTTTGTATCTCAGGGGATACGTCACCCTTTTAGGGGTATAAATCAAGATATAAAACATATATATATATTTGTTGGAAAGGTCTGACAGTAAAGGTTCCATATTTGGTGACTGTTTTGTAATAGATTATATTTAAAGATAGATAATATTTTTGGTATAGTGCACAAACAAAATCTCACAGGAACCACAATTTTGGTGATATCAACTTCAAATTTGGAACATAACTTGGTTAGACATATGGCTCAGACTTTATATCAATTAGAAGTGCAACATTTTATTTTATATACAATTTGTACAAAAAAAATCATTAGTATACTGCATTATCTTTACTGCAAACTTAAACTTCTAACTTTTTATACTTTCTTTTTCGAAATGCTTTCACTTCAGCAACAATCTGCTGTGTCTTCTTTAAAAAGAGACCAACCTTAGGTCTGTATTCCAAAGCATTCAGGAATTACAACCATGTCGTGACAAGCATTGATAAACAAGTGCTATGTTTTCAGTTCATTTATACCCCAAACTGTGGGATACAAACTTTAAAATCAAAATGAAAAGTCATGTTTTGAAAAAAATGATCAAGCTGTATTATTTGTGTCCCAATAAGATGGAAAATAGCAATAAATTATATAGCCAGCAATATAGTAATTTTTAAACAATAGTTGACTTAAATAAAACAACCCAGCATGTTGAGTAAAAACACTTAACCCAACCAGCTGGGTCAAAATAACCCAGCATGTGTTCTGTCCAATATTTACCCAGCGCTGGGTTGCCAAATAACCCAAGTCAAGTTGTTTTTAACTCAGCATTTTTTAGAGGGTAGAAATGCAGTAGGCTTGCTATAGGAGAAAGGTGGATACACAAGTTAATCAATGATTTATTTATTTTTAAGAGGGTGAAAAATGAATTAAATTTCAGCATGTTCATCATTCTTTGGTTTAAACCACTGGAGATGCATCATACATCATGTATGGATTACTTTTAGGGCACAAATGACTTGCATTGTATGGACAAATACAGCTTAAACCATTTTCAAAATATTGTTTGGTGTGCTTCACAGTGGAAAGGCTGAGTAAATGATGACAGAATTTTCCTTTTTGTGTGATTTCCCCCACCCTCTCCCCATTTTAATTAAATAATTGTTTTACACAACCTGAAACAAGCCAAAACAACAGTCAATGATAGCAGAACTATTTCACTTTTCTAACTTTCACTATAAGTAAAGAATAATCCTTGTTCAGTGTGACTGGGACTGAAGGGGAATTAAGTTCAGTCATCAATACACTCTTAATACTGAACATTTGGGCAGCATTAATAGTAAAAATGCATATTTTTCTCTGATTAAGTAAGTAAGCTGAGGCGTCACCTGTAGTCTTCAGTTTATCCTGGTTCATCTCTGCTGCTGGTCAATAGTTCTCCTACACAGTGATTCTCCATAAAAAAGACAAGATAATCCATGTTTTTTTGGAGCAGAAAAATAAATCACAGCTGAAGTTAAGGTATGACCACGTAGTGAAACTTGTGTTGTACATGACTCAGTGGTGACTGAACCAGCTTGACTGGTTATATTTAAATATTGCAAATGCACTATGGCAATGGACAGATTTGTGTACAGTAGATACATGTTTGTGCTTGTGTGTGTGTGAATAAAATCTGAACAACTATTTCTCTGTTTGTACAAAGCGCACATTTTGTCACTGTGAATTGCCTTTATTTCTTGCTTTTGTGAAATGTTCTGAAAGTTGTTGATGTGTATGTCTCTGATTGATTTAAATTGGCAACAGTGAAGGAGGAAGTGTGTCTCTGTCTCACAGTGCGCACACACTCTTTGCTCTCTGGGTAAGCAGCTCTTTCTGTGTCTGCCGGTCTCGATGGCTAGTCTGTGCTCACTGAGTCTGTACTTGGTCAGGATCCGTCTCTGCTTTGTGTCTTTGACACTCTGGAGATATTCTTCTAATTCATATTTTGATTTTATAGTTCGATAGAGTTGTAATTTACTTTGTGTTTTGGTTTCTTGATCCCAATGTTCCAGATATATATTTTTAGATTGTTTGATAATTTGATTTATTTTGATGTTTGGGTGAGAAGCAGTGCTGGTCTGAGACTGGTTAGTGTTAGTAGAGTTAGTCAGGTTAGTAAGTCTCAGAACCAGCTGACTGAGGGGACTCTTTTCGGGGTTCAGTTCTTGGGTTTGTAGTGCTTTAAAATGTAGCGATTCTGTGGGACTTGATTTAAGATGCATCCAGAATTTGAGGGATCTTTTTCTGTATATTTATAATCAATGGGAATCGGCCTAATTCTGCCCTACATGCATTATTGGGTGTTTTTCTTTGTAATTTTAGAATCATTTTGCAGAATTCTGTGTGTAGGGCTTCTGTTGGATGTCTGTCCCATCTAGTGTAGCTCTGATCACTGAGTGGACCCCAAACCTCACTTCCATACAGCGCTATGGGCTGAATCACACTATCAAAGATTTACACCAAATTGGAAGCGGTATTTCAATCATTTTTTTCTTGATTGCGTATAGAGCTCTTCGATCTTTGAGAGCATTCACTGTCAAACTGAAACTCCCCGATGCAGTGATGATCTTATTAACCGTGTCTGCTGGTCATGTGTGTTCATTACTGAGCTTTTAACCCTTGTGTTACATTCAAATCCCTACAACACTGGTGCTCCCGGTCAAAAATTACCAGCCCACAAAAAAAAAAATAGCTTATCAATCTCTTATCACCAAAAATGAGATTCAATCTTTTTGTCTTGGTCTTGAAGTTATTGCCTGTGTCTTAAGGTTATGTGTTGTAAATATTGGCTATGAAAAAAGACATGTTAAATGTTTCTGTACTGTAGCTCGGGAGACACTGTGTTTTTGGAGAAAGAGGAAGTGTATAATAATCCCGATTTGCAATGCAAAAAATATTCATAACATCACATGACTTTGCTTAATAGTTCAGGTCATAGCATTATGTTTAATTATGTTTATACTCTCCTGTACTATTTTAGGTCACAACTGAATCACATCCACATATCAGCAGAAAACCAGAGAAATGTGACATCAAATTATTGCGAGAGATTCATTTATTTTACTTTTCACTGGGACATTTAGGGACTGTCGTCGACTTCTTTCCAGATCTGATATCATAAAATAGTATAGCAACAGTAGCCACGCCCACCAGAGCAGAGATGACCAATCGGATCACAGCTTCAGTAAAACCACAGGAGTGACTGGAATCTGTGGAAACAAAAAGGTTACCGGCTCTGTTCAATGAAGGGGTTAAAATACTAAATAGTACAAATGCCTTTCTAGTTTCTGACCTCAAACAAAGAAGAGTGACTCACAGCAGTTTACACTGATCAGCCACATCATTAAAACACCTGCCTAATATCGTGAAGGTCTCCCTCATGCTGCCAAACAGCTCTAATGCGTTGAGTCATGGACTCCATAAGACCTCTGAACGTGTCCTGTAGTGTCTGGCACATCACCAGCAGATCATTTAAGTCCTGAAGTTGAGAGGTGGAGCCTCCAAAGATCAGATCCATTACATAGATGTTCAGTCAGAACCTTTGCTATGCTCCTCAAACTGTTCTTGAACAACTTTTTCAGTGTGTCAGGATGATCCTGCTGAAAGAGACCAATGCCATCAGGAAACACCGCTGCCATGAAGGGGGAATATGGTCTGCAGCAATCTTTAGGAAGGTTTATGTGTCAAAGTAACATCCACGTGTCAAGTTAAGTAGCTCCATACGCAGCAAACTGTGATGATCAGAGAGTTCTGCCACCTTTATATCATGGCCAGCATTACGTTTTTCAGCAGTTTGAGCTCCAGTAGCTCTTCTGTGTGATTGGATCAGACGGGTTAGTCTTCAGTCCTCACATGCATCAATGAGCTTTTGGGCTCCAGTGACCCTGATGCTGATTCACCAGTTACTCTTCTTACTGGGAACACTTGAGATGCTCTGACCCAGTCATCTAGCCGTCGCTGTTTGGCCCTTGTCAAGTCTTTCAGAGATATTCAGATTTTTCCTGTTTCCAACACATTCAATTCAAGAACATCCGACTATATCTCACCCCTTGACAGATGCTGCTGTATTGATGTGATCAATGTGTTTCACTTCACCTGTCACTGGTTTTAAAGTTGTGGCTGATCAATGTATTATTTGAATTATTATTATCAAGGCAGTTTTCACCGGGTCAGTTGTCTGTCTCAATCGCTTAATTTAGGATCATTTTTGTCAATTCTATCTTCCTAACTGAAATTCGACTGTCGTTATTATTTGGTTTATTTGATAAATACTGCACATAATAAAATTACATTTAAAAAAAAAAAAAAAAACATTTAGAGGAGTGTTAAAGGGTTTACTCCACCCCAAAATGAAAATTTTGTCATAGCATACACTGTTTGTGTTCAGTGGATACTCTCCAAAATGGCGCTATGTGACTCGGAGGAGACGAATTGTTGAATAAAGTCGTTATTTTTGTTTTCTTTGTGTACACTTGTAGCTTCGTAAAATTACAGTTGAACCCCTGATATCACATGGATTATTTTTGCTACTTGCTACTTTTCTGGATCTTGATCATGTGAGGATCCTTGCTGTCTATGGAGGGTCAGAGAGCTCTCAGATCCCATCAAAAATATCTTAATTTGTGTTCAGAAGATGAACGAAGGTCTTATGGGTTTGGAACGACACAAGGGTGAGTAATTAATGACACAATTTTCAATTTGGGTGGAGTAACCCTTTAATTAAGTTGCATTCTTATTTGTATAATTAAAAGCAATTCATTATATTTGTTGGTGAACACAAAGTATAAATGTCTGGTTTTGAACTTAACCTGTATTTAGTGGACAGTGTTCCTGAAAGCTGAATCGTGTCGTCTTGTTGCTGACTGGATTGGCAGCCACACAGTGATACACATCATTATTTCTGTCTTTTATCTCCAGCGGGAGAGACAGAGTGACGCTGAGGTCAGGGCTGCTGGTCTGATTCAGTCTTTCTCTCCCTTTATACCATGACAGAGAGACTCCTGGTCCATTCGCAGCTGAACACATCGCTGCAGAAGAAAAACCTCCATCTGCACCAAAACAAGCATCTGCACATTTCTGCAACACTAGTGAGAAATGAAGAAGAGAGGTTGACTTTGAGTCTTAAAATGACTTGCAGTCATCATGCTGCTAAACATACCCTGCTGTTCAATCAGGGTTGTGCTCCAGAAAGCAAGTTTAACTTAACGTCACATAAACCCTGAACCTTGCTTGCTTTGGCTAAACAGCTGTGAAGAGTTCAGTCGATCTCCTGTTAGTAACTCTGAGTTAACTCGTACATAAAGACATTTGCTGCGTCCCAAATTACCTACTCATACTATGCACTAAAAGTAGATGCTTTTGTGCATCAAACCACTTTCAGGGCATCTCTCCTCAACTGTCTGTCTCTTGCACCTCCACCATGCTTTTAGTTCCTTTTATTCATGATTCATTTCACTTCTTCCTCCAAAGTGCAGAGGGTTGTGGACAATATCAGCCGTTGGAGAGTGAATGGATTCACACTTAGGAAATCTATTGTAAATAATAGACCAAATATGGACTTTTGTCATACTGTTTTCAGCATATTCTTATTCTAATCTCACATACTATATAGATATGTGATATGTAGCACACTTTAGTGAACCACACTAGATCACAGATATTTATTTAGAGCAGGTGCCCTCCATTCAAACGAGCCCAAACACACCGTAAACCAGCGATCTACAGATAATCCTCACAGAGTGGCATTACATGCGGCTTTGCTGTACATAAATGGACCAAGTTGAACATATTATTTAGACAGGTTGTGAACCATGTTTTGTTTTCAGACAGTTGAATATAATATAAGCTGATTATAAGGTGTCGAGTTTCATATCAAAATGTTCATCTCTTAATTTCTTGAGTAATGGGCTATTATTACACATCTTTCAACAAGACTCTTGATACACTAATCAGAGAAAAAAGCGACACCAAACTGCCAGCCCACTCTGATTATGTAAATGAGTCCGCTTTCAAACAATGAGACTTCTTCCCACCAAAATTACACCGTTTTCATTGGTCAAGCCAAACTCATAAAGTGTGACTCGCCAGAAGTTAAAAGGCCACATTCAGGGACCCTTCAGCTGGTTACTGTTTGTGTGGAGAAGACTGGAGACATCCAATCCGACCGTGACGACGCAGTATCGTACATTTGACTAAACTAAACAGAGGTTTGGCATAAGCTGTGGTCTCTGTTACAAAGGCGCTGATGGTTTCTATTCAGGTGGTAAACTAACTCTTACTCTTCTCACAGCTTCATTCTTTCACTTTCACTTCCCCTTGTTCCCATGTATCTGCGTGAGTGTTTGTGTAGAATAGTTATGTGTCAGTGTTTCAGTTAATAAATCTTGTGCACAATTTCATGATTTTGGTTTCGGTGGTCACTGCTCGCAGACAAAGTTATTTTAAAGAGCTGATCTTGCTACATTTTATGTGGCTGCGAAAATAACACTTCTTAGTGTTGATACAAAATTACACTTAATGTTCACTGGACGAACAGATTAGTTGATTGTTATATTGATTCTGTTACAGTACCGGCAGCTGATGTAAATAATTATAATTAATTATCAATATTTATGTACATTTCCCTTTTGAGCAGTTAATTTAGCTGCTTTAACACACACCTACATGAGTTTGTGAGTGCTTGTTAAACTCTGTAAATGGCAGACGGATCCAAATTCAGATGAAACAAACATCATTTAGCGAGAAAATTAATACAATCAAAAACATTAGAAGTTAAAACACTGCTTATTTTTTATTTTATTTTGAAATGTAAGTAAACTGTAGTGAATAATCAGCAAATACACACCATGCATAGTAACATTGCAACAATAGCTGGTTTATTTTCTTGTATTACTCACCAGATATCTGACACTCGCTGACCGGCGAGCTGCTCTCAGTGACTGGCAATGAGACAGGTGCTATAAAATAAATATTTCTTAATATATTCTTTCTTTTTTTTCAGTCCGTAAGAGGAAAGATCGAAACTGATAGTGTAACTCACCATAAACCGTAACACTGAATCTTTTAAATGTGGTCATTGCGTTCATAATCTGTGCCGTGTAGAGTCCAGAGTGACTGGTTGTGATGTTTCTGACGGTGAGAGATCCCGTCTGCTGGTCCATCTGCAGTCTGTCTTTAAGTCCCTCGTAACTGTCATATATAGAGATGCTCAGCTTGTAGATTTCAGCGATGAGAGTGTCTGGATGCTCAGGTCCAAACAGCCACAGAATCTGCTTTTCTCTGTTAACCTCACGAACACCAGTGTGTAATACAACAGAATCTCCCGTCATCACCGATATGGTCTTGATTTCATCCGTCTCCGCACCAAACGCAGCTGGAGAACAAGAGCGGCATGAAGCTTTCTTTTAACATGAAACAAAGACAAATAGAAGACGAGCAGAAGTCTGACTTACCGCATACGATGAGCAGAATCAAAACTAACCAATTACTGACAAGCATTTTTCTTAATTATACTTAATCGTTTACTTTCTGTCCATTTTTTTTTAAAGCACAACCTTCTGATCGCATGTCAATGAGGTCTGATAGTTTTTATGTGAAGTGCCCTTCACACAGCTCTGTCACACACCAGCAGTTGTGCATCTGCCCACAAACCACATCCCTTTAGTTTACGCCCACATGATCTAAATAAAAATGAGATTGAGCTGCTGGTCACAGTTCATCTGCTGGTGTACATGACCAGCTTTCACAGCAGTAGACCTACACATACACACAGGCACATATTTTATACATTCATGTTTCTTACTTCACTCAGAAGAGCTGATTGTGATAGAAATGTGAGAAGTTGTGCTAGTATAAATCAGGGTGATAACGTTCACCTCTTTACACTCGAAATCACACGAATCCACCCGTCTGTGATATTGTGCTGCTGAGAGTCACCACACTGTTATATTGTTGTTTAAGTGCTCTAGCAACAAGCTATGATTTGTCATTCATGAGCGAATTATCTCTTTAAGTGTATAGGATTTTTTTTTTTTTACCCAGTTTTTCCTAAAAAGGTGTTATTGTTTCATACAGTGAATGTGTATATCAGAGTTCATACAGGACAATGCTATTATGCTGATGAGAAACACCTGAAAACAATCAGCTGATGTGTCTGATAACCTCCTAAATCCTGATTGTGACTGGCTTTCTGCTGCCATCTACTGGTCAAGTCATGAAAATGCATTTGCTTAATATTTGTTAAAAACCTATATTTACACACAAACAGACCACAAACATTTTAGACACCATTTAGTTTTTTAGCACAAATGTCACAGAATTGAAAGCACAGGATTGTGGGAAATCAGGCAGCAAATGACACGACTTTCTTCAAAAATCGATCAGATGAAGGCTCTCAGTAGTTGAGACCCCAACGTATTTATTTTCATATTAAACAATGCATCAGACATTTATCACTCAGTTTAGCGCTAAAATACAATTTATAGGCTATTAAAACCCTCTCTGGGATATCGTCACTTATAAATGACTCTAATAAAATAGCATTTAAAATACAATATTAATGTTCAGCCAACAACAGGATATTTTATTGATGTCAAATGACATCTCTTCAACCAATAAAATTCAAATGTATTTACCATGTGCTTCACATTTTTGTTAGGTCACATGCTGTCAAGGCTCCATATTGAGCTTTATTTAGAAAATACACTAAGACATGGTTTTCAGGCAGAGAAATTGAATCTGACTTTGTATCAAGTTTTAGACATTTTAACGCGTGAGTTCCAAATAATATAGCAGCAAAAAATGTAATGTTCATAAAGATTTTCAATGTTTTTTGGAACAGTAAGACTTTTTCACTTCTTTTCAGATAGAGACAAAGCATTTGATTATGTGTGAAGTTTCAAACTATTTGGCAAAAATAATTAACCCTAATGGGACAAAGTGCCAAAATGTCAGAACCCTAAAAAAAGGTCAAAGGTCAGATGTAGAAAACACATTTTGGAAAATGATTTTACTCTTAAATATACATAAAATATAAAGTCAATTATTTTTTTCAAGCTGTGAATTCACAATTAGTCCTAAATTAATATTAATAATGCACATGTATGTGTTATGTACACATGTAATAAATGTGGTCATTTATATTATATTTGTTTAGTATAATATGTCATTATAGGCAGGGGTGCAGCTGCACATTTACAGAGGGAGGTATGCAAGATCAGTGTTGTATTCTAGTAGCCCCTAAAACTAACTCCTGCAGAAAAGTTTTATATATTATTCATTTGCATCAAAAGTTATTCATATTTTGCACATTTTTATATAAAATGAGAACCCTAAGTAAAATTTACTTGAGAATGTCTGCATTTTCACTTATAGAGATAATTCATGGAATATTGGCCATGCTAAGTTGAAGATTTCACCTGGCAGTAAAACAAATAGGTCTACTATTAAAATGAATGTCTTGATTCCCACCATGACCACTAGATGGCAGCAGAAGATCATTTATTGTCTCATTTACCATTTCCACTTTCTAATATAGCCTAGTTCTTTTCACATGTTTTGCTAATGGATTTATATTTAGACATAAAATCACAATTATAGCATTTAGAAATCTCCTTTTTGTCAAAATTCAGCATTGTTTTGTATTGAAGTATGAAGTAGCAAGAGTTTTCAACTCATCGGAAAACTACTTGAATCACACAGATGGCCTACTTTGAATTCAAAATGCCAGTTTTCAGTGAAAGGTGGCTAGTTTGTATTGTTTACAATCTTCTCAGTTTCTTCCAAATGTAAATCAAATGCACATTCACAAACGGGTACTGTCTTCGGCAGTGGCCAGGATGTTTTCATAGGGGTGGCCAGTCTGTGGTGGCACAGAAATCTTCATTATTTCAATATAGAAATGTAGTCTATTTGACTATACTGGACTGTTTTAGTGCCTAAAACACAACTGAATACAGTTCATTTGTACGTAATTGTAATTGAGAATTAGATCAGGTAATTGAGTGAATATGAGCATTTTTCTATTGTTTTTGTATTACCTCCAGGTATTTTAATAAAAGGGCTCACTATAGGTTAATTGCTGAGTCAGCTTGGTTCTGGGTCTTGTTCTCCATCATTGCACAGACCTACTCATGGATGAGACATGCAGATAGCTCAAAGTTTAGTCAACCTTCACTGAATTTTATATAATCCATGAACTCTGAAAAAGCAAACAGGCAATGTTTAACACTAGTTGTCAAAACGAATTCATTGCAACAGTTTTGTCAAACCTAAATCGAGGTTTGTACAAAAAAAAAAAAAAAAAAAGTTATCTTTTGAATCCCATCTGCAATAATGTGAAAAAGGGCGGAAGTCAACAGCACATAAATGCCAGAATGTAAAATTAGTTTATTTTATGCATTTAAATTAGCCTATATATTTAATTTTCGTCCTTTATAAATTACGAAGTACAACTGTACTGTGCTCACATTTAGCCTACTTGTGCATTAAATTACAAATAAAAGTTTATAATGAATACATTTTTGAACTCATTAAAAATGCTAAAAACCGTTAAATAAAAACATTTCATTACATTATTTTTAACAATTAAGCTTTTGATTATTTATAACGTTTTATTAAATAAGATTTCACATAATAATTTCGGCACTATGCACTGCATATAGCGCATACCCCGTTTTTGCGCCACTGATTATAGGCCTTTGACAGGGTAACCCACTAAATTACATTTTTGACTGGAATGAAAACGAGGCTGTAAGGGATAGAAGTAAAGCGCGGATTCAGTGGATAAAAATAAATACACAAATTAATTTTGAAAGTTGTGAGTTGAGAAAATTAGGCAGTATCTGCATTTGTTGAATGATGTTAATTAGCTAAACAACCTTCCTTCTGTTAAAATGTGTGTATTATTTGATCTGTAAAGTTGTTTAAAATAGACATTTTAGGCAACTACAGAGATGTTTTCATTGGAGCAATGTAGTATAATTGAATATAACCCTATAAACCATGCTGAAAGAACAGGACGGTGCTCAGATGATTACTCAAACATCTTATTAGTGATGAATGTATATCAGTCTGAGAGAAGAATATGTGCCGTTTCATTCTGCAAGACTGACCAGACAGAAGATGTCAGCATTATTCACACATGCATGTTGTCTTCATGTCTTGTATTCACTCTTCATTTGCAAGACAGTATAAGGGCCATTCAGGCTGAAAATGATAATAACTGATGTAAATAATAATAAGGCTATTATCAATAGAAACATTAATTTATGGCAGTAGCAGTGGTGGCGACTAGAAACCAGTTCTGAGAGCTGTAACCTGTTTGCTCATTTTGTAAGTTGTGTCTTAAATATCAGTTGAAAGCCTAAGATTTGCTCAGTTTCTGTCTGCTACCTGAAGATTGACCTTATAGTCTATCTATCAACAAATATGAATCTTTAATTATTTGATTTCACAATAAACTATCAAAGTCACCGTATTAGTCTCTCATGAAAGCAAAGTCATTGGCACTTGATCCACTAGAGGACAGAAACGAACTAGAAACGAAGTTTATAGAAAAGAGACATACAGTATCTGTGCACAGAAAGATTTTTGTACACACAACATATATATATACACACATACAGACAAGTTTGTTAATGGTTTATTAATTTATTAAACCCTGCAAAGATGTTCACACTGAATGTTCACACAAGTGTGAGAGTTTGGCCGTAGGTCTTCAATCCCGGCGGGACTCTCCTCATCTGAGCGGCTGTTGATCATGGAGACTGTTTCTGTGTTCCCATCGTATACCTGCAATCACAGCATTCAACCATTAGACCAAATATAGGTTGTATCTTTTATTGAAAAGATATTGAAAAGAACCAATAACTAGAGGCGGACAAAAATTCAGCCCTGGCTCTGTAGCCACACCAGCCCACATTACCACACGCACTACTTACATTTGTGTTCAGATGGTGAAATAATATTAGCAGTTCATTACAAACCCCTTGTGTGTCACTGTTTTTTTCCCTACCTCTACGTTTTCCCGGTCTCTGCTAGACCTAGCATAGCATCCTTCCTCACAGCACTGGCACTGGAAGACTGCACTGATTCCAGCAACATCCTAATTAATGAACACAGTGTTGGATTTTTTTATTATTTTGCTGTTACAGTAAGTTAGAGATAAGGAATGTGTCCAGCTCAGGGTTTTAAATTGTACACAATATCATCAGCAGTGCAGTATTAGCTGTAGGTGATGCTTACCATTTCGTCCTGCTGGTCTACATTTCTTGCAGCAAGAGTAAACCACAACAGCTGCTGCACCGAACACCAGCAGCAGCCCACATATCAGTGCTGGATGCAAACCTGCTTCTGTGATGGACAAAGACAGACAGTCATTAGAAACAAACAGCAACATAACAGCAGAATCTGATTTATCAAGATCAAGCACTATGGTAATTTTATAAGTATCATTATATTCTACTCTTTATTGGGTCTAATAGTCATATTTTAAATGAACTAGTTTTACATTTTCCATTGTTTCTATGATTCTTACATTTAAACGTCATTTTTGCTGAAGCGGCTTTAAAGAGATTTACAACAATGAATATCATGTTGCTCCAAATCCACTTTCGGTTATTATTGAAACACAAATGAAGCTAGTTTAGCATATTTATGTGCTCTATATATGTGTGTTGAACTATGTTTGTGTCACAGTACTTTAAATCTGTTGATCATATAAAGTGATTGTGTCTCTTCAGACGACTTGAATAATTAAACTTCTCGATTCATGATGTTTTGGTGGACTTAACTTTTAATGGAGAGACAGAAATTTCATTAACAATATCTTAATTTGACATGAGTCTGAGTAACTGATGACAATTTTCATTTTTGTGTGAACAATATCTTTAAGAAATGCCCTGAATTTGCAAACAGAAGAAGTCAGATAATAATTCATGGCCTCTGTAATAATCATACCTGGACACGGCTGACAGAGTTCAGTGATGTTGAGTTTGGTCTGGTTGCTGATTGAGTCGTTCATCACACAGCTGTAGATGCTGAAATCCTGATCGTTCACCTTCAGAAGTACAGAGACGCCGCTGCTCAGATCAGAGACACCGATGGAGGAGAATGAACTGTTTCCTTTGTACCAGGAGAGAGTCACATTCACCGCCGAGCACTGCTTGAGGCATTTTGGACACGATAATTGTTCAGGGAGAATGATGAGAGCGGACAGAGGAGCTGGATACAAGACAGTAAAATAGAAAAATTACTGACAGGAGCATCACAATACAGAAACATATGCAGCAGTGAATCTTAATGAAGGGGTTAATAATGAATTGTAGTACAACATAAATACTAGCGGCTGACCAATGCTCACCGACTGACTAAACATATTTGACACTAAAATGGTTAGTTATTCACTGACAAGACTGTTGTGATATTATATAAATGGCCAATTATCAAACAATTAATTGAAAAGGGTTGTTTCCCAAAAGCATTGTTAGTCAACTATGGTCACAAATTCCCTCGAAATCAATAGAACCAAAGCTCTAATGAAATGCAGAAGCATCGTAAACTTGTGTGTTTGGATCTACTGCACTTAACCTGTGGTTAGAGGCATAATGGAAACCACATGACTTGTGTGTCTTCTGTTTAGGTGAGGATCGTGCATGTTCTGTCTTTGAGGGATCACAATGTGCACATTGCAAGAGCTTTTCAATGAAAAACCTCTGATCGCGCTTGTCCCTTTTCTCAAGTGAATTAGGACAGGTGCCTGCACCCCGTGGTTTGGGACCTGCTGCAGCCATGCCTGCCCCATAGGAGGACGTTTGGGGGTTATGGGTCATGCTATGGGCAGGTTAGATCTTTCTTGGAAGCTCGAGAGAACGCAAATCGCTGGGGGCAGATTAGACGAGCAATTTCTAAGCCTCTGAGTCTTGCTGATATTCATGCTGAGGTGGAGAGATCGAAAAGAGATCTGAGAGGTGATCAGGCAGAGACGGATTAACACACGGGTCTACCGAGCACATGACCAGGGCACTGTTTCTCTGTTGATTATTTTCTCATCCATATTTTCAGGAGGCACAACCTCCATCGCATCCTCAGAGAAAACAGCACTGATTCTTTTTCTTTGTTTTTATCTCTGTCATACTACAAAGTCTGAAAAACTATAAGAATAATTTAGAAAAGGGTTGTAAATGAACAATATCAAGAATTTACTCACCAGAGACAGTAACACTGAATTCCTTGCATGACGACTTTTTAGAAGAGCTGATGATCTGTAGTTTATAAAGTCCAGCGAGTTCGGTGCTGATGTTGATGATGGAGAGAGATCCGGTCTGATTGTCTGTCTTCAGTCTGTCTCTGAGTCTCTCATCAGTCATCTCACACGATCGGGTCTCAGTGGTGTTGACTCGACACCGAGCTATATTACTGTGCTCAAAACTCCAGTTGATCAGATGATATTCTGCTACACCAGAGTGAAGGGTCACAGACTGCCCCAGCGCTGCTTCATCTGCCTCAGCACCAAACACTCCTGGAAAACACAATCAATACAAGCTGACATTAAATACCCAGCTGCCCATGTTTTATATCAGCAAACTAGAAAGTGTCTGAACTTATAAATGTAAGCACGTATAGGATCCTCGTGGAGTGAAACAGTTTATTTTAGCACAGAAGAGTGGATTATGTTTGATATTGTAATATTGTTGTTGACAGGTGTAAAGTCGTCTCATAATCAAGCACACAGCCGTGGCGTCTGCAGCTGTATGTTCTGTGTGTATCATGAGCTCTGACTGACCTCACAAACACTTTCCTTAAGTAGCCTATATTTCAGCAGTTATTGTCCTGTGTTTCTGTCAACTGCAGTCATGCCATTAATTATGAATTACTCACTGAGTTATTTATTTTTCCTGGACTGGTCAGACAGATTTGCAAAATGGTCTGAATGTGCATTTGTTCAGACGGCTCTCTGAATCATCTGAAGCGGTTCTCAGTCAGTAAAGCAAACCGTACAGAGATACTTCAGAACAGAAAACAAACAGATGAAGTGGATTCACCGACAAACAACTGAAACAAAAGGCTATTTTTTTTAGAGGTAACTGAAAAATTGAATATTTGGCCATTTACACCGAAAGGTTCACTTCTTCTGCTTATTATAGATTGCTTTATCTTTACAAAGCAAAGAAGGTACATAACAAGATTTGGTCATGTTCTTGAATATGATTCAGCCTTGGTTGAGCATAACCAAAAACGAAATAAAAACGTCACAATAAAACAAGCAAACCAGAACAAGAAAGAAATAAAATGCAACAAAAATAAAATAAAATAATTAAAAAAGGGCTATTTAAAATTATTTTTATAAATGATATAATTTATTTATATACAAGCTTACTTGTTTTTAACAAAAGTTGCATAAGAGTTTGACCTCATTCAACTATTGGTTGAAGTTGGGTTTAGATTTAAACCTGCACTTGTGAATAAAAACGTTCAAAGACATAAGAAATTAATACCAAATTCAAACTCTTTGTTTTCAAGAAAAATACCAAACCTGCCCTTCACAGTGAGAACATCCCTGGACAATAACCGGCTGTAATAACGCTGTATAAATAAAACTGAATTGAATTAACCATAAATGCAGATCTGCTTGATATATATCTAATGTAAACTTCATAAACAAGTTTTTATACAGCAAGACAATTTGTGATTGTGATTTATTTTTTATTGATGGTCAACAAAAAGGCCATTCAAAACCTTTATAAAGTCCTCCTTCCTCTGTAAACTAATGTCTGACTCAATTCTCCTCTCATTCTCATTCTCCTCTGAGACCCGGTGTGTAACTTCTCTAACTCCCTGCAGCACTCACTTTCCTCAGCTGTGACCATGGCCTCGCATTTACTACACAAACACTTAATGAATATTGCAACTCGCTATATTTAGGGTTGTCTAAGAATCTGCTCTCACTAGTACAAAATGCTGCAGCTAGAATGATGACTCAGTGCATTTCTTCAGTGCTGGCTGCGCTGCATTGGCTTCCTGTTGATTTTAGAGTCCATTTATAAAGTTTTGATAATGGTTTGTAAAAATGCCTTGCTTCAGAATACATTTCATGTTTGTTGCAGCATCACTATGTTACCAGATCATCTCAGAGTTTGCTTTTACATGTTCCAAGATCACGGTTGAAAACCAAAGGTGATCGAGCCTTTTCTGTGGCAGCCCCACGTCTGTGGAATAGCCTTCGATTGGTCATTAGATCTTGTCACTCATTAGACTGCTTTAAATCAATGTTGAAAACACACCTGTGGCATATAGCTGCCCCTAGCTGTTGGGATATTGTTCTGTGATGGATATTGTTGTGTTTTGTGTCTGTTTTTGATTAATTTTTATATGTAAAGCGCTTTGGTCAACTGGAGTTGTTTTAAAAGTGCTATATAAATAAATGTTGGTTGATTGATTGATCTCTCTCTCTCCCCTGCGGTGATTTTATCTGTGGTCCGTCATACAAGTGTAAATAAACATTTAAAATGTCCTCAGCGTCCGAGCTGTCATTGCGATCCATTGTTTTCCAGTGGTTTAAATGGACCGCTCTCCCTCTCGTTATGTCACTTCCGGTTTTGGCGGTTTTCAGATGCGGAAGTTACATTCTCTCACAAAAACGACTCCAAAAAGCCTTAATAGCTTATTTTAAAGTGTATTTTAAAGAAAATCTAGTTCCTACAGTATTTTTCTATACATCGACTCACTGGAGTCTCTAACCTGGAATATGCCCTTTGAGTCATTCGCCTACTGCTTGCTCAGAACAAAAGGTGTAGTTTGTTAATAATGCCACTTCTCTTATATATCCAGACCAGGAAAAAAAAAAAAGAAACCTTCAAATCAGTTATAAAAACATAAAAGACCTTTGGTTTGTTAGGATCTCGTGAAGCTGGGTCACACCTGGTGAGAGACAGGAAAACATTCTCACCAGGCGCTGATTGAGACACCCCTCCGCAGCAGAACAGAATTATTCTCACGATGTAAGAGACTGCTGTGAAACTGAGTTAGAAACACCCAACTCCAGTCAGTTCCTGAAGATGAAACATAGACTGTAGCAAGTCCCGCCCTACATTTTTTTTATTTATTTATTTTTTTCTCAAACCTGTCAAATACACAGACTACAGCACTGCCTCCAGAACACCAGTGAGATCAGCTCAAACACCGTTACAAACACCTCCTTTTGAGAATCAGCAATCATTTTATCATTGTTTTACAATGCCTGACCATGATTTTGGTTTTGGGTAAGCTTTATGAAAAGAAAATATAAGCATTTTAGAAACATGGTAATTGACTGCATATTGTGTGAAAACAACATTGTGTTAATGGTATGGTCACAATATATGGATGCTGTGTTAATTGTGTTTAGAGTTTTGAAAATGTGACTAAAGATTGGACAAAATGATGTTAGCAATTGTTAGAAATGTAGCTGGTGTCCCACTTTTGCTGACTTCACTTTACATTAGCTTGGGCAGACTGAGTACAGTAGAGACACTTTCTGCTTTTTTCAACACTACACAGAAACTAGATGCTGAAATGAAGTGATTTTTCACATTATATTTCTTTTGCTTGTGTACTAAAATATCATAAATTGATAATAGCCAGTTTATATTTTCCACAATTAGCTCATAAACATGAGGTGCATTTTTGTCTCAACTGTACCCATACGGTGAACAGTAGCATGGTACAGTTCAGACACCATTCTTAATGCTCTAGAGCTGGCTAACCATTTATTGCAAATGTAATAAATTACAAAATTAGAGATTTAAATAATTACAGTTTAAAAATACATTCATTTCTTTACTTTATTTAATTCAGATTCATTCAAACAAAATAGGAACAAATATTTAACGCTAGAAAATAAATGCCAAACAGTACAAATGTAAACATAACAGTAAAAATAACAATATACATACCTGTATATTCTATAACCCCACCCCTAAACCTATGCATCACTTAAAACTTTCTGCACTTTTACATTTTCAATCATTCTGTATGATTTATAAGCTTGTTTCATCACGCGGACCTAAAAAATATTACCATAAGGTTAGAATTTATTGCTACATTCGGTCCCCATAATGTAGGTAATACCAGTACACAAACACACAGCCTCTGTATGCATTATATGTTCTATGATTGAACTATTATCATGACACTGTACAACTAAACAGCATGTGAAGCACTAGGACAGCAACCTGTGTACAGCTGATACACTGTGTCTCAACCCCACGGACATCCTCGCACTTTCTCTAGATTATGAAAATACCTTGCATGGCACAATGCCATAAAATATCTTTAGAGCACAGAGCAACGTTTGCAATGATATATGTTAAGTTTAACAATCATAAAAGAATAATAAGCTATTCATTGTGGAAGGGGGGAAATGGTGAAATGAAAATCTCACCTTGGAAAAAAAAAAAAAAACTTTTGCCGATGTCTTCAGAGTGGAAAGACGCACACATTTCGTAACCCAAGTTATTTAAGGTTCACCTGTACACACGTCTCAAATGTAGGCTACTCAGTCTACTCCTATTATTATTTATCAGTTAATGATAATTCATATTTTAACATAAGAATTTAAAGTTTTTGAACCGTGTTATTAACAAAATATCATGAAATGCTAATAAAATACATTTAGATTTAAAAGGCAGATATGTATGTTGTTTGTTGTTGAAGACATTACATTGATTCAACTTACAGATGTTGTTAACTTTTCAACCATCGTCCACCTGTCAGACTAGTCCTTCTCCGTCCAGAGTGTATCCGTGACAGTCGAGATCAGTCTCGTGCCTTAGTTCTCATCCGGTCTAATAAGCGGCAAAACCTTTTGCTTGTTTTTCGTAATTAAGTCAATGACTTCTCAAACATTTAGACACTTAAGCCGTACTTAAAAAGTCTGAACGCAAGGCAATAAATGAAGACACAACACTCGCACAAGAACTGGAGAAAAACGTATTGCTTACCATTAGTGAGAGATATCCAAAGACAAAGGATCAACTCGATTCGCATTGTGTTAAAGGTAACAAACTCTACCGCACTGAAGAGGATTTGTCCTTATTCAACAGACAAGGCAACAGTGAGGATGTGAACGTGGTGAAGCAGCGCTACTGTGGCACACTGAACGGAGTGAGTCAGGCAGTCTGTGACTTTAACAAAGTACGCACACCCTCTCTCTCTCTCTCTCTCTCTCTCTCTCTCTCTCTCTCTCTCTCTCTCTCTCTCTCTCTCTCTCTCTCTCTCTCTCTCTCTCTCTCTCTCGCCTCTCGCGCGCGGTCAACGTGGTTAATTCAAATGATCTTTATTGGCATGACTGTGTAACATATCACAATGTTGCCAAAGCAATAAGTATATTATACAAACAAAGATAAATAAAATCTAGGGGATACACATATACATATCCATATTATGCCTGTAAGTAAAAATAAATAAATAAATAAATGATTAAATGAATACAGAGAGCAGTTATAAATAGGAAGGAGGGATCAGCCTTTGTCCCTCATTTGATGGCAGGAGGACACATACTGCGCTGCCAGGTGATACACTTTTCCTTTTCTCCCAGAATATAACAGAGTTTGTCTAAGTTGCTTGTATGCTTAAATTCAGTTGAAACTAGAGCTATTTGTTTGATCTCTGATGTGTTTATATTTGCTGCACTCCGTGAGGAAGTCCTCTATGAGTCCCTCAGTGCAGTGAGAACTCTCTCTCTCTCTCTCTCTCTCTCTCTCTCTCTCTCTCAATTCAATTTTCAATTCAAGGGGTGCTTTATTGTCATGACAAAAAATATACATTTGTGTTGCCAAAGCAATTGCAGCTGGGCTGCTTACAAATAGTGCATATATGTATTAACAAAGAAAGAAAAGAATAATAGTAATAATAATAATAATATATAAAAAGTATTAAGCGTGTAATGCAAAATGAATTTCTAATGTATGTAAGTATATAAACTAGATAATAACAAAATAAGATCAGGGATTAGACAGATTTACAGAAGCAAAATGTAGATCTAAGTAATATAGTGAGTGACCACCAGAGTGATATGGTTTAATATAATCTAGATGAGCTGGAAACATCAGATCAGGGCAGATTGAGTGTTTTCTCTTCTGTGGTGACAGGCAGACACATATTGAGCAGCAAACACACAGCAGTTCTTGTGTTCTCCTCACAGATACGGCAGTTTCTCCTGGTCTGAAAGAGTCTTAAAAGTCTGATGGATCTGCTGTATTTTATCAGAGAACTCTGTCCGTATGTCGGTGTATTTGGAGCATTCTGTGAGGAAGTGCAGCTCTGTTTCTGTCTGATTCAGATCACAGTGTGAACACAATCTCTGCTCCGGGGGCAGCCATGTTTTTCTGTGTCTGCCCGTCTCTATCATCAGCTTGTGTCCGCTGAGTCTGTATCTGGTCAGCGTGCTTCTGAGTTTCTGATCTGACACTGTGTACAGATACTCTGCCATACTGTACTCTCTCTTTAGGGCCGAATAGCATTGCATCTTACTCTGCTGTTGTGTTTGTGTTTGCCAGTGAGTGATGTAACTCTGTTTGATTTGTGCAGTAATCTGAGCATCAGTAGATGTTAGTGAAGCATCAGGACTGAAGCTCTGGATCAGCTGAGGGAAGGGCTTGCTTTCTTTGCTCGTCTCTTGGTATTGCAGGGCTTTATAATGATATGATTGGGGGTCACTGAGTTTCAGATGTTTCCAGAATTTAATTGCCCTGTTTTGTGTCTTTATGATTAGAGGATATTTGCCTAATTCTGCCCTGCATGCGTTATTTGTTGTGTGCCGGTGCACGTGTAATATAGTTTTACAGAGTTCTGCATGCAAGGTCTCAATTGGATGTTTTTCCCATTTGGTGAGATCTTGATGTGGATTGGTCAGTGGACCCCACACCTCACTGCCATAGAGGGCAATGGGCTCAATTACTGATTCTAATATTTTCAGCCAAATTCTAATAGGGATTTCAATAGGACATTGCCATTTTATGCGTGCTTTATCTCTCCAGTGGATGTGATTTTCAAACCCAGGTAGTTGTAGTGTGATGTGTGTTATCTGGTTAGTGCCTAATGTAAATGTGTGTTGTGTTCCCTGGGATCTGGATCTTTTCTGAAATATCATAATTTTGGTTTTATTCTGTTTGACCGTCAGGGCCCAGGTCTGGCAATATTGCTCTAGCAGGTCCAGGTTCTGCTGTAAACAGTGTTGAGTGGGAGACAGCAGAACCAGATCATCCTCATACAGCAGGCATCTGATCTGTGAGTCGTGTAGAGCGAGGCCAGCGGCTGCAGATCGCTCCAGACTGCTTGCCAGTTCATTGATGTAAATGTTAAATAATGTTGGGCTTAAGCAGCAGCCCTGTCTCACTCCACGCTCCTGAGAAAGATACCCCGTACGTTTGGTGCTGATTTTTACGCCACATTTACTTTCAGTGTACATTGATTTAATAAGGTCATAGGTTTTACCTCCTATGCCACTTTCAATAGTTTTGTAAAATAGTCCTTGGTGCCAAATTGAGTCAAAAGCTTTTTTGAAGTCGATAAAGCATGCATATATTTTACCTTTATCTTGGTTAACATGTTTTTCAATTAGAGTATGTAATGTATAGATGTGATCAGATGTACGGTAATTTGGTAAAAATCCGATTTGACTTCTGCTCAGTACATTGTGTGTGATGATGAAGTCTAATAGTCGAGCGTTTATTATGCTACAGAATAACTTTCCCAGGTTGCTGCTCACACAGATGCCTCTGTAGTTGTTAGGATCAAATTTATCTCCGTTTTTAAAGATTGGTGTTATCAAGCCTTGACTCCAGACGTCAGGGAAGTAACCTACACTCAGAACCTTTGTGATGTCCTTTATGATGTCATATGTCCTTCCTCCTATTCCACCTTGGATAAGTTTTAGGAAAAGTCCATCGTACCATACCGAATCGAAGGCTTTTTGGAAATCAGTGAAGCAGCCAAATATTTTTCCTTGTTTTGTCTGCGTAACGTATTTTTGTATGAGTGTGTGGAGTGTGTAAATGTGATCTGATGTTCTTTGTTTAGGCATAAATCCAATTTGACAGTTGTTTATAATTTTGTGTTCTTGAATGAACTGAACTAATCTGTCATTAATAATAGAGCAGAATAGTTTTCCGAGGTTACTGCTGACTGTGATGCCTCTAATTATTTGGGTCATACTTCTCACCTTGTTTAAATATTGGAGTTCACCAAATGAAGTCAGCAGAAATGAGTCTATCATGTTCTCCACGTGAGTGCTGTGGAGCTCGGCTTCGTACTGGGCAGGACTGTCTTTACTCCATATAAATTTGGAGGGGAGGGGTACAGTTTAACCTTCTGCTCTGAAGATGGCAGAAGATTCACTGACGTGTTCAGACTGAGGACTATGTGACTGTGGTCTGATAACGGTAGCTGTGATAACAGGAGCAGTAGGTGAGTCGACCCAGAGAATCACCCTTTATTCTGCCGTTAACTATGTCTAGACCCAGGCTTTTGCAGAGCTGCGGGACCTGTTTTCCATGTCTGTTTACTGTGTTGTCATAATTCTGTCATGCTTTAGTAAACGTTTTTTGTTGGTACGTATGTGAACTGTTAATATATTCATCTCCATCTGAACTAATGTAGTCCGCTTCTCTCCCTGTTCTAGTGTTCAGATCCCCCATTAACAGCACTGGGCCTAGACTAGGAGCTGTTTTTTTTGTTCACCATTTTCATGGAGTGACTGGAGCTCAGGAATAATCTGCTGTATTTACGGTACAGTGCGTCTCTTAAGGATGTGTATTTGTCACAGTGGAGGAGAAAGTGTTTCTCCGTCTCAACTGATCCAGATCTACATTTGTTACAGATTCGCTCTTCTTTAGGTAACCACGTCTTTTTATGTCGTCCTCTTTCTGTGGCCAGCTGGTGGTCACTCATTCTGTATTTCGTCAGTAAATGTCCGTCAGTTATATTCCTGACTGAGACCAGATAGTCAGCCAGACTGTACTCTCTGTTGAGTTTCAGATAACATTGGAGACGACTTTGGTCTTTGGTGTGTTCTTTCCAATGCTGTATGTATGTCTCCTTCTCTTCTTTCATAATTTCTTTGATTCTTCCAGGTTTTTCAGGTTTGGTGATATCGAGTGATTTGTTAGTCAGATCTGACACCATTACACAAAGATTACTTTTTTTGAGCACTCATTTTTTATGTTTTTAGTGCTTTAAAATGAAGAGAATAGCGTTTAAGTGGATCCAGAACTTTAAAACTCTGTTTTATTGATTAGATTGCTCTGCAGGCGTAGTTAACACGATAATTAATAGATGGCTGACTTCTTCATTTGTTGACATGACATGGTTAGATATTATGTTGGGTGTCCATATTAGAGATAATCACGTTTAAAATGAAACCATCATATTTAAAAACATGATATTAATCATTTCACATAATAAAATATAATTTGTTGTTATTACTGTAAATCTATATTCAATTATTATGGGATGTCATTCGATGCTTTCAGAATCTTTACCTTTTAAAATGATTTTGTTTCTGTATTTTAAAATATATTTTCATATTAACGCATTTTAATGACAGTATATTTATTGAACAAAAATGAATTCTTTTATTTTTCAAAATAAGCAGAAAATAGTACAGACTTTGCTAAAGTGATTGTTTTGAACAAGTATTAACTTAGACATTATTAAACAAACAAACATTATTTTAGCTGAAGTATTTGTATGAATTCCGTGTGTGAGTTAAAAAGCCTCTCTTGCCACCTCATACATTTATAAGATTTTTAAACAAAATAAATGACAAAAATCGTTGCACCATTAATGTTCAATACAAACATTTTTTTTTTTTTTCCTGCAATTATAGCCTACATTTTAAGCACAGTGAAAAGCACATTTTTCTTAAGGTGTGCCTTTAGCCCCGTTGAACCCTTTATACTTATTTAAATAAGTATTAACATTTGTTATAAATCGATATACTCATTTTTTTTTTTTTTATTCAAGGAACAATAACATACAATATGTAATCAAGAAAACATTAAAATAAGAAAATAAAAATAAAAAAGATAGAAGGACAAATTACAACAAACAAAAACAGTTGCCAGGGGGAGGAAAGTATAAAACTTCAAAACAAAAATATATATAAAATCAAATAAATATATTGTAAAGTTCACAAATTTTCAAAGTTCTTACAGCTTTCTTATTCAGAGTCTCTGATACTGTCTATATATATATATATATATATATATATATATATATATATAATACACACACATTTCAGTAAGGAAAGGAGTTTGCAAGCAGAGGAGCCCAGAATATGAAAGCAATGCGTAAAGTTTTGTGTTAAGCATTTTCCTCCCATAGAAAAGAGTTATAAAGAGAAAAAAATAAATAAATTGAACGTAGCCTAATGCATTAAGAAAGTAATATTGAAAGGCCAACTCAGTATACTGATGATGCAAACTATATGCAGGCAAGTAGCCCAGGATATGAACGCAAAGTGCATGCATGTTAAGTGTTTTCCTCTGATAGAAAACCTTTATAAAAAAACAACAACAACGTGGCTTAATGGTTGAAGACAGTAATACTGTATAAAAAGGCCAAATTCTGTACATTTTATGGGTCTGGCTTCCAGTCTCATCTGCTTCCAGCTATTTTTAACTGTACAAAACAGCTCGTTTTGCTCCTTGCTTAGTATTGCAAACTGGTGTTTCTTACCATATTATTTAAATGAATTGTCTTAATTATAAACAAACACGGTGGATAGCACAAACAATTTTACCGTTTATTGCACTGTTATTTTTCTCATGATTTCCCTACCATGCCTAATGAAGTGGAAGTCTCGCACATTCAGTCTATGAAAAAAGCTTACTTCCACATTGAAAAGGTGAATAAGTTTGGTGCTGTTGCCACAGCAGCGAATTTCTACCGTTCCATCTCTTGCTGTAGCAATAATATCCGCTTGCGCTTGGAGCCGCTGAGTCACGTAATGGCATAACAAAGCACTAAAGCTGGGGAGGAGCAGTAATGTTTGCATACGAGACGTGAAAAGAGCGGTATATAAACACAGACATTTCACGAGTTCACACTTACATATAATAAATAGAATAAAGTTTGTGTAAGTCTGGGCTGATTACTGATTGTTCTCCTCTCGTGTTAATTATCTGAACGTGCTTCTCCTGAACTTTGTTAATAAAACGTCATGTCTATCCTTTGTTAGTGTAGAGGAAGAGAAAATTAACCTAAAGTATCGTTCTAATCAGGCTAGTATCGATCCGATACCGATACCAACGTTGGTATCGATACTATCGATATTAGGATCGATCCGCCCACCCCTAATAGTCATATTTTAAATGAACTAGTTTTACATTTTCCATTGTTTCTATGATTCTTACATTTTAAACGTCATTTTTGCTGCAGCGGCTTTAAAGAGATTTACAACAATGAATATCATGTTGCTCCAAATCCACTTTCGGTTATTATTGAAACACAAATGAAGATAGTTTAGCATATTTATGTGCTCTATATATGTGTGTTGAACTATGTTTGTGTCACAGTACTTTAAATCTGTTGATCATATAAAGTGATCGTGTCTCTTCAGACGACTTGAATAATTAAACTTCTCGATTCATGATGTTTTGGTGGAATTAACTTTTAATGGAGGGACAGAAATTTCATTAAACATATCTTCATTTGACATGAGTCTGAGTAACTGATGACAATTTTCATTTTGTGTGAAATATACATATATATATATATATATATATATATATATATATATATATATATATATATATATATATATATATATATATATATATATAATATAACTTTTGAGCTGCTGTTGTTGCCAAGTAGAAGCTTTATTTGAAACATTAGGTCTTATTTTCTGACATGCTGTGATTTAAGATTGTGTAAATAAGACCAAAAAGACCCATGATTTTTGTATGAAAATAAAATATAATCATTTTAGAAACATGGTAACTGACTGCATATTGTGTGAAAACAACATTGTGTTCATTGTGTTTAGAGTTTTGAAAATGTGATTACAGATTGTACAAAATTATGTTGTTAGCAATTTAGCTGATGTCCCACTTTTGCTGACTTCACTTTACATTATTATTTATAATTAATATTTTAAAATGTTAAAGTTTTTGAACAGTGTTATTAACAAAATATCATGAAATGCTAATAAAATAAAAATAGGCTAATGATCATGATTTAAAAGGCAGATATTTATTTTCATTACATTGATTCAAATTACAGATGTTAAAATTTCAAAGATCGACCCACACCACACCACACCTGTCAAACTAGTACCATTGGTCTGTGTATCCATGACAACCTGAGATCAGCTGCAAAACTTAGCAACCATGTAAAGACTGTGTCTTAACTAGAACTAAGAACTAGTTTGTTCAACTAGCAGCTGCCAAGGAGAAATCAATCTTACTTTTCCAATGCAAATAAGACCAATCTACCTTTTCATAACTGAAATAAAAAAGTTATAACCTGAAGAAACAAAAAATAGATGACTAACTTTTTAAGACCTGTCTAAACCGTTTAGAGCCCCAGGCTCGTGCCTCCACACAGAGTCTAATAAGCGGCAAAAACATTTTGCTTGTTTTTCGTAATTAAGTCAATGACTTCAAACATTTAGACACTTAAGGCGTACTTAACAAGGTCTGAACGTAAGGCGATAAATGACACTCACAAGAACTGAAACACTCATTACGTACCTTTGAGAAATATCCAAAGACAAAGGATCAACTCGCTTCGCATTGTGTGGTAACGATCTCCACTGAACAACCGAAAAGCAGTGTTGAGCATCTGAACGTGATGGAGCTGCGCGCTAGTGTGTGGGGTGACACTGAACTGAGTGAGTCAGTCTGTAAGAGAGGCAGCGAAATCCCGCCCTCTAGGCTATATATGGCCCGATCTCTGCTGGAAGCTGTTGTAGGTACTCCACCTCATACGGGACACAGCATAGTTGTGTTCTGTAAATTTCCCCAGTTCCTTTTTCTGCAATGAAGGACCACAGCTGTGGAGGAAAAGTGTGTAGATCTAGCCTGTCTGTGTAGTAACCACAGACAGTTCTTCAGTGGCGTGCACAAGGAGGGGGTTAGTTTAGCAAACTTAACTAAGGGCGGGGTTGTTTGAAGGGCTACTTAAGGTCACTGCGCGCGCTCGCAGACTTGACTCTCAGGCGGTCATCCCACAGCTAGCGCGCCGCTTCATCACGTTCATGCCGTTTTGGTTGATTAAGTAAGACTTCATGGAGATCGTTACCTTTAAACACACAATGCGAAGAGAGTTGATCGTTTGTCTTTGGATATTTCTCACTAATGGTAAGTTATAAGTGTTTCTCCAGTTCTTGTGTGCGCATTATGTCGTTAGTTGTCGCCTCACGTTCAGGCGTGTTTAAGTAGCCTACGGCTTAAGAGTTGAACTGTTTGAGAAGTGATTGACTTAATGGCGAAAAACAAGCGCAAAGTTTTTCCGCTTATTAGACCGTTACCTGTGGAGGCACGAGCTCTGCATACACTCTGGCTTTTTACAGAACTAGTCTGACAGGGTCTGATAGACATTTTAACAAGATCTGAAGTTGAATCAATGTAATGTCTTCAACAACAACAAACCTTTGAATTACATGCATTAAAATAATAATAAAAAAAATATGAACATTATAATTATTTTATAAGCATTTTATGACATATTGTTAATAACACCATATAAAAACTCTAAATGTATATTAAAATACAATCATTATAACTAACTAAATAAAGTATGATGAAGTCAGTAAAAGTGCGGGACATTGTAGTCTAGTGCTCTTAATGGTGTGCGGGCTTTAAATGTTATAATAACAGTAGCCTACTTCATTTGAATATCAACAATTACATTTTTTTTTTTTTTTTTACCATTTGCTAGCAAACGTTTTTCCAATCTGTAGTTACATTTTCAAAACTCTAAACACATTTATCACAGCATCCATCTATTGTGGCCATACCATTAACACAATGTTGTTTTCACACAATATGCAGTCAATTACCGTGTTTCTAAAATGCTTACATTTTAAAACATTGTTAAATATTCATTGTGCATATATTAATTGTGTTATAACAAAGCTTTATGACATGAACAAAGATGTCAGCTTTTTAGTGATAATAAAGGAAGCGCTGTTTGCTCGCATTCTGCCGAACCATGCACGCGCAGCAGCCCAAGCCGTGCTGGCTTCTCTGTTAAAAATAACAGTGGTTTGTGAATGTCGATGCTTAGCCTAAATAACCAATATTTATCGGAGCATTTATGCAGGGATGTTGTGAAACTTACAGAACTATTTCATGTAAATTTCATCGATTTACTGAATAAAAAAAACCTCTATGCAGGTCACTTAAGCGGGTTTTTGCGGACGGGAGCGGAACAAGATAACATACTTCTGCGGGAGCGGCACTAAACATCCGTCCCGCACAGGTCTCTGCTTCAAGATTCGAATGAGATTTGTCCTACCAATGAATTTTAAGAGTTTAAAAATTAAATGTGAATAAATGTGCTTTTTTGAAACTAGTATTGAAACTTTTCGTTTTCTTTTTGTGTGATACGATGCAACACTTTTTTGGAGAGAGGTGCAAAACTGGTTATTGTCCAGGGATGTTGAATACACCCCTCACTGTGAAGGTTGTCAGGTTTGGTATTTTTCTTGAAAACAAAGAGTTTGTATTTGTTATTAATTTCGTATGTCTTAGAAAGTTTTTGTTAACAAGTGCAGATGGTTTAAAATGTGAAGAAAAGCGTAGTTGACTTCTATAAATGATATAGCTAATTTGCATAAACTATTTTTAAAAGCCTTTTTTGTTTGTTTTATTTTATTTATTGTGACGTTTTTATTTAGTATTTAGTTTTTGGTTATGATTAACCAAGGCTGAACAAGGTTATATTCCGAGTACCTTCTTTGGTTTGTAAAGTTTAAGCAATCTATAGCCTGCAGTATAATAATAATAATAATAATAATAATAAACCTTTCGATGGGAATGACCGAGTATTCATATGACAGCTACATTTTCTCAAAGTTACCTCTCAAAAAATAGCCTTTTGTTTCAGTTGTTTGTAGGTGAATCCACTTCATCTGTTTGTTTTCTGTTCTGAAGTATCTCTGTGCGGTTTGCTTTACTGACTGAGAACCGCTTCAGATGATTCAGAGAGCCGTCTGAACAAATGCACATTGATTCCGACCACTTTGGAAATCTGTTTTGACCAGTCCAGGGAAAATAAATAACTCCAAGGCTCAAAATAATCAAAATAATGAAATAATTATAATTAATTCATAATGGCATGGCTGCAGTTGACAGAAACACAGGACAATAACTGCTGAAATATAGGTCCACACAGAACATACAGCTGCAGACGCCACGGCTGTGTGCTTGATTATATTGAGTAAAGACGACTTTACACCTGTCAACAACAATATGAAGAGTTTGGTTCCAAAACGCGATAAACGCCATTAAAAATAATAATAATAATTTCCGCCAAAATCAGTATTGTATGAACAGTAAATTTTTAATCTTACGCAAAATGCGATATTCGTCGTGTTATTCTGTCATGTTTTCTCCCTTTCTTTCCAAACCGCGACAAACGCCAGTCTCTCTTCTCTGCAGAACGCGATATATCTGCTCAGCCAATCACGGCGCACCATTCGCTCTGTAGACAGTAACTGCGGCGCTTTGAATACACCCGGCATCCTAGTTTTCCTCATCTACTTTGTGATTAACAAACAAAACAAAACAAAAAATAAATAAATAGGGCTGCATGATAAATCGCATGTGACATGTGCATCTGGTCAGTAAAGCCGGTTCTGTGATTAGTAGAAAATCTCCTTCACGTGCTTTCAGATGGATACACAGAGCCGTAGATGAAGCTATGCAATACTGCTTTCATAATCGCAGATGAATCGCATTCGATTATGAACACGATATCGCGTAGCTTGTCAGTTTAAGTGTTTTTATTAATGCCATTAATGTTTTTGTTAATACAGCACTAGTCAACTAAATAAATATAACATGACAAAGATGAATGGACTTTTGGAAGTTGAATGTAAGGGAAATTTAATTTAGAAATTTCTGAGGTCTAATGTGATATTGTTGTTCATGTTCTTGTTCATGATGAAACTTCCTTTTATTGTTGTAATTAATTTATAGCATTAATAAGAAGACCTGTTGAATTCATTTTGGGAGCAATGACTGATTGAATGTATTTTTAGTCCAGTGCCTGTTTATAAGATTAGTATTGACCAAGTTCAGAGGCTGTCGTGGATCAACTTACTTTGTTGTGTATTTTCAACAGTTTCAATATGAAAAATAAGTTTGATTCAATGGATTTATAGCATTAATTATTATTATTATTTTTTAATTATTTTTTTTGGAAAAAAATAATCAGTTTTTATAATAAATCTTTGAAAATCAAAATCTGGATTTGAATTTTGAATGTTATTATAACCTAAAAATGGTATGTGAAAGTTTGAAACAGAACATAGTGGTTTTCATCTTGCCACTTTCTTGGTAAAGAAAACACATTTTTACTCAAATTAATCAAAATGGATTTATAGCGTTTTGGAACCAAACTCTTCATATTACAATATCAAACTGTTCATCAACATAATCCACTCTTCTGTGCTAAAATAAACTGTTTCACTCCGTGAAGATTCTGTTAATATATTTTCTAGTTTGCGAACATCTAACCCTTATTCAGATAGTTTTGTTCTGGGTATTTAATGTCAGCTTGTATCGATTGTGTTTTCCAGGAGTGTTTGGTGCTGAGGCAGATGAAGCAGCGCTGGGGCAGTCTGTGACCCTTCACTCTGGTGTAGAAGAATATCATCTGATCAACTGGAGTTTTGAGCACAGTAATATAGCTCGGTGTCGAGTCAACACCCCTGAGACCCGATCGTGTGAGATGACTGATGAGAGACTCAGAGACAGACTGAAGACAGACAATCAGACCGGGTCTCTCTCCATCATCAACATCAGCACCGAACTCGCTGGACTTTATAAACTACAGATCATCAGCTCTTCTAAAAAGTCGTCATGCAAGGAATTCAATGTTACTGTCTCTGGTGAGTAAATTCTTGATATTGTTCATTTACAACTCTTCTTCTGACATTGTAGTATGGCACTAACCACAGTCTCTCTTTGTCCATTACTGAAGCAGGCCTGGAACCAGATCATACACAACTGAAATGGGGACTGCTGGGACTGGGACTGCTGGGACTGCTGGGACTGCTGGTGCTTGTTGGTGTTGTGATTTGCTGTTGCTGAAAAGCAAGAGGAAATGGCAAGTATAACCAACAACTAATACTGCACTAATAATAACACGGTGTAAAATTAAAAACCCTGAGCTGGACACATTCCCTTCACTTGCTGTAGCAGAACAATAATAATAATGAAAAGTAATAGGTAACTTCATATTGTGTATATATAAAATGATATATGAGAGTCAGACTGATTAATATGACCGAGATAGAAAACACGCAGGTGTATGTTTGAACTCTTGAAAGCAGAATAAAATGAATTCATATCTCACCATTAAACCCCACTCTGGTCTAAAACAAGGAGGTTAATGGATGGAAAACAACATCCTCCTAGCTTTATTTGGGAAAGACTACACCTTTATTTGTTCTGATATTTCTTCTAATGATGTGATTTCAGGAGATGTTTACCAATATGTGAATAATGGAGGAAAATCACACCTGAACCAGCATCTTCAGGACAGTGAAGCTCAGACAGGTGTGTTGGTGTGTTAAAGTCGTCTCATAATCAAGCACACAGCCGTGGCGTCTGCAGCTGTATGTTCTGTGTGTATCATGAGCTCTGACTGACCTCACAAACACTTTCCTTAAGTAGCCTATATTTCAAACTCTACTTGAGTGGCCCTCTGGATCGGGCTTCCCTGACACAGTGGGCACAGTGTATCTATGTACAATCTACTGTATATATGTACAATGTATATATGTGCTGTATGTATATGTGATGTATGCATGTATAAACATCTCTCTCTCTATAAGCTCTTCCCGTTGGTTTCTTCACTCTAGTGGACCAAATGCCAATGACTTTGCTTTCTAAACAAGAGAGACATGACTAACACAGTAACTATGATATTTTATTGTGAATTCAAATTATATTTAAATATTCATATTTATTGATAGAGTATAATCTGATAGATTTATGAAGGCAGCATCATGTATTATTTGCTCTGAGTTCAATTCTGTGACAGCTGAGCTAAAAAAATTAAATGGTGTCTGAAAGTTGTGGTTTGTGGTCAGTTTGTGTGTAGTAGGAAGAACTAGTATTGTAGTAATGAGACATATTTATAGGTAGTGGCAGTTTCATGACTTGACCAGTAGATGGCAGCAATGGTCCACACATGCTGCTCACTAAAGGCCAGTGATCCACATTTGAAAATGCCTGAAAAGTAGTTGTAGGAATGAATGTTACAGACACAGTGAACTGTAGTTTAGGAAGCTGAGGCCTGTTAGCTCAGAGGGACCCAGGTTCAAGACTGATTGGAGTCATTGTCAGGGTTTTGGACTCACGTTTTGTCATCTGCCTGTGTTCCCTTCCTTTTTACCCATATTTGGTTTAGTTCCTGTTCTGTATTTCAAAAAAAAAAAAAAAAAAAGATACAAAGACAATAATTAAATGGAATTGTAGACAACACTTCGGGGGTTCGGCAGTTGGTGGTTGGGACATGGTGCTCAAGCTTCCTGGTCTCTATGTAACTCCGCCCATGACATTTCACCACTCCGTTACACTGATGAACTGCTGCTGTTGGTGACATTGATGGTTTGTGAAAGCTGCTGAACGGGGGCACAAGTTTGGAAACCCAAGAATAGCATTAATAGTTCTGATAAATATTTTACAAAATGTTATGTTTATGACATTTGGCTTTTATAATGAATTTGAGTGTTTAAGCAACTGAGAAAATATGGAATAAGAATTAAGAAAAAAAAAAAAAAAGCTCCTAAACTAATCAAAATTCTTATGTGTTTAGTTTTACCAACATTTCTCATTCTGCAAGAAGCACTAACAAAACAAGATCTGAAAACCACTGATGTGAGCTTCTCGTCACACACATGTGGTTTATTTGGCATTACAGCATCAACTGGAAATTCTTAGTAATGCGTCCAAGTTAATGCAAGCTGTTTATACTTTGACTTGTACTTCCTCTTTCACATTATTCTCTCAGAGAATGTTAAAAAATATTTTAATTTTATTTCATAATGATATTTCCCCCCATTTTAAATTCTTATTATCCAATAAAAGGTTAGAATGTTGTGATTTTTTTAAATAAAAGATCAAAGGATTAACAATGCAGATTAATTTTCACAGCCTTCTTTGATCATATTTACCAAGGGTGCCGATATTTTTGGCCATGACTGTAAGTACAGCAGTGTTTCTTATTTGTCACCATGTATATACACTTCAGATAAGTACCTTATGTTACCACTCACTTGCCTGTAGGTACAAGATATTTACCATGTATGTACCAGGGAAGTACACATACTGTAAAATAAAGTGCTACCTGCATTTCTTTAAACATGACACAATTTGAAAGCAGAGAGTCCTGAGACCTTGTTTCATACCAACCTGCTCTGTCTTGTCTGTCGGCATTTTGTCAGTTTCCTCTTTCCTCTGCAATGTATTTTTCACTGCGAACATGGTGTGTAGTGCGAGAGCGGCAGTGTTTGTCGGGGGTGGCAACAACAGTAATTAAGGAGGGCAGGTCTTTGATGAAGTGAAAATGAGACCAATCGGACCAATCACTGCAGATTAGTGTTACGCAAACGAGGGGTTTGAAAATGAATCGTTGAACAAATCGTTTGGGAGTCGTTGAGCAAGTAAGGTAAAAATAAATACATATTATAAGACAATGAAAGTGTTTTTGACCTTGCATGCATGTCAGTCTGTTGTTGGGTACTCCCAAAACCAAAATATGAACCTTTCATTACCCATAATAGGGGGACTTTAAACATAGGTGATTGAATGTTGCTTTGGTGTTGCCACCAGTGGCGCCTGCAGCCGTACAGCTGTACGCACTGTGCGTACCATGAGAGGGCGCTAATTAATGCTGGGTTTTTTTACATAATTTTTACAGCGATTATTAATCTATCTGTGTACTGTACACTCACATATTGAGAAAACAAGAGATAATGAGAATAAATAAAGGTGTGCGTTTGTGTTTTAAAGTGTGTATGTACTTGCATGGTTGGGGATGAGTAAAAATAAATCTATTGGCTTTAGTTTTGTTGGCACTTTTTCCACACACAAAAGCAATTACAAGTCAGATAGTTATTGTTTAAAACAAAGTTCAAAATGAGTTAACACTCTCTAAAACAGCTAATTTAGACATTTGCCAAACGGCCTAAAACTAATGAGGCAAATATTAGTTGTCACATCGGCACCTGAGTCGGGGAACTCCAGGCCCAGCCCCAGTCTCTTTCATCAGATGATTCAGATCCAGCTGACAGCTGCTCAGCCTCCTCGCATGGAACCGCTACCCTCCAACAGCAACCTTCTGTTAGTTCTGCCAAGCCACAGGTGCCTGCTGCTTGCTGCCCGGTTACAACAAGAACTGATGTAGCAGATATTGGCACATTTAAATCGGCTACTGATTCTGTTAAACTCGGTGCACTGCAGAGTAGATTCAGACTACCCAGAGACTGGGTCGCTCCATCAAGATCCATTTTTGGGAAACAAAGAAAAATCCTAATGAGTTTTTCAGTGAGACTTTATATCCAACATTGAGATACAGCATATCACAGGATGGCCTGTTCTTTGTGGCCTGCATGCTTTTCTCCTCTGGCGAGATGACTCTCAGGACAAAGCCACTCAGTAACTGGAGTAACGTGAAAAAAAATGTCACAAAGCATCTATCCACTCAAGCACATCAGTTACGTGCTCAGTTATGTGCAGCAGTGTGTGTACAGGAACGATGCAGTCAATTTGTAGAGCATGATCGTTCCCACCAAGACACAACAGAACACAACAAGTATGGTATCAAAGCAATAATTGATTTAATTGCTGTTTGCGGACAGCAAAATGTACCTCTTAGAGGTCATACAGACAAACGCAGCAATTTCCATGCGTTTCTTAACTCTCGTGCAGATGGTGATGTAACCTTAAAACAGTATTTGCAGCTTGCACCTTCAAACACAAATTACTGTGGTCATCAAATACAAAACAAAATAGTTGAGTTGTGTGGGAAACAGATTCAGAACACAAATCTTGAGAAATGCAAATGAGTCCAGTGATTCTCTCTGCTGTCGGATGAAACAGCTGACATCAGCAATTCAGAACAAATCTCGCTACTAGTCCGCTGTGTGGATCGTGACTCTGGCAACTTTTCCGTTCGAGAGAACGTTTTGTGCTTCGTTTCCACTGCTGATACCACTGGCGAGACGCTAACAAAATCATCACTGGACAAGCTAGAAGAATTGAAATTACAGTCTAGCAATCTGGCGGGACAGCGGTATGATGGGGCTGGGAACGTAAGTGGCAAGGTGCGAGGTGTACAAGCCCACATTAAACAGCTGTACCCGGCTGCCACCTATGTGCATTGCAGAAACCATGCACTTAATTTGGCGATAGTGCATCCCTTTGGTTCGAAATGCCTTGAATGCTGTACAAGACATTGTATCTTTCATACCAGCTTCACCAAAACAGCTGAAAACCTTTTTAGTTGAAAGCAGCACGAATCAGCATTTACAAAAGTTTTCAGACACACGCTGGTCTCAGCACGATGTGTGCATTAGCACTGTCATCCAAAACTACGAGAACATCTATGTGACAATGGATCAACTGAAGACTGAGGGGGACCCCAGGATCTGCAATACAGCGATGTCTCTAGGCAGAACAATGGAGTCGTTTGATTTCATTATCAGCATTATTGTGATTCAGGGTTTACTACAATATCTGATGCCTCTTAGCAACAGTTTGCAAAACCCAACTTGTGATCTACCGAGTGCTGCTAGTAATGCAAGTGCATTAGTGATGCCGGGAGGATGTGACGTTCGGAAAGATGTGGGATCAAAGTTGTGAGTTGGCTGCAGTCAAACACAACCAGCAACATCACAAGATGAATATTGGCAATGGAATCTGTTTCTTTCCTTCATAGAGCACCTCGCATCTGAAGTGAAAGACTGAGTTTGCCTTAAAGAACACGGCGGAATTTTACCCAAATTTACATTGTGTACTGAAAGTACCTCCTAACAATGCCAGTGTCCACTGCCTCTGCAGAGCGGTCTTTCACCATATTGAGGCACCTAAAGACATATTTATGCAACACGATGACAGACCACAGGCTCACTGGACTTGCCCTTATGAACATTCATCCTGAAATTAAAATCAACAGTTTGGAAGTGCTTGAACAATTCGATGTGACCGGGAGGAGATGAGAAAACCTAAAATAGGTAAACAAGTTATATCTTTTATTAATAATGTAATGGTGTTTCTTGAGTATTTGTGTGTTTGAGCACTCGAGGGTGAGGCACGCCCCTGGTTGCCACCCCTCACAATCCTCATGCCACCCCCTTGCCACCCTAAAAATAATTTTCTAGATCCACCCCTGGATAGATGTGAGCTCATAGTTGTGGTTTGGTTTGTTCTATTTCAGCTCCACCACACGGACCAGTGAGGGAGGAGCAGCAGTTATTCACTTTATTGTGACATAAATACATAATTATGAAAACAGCTAATACCACCATTACAATAAAGAGCCATCAAAATATTGCTCCATTTCCCTTGTTCGTTGAACACAGCAGAATACAACTTTTCATAATAGCACATAAATTCTGTTCAATTTAATACTAAATGGGTCACGACAGCATTTTTGGAGAAAACTTGCATGTTAATCAGTGTGACATTCTGTGAAAACCTTTCAAGACTATCAACATTATTCTGAAGCTCTGACGCAGGTTTCAGGAAGTCTTGAGTCTTTAACAGTCTGTCATCATTCAGTCAGTATGGAGCTCGGTCAACTTCCTCTTGTGTTCTGTGAGTATTGTTTTCTCTAAATTTATTTCAGTGGAATTGCTATTATATTATATAAATGATCAAGTGTTTTAGTGTTTCTAGATTTATGTATTTTCTTACTGCTCTCAGAGTTTCAGACCCAGCTCTAGTCCATGATATCTGAGTGAAGGATGAGTTTGAGAGGAAGTGTGCAGTTAGTGCTGTTTGTGAAAGAGAAATGCACTCTGTTGTGTTGTAGATCAGTGTTTGTTCAGTCAGTCAGTTTTGTGATGTGTAATGCTGTTGAATCAGTTCTGTTGGTTTGTTTTGCAGTTATTGTCGCTGTTGTCGTAATATTCACTAGTACATGTCACGGGTGGGGAGGAACGAAGACTCAAGTGCTGGCAAAAGGAATCTTCTTTATTAACAAATTATAAAATAAACAAAAACACAACTGAAACCACCCCGAAGGGGAAAAGCCAGAGAAAACACAAGCACTGAAAACAAGACATACACGAGGCACAGGGCAGACATAAATCACAGGCATACCTGGCAAAAGTGAGACAAACGAGCCCAGAACAGAAAACACAGGGAGCTTAAGTAGGGACAGCAATCAGGAACACAGCTGGGGCAAATCAAACAATAATGAGGTGAGTGGAGTTTGGGGAATTGAATCCGGGAGACAGTGACCTCTGGTGGTGGGAGGGAGCATCGTGGACCCGGATTCATGACAGGACCCCCCCTCTAAGGAATGGCTTCCAGACATTTCCAAGCACCCAACCAGGGGATGGCCAGGCGGAACGGAGCAGGGAAGGGAGGGATGGGGGCCAGGTCCATGTGCTGGTGGGGGACCTGGGGACTGAGGCAGCGCCGGCGGGATGGGGACCCAGGGCAGAACCAGCGGCCACCACAGCAGTGTGTGCGGAGCTGCCACCCTGAAACGGGCAATGGCTGGCTCCGCTGCTTCGGGAGCCTTGTGAACGGGCGCCGCGGCCTCGAGAGGAACGTGAGCTCAATGTTCAAATTGTAATGAGTTTTTCTTCTTTGTATCTTTAGTGCTGATTTCAAACATCTACTCTCAACATACTGAAGGTGAGTCAATTTAATTCATATATTTTCATCATATATTTTCATATGAGTGATTCTGCAGTAACTGTTATAAACCAACTGAGAGTTGAGAAATTACATTTCATTATGATTATAAATGCAAGTTGAATCATTCATGTGATAATTCTGAGGTGTGACAAGAAACACACACACACACACACACACACACACACAAAAACATCAGTCTATCAAGAATAGCTGATATATTTCTTACATTCTCTGTGAAATCAAAACAGTGAGAGGCGGGATCTTGTTGAAAAACTCATGTTTCCAAATTCCCAATGATTGAATATTGACAGATCTTTTATAAATGACTATAACAGCTATAGAGAACAACACTTCAGTCTCGTCTGATTTAGCGTGTGTTTTACAGTCAAGTAACTGTGTTCATGCAGTAAAAGCAGCACATTATTTTTATTGTGAATTGTTCACAGTGACCATCAAACCTGCTCAACATGTATTCAGAGGAGAGACAGTCACTCTCAGATGTGACATATATGCTGAAGGAGTCTCTAGCTGGCAGTACAGCTGGTATAAAGACAGTTCAGGCAATGTTTTCAGTGAACTACAGGAACACACATTCAGTTCTGTTACTGAGTCTGACGCAGGTAAATACTCCTGTTATGGAGTAGAGAGAGAAGGATCACGAACATCACGCAGCAGTGATGAAGTTACACTGACAGTATCAGGTGAGTTTGATCATCTCTTCACACACACACACAAGTTTATCATGTTATTAATGAGTGATTTCTCATCTTCAGATCCCAGAGCAGTGTTAAGTGTTTCTCCACAGACGTGGTTGACTGAAGGAGATCCAGTGACTCTGATCTGTGAGGTTAGCGGCTCCTCTACAGGCTGGACATTCAGCTGGTTCACTGATACTGGTTCATCAGGTAAGATATAATGTGCTTCAGTAACATCTGAATAAACTGGTTTCATAAAAAAAAAATATATATATTATATAGATTCAACATATTGAATCAATCTGAATACTCTGATTATACCAATAAAGGTAATTTATAAGACTCATGTATAAATGTCTGCTCATTTCTTGAGGTAACTGCACTTTTTCACTTTATACAGACTACAGCAGTTGTTATGATCTGCTCTCAGACAGCAGCAGAGGAGCAGGAGGAAACTACACTGTCAGTTCTGCTGCTCTAAATCACACAGGAGTTTATGTGTGCAGAGCAGAGAGAGGAGAACCAGCCTATAAAACACAGTACAGCAACACACAGTTAATATGTGTCACTGGTGAGTTCAGACTGAACAGAATGAATGAGACACTCTGAAATTTTCCTTGACCTTTTAGAGCTCGATGTGTCTTGAAAGTGTGTCCTGTCTTAATATATGGCCAGAGCTGGGTGGTAACTGATTACATGTAATCTGGATTATGTAATCAGATTCCAAAAATTAAGTACTTGTAATTTTAAAATACTCGTAATCAGACTACAGTTACTTTTTTTATGGATTACATGATTGCATATTATTCACACAATAGCAATAAATTATTCATAAATCACTGATTCTCCCTAATTTCTCTTTTTCATCTTTTAAATGTTCCTCTCTAAAATAGCCTACCGATTATATGCATATTATATATGTATAGTCCAGTTTTGTGGACATTCACACATAGACTAGTCATTAGTCCGGTGGCGACTGCATTTGACCACTGGATTTACAAAAATCATTTCAGGTTTAAGAATGGTTTCTACATTGCATCAACTAGGCTACACATTCATTTTTATTTGAATTATTACTCTGTAGGTTTTTTAACCATGTATTATTAATTATAACTAATTAAAATGCACATATTCACGTTTTTTCTTAGTTACATGTAATGCAGGCATTCCAAAGCTTTTTGTCATCTAAACCTTATTCACCACATATATTTGCTTTAAGTACCCCTGAGATTTTAAAATAAATATTTCAATAATTAAGTAACACATTTACATGCTCACAGTTTCTTTGATGTTGATTAATGATCACATGGCATGCAGGTAAATCAAAATATTTCACCTTTTTTTTAGTAAGTGTTTTATTTCAAACAAAGACTATAGAAATGCAAAGACGGTTCTCTACTATACTTATGAATGGGAGAAACCACAACATGCGATATGGAGGAATAGTTCCACCTTCTAAATGAAAAAGCCAACAGCACATTATGACTCTGCATGCGCATTGCTTGGTCTAGCCTGAAAAATAAGCTTTTTAAACGCTATTTGAGCATAAGTAACAACATTCATGGGGCAATTAATTCCAGATTTCTGTTGCTGATTTGACATATGTAATTTAATTGTGAGTTCAGCGAGCAGTTTTTGAGATTTCAGGATTCCCCCATTCATTAAGATACTGTAGGTCTTGTACGCGCTGCCCAGAGGCGATGCAAATGTGGCCACCAAGTGAAGAGACTTTCAAAAAAAACTGAAAAAAAAAAGAAATAAAGAAAAGAAAGGGAGTTTGTTTTAAAATGATTTATTTTCATTTAAAAAAAATTATGATTTAATTAATTTTCAGCTTTTCATTAAATTCACAACCCCTCTTCAGTTCCTTTACGAACCCTAGTTTGGGAAACCTTGATGTAATATAATGTTTAATGCTCTTCATGTTGTAAATTACAATGAATGGAACAAATTTTCTTATTCTTTGCATTTTTTACATCATTATGGTACAAGATAATGCTATTTAAATCAATGTGATAAACGAGTTAAATCAAAAGTAATCTAAAAGTAATCTGATTATATTACCTAAAATGTGTAATGTAACAGATTACATTACTGACTACCATTTTTGTCATGTAACCTGTAATCTGTAATCAGTAACGGATTACAATTTGTAAGTAATCTACCCAGCTCTGTATACAGCTACTTGTTAATGGTGTGAATGGAGAAAGGTGCTTCTGCTGTCAGGTGTAGTTACTGCATCTACTAGCAGTGCCTCAATAGACCAAACTAACCAGCAACACCTTGATTCTTGGGTTAGCTGCAAAAATGTAAAATGTTTAATTCTAATGGAGGAAAACTGAAATGAAAAACTAAAATATAACCACTAAAAGTGTTGCTTGCATAAGTGGGCTTCATGGAACATAATCAAATAGCTATAATAAAAATGTATAATCTGACCTATTTATTAAATAGTGTTTTATGAAATTTATTTTATGAAATTTATTTTAAGTATGTCATTGAACAAACCTTGATTCTAGGCACTTTACCAACAACACAGGACACTCCATCAATGTGCACATCAGCAAATCTTATAGGATGAACCATATAAACACTTAATCAATCATTTTACAGTTTGATTAATATCTGCCTAATAATTAGATGAGTAAGTTAATATGCAACAAACTCGGCTAACTATAAATACTACTAGGTTCACTCTGTACAAGCAAAGAAGAACTGAACCCTGAGTTGAGTCTGGTTTCTCCCAAGGTTTTTTCTCCAATAGTAACAGCTTATGGAGGTTTTTGTTGGCTGTCACAGCTGTCTTTAGTTTGATTGCTGATGCCATAATGACAAATATATTAAGGTGTAATTTTGTTTATGAAGTTTTAAATAGAAATACTCAAGTGTTGACTTATGGATTTTCAGATATTAGAACTGTAATATTTTTCCGAAAAGCTGCTTTGAAACTATTTAAGTTGTGTGAAGTGTTATATCAATAAAACTGTCTTGATTGATTTCTAAACTGTGGCTGTAATTGTCTTCTCAGGTGTTTCTCCTCCAGTCTCTCTGATCGTCAGACCCAGCAGAACTCAACACTTCACATCTGACTCTCTCTCTCTGAGCTGTGAGGACCAGAGTAACTCTACTGGATGGACAGTGAGAAGATACACAGACAGCTGGCGGCTGGAAGATTGTTCATCATTACGTCGAGGATCACAAACAGGATCTACATGTACAATCAGAGACACCATCACACATGACACTGGAGTGTACTGGTGTGAGTCTGAATCTGGAGAGAAATATCATCCTGTTAATATCACTGTACACCGTGAGTCTGTGTTTCTGTATTTATTCATTTTGCAAAATCCCTCATTTATAATTGGATTGCCTTCTTAATTCAGTCACCCATGCAATATTATTCCTAAATGACAATGAGTTCTAGACTAACCTTTGACTATTAAGCCATTGCTCAAACTTTGACTTTTGTCCAAAAAAAAAATCATTGTGATTCTAAATGTATCCAGAATCGTGCAGTTATTTATCCACATGTCATGTTTATTTGTTTACATATTTCATAAACCCCATGAGAAAATGTATTATTAATATCATTATTATTAATATCATTATTATTGTTGTATTGATTAACTCTGTCCTGTTTGAGTTACGTCTCAAACTCCATAAACTAGAACCTCTTCCACTGAGCACATCTGCATTAGCCCATATATCTCTCTGATTTTTGTCTTTGCATTAATTTTGTATGTTATCTACTCATGCAAATAATTAAATTTGCTTTTGGTGTGCACACATTAGATCTTCCTCATCTGTTTCTCTTGTTCTTCCTCCTGTTTATTTCACCGCTGTGAGGTTCAGAGCGTTCAGCTGCTCCTCGTCTATGATCCTCTCTTACACAACAACGTGAAAGTGATTCTCTTCTTACTTTTAAATCACGTCTTATAACTCATCTTTTTAAATGAGCTTTTCCTTATTCATTTTAATTTATGGATTATCTTAATGTTGAATAGATGTTGCTTTGATTGTATTGCTGTGTTGTAATTTATGATTGTCATTAAAGTGTCCTTGAGTGTTTTGAGGCACCTCTAAATAAAATACATTATTATTATTGTTGTTGTCTCCACATTGTTGATTCATTCTTACTATAATCGTACTATTTGTCAGTTGATGTTTGCTCTGTTTCTGTAGTTGGTGTGATTCTGGAGAGTCCTGTTCATCCTGTGACTGAAGGAGAAACTCTGACTCTACGCTGTTTAGATCGACACACAACTCCACCAAACCTCAGAGCTGATTTCTATAAAGATGGGTCACTCATCCAGAGTCAAACTACAGAGATGATCATCTCTACTGTCTTAAAGTCACACGAGGGTTTCTACTCCTGCAAACACCGAGAGAGAGAGTCACCCAAGAGCTGGATCTCAGTCACAGGTGAGAGTCAATGAAACTGAGCTGGTTTGTTTCTTCTTATGTTCTAGTTCAGATATGGAGCTTGATAAAGTGTTTGTGTGTCTCTTCTTCAGCGTCTCATTCAGGATCTCAGATCTCTGTCCTCCACACACTCAGTTCTGTTCTGGCAGTTTCTCCATATCTGCTAGTGACAGTCGTGCTGATTTTCAAATGCTGCAGGATGAGAGGTAAATGTCTGATTTATTACATTATATTCAGTTAAACCCCAAATTTGAATCTAATCATAAAACAAAACAAATAAAAAAACACTTCCTTTAAATTTTACTCAATAAATCCACTTCTTTCATCACTGATAAAAGACATAATTTTTAGTTGTATCTTTTCTAGTCAAATTTGTTTAAATATAGTTAAAAGATGATGGTAGAAAAAATAAACAAAGACAAACATCATACGTACCTGTTCAAGTAAATGCTTGATTGTTTTGTGTGTATTTAACAGCTGCATCTGTTGAAGAGCAAGAAACTGCAATCTGATCTAAATCTGTCATGATGGTGAGAAAACTCAGACTGAACATGATTACTTACTGTAAAAGTCATGTTTTGAGAGAGACTCCTTTTGGCATCTCACAGTTTTTAAAGTCATCATGAACCAGCATCTCAACTCTTTTGACTTCTGAGTGAAACAAGATATTCAACGAAAAAACATGTAGAGAAGAACTTGATTTGATCCACCAGGAATTAATTGTATTGTTAAAAAAAAGTAGTTATATACATTCTGCTTTTTTTTCTGCTTTACCATCATAATTAGGGGTGTGCAATATTGATAAAAAAAGGTTACATCTCTATTTCCTGGGTGACCAAGTTGTGTATACAAGGTGTCGTATTGGACATACTAGATTAACTCATGATTGCTGAAGAAGCACCAAAATGTCAATATTGCAGGACTCACTTGACAGTGAAACATGTGCTTTTGTTCTGCACAATAAAGGTTATTATCAGGACTTGTTTTATAAGATGGACCAGAAAAACTTTTACAATTTCTTTCAAAAGTAAATTTAAAGAATATTTTACATAATTTGATGTATAAAACTTTGTTTTATAATTGCTTTATTTAATTTTTGTATTTTGTATCGTGTACTACTGTATTGTTATAATATTTGTTTACCATGAAACAATAGCAATAAACTTAAATCAAGTCAAGCTCTATTTCCTGGGATTTTGATGATAAAACATAATCAGACAATATTTTTGTATTTTTGTTCTGGTACTGTGTCTGGTTTAGGCCTGTCATGGACAGCTGGCTCATATTTTGTGTGATGGTTGGTTCACAGCAAGTGGGAGCTTTATATGCACATGTGCGCTCATCTGTTTTCAATGCGGGTTAACCGCGACGCTTCATGTTCACAGTTGGTTAGAGTACAGGCTGGATGCCAAGAGGGCCAATCTCCAGACAAAAGACACCCTGGATCTCCTCCATTTCAAGATGAATGTGGCCCAGTGTCTGGTGAGTGTCCATAAACCAGTGGCAGCAAAACATGGAAGACCCAGTATGTCTCCAGAACCACAACCGCATGCCCACAGACCACGAGTTCAGGATGCAAGGCCTCTACCTGAAGTGCAGTATGATATGGTTGACCACATGCCGAATTATGATGAGAAGACAGAGGCCACCAGATGCAAGAGGCCATACTGCACAGGGAAAACACATGTATTCTGTGACAAATGCAACATACACCTTTGCTTTGTGCCACACAGAAACCGCTTCAAGGATGCTCATCGTAAATGAGAGAATATATGGGAATATCCAGCAGATGTATTTTTGTTATTTTCCATTTGTTAGTAATTGTGTGCTTCTTATTAGCTTACAATGTTAAAAGTTAGCAATGCATTTGGAAGTTCCATGATAACTGATTGCAGAACTGATTTCTTGGGGTTATATTGCCCACGATCTGCCAACCTCCTATGTTAAAAACATGGCCTTTTTTAATCTAAGATTTCATGGCATTTTATGTTAATTTAGTCATGGCATCCATTGTAATGGACATGAAAGAATACCAATAAAAACACGAGTTATCAAAAATGTTTTATTTTTTTGTTTTGTTTTGTTTTGTTTCCCCTCTTTATTTCTATGCTGGAAGGGAGTAAAAATCAACTGGGATTTTTTTTTTTTTTTTTGCTCATGCATCTCCACTGTCCCTCGTCCTATCCAATAACAAAACAATCACATTTATAACTCTTTCTCCATGTTCTCACTCGTGACCTCATATGCATTTTCTGCAATTTACATATTATATAAGGCATAAAACTTTGTACTCTACTCTCAACATCTACACTTACTCTCGTTTTCATCTGCCTCATTTCCTGAATCCAAGCAGTCAAGATCAGATAACTCTCCATTTACAAGACTGTGTGAAAAACAGGTTATATACATAAAATAAATCAATTGTGAAGACATAGCTTAGCTATGAAATGCTTATAAGTATTTTGCTTCTATGCATGAACTAACTGAGTGCTGGCTAATATCTCTTGACTCCCGATGTCCATTGGGATGGACATTAAACTTTGAAAAAATCCTATAACTTAATGAAATGAAATATTTTCAAAATAACTTGAAATATTAACACTTGAAATTGTTAAAATTATGCTGAGAGAAAATGTATTAGGCTAGCATGAACATAAATTAACATTTTTAATGAAAAATAGGCACTTACTCCTCCCTCTCTCGAGCTTCAGAGCCATGCTTGTCATGTCTGACGTCTGAAGCTCTCTCAGATCAAGTTAAAAGTCATTTCTCCATTGTGATTGGATAATCAGGAACCAATCAGTAATAAGCATAATTCAAACAATGAAATCAGATATTTTTTATTGGTTTAGACCCATATGTAATGTCCATTCCAATGGATGCCAGGGGTCCGTTCTTCGTATGTTGCTTATTACATCCGAGATCAAATGACACATCATCCAAGATGATATGATCCAGCTACTCGTTATCTGGCTAATTCGGTTCTTCGAACACACCTGTTGTTGATGATTAGTATGGCTGGATTGAGTTATCTGAGATCATTGTACGTTCATGCGCTGGTTTAAAAGGTTGTATCGATAGTAGAAACACTGATCAGCAACGCTGTTATTGGTTGCCCACGATGGCCAAAGAGCGCACCCACTTTTTCTCAGCGGCAGAACAAGAACTCTTGATGGAGGGCTATGGCGAATTCCAGAATTTAATGAAAATGCCAGGGAACACCTCAAAGGCTGCAAAAGCCAGGAGAGAGGGTTGGCAAGAAGTTGCAGGCAAATTAAATGCGCAAGTAGTGACTGTGTTGGATGTTTTCAATCAGTTATTACAGTATATGTACATGTTTTACAATTTTCATAATTACTTTAATCTTTTATATTAGAGCCACCACAGGACCCACTAGAAATTGTGAACAAGTAAAGGTGAAATACAAGAATATTCTACAAAAAACAGCTCTTCCTTAGATCCACAGCCAGGAAGCAGTAGCAGCAGCACCTTCATTACTGGTAAAGAGGCTTTTAATTCTCTTTGTATAGGCTACTGTACAATAATTGGTAGCTACCTTGCATTTGGTGTAATCCAAATGTCATCTACACTCTTCAACTGGTAAATCTTGAGTAGTGCTGAATTGCATTGACATGAAAAAAATTTGCTGTTTCTTTTCCCGTGTACCTCATTGTGATAAAACATTTTTTATTTTTTTCTCTTTTTGTGCAGTTTTACATAACACACCCACTCTTTTACCTGTTCCCATGCAAGTGGTGGCTGAAGCATGTGCAGTAAGTGGACTTTTTTTATTAATTTATTTTTTCCTTCAATAGTGAAATCAATATCAATAGTGGAGACACTGTATCACTTTGCCATACCATTTATTTTCATTGCACAGGACAGTGAAGAGATCCTCTCGGATGAGTGTCCTTTGGAGGAAGTACCTGTAAGTGCATAACTACACATAAAAACACACTATATAATACACCCTATAAATTTGTATCAACTAATGTACTTTGTTTTTGACAGCAATTTGAGTTGCAGGAGTCTGCACAGAGGCCTGCAGAGAGGGAATCTGCATTGAGAAGTGATACAGAGGTGGACAGTGTTGCATATCAGTTTAGTATTTATGTATTTTTTTTTGTTTGTGGCATGTGTTGAGTCCAATTTATTTTCTCTGCAAATGGCACAGGGTGACATCCGTTCCCTCTATAAACGTAGCCTGCAGCATAAGGTTGAATATTTGGATTTAAAAAAACAAAAACTGAGGGGAGAAATAGAGATCCAACAGCTAATGAAGAAGAAAATTGCACTACAAATAGAGTTGCTGCAAAAGGAACTTCAGAGTAAGTACTAAAACACCATTTCACAGAGCACTACTGTTGACCTTGCATAATAATATCTCTCTTTGCAGGCAAAAGATGACCCTTTTTTATTTTTTTATTTATTCTTCTCAAAAATGGTGTTCCACAATCCTGTCCCGTGCAGCTCTGCCACTAGGTTGATCCAAGTGCACTGGCTGGAGGTCATCATCAGGCTACACTTCCTCCACAGGGGTCCTCTCCTTTCTAATGGTGGCAATGTTATGTAATACAGCACATGCGACAATAATGTTGCATGCCCTGTCAGGTGCAACCCTAAGAATTTTCAGACACTGAAATCTTCCCTTTAGTTGCCCAAAGGTCATTTCAATGCGTGCCCTTGTCCTGGCTAGAGCTGCATTGTAATTGTCAGGGAATGGGGTCATAAAATACTGCCTACAGGCATAGCCCCTGTCTCCAACCAGGATCCCGTCGTAATCACCTGTACAATGGTAAAATGCAGTTCTGTAAGGCCCACAATAAGTGTGTGTGTGTGTGTGTAATACAGTGAGCCTGACATTAATATCTTCCTTACCACGTTCAATGTGCATAAATGTGACTCTCTGAAATTTCTTGAGTCATGCACAGATCCTGGCCATTTGGCTTCCACATTTGTGATGTGATGCATCGAGTCACACACCATCTAAGACATTGTAGTCAATCAACTGCACACTTAAGGAATACATTGTGTATATATTACCCATCTAAAATATTAAGAATTGTGATAGTAACTCACCTGCACATTTATACTGTGAACCCCCTTTCGGTTCACAAAATCCCCTTCATTGGGGCCTGGTGGGGCCTTGATATGAATGTGTGTGCAGTCTATGGCACCAATCACATTAGGGAAGCCTGGGGGACAATCGATTCATATTCACACGATATTCATTAATAATTAGAATGTACCTGCAATGGCGAAAAAGCTCTGTTTTACAACTTGGGGTCTTAAGTGGCTTGGAAAGACCACAAAAACCCCTAAAAACTGCTTGAGCGCCAGGTAAACTTTGCGAATGGCACGACACACAGCACTTTTGCCCAAGTTCTCCGCATCCCCAGTAGTATACAGGAAAGTGCCACTCGCAAAGAATCTCAACGCGATGCACACAGTTTGTGCTGTTGTTAAAGCCCGACTCCGACTAGTCAAACTTTTAATATGAGGTTCCAATAAATTAATTATGTAAATGACACCCTCACGTGAAAAATGATATCTTTCAAAAACTACACTATCGCGCTGTGCTAATGGATCCTGTCCGTGTCGCAAAATACGATTAATTCTAAAAGCTCTGCGAATTATCCTCGCACCTTCCGCAACAGGTTGCTCTCGTAAAAACAGGCAAGACATGCTGCAAGTGCAACAGACTTCCCGTATCACCGCCGCTTATAAAGCCGCAATCTGATCCTGTTTACATGAAATAAGCCTGCTCCCGAGCAGGTTTAAGTTTACTGACCTGTTGCTATGACAACAACTCCGGGATGAGCTTCGAAGAACCAAATGATCCAGGATCAAACGAAATCGGCAACAATCAAATCCAGCTACCTGAGTTAGCAACGTACGAAGAACGGACCCCAGGTCTGAACTAATATGTACTTATATCAAAAAATAAATACAATGTACTTATTGTGTTGCAAAACACTTTTGCTGCTATTGAGGTGGGATATAGGTTAGGGACAGGTTTGGTGGTATGGGTAGGTTTAAGGTGTAAGGGATGGGTCAACAGAGTAATTATAAATGTAATTACATAAATTAATTACAGATGTAACTACATACAGTATGTATGTACACAATAAGTGTATTGTATCAAATGATTAATTTAAATGTAAGTACATTGTAGTTAAGGCCACCTAATATAAAGTGGGACCAATATTTGTAATATTGTGAATACATTTTTAAACTTTCATTTTCTTTGCCCATAAATATATAGTTCCACATTCACAAAAAGTGGGTCCAGTTAAGACAAGTGTCCTCATAACTGCTCTATGATCATGAATGTATCTGATATTTCACATTTCTCACCTTATTATCTCCCAAATGACTAAATGCACTGCGCACAGGACATCAGCTGACAACCGATGACAGGAATTTATCTTTATCTAAGTCTTTATCAGATTTTAAACACTTTAGATTAGATATTAGATTTTAAATCTTCACTTTTGTTTTCTCCAAATACAGTGCTATTAGTTTAACATAACTACTACTAACATGATTGGTTCGGTTTAGCTGTATGGTAAATAACTATTTTTAACTTTGCACACTGGGAAATTATGCAGATTTTATTTATCTTAAAAGTGCTTGATATCCTTAAATGCATGTCTGTGTGAACTATACGGTGGGAAAAACATACTGTAATGCTGTTGAGTCAGAGGACAATCCACGGCCAGCATGACAATAATAGAACTGACTCATTTTAAGTAGCTGTGCATTTCTATATTGAGAGATGAGATCTTTTCTGGAGTATTTAATGTTATTGATTAATCACTGGGTCACAGGATTGTGATTTAAATCGCTGATCTGTATAAATGAGGGGAGTGAGGTGTTAGATCATTGAGCAGGATCATCAAGCCATCATGAAGTCTTTGGTTTTCCTTGTATTTCTCAGCGCAGCATGTAAGTACAATAATCAGCACAAACTGAGGATTTTCACTTCATAACTCACCTGTAATGTAATAGCAGTGATTTTCAAATTGTCCATTGTGACCAAAAATGGTTTGCTGGTTTGTTTGTTTGTTAGTATAGGGTCTTGTGCATCAGGTATGGGTATCTATGATCTAGCACAGAAAAAAAAAAATAATAATAATAATATTAATACATATTAGTAAATAGTTATTAATAAAATAGTTACTAATATTAGTAAACTTACTAATAGTACAAATAGTTAAACATATATTTTATAAAAAATAGTACTACAAATATTTACAAATATTATTAATATTAAAAATATAAGTAAGTAGTTATTAATATTGTTGTGTCTGAATAATTGTGCTACTTTGAAGGCCTCCCCTAGATGGCACTGTTGAGGTACTTGTTCGAGGGGGAAAGAGTAAGAAGGAGGAGAAGTTAAGTAAACAAAGTGTGGTTCAATACTGCTTGTTTTTCTGCTTCTTTATTATATTGATTCCCAACATAACAATTGGCGACGAGGATGCCAGGATGTCTCTGCTCTCTCTGCAACCCCCAGTAGCGTTTCTGGACTGCCCAGGTGAACCGAAAATTCCCTTTGATACATGGGAAAAGTTATTTCAGAACTACCTGCTTGCTATCGGTGGTGAGGAGTTTTCCGCCGAGAGGAAGAGAGCACTACTAATACACTGTTTGGGAACAGAAGGACAGCGAATTTACAATACACTGCCTCTTACCGCTGATACATATAATGGATCTTTACAAGCTCTGAAACAGTTCTTCTCCCCTAAACTGAATGTTGTTTCTGAGAGGTATCGCTTCAGGCAACGCGCTCAAGCCGTGGGTGAGTCGACAGACCATTACGTTGCAGCGCTTCGTGGACTGGTAAAAACGTGTGCTTTCGGCGATATGGAGCATGAAATGGTCCGCGATCAGATTGTGGAGAAAACGTGCATGCCCAGAATTCGCGAAAGACTGTTATTAGAGCCAGATTTAACCCTCGAAAAGACACTTACTATTGCACGACAAATTGAAGCAGCGGTTGCAGATGCCAAAGTCATTGCTGAAGGGGAATCGAAACACGTATCAGCCATCCAAAAACAAACTAACACGCGGCTGCAGAAAAGTAAACAAAAGAGTAAGCCAAGAGAGGATAGACGCATAAAGGGTCAACAGCAGTGTTACCGCTGTGGTTCTACGTATCACCTTGCAAATGACAAGTCTTGCCCGGCTAAAGACTGCAAATGTAGAATGTGCGGAAAAATCGGACATTTCTCAAAAGTGTGCAAGTCATCAAAGTTAGTTAATGAAGTAAGCTTACCTGAAGTGACGGTCCTCAGTGTAAATGACTGTAATACAGATGATGGAGCCCCAATGGGAACTTTTACTGTAGCTACATCCATACTCCCTGCACAGTCTTGTACCATTAAGATGATGGTGGATACAGGCTCGGGTGCATCAATTCTGCCTCAGAACATTTACAAAGAACACTTCAGTTCATGTGCCTTGTCTCCACCCAAAGTGCAGCTTCTGAACTATTCAAGGGACAGAATACCTGTTTGTGGCTCCTTGACATTGAATGTGACATACTGTGGAAAAACAGTTGTTGGTGAGTTTAACATAGTAAAATCAGGAACACCTCTAATTGGACGTGACATATGTAAAACATTGGACATTGAAATTAAAGGTGGTCGCTTGATTGAACCTATCACTCACTGTGCAATGCTTCAGCTGCCTTGCAGTCTGCCTACATGTACTGATACTCCTACTTCTGCATTAACCTCTAAGGGGTTTGGATGTGCTAAAGACTTCATACACAAAGTGAAGGTCCGCTCAGAAGTTAAGCCTGTACAACAAAAATTACGTCACTTACCACTATCAGTACGAGCAGCAGTCTCAGAGGAACTGAAAACACTAGAGGAGAACGGAATCATAGAGAAAGTAGACGCATCCGAGTGGGTGTCACCCATTGTTGTCACAAAAAGAAAGAATGACACAATTCGCATGTGTGTTGACTTACGGGAGCCCAATAAGGCTGTAGTACCAGATAGTCATCCCATACCATTGATCGAAGATATACTGTCTGCACTACATGGATCAGTAATGTTCTCCTCGCTTGATCTCAAGAATGCATATTACCAGTTAAAACTACATGAGGAGAGCAGAGGACTCACTGCCTTCATCACTCACGAGGGCCTATACCAGTTCTGTAGAGTTCCCTATGGCCTGTGTTCAGCACCATCTGCTTTTCAGCGTATGATGTCAATGATCCTAAAAGGCCTTGAAGGTGTACAGTGTTACTTGGACGATGTAATTGTCCATGGTGCGTCTGAAGCCATTCACAATGCAAACCTCAAAGCTGTTCTGCATAGGATCAGTGAAGCTGGCTTGAAATTAAATCCGGACAAATGCAAGTTGAATCTAACTTCACTAAGCTTTCTCGGATACAGACTCTCAGCTGCTGGCCTGCACCCTGATGACACCCACACCACTGCAATTACAAATGCACCGTGCCCTACAGATGCAGCTACACTACGGTCGTTTTTGGGCCTCACCGCCTGGTACAGCAAGTTTGTACCTGCCTATGCCACTCTGGTCGAACCTATGAGAGCTTTACTGCAAAGACTGTGAATTTCAGTGGACTGTTGCAGCACAGGAAAGCTTTGATCAGGTAAAAAGGATATAGTGAACAGTCCTGCACTTTCCCTCTTCAACCCCAATCTCGGCACAATACTTTCCTGTGATGCTTCAGATTATGGTGTTGGTGCTGTCTTGACTCAGCTTGATGACCAGGGAATAGAGAGAACCATTGCTTTTGCTTCGCTCCTTATCTGATGCAGAACGAAAATATTCCATCGTAGAAAAGGAGGCTCTTGCTTGTGTCTGGTCTGCAGAGAAATGGCGTACATAGCTGTGGGGAAGGAAATTCATGTTACGCACCGACCATCAAGCTCTTACTACTCTACTCAGCAGTAAAGGTAATAGCCATGCGGGTTTGCGTGTTGCCAGATGGTCTGCACGTTTACTGGAGTTTAATTATGACGTCGAGTACAGACCTGGCCATATGAACAGTGTTGCTGATTGTTTGTCAAGAATGCCACTCCCTAACACTGAGCATAACTATGCTGAAACAATTGAATCCGTTGCTTTGATCTCATTTGCTTCTAGTGCAATCTCCAAGGGTGATTTCCAGACTGCATGCAACAACTGCCCAGTGTTGACTAAACTCTCTACGTATCAGCAGACTGGCTGGCCAAAATACAAGAAGGATGTCGACCTGCATGTACAACCCTACTTTCCAATCCGGCATGAGCTTGCTGTAGTGGAGGGATGCGTGGTCAGAGGTACACATCGCCTTTTGGTCCCTGAGTCACTACAGAAAAAACTCATAGACCTTGCGCATGAATCACATCAAGGTATGGTTCGTACCAAGCAGCGGCTTAGGCAACTGTACTGGTGGCCGAAAATGGATAGCCAGGCTGAAGCTCTGATACGGGACTGTTCCACATGCAAACAGAATGATAAATCAGCTGTTACACATGCTGCACCGCTAAAACCTGTTGAGTTGCCATCATTTGCATGGGAGAAAGTTTCTATCGATATTGTAGGACCATTTGAGACTGCACCAGCAAACTGCAGATATGCCATAACGCTGGTTGATTATTTCAGTAAATGGCCGGAGGTTGCTTTCTCAACCAGAGTTGACACAGCTGCTGTCATACAGTTCCTGACTTCAGTCTTTGCCCGCAAAGGAAATCCAAAAGAACTCGTCTCTGACAATGGACCTCAGTTTATTTCTTCTGAGTTTTCTGAGTTTCTCAGGGAGAGAGATATACGCCATTTCAGATCTGCTGTGTATCATCCACGGGCGAATGGAGAGGTTGAGAGGTTTAACAGGGTCCTAAAAGATTGTTTGCAAACTGCTTCAATTCAGGGAGAGCCTTGGAAATCATTCACTCAAACATTCCTTATGAACTACAGGAGTACCCCACATGCTACCACGGGTGTTACACCCTCAGAGTTGCTCCATGGTCGATACATGCAAACAAAACTACAAATCATGGACTATCCGGTAAAATACACAGACAAAACTACGACAACGTGTGAAAAGTAAACAAGACAAAGTCAAACAGTACACTGATGCCAGGAGAAATGCAAAGTCCTCTAGACTCCAACCTGGAGACCTGGTGCGGATTAAGAAACCCTGGAAAGTAAAGAAAGGTGACCAAAAGTTCACACAACCAAGATCTGTTGTGCAGAAGAGAGGTGAGGATTCCTATCTCTTGGATGATGGTAAAATATGGAATGCTTCACGTCTTGCTGGAGTGCCAGAAACGAGTGGTGCCGACACTTACAAAAAGCAACAATCTGCATCACAAATGGTTAACCCTCCGAGTGTGCCATTCAGGTGTACTAGAATAAGGCAGAAACCTATCTGGACTAAGGACTATGTTTTACATGAGTAAGGAAATGAAGAGTGATTGAACTGTTAAAATAATTGAGTCAAGAAGATAGAAAGTTAAAAATATTTTCTTCATTTAATTGTGATTCCCAGTACCTGTTTATTATAGGCTTATACATGTTTCTGTTGTTTAAAGCCTGCTACATTCTTTCTGAAAAGGGGAAGATGTTGTGTCTGAATAATTGTGCTACTTTGAAGGCCTCCCCTAGATGGCACTGTTGAGGTACTTGTTCGAGGGGGAAAGAGTAAGAAGGAGGAGAAGTTAAGTAAACAAAGTGTGGTTCAATACTGCTTGTTTTTCTGCTTCTTTATTATATTGATTCCCAACATAACAATTGGCGACGAGGATGCCAGGATGTCTCTGCTCTCTCTGCAACCCCCAGTAGCGTTTCTGGACTGCCCAGGTGAACCGAAAATTCCCTTTGATACATGGGAAAAGTTATTTCAGAACTACCTGCTTGCTATCGGTGGTGAGGAGTTTTCCGCCGAGAGGAAGAGAGCACTACTAATACACTGTTTGGGAACAGAAGGACAGCGAATTTACAATACACTGCCTCTTACCGCTGATACATATAATGGATCTTTACAAGCTCTGAAACAGTTCTTCTCCCCTAAACTGAATGTTGTTTCTGAGAGGTATCGCTTCAGGCAACGCGCTCAAGCCGTGGGTGAGTCGACAGACCATTACGTTGCAGCGCTTCGTGGACTGGTAAAACGTGTGCCGCGATATGGAGCATGAAATGGTCCGCGATCAGATTGTGGAGAAAACGTGCATGCCCAGAATTCGCGAAAGACTGTTATTAGAGCCAGATTTAACCCTCAAAAAGACACTTACTATTGCACGACAAATTGAAGCAGCGGTTGCAGATGCCAAAGTCATTGCTGAAGGGGAATCGAAACACGTATCAGCCATCCAAAAACAAACTAACACGCGGCTGCAGAAAAGTAAACAAAAGAGTAAGCCAAGAGAGGATAGACGCATAAAGGGTCAACAGCAGTGTTACCGCTGTGGTTCTACGTATCACCTTGCAAATGACAAGTCTTGCCCGGCTAAAGACTGCAAATGTAGAATGTGCGGAAAAATCGGACATTTCTCAAAAGTGTGCAAGTCATCAAAGTTAGTTAATGAAGTAAGCTTACCTGAAGTGACGGTCCTCAGTGTAAATGACTGTAATACAGATGATGGAGCCCCAATGGGAACTTTTACTGTAGCTACATCCATACTCCCTGCACAGTCTTGTACCATTAAGATGATGGTGGATACAGGCTCGGGTGCATCAATTCTGCCTCAGAACATTTACAAAGAACACTTCAGTTCATGTGCCTTGTCTCCACCCAAAGTGCAGCTTCTGAACTATTCAAGGGACAGAATACCTGTTTGTGGCTCCTTGACATTGAATGTGACATACTGTGGAAAAACAGTTGTTGGTGAGTTTAACATAGTAAAATCAGGAACACCTCTAATTGGACGTGACATATGTAAAACATTGGACATTGAAATTAAAGGTGGTCGCTTGATTGAACCTATCACTCACTGTGCAATGCTTCAGCTGCCTTGCAGTCTGCCTACATGTACTGATACTCCTACTTCTGCATTAACCTCTAAGGGGTTTGGATGTGCTAAAGACTTCATACACAAAGTGAAGGTCCGCTCAGAAGTTAAGCCTGTACAACAAAAAGTACGTCACTTACCACTATCAGTACGAGCAGCAGTCTCAGAGGAACTGAAAACACTAGAGGAGAACGGAATCATAGAGAAAGTAGACGCATCCGAGTGGGTGTCACCCATTGTTGTCACAAAAAGAAAGAATGACACAATTCGCATGTGTGTTGACTTACGGGAGCCCAATAAGGCTGTAGTACCAGATAGTCATCCCATACCATTGATCGAAGATATACTGTCTGCACTACATGGATCAGTAATGTTCTCCTCGCTTGATCTCAAGAATGCATATTACCAGTTAAAACTACATGAGGAGAGCAGAGGACTCACTGCCTTCATCACTCACGAGGGCCTATACCAGTTCTGTAGAGTTCCCTATGGCCTGTGTTCAGCACCATCTGCTTTTCAGCGTATGATGTCAATGATCCTAAAAGGCCTTGAAGGTGTACAGTGTTACTTGGACGATGTAATTGTCCATGGTGCGTCTGAAGCCATTCACAATGCAAACCTCAAAGCTGTTCTGCATAGGATCAGTGAAGCTGGCTTGAAATTAAATCCGGACAAATGCAAGTTGAATCTAACTTCACTAAGCTTTCTCGGATACAGACTCTCAGCTGCTGGCCTGCACCCTGATGACACCCACACCACTGCAATTACAAATGCACCGTGCCCTACAGATGCAGCTACACTACGGTCGTTTTTGGGCCTCACCGCCTGGTACAGCAAGTTTGTACCTGCCTATGCCACTCTGGTCGAACCTATGAGAGCTTTACGCAAAGACTGTGAATTTCAGTGGACTGTTGCAGCACAGGAAAGCTTTGATCAGGTAAAAAAGGATATAGTGAACAGTCCTGCACTTTCCCTCTTCAACCCCAATCTCGGCACAATACTTTCCTGTGATGCTTCAGATTATGGTGTTGGTGCTGTCTTGACTCAGCTTGATGACCAGGGAATAGAGAGAACCATTGCTTTTGCTTCGCTCCTTATCTGATGCAGAACGAAAATATTCCATCGTGAAAAGGAGGCTCTTGCTTGTGTCTGGTCTGCAGAGAAATGGCGTACATGGCTGTGGGGAAGGAAATTCATGTTACGCACCGACCATCAAGCTCTTACTACTCTACTCAGCAGTAAAGGTAATAGCCGTGCGGGTTTGCGTGTTGCCAGATGGTCTGCACGTTTACTGGAGTTTAATTATGACGTCGAGTACAGACCTGGCCATATGAACAGTGTTGCTGATTGTTTGTCAAGAATGCCACTCCCTAACACTGAGCATAACTATGCTGAAACAATTGAATCCGTTGCTTTGATCTCATTTGCTTCTAGTGCAATCTCCAAGGGTGATTTCCAGACTGCATGCAACAACTGCCCAGTGTTGACTAAACTCTCTACGTATCAGCAGACTGGCTGGCCAAAATACAAGAAGGATGTCGACCTGCATGTACAACCCTACTTTCCAATCCGGCATGAGCTTGCTGTAGTGGAGGGATGCGTGGTCAGAGGTACACATCGTCTTTTGGTCCCTGAGTCACTACAGAAAAAACTCATAGACCTTGCGCATGAATCACATCAAGGTATGGTTCGTACCAAGCAGCGGCTTAGGCAACTGTACTGGTGGCGAAAATGGATAGCCAGGCTGAAGCTCTGATACGGGACTGTTCCACATGCAAACAGAATGATAAATCAGCTGTTACACATGCTGCACCGCTCAAACCTGTTGCGTTGCCATCATTTGCATGGGAGAAAGTTTCTATCGATATTGTAGGACCATTTGAGACTGCACCAGCAAACTGCAGATATGCCATAACGCTGGTTGATTATTTCAGTAAATGGCCGGAGGTTGCTTTCTCAACCAGAGTTGACACAGCTGCTGTCATACAGTTCCTGACTTCAGTCTTTGCCCGCGAAGGAAATCCAAAATAACTCGTCTCTGACAATGGACCTCAGTTTATTTCTTCTGAGTTTTCTGAGTTTCTCAGGGAGAGAGATATACGCCATTTCAGATCTGCTGTGTATCATCCACGGGCGAATGGAGAGGTTGAGAGGTTTAACAGGGTCCTAAAAGATTGTTTGCAAACTGCTTCAATTCAGGGAGAGCCTTGGAAATCATTCACTCAAACATTCCTTATGAACTACAGGAGTACCCACATGCTACCACGGGTGTTACACCCTCAGAGTTGCTCCATGGTCGATACATGCGAATAAAACTACAAATCATGGACTATCCGGTAAAATACACAGACAAAAACATACTACGACAACGTGTGAAAAGGAAACAAGACAAAGTCAAACAGTACACTGATGCCAGGAGAAATGCAAAGTCCTCTAGACTCCAACCTGGAGACCTGGTGCGGATTAAGAAACCCCGGAAAGTAAAGAAAGGTGACCAAAAGTTCACACAACCAAGATCTGTTGTGCAGAAGAGAGGTGAGGATTCCTATCTCTTGGATGATGGTAAAATATGGAATGCTTCACGTCTTGCTGGAGTGCCAGAAACGAGTGGTGCCGACACTTACAAAAAGCAACAATCTGCATCACAAATGGTTAACCCTCCGAGTGTGCCATTCAGGTGTACTAGAATAAGGCAGAAACCTATCTGGACTAAGGACTATGTTTTACATGAGTAAGGAAATGAAGAGTGATTGAACTGTTAAAATAATTGAGTCAAGAAGATAGAAAGTTAAAAATATTTTCTTCATTTAATTGTGATTCCCAGTACCTGTTTATTATAGGCTTATACATGTTTCTGTTGTTTAAAGCCTGCTACATTCTTTCTGAAAAGGGGAAGATGTTGTGTCTGAATAATTGTGCTACTTTGAAGGCCTCCCCTAGATGGCACTGTTGAGGTACTTGTTCGAGGGGGAAAGAGTAAGAAGGAGGAGAAGTTAAGTAAACAAAGTGTGGTTCAATACTGCTTGTTTTTCTGCTTCTTTATTATATTGATTCCCAACATAACAAATATTTATAGCATGCATTTTTAATTCACAAATAGTTACGGTTACACTATATTTTAAGGTGTTCTTGCTACAGTGTAATTATATATTCAAGTATTGAGTTATATCATTTAACTACATGTACTTACTATATAGGTAAGGTCAGGATTAGGGTTTGATTTAGGGTTACTTGCATGCAATTATGCATAATTAATTGTTATTATAATAGTAAGTACATGCAACGTGTAACAAGGACACCGTAAAATAAAGTGTTACCATATTTATTTCTAAGCTGCAGAGGTCCTCTCTATGATATAATTTCCTGTCTGGAGAAAAATTAGCATAAAAGTATAAATTGCATTTGACTTTAAGCACATTTTTGTTTTGTTTTGTATGATGAACAGTATAAGGTCCATTGCAATTGATGTAATATTTGGTTTTACATTGAGAAAAAATTGAGAACCGCTGCTTCCAAGTTTAAACAATGCATACTCATTAAATGTCTAACTATATGTACTATGCTATAATTAACAATGTCAGATCATGACAACAGACTGTCTATGTACTGTGTGCAGTTGCTGAAAACCATGTCAAGATTGTTGGAGGATATGAATGCGAGCCTCATTCCCAGCCCTGGATGGCGTTTCTGAAAGCGAGTTTTCACCAATGCGGTGGATTTCTGATCAATCAGAACTGGATCTTGTCAGCCGCCCACTGCTACGACACGTAAGTAACCTCCATGTCTAATAGTAAAACAGTTTAATTAGGCCCAACTGTTAAAGCTGGAATGCGTAATTTCTGCACCACTAGCTATAGCACATCTGTCTATTTCAGCTGCTTGACTCAGCAATGATGAGTTAACTGATTCCATGTGTTGGGGGTGAGGCAGCCACAGCTTGTCTGAATGGGCAAAACTTGTATCCACTTAAATGCTAGAACTCTTTATAAACTGAATCGGTAAATTTAAGTTTTACAGTGTATTCACTGTTAATAAAATATACAATATGCTTCAAATAATTGTTCATATATATTTATATAAATACACTACTTTATTAGTTTTTTTCCACAACTATATCACTTTGTCTTGTCACTAAAGAATAGCACTGACAGCAGCAATGGTTGTCCCCTCCACCATGATTAAAGTTTATGGCCCGCCCAACTTGGAAACTCTGGTATCAAAATTATTTCCATTTCCCAGTAGTAAATACGACTTGAGAGGCGTTTACATCTAATTTCCAATTAGGAAACTTGTCTTTACGATAATTCCGATAGCAAATTAAGGCAGCATTAATCAATATTCAAACACAATAAACATTAAGGTGTGCATTCTAGGCTAACCACCTGTGGATGTAGAGTCTGCCAATCAATATTAGAGATCCACCCTCAGGCTGAAGGACACAAGGACATTAGACCTCTGCATGTGTTCAGTCATTTGATAGTAAAACTATGGCCACTAGCAGTTAATCATAGGTTAGTCATATAGCCTACAATATGACTCAGACACCGCCCCACATAAATTTATGGTCAGGAGTTGTTTCTGGGGTAGTGGCATCTTTTTGTCTGACTCATGCAATACGGGGGATTGTAGGAAAGTATAATGAAATGGTCATTTTTGGTGGCACTAGTAGTGCAGGTAAGTTCCTCACATGAGGGAAAATAACATTCAGGTTTGTGAGTAAATAATGAACTTATTTTTGTTAACATAATATCTCTGTTAGCCGCATAGAGGTCCGTCTGGGTAAACACAACGTTGCCGTGGATGAGAGAAGCGAGCAGTCCATCCTGTCTGAGCGTGCCATCCGTCACCCGCAGTTTAACTATGCCACCCTTGACAATGATATCATGCTGATCAAGTTGAGCAAACCTGCGACTCTCAATGAGTTTGTGAAGCCTGTGGACCTGCCCAGAAGCTGTGCTCCTCCAGACACCATGTGCAGAGTCTCCGGCTGGGGAGTCACCATGAACGATGGTGAGTTCATCCAGAGTATCTTCATATTTACGGCTCAGACAGATGCTTTATAGTTTTCTGGTTATTATAGTGCTTGGTGGTGGTTGCACCACATGGTTTGGAGTTTGACAAACACTTGACAAACGTTTTTCAAATATCCGTGAAGTAGTTTTGTTAAAGTATGTTTTCTGAGAAATAATAAAATAAGACTATTTTAATGGGCCTTTTTTCTTAATTATGACACTTTTGAATTTAAGAACAGACTAAAATGTCATTATTTACTGAAAATGCAACACACTCTCATGATTAAATGGTGACTAATTTGTACGGTCTGCTGAAAATGAAAAAATTGTCAAATTCATGAATTTCTTTATAGCGGTTGATTCTGATAAGCTGCAGTGTCTGAATCTTTCCATCATCTCCGATCGTGACTGTAATAAGTCCTACCCTGGCCTAATCACTGCCTCCATGTTCTGTGCTGGATGTCTGGAGGGAGGAAAGGGCGTTTGCCAGGTAACAGATGATAGACACAGTACTACACCTTTCAATGCATTAAATCAAAGACAGACATTGCATTAGTTATTGGTCTCCAAACATGGTTGCTGTTTTATAAAATATCTTTTTATTTATCCTCATTCTCATCCTGCTCAGGGTGACTCAGGTGGCCCTATGTTATGTGATGGTGACATTCAAGGAATTGTGTCAGCGGGCGGCCACCGTTGTGCTGCGGAAAATCAGCCTGGTATCTTTACCAAGGTACGATAACAACTGTACAGTTTAAAAGCTTTTTCTATCTATCTATCTATCTATCTATCTATCTATCTATCTATCTATCTATCTATCTATCTATCACTAGTAATGCATAGAAAATAGCCTAGGCCTAGGACATGCTAACAGCATGTTAAAAAATCTTCTTCATCTTTTTCTTCTTCTTCTGTGAATTCATCAGAGCAATATGCTAAATCTTGCTAGCAAAACATGTTAGCAATGTACGAAATCAGGGGTAGGCAAGATCAGTCCTGGAATGCTGCTGTCCTGTAGAGTTTAGCTCCAACCCTAATCAAACACACCTGAATAAGCTAATCAAGGTCTTCAGAATTACTAGGGCTACAGGCAGGTGAGTTTTTTTTTATTCAGGGATGGAGCTAAACTCTGCAGGACATCGGCACTCCAGGACCAACGTTGCCTATCCCTGTACTAAATCATGCTTGCATCATGTTAAAACAAGTTATCAAAATGCCAGAATATGCTAACAGTGTGTTAATTGTAGCAACTTGTTAAAACATGCTAACAATGTGCTAAAACATTTTAGTAATATGTTAAATCACGATAGCAACATGCAAGCAAAATGTTGAAACATACTAGCAACTTGTTGAAACATGCTAGCAACATGTCCCTTCAAACAAGCCTGTGCTGGCCCTTTACAGGCCCACTTAGGGCTAGCCTAAGGGCCCCCAGCAGGCTGCCAGCACAAGACCACTGAGACTTTTTTCATTGGTAACATGTTGGCCCCTTAGTGGTGGCCCTGCACGGACAGCCCTCACTTAGCCCCCAGGAAGCCGTGAGGCTCACACTATTAATCTACAACAGGGGGGTAGGCAATGTCGGTCTTGGAGTGCCACTGTCCTGCAGAGTTTAGCTCTAACCCTAATTAAACACACCTGAACAAGCTAATAAAAGTCTTCAGAATTACTAGGGAAACAGGCAGGTGAGGTTTTCATTTTTAGGGTTGGAGTTAAACTCTGCAGGACAGTGGCACTCCAAGACCGACATTGCCTACCCCCCTGTTGTAGATTAATAACAAGATCGCCACTCCTGTCTCTGATCAATCAATCTGGTTCACTATAAATACTTTTCGGTCTTTGGGAAGTCTTTGGGAAAAACTACATCAATATGTACATTAATATACATCTGAAATGGATGCAGTCACCACACAACTAATGTCTGTAATGTCAAAAATGTGCATGTTTGATATTTAGGACTCTTGATCGGGCTGCCTCTGACGTGATACCCATGATAGCCAATGAGAGCGAGCAAGCGTCACCTACCAGATGTTGCGTGCTGCTATAGCTGAAACTTGGCAGCCACAAACATGCCACAAAAGCAGAATACATCACCCATATTCTTTTTTATGCTCTGTTTTTCACTGTGAAACTGAACGTGCGCCAGGAGAGCCAGCTGACATCATTGATTGTCCTCTATTTGTTTTTCTTCTCTAGTCACGTTTGATCTCGCGAGTCTCCGTGAGATCTCGTGTGACTGTGAATTCGTTCCTGCAATCTTCAAGTGTGTGGTCTCGCGGTCTGGTCAAATTGTCTAGTGTGCTCGTTCAGAGGATTATAAGGCTAAAAATCGGTTGAAACTGTCTTGATGTCTGTGGTCTCCCATGGTTTTAATATCGGTTAAGATTTGAAAATCGTCTAGTATGTGGCCAGCTTAACATAGTCTGAGTTTTTCTAGGTCTGTCTGACTTCAAACCTTCAAAAAACTTCAACCTCAAGTTTGTTATCAACTTTTCTCGTCGATCTTATTAAAATGTTGCATTTGGTCTGCACTGTATTCCCGAACAGTATAACCTACTTATTAAAAATAAGTAAACTGCACTCAAAACTGCAAAAAAGTTAATTCAACTTTAAACTTTTAGGTGTGTTCAACGTTTTGGCCGTTTTAACTACCAAAAACTCAAATAAAATAAGTAAAACAGACTTAATCTTATAGCCTCATCTTCGCCTGTTGGTGGCGATAATGAGCTTTATTGCGTTCCAATATTCCAATTAAACAAAGAAGAGTTTCTACTCCGTGCACTTTATTTGCCTATTTTAAAACATACTAGGTTAAATCTCTCCAAAACAGAACGAGTCAACAGGTAGACTATCATGCCATGTCAGTTTATTTAATGTTTTACACAAATGACTTGTAAATTCGTTTTACTCTGTTGTTAATTTTTCATCTGAAAATGAGCGCTCGGATTTGAACTTCGAAGCCTGCGTCAACTGGTGAGTTTTGCGTTTATCTCCAACTGTGAACAATAGACCTCAGATTGGTTATGTCCATAGTAATAATGTCGATAATAATATAATCGTTCTTACTACGTGATGTTCTCGGTGTAAAAACAAAGATAAGTGATTTCATTGTAAACACAAAAGTGCATTTAACAAAGTTTTAAAATACTTGTTGTTTTGCCATCCGAACTCGTCCTACAAAATGGCTGTTAAAAACCACTGTTGCGAGTTATCTGAGCGACTTTATCCGCTTGAACGAGCATTTTAATATCTTTTACTTTTTTTTTTAAACACAAGTTTGCAAAATTCACGAATCTGCGGCCGATTGGACACTGCTGTTACACGCAAAAAGTCACCAGTTAACGTGAAAACCAGAAAACCCGCCAAGTCACGCAGGATTCGTCGCTTCAGTGTGGTTCTGTGGAATCTTTCATCATCTTCATTGCTTCTGTGGTTGCTGCAGGTTTTTTATCAGCTATTATCTGGTAAGTACTTTATAAAATCATTTTAGAAAATATTTCAAGTACTGTGCATCATAATGTGATGGTATATTCATCAAACTGAAACGAGTTACTTGTTGCATATGTAGCTAATAGACCTAATAAAACGATCAGATACGCTTTACACTGCAATGTTATTTGTAGTGTGATTAACTAAATTTAAACAATATAGGGACAGTATTGATATATGCACGAATTAAATCCTAGCAGATGTGTAGAATTAAATTAGCTGTAATTGAAGTCAAATGTTCCCTATTCTGAAATTGTTGTAACGCTATGTCTTTGACGTGTCTCTGCCTCACTATTAATGTTTTTGTTGTCTTTTTCTACACAGTTTAAAGTTTGACACCAGAGCAAATGTGCAAAACTTACATTTTGGAATTTGGGGCTGGAGATACATTTGTAAGACTAACTTTAACTCCAACTGATTTCAGAAGTTGGCATAGCTCAGTGTGTTCTCATTTTCAATGTGTGGTCTTTTTCATGATTTGGATTTGAGTGATGGATTGGAAGTGCAGGTTATGCGATTCCTCCTCACCTACCGAGCAGGGTTACTTAGGCATTATGGTTTGCATCATAGCCATTTTTCAAAGGTTAGCCCTTTACCATGTCTCTCGACTCATGCATTTGCACATTTGTTTCATTTAATGCGCAAAAAATTCATGTGTCACGATTTCATAATGAGAAGGATAAGATACAGTCATGTGAGGAAATCCAATTGGTGTACACATGTCCTTTATGTGGCTTCAAGCTACCTTTTTCAGAGAAAAATCTATTTGGTCATTTAAGAGGACATTTGAGAAGTCATGAAATGGTAACATGTCCGTATAAGAATTGTAGGTATACCACAAATGTCTACACCACTTTTAATTCCCACAAAAACAGGGCCCATGGAGTAGATGTTAATTTAGATTGTTTGGATCTTTTTGAGGATGTAGTTGCTGCAGATGATGGCGGTTCTGCAGTTGTGGAGCCTCAGTATGAGGATCCTGCTCAATCTGAGAGTACAGACATATTGGATGTTGTTGATGATATACAGTGTGACACAGGCCAATTAAAAGCGCAGCTACAACGCAATTTAGCCTCTCTGTTTTTGAAGATGCAGGCTATACTTCATATTTCAGATACAGCTGCGCAGGAAATTGTAGAACATTTGTGTCAGCTGTTTTCTTTGTCGAGACCTCTGCTGAGAGAAGCAGTTAATGATGTATTACAGAGACATTGCAATACTGTGAGTGTAGCTGCTCTTGATGAAATTGTTAGCGTTGTTATGGACAATAATGTTTTTGTCAGTGCAACTGCTAAAGGAGCAGAGTTATCCTCAAAGAAGCGACGAAAAACCTTTATTGAAAGTAACTACCCAGTGGTTATGCCGTATCAGTATGTTGTAGCACCTGGGCGCACAGCTGTTTACGTCCCTATACTTCCAATGATTCAGTTGTTGTTTAAACATACTGATGTACTTGTCAGAATTCAAGAATCACATTCTTCACAATCCAGTCAATACACAAATCATCGAGATGGTTTGTATTTTCGAAAATAAGCTGTTGTCCGCATCTGAGGAGTTTAAATTGCCATTGCTGTTTTACATCGATGAGATAGAAGTTGCAAATCCATTAGGTACTTCAAGGAAAATACACAAAATCTGTTCGGTATACTGGGTACTGGCTGATCTACCTAGCAAATACCGTTCAGCTTTGCATGTAATACAGCTGGCAGTGCTGTGTAAAGTTCCTGATGTCCAGACATGTGGCTATGAAAGTGTGCTTGGCCCTTTAATGCAAGACATATGTACACTAGAACAAGATGGTGTGTTCATTGAGTCTCTTGGTCAATCTGTTAAAGGCACTGTTCTTTTGTTGCAGCAGATAATCTTGCAGCTCACGGATTGGCAGGCTTTGTACAGTCATTTCGTTCTGAGTATGTGTGCAGATTCTGTCTGGCAACTCAAGACCAGTTTAAATCGCAGGAAGTTGCTGAGGGTGAATTCAGTCTGAGAACTAAGGTAAGTCATGATCTGCATGTCCAGAATGTCTCAAGTAGAACTGGGGAAAGTATCTGTGGTGTGAAAGCAGACTGTGTTTTGAAACAAAAGCTGCAATATTTTCATCCCATCACTGGTTTCCCCCCCGATATTCTTCATGACCTCCTTGAGGGTATTGTGCCAGTAGAATTGGCTTTATGCATTCAGGAAATGATTCGTCTGAAACACTTCACACTTGATTATTTGAACAGGAAAATTGAATCGTTCCCATATCAACATACAGATAAGGTTAATAAACCAAAACCAATTTCCAAAACTTATACCACAAAAATGACAATAGGTGGTAATGGGCATGAAAATGCTGCATTGCTTCGGCTGCTTCCATTTATGGTTGGCAATGTAGTACCAGAGGGAGATGGTGCATGGGCAGTGCTATTGGAATTGAAAGACATTGTGGAGTTAGTGCTGTCTCCAACATTTACTGAAGAGATGATTCAGTATCTACAGAGTAAAATTAGGGACCACAGGCAAGGTCTTCTTGAAGTATTTCCAGCTTTTAAGCTTCGGCCGAAGCATCACTATATCGAACATTACCCTGAGTTGATCAGATGTTTTGGACCTCTTGTACATTTATGGACCATACGTTTTGAAGGCAAGCATCGCTTCTTCAAACGGGTTGTGCACGATACACAGAACTTTAAAAATGTGCTGAAGACGCTGGCAAGCAGACACCAGCATATGATGGCTTACCATCTAAGTGCGCCAGGGTTCTTCAAACCACATTTGCAGGCATCAACAGTGACATCTGTTTTAGTTTCAACACTACCTGAAGTGGCAATACAGTATATTAAACAGAAGACTGACAGTAACACTATATACTGTGCATCTACAATCACCATTGATGGGATGAATATTTCTACTGGGGAATTTGTTCCTTCTGGATTTGAAGCAGGGTTACCTCAGTTTTGTAAAATTGAGTCAATCCTCCTTGTGAATGGTCATGTGGCCTTCCTGTGCAGGGAGCACAAGTCCCATTATATTGAACATCTAAGAGCCTTTAATTTGTGTTTGGGTGACTTGTCTGTTAAAACAATAACAGATTTGAGTGACACATACCCCCTTTCTGCCTACAGCATAAAAGGCCAGTTGCTGTTGACACCAAAGCGATTTCTACCATTACAATAAGGTAAAGATTTTTACATGATCTGGAAATCGATGTCCAGCACATCTTGTTTGAAACTATTTGTTTAACTTGTCCTTTACCTTGTTTTGTTCTCCTAGATGGCGGAATCCCAGAAACTTGTACTGAGAGTTTACATTGCTCCTGACATTGCCCACAAGATGACCCTTTCTACACGCCCAAGTACAGTAGAAGAGTTGATTACAGTGATTAAAGAGAAATTCAGACCTCGTCTTGATTTTGATTTCAGCCTCCAATATGAAGACCCAGACTTTGGGGGGGAACTCTGCTTTCTAACAGACATTTCAGAACTGCCGGAGAAAGCTGTATTGAAAGTACACAGATCTGAGACTGAAGCCAGCTCAACTGCAACTTCAGACACCGAAATACTTCCTTATAACCCGGAACGCCGCAAAGTTGGCCTGACGTGTTCCCAGTTCCTCGATTTTCATATGATGTCGAGTACAGGCTAGAAGCTGGAAATGCAATCTATGAAAACAGTGGAAAGTTCTTGAAATTAACAAAAGGCCAAAAACATGACATTCTCGAAAATATGGCCAAGGCAATGCACAGCTTTAAGGCTTACCCCAGCGACAAAGAAGTAGCTAAAGCTGCTGATGCTCTTGTTTCTCAGCACCCCTGCCTCAGAGAACCAGGAAGTCAATGTGGTTGGTATGGCTGGAAGACAAGTTTAAAGTTTAAGATGGGCAACTATCGCTTAAAACTCAGCAGATCTGGTTGTGAAGAGGTGGCTGTGAACTCAGGAAAGAGAAGCCAAAGTAACCAAGAGAGTGAGTGTCCTCACTCAAACATCAAAAAAGCTCGTCGAGCTGAGGTAAACTACCTACCCAATTTTCCAAAAGGAGAGAATGCTGAAAGCTTGGAAAAACAAAGATTGCAAATAATTGAGGAAGTGTCTAAGACCGAAAGAAACCATGGGCTGATAGAGAGACTCATGCAAAGTACCTTTGCTCTGCGTCATAAACAGATAGTGGTTGATAACCCATCACAACCAGTGAAGTCATTTTTGGAAAAGTGGCCTGCTCTTCGTTTGGAATCTCAGGTAATTTTCTCAGTTATTTTTTTTCCATTCCATATTCTTTTTTTTTTGGTGTGTGTGTTACTGTTGTTTTCTTGTTAAACATTAATGTTATGTGTTTGTATGCTTTCTTTCAGATTGCTGCAGAATTCCACAGAATTACTAATATCAGTTTGAAGAACAAGTTCTATGCAGAGCTGGACAAACATACCCTTCAATTGTTGGCTGTTTACAGGCAGAAGGCCCGCACTGGCAAGGCAGCAGAAGCACTGAGAAGAATCTTTAGTGCCTATGATCGTCTGGTAAATTTTATGTTAATTACATTTATAGTATAAAGTTAATTGTTTAATGTGCATAAGTTTTACTTCATGAGCAGACACTGCTATCTGTGAATAGTTTAAACCTGGGTTTGAATTATCTCGTTTTAAATGTCTTTCCCTCTGTCATCGTTCCTTTATCTCTATTTGTTTCCCTTTTCTCTTGCACCACTAACACAGTTCTGTCTTTTTTCAGGAGCCAAACGATATTAACAACAGACGTACAGCTGCACTTCGAGGCCTCCCTGTGTACTTGCGTGAAGATGACTCTTTGTTTTTCAAGATGTGGAATGTAGGTTTTATACATTTTAATTTTAATTTTAATATAATTTATCTGCTTATGCTCATGAAGCTCTCATGCTTTTCAGACTGAAGAGGTGGATGAGCCAGACATTGCAGATTCAGCCGTAGCTCTTGTCAGCATGGTGAATGGCGACTCAAGTTCCACTGTTCAGTTTGACCCTGCTGGGTTTGCCATTGCGCTGGAAGGTGACATTGTTCTGAGGGACATTTGCAGGTTGGCTGATGCTTTTCTTTTGATGTTTGGTTTGATATATGCATTACATCTCGACTATCCAAAAGAGCTGACCCACACCTTCAACTTCATCCAAAAAGTCCTACTAGGCTTGGTAGACTCAAAGCCACTTGCACCCAGGTTGCTGAGTCTAAAAAATGATCTCCTGATTAAGGAGTAGGAGGAATGGATGTATGTGCTCAGTACAATGTATTTTCTGTTCTTTTCCATTTTTTTGACTAATGTCGTTACACAATTTAAACACTGAGCTGAAGGTTTGAAAATTGTCAGTGACGTACAGATTTTTACGTTCATTTCATTATTCATTGGGATTGCATTCCTGGAAAACACTAGCACCCAGATTGCTGTCTAAAAATTGTTTGTTTACTTCAGAGATATTCTGCATCTCTGGATGCAAAAGAGATTTATTATTGATAAATATTTATTGACTTTGATTTCATTTGTTGTGACTAATATTGTCATAGTCTGTTGTAATACTTCTTAAATGTTACAACTTTCCAGAACACAGATTTTGTTCACTTGGTATTTAATGGGATTGCATTACTGAAAGCCACTAGCACATACTAGTTACATTCTACAGAGCTCAGGTTGTAATGCAGAGCTCAGAAAACTGTGCCCTTTGTGCAATGACTCTGATTTCTTTTAAAAGACAACAGTGTAAACACTTCTGAAATTACTTTTTGAAATGTGCTAACTTTTATATGGTATCGTCTACTTTTTATATATTGTTTTATTCTCAAATAGTTAATGTCAGTTATGCATGGATGTTAATGCATCAGGTTTGAATGGTTATTTGTTCTGCAAAATAAAATATATTTTTGCATATGTAGTTTGAAAATTGTCTTCTCTCCAAGTGTTTAAGAAATCAAATTTTGCTAATATTAATGTTGAGGTAATTTTTTTTAAAGGCTTTTTAAATTTATTTTAATTAATGAAAATAATTGTTTGTTACAAAAATGAAGTATTGTGTATTTAAAAAAAAAAAATATATATATATATATATATATATATATTAGTATTTTAATTTCTGATCAATCAAATTTGAGTTTAAAATAAACAGAAAAACATTTATTCAAATAAGTAATTTTGAGTTCATAGGTTATATGTACGTGAGTGTAATAAACTTAAAAAATTTAAGTTTATAAACTTAAAAGTTTTAAGACAATAAGTTTCATCAAATTTTTTGAGTTATCTTAACTTATCGGGGTTTACAGTGTGGATATAAAAATAACAAAACTATGTTGATATATTGAATACACCCAAAATATATTGAATACACCCTTTTATAATGGAAAAGTTTAAAAATTCTGAAATCTTTTTGATATTTCTTCGGTTAAAATGTCAGGGTAGTGTATCTGTCTTGAACTCTCAAAAATCCAATTAAAAGGCATGTGATGTTTTGAAAGCTGCAATATATGTCATAATTCTATCCAAACTATATGTCATAAATATATGTCATATTAGTGCTGGGCGGTATACCGGTTCATACCGGATACCGGTGTTTATTTTTCTTATGATATGAATATGATATGAATTTTTAAAATACCGCAATACCGGTGTTATTTAAATAACGTTCGGAACGCAACACACTGTTTGAGAGGGGTCTCTTTTCACTATTGTATTGTGGCAAGAACACAGCTGTATGTGTTACTAAGCGTGTTCTGAAGCTGTAGAACTAGTAGAACGTGATGATGACACAGAAGAACTCATCCACAATATCCACCGCGCGCCGCCATCAGCTCCCGCGTCTCACACACACGAGCGTGACTTTAGCACTATATTTAGCAACTTTCAGACCCTTTTAGCGGCTTTTTTTCCATAGAATATACAAACTGACAAACCTAGCGAATGTTTTGGATAAACCTTAGCTATGGTTCAGTTGGAAGATGTCGCCAGTGCTGCCCCGCGAGCGCGAGATCTGACTCCCTGCGCAGCGTCGCGTCTCTCTGCGTCTGTTCTGTGCAGCGAGCGGCAGAGAAGCACTGCATTCATTTGGCCATACCGCGACTGTTTGGAATTATAAATATGAGCATAGTTCGTCTGTTAATATTATGCACTTTTTTATTTTATTTTACTCAGACGCAGGCAGTGCGCTGCATGAGACAAAAAAGTAATATAGCCAAAACCACCGCATATAGCCGCTCTTTAGTATAACGTTAGATGCATGTTGATTTTAATCAGACGATGTCGCGATTATAAATGAGAATGACTCCTGGTTAACATGTATTAATGGGTCGTGTTTATAGTCACTATTTAGTGTGGAATTTTTCTACAATATTCGCTCATCATGACAGTAAAATAGGGCATTCTAAGTCAATCTACTGCAGTTTTTCCTCTCTCAATCAGTAGAAAATGTGGTTAACACCCGATCATGCATGAAAAAAATAAATACCGTCATATACCGTGAAACCGGTATAATTTTGAAAAATACCGTGATATACATTTTTGGTCATACCGCCCAGCACTATGTCATATTATATCCAAACTCTAATACTCATTATAATCTCTCTCATTCTCCACTAGGTCTGTCTGTTCAACTCCTGGATTACTGAGACTATAAACACATACCAAAACTGATCCCAGCTTCATACTGCAAATAAGGCCACACAATTTAATATACAGGTGCATCTCAATGAATTAAAATGTCGTGGAAAAATTCATTTATTTCAGTAATTCAACTCAAATTGTGAAACTCGTGTATTAAATAAATTCAATGCACACAGACTGAAGTACTTTAAGTCTTTGGTTCTTTTAATTGTGATGATTTAGGCTCACATTTAACAAAAACCCACCAATTCACTATCTCAACAAATTAGAATACTTCATAAGACCAATGAAAAAAAAAAAAAAAAAAAAAACATTTTTAGTGAATTTTTGGCCTTCTGGAAAGTATGTTCATTTACTGTATATGTACTCAATACACTGTAAAAAAAAAAAAGATTTTTGATCTTGTAAATAATGGAAACATTATTTAAGTATGTTTTACAAACAAATACTATTTTGTCTTTTTACTTAAAAATGGCATGTTTAATTCAGTACATTACTTGCAGTTTCGTGGTCATTTATTGTTCTAAAATACATATGTAAATTTAAATACAATCTCCTATGTAATATTTACTTAGTGTTCGCCATCTAATCAAATCACACCAAAAAATGAACAACTCAAGTAAAATGTACTCAATACAGCAAGATAATTGATGCGCATGCATGATAATTGTGGCGCGCACAGAGGAAAGGAAGGGAGACTTCATTTGAATCACAGTGAATTTTACCACGGTAAGTTATTAATATGCTTATTAATTAATTGAGGTATGTTTGCATAAAAGTGTTATTAAGCTATCTGCAGTCCCAGTGGTTTGTGCCGTTTCTTTTTTATCGAGTTACGGATGCTAACAGTGTTCATGTTAACAATGTTAACAGATTTATGGATAACGTTAAAACGTAATCTTAGTTTTGTTTTGTTAAACACATGGATAACAGAGTTAAATCATTACTAAATGAAGCTATTAATATAGTTGACAGAGTTTGCGATTCGCACCACCATCCGTTATTAGCAAACGGCATCTCTGTCGAAAGCAATTGTCTTAAGTTTTATATATAACGTTAATCTTGTCAGACGATTATTGTAAAAAATGAGTTTTAACATCCGTGCAAACTTTGCTCGAGGCTTTGCCCTGTCGTGTTCGAGCATTCTGTCCCAGAAAAGTTCGAGCTGCCGAAATGTAATAATCACCCTGTTTTTCGCTTATTAATCACACAGGATTAACGTTAGTTTTTAAAATGCACGTGTACAAGGCAAATATTACCTTGAACTTTATTTATATTGTTTACCTATACTATCGGGTATGGTAGCTATATATAGAAATCGATAAGGTGACTGTACTGCACACTTTTGCAATTACACAAGTCTAAATGCTTGTTTAAATAAATCTTAATTACTTAACAATCAACCTTATTTAAGTTGTAAAGCCTGTATTTTATTTCATGATGTTCTTTTACTGACCAACATCCACTTTACACGTGGTTGATATCTACAAGCAGTTTCTAATTTTTCTAATTAGAGATTCTAATTTGTTTCCATATGAGTGTTAGATAATCTAAAAAAACTTAAAAAAGTGTAGTTTAAAATATTATGTTAAATGATTCAAAATACATGCCATGAATGACACCTACAAATCATACATTTTTAATTTACATGACTGCATAACCACAGTCAATGAATTGTAAAGGTAAATTTAGTTGTAAGCGTATTTCATGTCAGTAAGATCAGTAAATTTATTTACAATTGTTAAATTAATTCTGACATGAACGTTTCTTACATTCTTTTACAGATATTGCACTCACTATTCAAGCTAATGCAAGGTAAGTTGGCAATACTTTATTACAGCACACCTCACAGATAGATAGCAATAAGTATGCATTCACATGCACATCGTTTGTTTACTGTAGGTGCCAGAGCATGAGGTGGTTATGTAAAAAATGCAGCTTTCAGTCAAACCGAAGACTACAGCTATTAAAACATTTAAGGCTCAAACATGGAAATGCAGGCCGTCAATCATCAATACCATGTCTTTATGCGGATGGTCCTTGTTCATTTAAAACATTTAATGCCCTTCAGATACACTTATCCCGAAACCACACGGAATCAGACAAACCAAGCGAGGTGCTGTCATTTAGTTGTCTAATATGCAGTTCAACTCCATTCTCTTCGGAGAAGCAATATTTTGAGCACCTTAGAAGCCATATGAGGAGGTACGAGGTAGTGACGTGTGTTCAAAAACTGCAGCTTCAGTACAAACATTTATTCAACCTTTGCGACTCATAAACACAGGAAACACAATACACACTCCATTGAAGATTTTAAAACTGAAGTCTTGATAAAATACCCAAATCCTGCTGCTTTTCAAAATGATCTAGAGGTCTCTGATCATGACACAGAACTTGATGAAACTTTGGTTGATGCAGGAGAGAACCTGCCTGAAGTTGTAAAGAAGTTTGGACAACTTCTTCTAAAGTTGCAAAGTAATTTCAATGTGTCAGGCAAGTGTATTGATCAAATTGTAGATGACCTTCAGTTCCTATCTTCCTCTGCATCTGCTCCAGTTTTGAAAGATGTTGTTGAGTCCACTTTGAAGAAACATAACTGTGAAGTACATTCAGCTGTTATCTCAGATTTGGTGAAAAATCTTTGTGAATCACACCCTTTAAGTTCAGCTCTAGGGAAAGATGGCCCTTTTTCAACATCATTTAAGAGGTCACAATTCATGAAAGCACATGTTTCAGTCGTTGAACCAGTAGAATACATACTACACAATAAAGACAACAGAACATTCCAGTATGTTCCAGTACTTCAATCGTTATTGCAAATCTTGAAGAATGTAGAGGAAAAAGACTTGGTCACTCAAAGAAAATCTGGATGTGCATCACAATACCAGTCCTTCCAAGACAGATCTCACTTCTGTAAAAATGATGAGGACAGATTAAGTCTTATTCTGTATATCGATGACTTCGAAGTGTGCAACCCCTTGGGAACTTCCCGCAAGATCCACAAAGTCACGGCCGTCTATTGGGCGTTAGGAAACTTTCCAGCATATGCACGATCAACACTAGCTTCGGGCAAAACATCCCTCGGCCGCAGTCCATGTTCGGTCACCATAAACTTTATTTACGGCATTTACTCCACAACCACAACACGAATTTACCGCGCTCACCAACAACAACACCTTTCACCGCGTCACTTCCGGTGTGTGGTACATTCCCTTTCCGTGAAGAATCTGTCATTGTAAATTTGTTTCGGGACTGGTAAAAGTGTTTTGCGTCTTGTTAATTTGTTTTCTAAAATGTAAATTAGTTTCGTCCTTGGTAAAAGTGTTTTATGATAGGTAAAAATGTTTTCCAAAATGTAAATTTGTCTCGAGCTTCGTAAAAGTGTTTCACACTTTGCAATGTTGTTTTGCACTTCCCGGCCACCGTAGAATTAGACATTTGCTGGATTCACTCAGCCAGGTAAAATGTAAAAAATGTATACAAATACTCATGTGATGATATGCTGCTTCCTGACTCTGTAAATATGTTGTTATATATAGATGTATACACATTTAATGTTCACTGCATTTTACTTCTGTTTTTAACAGCAAGAAGATAGGCTTGAAAATAGGCGAGACGTTGTGATTCGCTGCCTCCTGTCTTTCCTGGGAGAATCAGCTGAAGAGCTCATTGAAGACCACCAGGTAGTACAGTTCAATTAAATTAAAATTTATTTGTATAGTGCTTTTTACAGTGTACAATGTTACAAGGCAGCTTTACAAAAAAACACAATGTTGAATGATCAATAAATTGAAACAAATCAAAGAAAAAGTAATAATCAATTAATAGTCTAGTGCTGACTTTGTTTGAAGTCCTTGCATGGCCTGGCGTCATCATTGCACAAGTCTTGGGTCATCTAACGTCTTACTGGGAGGCGGGATCCAGGCATGGATATACAATAATTAGTGTAGCAGCTAGCAGTTAGCTAGCTACATACACAGCTACATCCATTTCTATTTTTCCTTGATTTTGGATGTAGACAGTAGTGGTTTGACTGATATACTGTATTTGTGTTATGTGGTAGATGTTCTTTTTATTCCTGAGCCATTAAACCGTCTACAAGGAAATCTTCCACAATCTTTGTTTTTGCAGAATTTTCTGCATATTTGAACCCTGTCAAGCACTGACGATGATGCTGAGATCCAAGTTTTCGTAATGAGGAAAATTGAAAGGCTTATAAACCATTGTTACAAAACTTAAAGAACACCCAGTGATGGTCAAGAAGGCAGCACCATACATTTAAATGTCAGGTGTATGTAAACTTTTGGACAGGATTGCCAGTGTAAATTGCTATTTTGTTTATATTTCTTTATATTTCTTATCTTTCATATATATTGTCTTTAGAAACCATTCAAATGTTTCCCAAAAGACATAACAATTTACACCAATTATAATTTCCAGAGGTTTACACCCTCCTGACTCTAAATGTACGGTGTTATCTTTTAGCATCACTAAATGTTTCTATCTACTGTAATAATTGTGTATGAGTCTCATCTTATTGTGTTCAATGTAAAAGTATAACTTAACATCATACAGTTACTGCTGAAGAAACTGCATATTGGGTTTAAATATGCAGAAAATGCTAAAGATACTGAAGACTAGTGGACAGTTTGTCTCAGAACAGGAACCCATTGAGGAAAATTGAAAAATTGATACTGTACAGTATTTTAACCACTTTGCACTGATTTGTGTATTTCACAGGATATCAGCAGAGACATGATTAAGGATACCTTCTCCAGTCATGTCATGAAAATCATCGTACTGAGCAGATCTGTAGAAGAGGAAGATGCCAGTATATCTGATGTCATCATTGTCATCGAGGGAACTGAGGTGCTGCTGGGATGTAAAAATCTCACAAATGCATGTCTTTCACTCATGGGCTGCGTTTACTCCCTAAACTTAAGCTATCCCCAAAGCTGAGAAACACTTTCGAAGTGTTTCAGAAAATCTTTCTTGGGCTATGCTTTAAAATTTTCTCCAAAGGTTAAATCTTTGCATAGAAAGCTTCTAATGTAATCTGCTAGTTGGGCACTACTTGCACTTATTTACACTAGTACTTATACTGTTTTACTGTTTTTGTTTTTTGCAAGAAATGTTCAACTTCAACTACAGTACTGTTTAACATAACCATTCTTATGCATTTTAAGTAATGCTATTCTGCTGGAGACCATAGATGCAGAGTTTTATTATTATTTTATTTGATGTTTTTGTTCCCTTAGTTTAATCTTATTGAAATTAAAGTTAGCTAATGAAAGGCAGCTACTAGTTTGACATTATTTGCACTTTTGTATTTGATATCTACAACTGAGGTTGTTGTAAAATGTTTATGTTTTATATGTTTATATAAAGGTTTTATGTTTAAATGTTTATGCATTTTAATGCACTATGTGGTTGTTCTAAAAAAGTTTACTGGAGTAAAATGCACTATAGTGCACCATTTACCAGAACCATCAAACAGATGCAGTTTTACTATTTTTTTATTTCATGTTCCCATCTTTAAGGAATCTCATAAAAATAAAAGTATTCAAGTAAAATGTATGTCAGTGTTATTTTATTGAACACCATTTAAATACATAAACAACATCAAATAATGTTAAAATAATATTTAAAGTAAAGGTTACTCAAAATTTTAAATAAAATAACTAGTTTGTATCTGTTGCAGATGTGCACCCCAGCAAAGCTGCGATTAGTTTTTGGAGAGAATGATGTTCGCAAATTTGTTCTGCCCTCAGGCATCGCAGTACTCTCCAGGACCTCAAAAGTATAATCCAAGAAACATTCAATATTCCAGAATGCTTTACTTTGATGTATTCCAAATGTATTTGATGTCAGTTGCTTTTAATTTTTGTCAACTGTTTTTTGATGTAACCCATTTCATCAAACCATAACTCTCAGTGAAGATTCAAGTTGAACTTTCCTGTAAAAAACGCGTTATGAAATTAATTTCAGTTAGATTGCTAATCATGCACACACAGGCTATTGGTGCTTGGACCCTGATGATTGCTAGTTTAGATGTCATAAATTAGTATAGATTAAGGGTGAATCCCATTTCTCTGTTTTACCCCTTCCCTTTCCCCTACCCTTCATCTTACCCCTAGCCCTTGTCCCTCGAAACCGAGTGGTAAGCGCTAGGGGTAAAACATACCCTATGAAATGAGACACCACTTGGTTACGGTTACGTGATAATTTAAAACACGCTCAGCTTAGCCAGCGAAGCCAAGTGAAAAAGAGTTGTGAGTAGATGATCCACTGATCTCATTTCAAGTCCAATTTCTGATTATATAGACATTATACTGTTTTAGTTTTTTTCGTAGCTTCATATCTTGCAGTATTGTAAATATCAGAAAATTTGAATAATTTACAAATCACTTTGTGCACATAAAGTTTTCATCTGTAGCAATACAAAGACCACAGACATCAAGAATCAGTGTATGAATCTCAACAATGGTGACAGTCAAGAAAATATTCAGATGAAACTCTGAACATCACAAAACAAGCTACTAAAAGTCACAACTATAACAGCATACGTAAAATAAAATAGTAAGAATAAAAGAAAATAATCAGACAATTCAGCTGCGTTGTTTATTCATGCTGCAATGCATGCTGGGATACATGGGAGAGTCTTGTACTATGCTGGTACCCAGCATGCATTGCAACATGAAGCATTTTGTTGACTGTCACCATTGTTGAGATTCATACGCTGATTCTTGATGTCTGTGGTCTTTGGATTGCTACAGATGAAAACTTTTTGTGCACAAAGTGATTTGTAAATTATTTAAATTATCTTATTTTACAAGACTACGAGATCTGAAGCTATGTAAACAAATCTAAAGCAGTACTACATCCATACAATCAGATGTTGGACATGAAATGAGGACTATCTTTTGAAATGAGAAACTCATGCTGGCTAAGCTAAGTGCATTTTATATAAACACACAGTTAAAGCAATCGGTGTAATATTAACACCAACATGTCAAGGGTCGAGCCCAGAACCCAACAAAAGGAAACACTGGTCTCTTTGATGGTGATTTCAAAACAATAAAGCATCTAAACCTCTGTTAATTCTCAATAAGAGCTTCTCTAGAAGTCTGACAGAAATAAAGTCAATCTGGTCAGTCTGATGCTGTTTGTGAAGCTGTTTAATCAGATCTTGAGAGATTTAATGTCTTCTTTTATTTCAGTTGATTTCATCTTCGGCTGTGGCTGAAGTCAGTTGTAGTTCTCGTGTTTCTCTTTCCTTCGGTGATTCTTCTTGATAACAGCAGGTGTTCATCATTAATGATCAATCATCACATACTTATCTTCTTAACTCCAGCACTGCTTCAATTCTACTTGAACACTCTGTAGTGTGGAAACACATTAACACTGAGCAGTGTGGAGACTTTACTGTGAATTATTACATAAATCTTACCTGTTTCATTCACTTATGACTGATGGATATGAATCATATTAAGTTTATTGATTTGTTTATGTTAAAACTATGTAATCTAAATGGATGGAAAATTGTAATGCAATTGAATTACATAAAATGTCAATTTAGACCGAATCATTTTTTTGAGTGTAGATGCTTTAAAATTTTCTCCAAAGGTTAAATCTTTGCATAGAAAGCTTCTAATGTAATCTGCTAGTTGAGCACTACTTGCACTTATTTACACTAGTACTTATACTGTTTTACTGTTTTTGTTTTTTGCAAGAAATGTTGTTCAGAAAACAACTACAACTTCAACTACAGTACTGTTTAACATAACCATTCTTATGCATTTTAAGTAATGCTATTCTGCTGGAGACCATAGATGCAGAGTTTTATTATTATTTTATTTGATGTTTTTGTTCCTTAGTTTAATCTTATTGAAATTAAAGTTAGCTAATGAAAGGCAGCTACTAGTTTGACATTATTTGCACTTTTGTATTTGATATCTACAACTGAGGTTGTTGTAAAATGTTTATGTTTTATATGTTTATATAAAGGTTTTATATGTTTAAATGTTTATGCATTTTAATGCACTATGTGGTTGTTCTAAAAAAGTTTACTGGAGTAAAATGCACTATAGTGCACCATTTACCAGAACCATCAAACAGATGCAGTTTTACTATTTTTTTATTTCATGTTCCCATCTTTAAGGAATCTCATAAAAATAAAAGTATTCAAGTAAAATGTATGTCAGTGTTATTTTATTGAACACCATTTAAATACATAAACAACATCAAATAATGTTAAAATAATATTTAAAGTAAAGGTTACTCAAAATTTTAAATAAAATAACTAGTTTGTATCTGTTGCAGATGTGCACCCCAGCAAAGCTGCGATTAGTTTTTGGAGAGAATGATGTTCGCAAATTTGTTCTGCCCTCAGGCATCGCAGTACTCTCCAGGACCTCAAAAGTATAATCCAAGAAACATTCAATATTCCAGAATGCTTTACTTTGATGTATTCCAAATGTATTTGATGTCAGTTGCTTTTAATTTTTGTCAACTGTTTTTTGATGTAACCCATTTCATCAAACCATAACTCTCAGTGAAGATTCAAGTTGAACTTTCCTGTAAAAAACGCGTTATGAAATTAATTTCAGTTAGATTGCTAATCATGCACACACAGGCTATTGGTGCTTGGACCCTGATGATTGCTAGTTTAGATGTCATAAATTAGTATAGATTAAGGGTGAATCCCATTTCTCTGTTTTACCCCTTCCCTTTCCCCTACCCCTTCATCTTACCCCTAGCCCTTGTCCCTCGAAACCGAGTGGTAAGCGCTAGGGGTAAAAACATACCCCTATGAAATGAGACACCACTTGGTTACGGTTACGTCATCATACACCGTCGCTAGCTGGCTGCTACGTCACCAGAGCCGACAAGTGTTGATCACAAACTTTGGATCATTTTACAAACTTGTTAAAACTGTAGACATGCATGGAGTCCATTCAAGGCTATTCTGCGGGACTGTTGTGCAAATCAGCAATGTAACGTTAGCGTCGCAAACTAGTGATTTTTTAAAAACGTTTCAATTAAGAACATGGTTGCAAATATATATGTACAGGACTGTCTAGAGCACAAAACAAGACTGTCGTAATTTTTTAATAAATTATTTAAGCCGAAAATACTTGAATACTTGATGATCTGGCCGCCATTGTTTCCGGTTGCGCAGTGTGTTCTGGGTACCCTTGGTTTCAAGTAAGCTCACGAAAATGCTTGGTTTTAAGGGGTATCTACCACTTCCCCTTAGCCCTACCCCTCGATCAAAACGAGAATTGGGATAGCCCTTACTCTCACGTGAACGCGCAAAACTAAGGGGAAGGGGTAAGACAGAGAAATGGGATTCACCCTAAGTAGGTGATTGAATGTTTGTTTGCTTTGGTGTTGCTACCCCTCACAATCCTCATGCCACCCTAAAAATAATTTTCTGGAAATAATATTTTTTCTTTTGGAAAGATGTGAGCTCATAGTTGAGGTTTGGTTTGTTCTCCTTCACCTCCACCACACTAACCATTGAGGGAGGAGCAGCAGTTGTTCACTTTACTGTCACGTAAATACATCATTATAAACACAGCTAATACCACCATTACAATAAAGAGCCATCAAAATATTGGGTAACACTTTATAATAATGTTCAGTTGTAAGGCATTTAAGTGATTAGCTAATGATGAACTAATCATTTACAAAACATTCATAAGCAATTAATAAGTGATATGCTAACAATTTAATATTATGTTTTGTTAATTCATGTACAAGTCATTTACAAGTGATAAGTTAATGATGAAATAATCCTTTACAAAACATGATTATGCATTCAAATGATGAAGTGATGTTAATTTTTTTTATCTATGTTTTGTAGATTAAGTTATAAATAATTTACAAGTGATTAGATGATGATTAACTAATCATTTACAAAACATGACTATACGTTCACAAATGATTATTAAGTAATATACTAACGATTTACAAATCTTTCGTAAGTTATCTTAAAAAATAGCATCATGAAATAATCCTTAGTAAAAGGTTAATACACTGGAAAAAAATATAAAAATTTTTTAAGGTAAGTGGTTGCAAACAACATATTTTAGTTACATTTAGATATAAAGATTTGCACGTTTATATTAATTTCAACATGTTTATGATCAGTGTTACAGAATTTGTTTTAGTAACACGCAATAAAATAGAATTATTAAAAGATAACAAGGCGGACTGTTTGAGTAACACTCTCGTCCCTGACACTTTTACTGTCAAGTTTTCACAGCTTACAGGCATCCAACTAACCGAGACCTTTAACTCTATCTTAATTATTTAAAAATAAATAATATGTGTAATATAAGCTTCATGCCTGACACCTATGTAACCGACTAAAACTAACATTTAAGCTAAACAAACATTTACAATTATGAAAAATTAAGAGATGTTAAAAATTGCTCCGAATGTTTTCTTAAAGAAGAACAGGTTATTAAGACAAACATGACAACACTCAGTTGCAGTTGTACTGCAGTTTCCTGGATCAGACCTAAAATGGTCAAAATCATCCCACCTCTCGCTTAAATTAACTACTTATCAACGTGGTTTATTTATTGAAGTGTTGTTTAGAGACGAGTACAAAGTAAATAGTGCATCCATCACATCATCCATGCGTCATTTTATAAGTAATAGTTGTAACAGAGACTCGCTTTTCATGTTGAGGCCTTGTGTCTTGCGGCCGCTTCGTAGACAGACCAGAAAGATGCTCTAAAAGTACATCACAGTTTTAGTTTAAACACTCTCATGTAGAAGGAGTTTCATTTAATTCTCTTATACTGTATTTGTTCATGTTTTCCTGCGAACACTCACGGCAAGCTCTGAGAGCAGTCTTCATCTAAAAACTGTACAAAAACAATGAAAAAGGGATACAGCGTCATCAGCTAGTGGAAACAGACCATCAAAATCAACATTAAATACTAAAAATAGTTTAGAAGAGTGTCTCCTTTCTTACTGTCACGGGATGGGAGAGACGAAGACTCAAATGCTGGCAAAAGGAATCTTCTTTATTAACAATTTACAAAATAAACAAAAACACAACTGAAACCACCCCGAAGGGGAAAAAGCCAGAGAAAACACAAGCACTGAAAACAAGACATACACGAGGCACAGGGCAGACATAAATCACAGGCATACCTGGCAAAAGTGAGACAAACGAGCCCAGAACAGAAAACACAGGGAGCTTAAGTAGGGACAGCAATCAGGAACACAGCTGGGGCAAATCAAACAATAATGAGGTGAGTGGAGTTTGGGGAATTGAATCCGGGAGACAGTGACCTCTGGTGGTGAGAGGGAGCATCGTGGACCCGGATTCATGACACTTACGCTGTAAATTATTTCTGTTGTAAATTGTACAAACATATTTCCTGTATAAAAGACTATGTATATATCATTTTCAAGGGCATGTAGTGTCATGTTATGGATCTTAATTGTGATCACATTACAACAAGATGACATAGTCCCTCTAGCAAATCCGCCAAAAGTGTACAAACAGAAAACAATTAGCACTCGGTAGATGCTTATGGTTATGACCGCTGGGGCCTGGGCGATAAAACGGTATCGGTATCGACGGTACTCCTACATCGATAACGATAGAAAAAATGTTCGATATAGCGCACGATAGGCACGTGCTATGAGTGACGCAGACAGCTCAAATACACATGCTGAGTGCTTTGCCTGCCTGTGATGAGGAGATTGAATACAAAATGAATATTAGTCTAATTAAAAAAAATTTATTAAAACATTTTAATGCAAAAACGGTGCAATCGAATGTTAGGAGTGCGTCGGTGAGGGAGCCTCTTCAGAGGGGCACGAGATGCGGTGATGATGATGTAAGTGCACTGTAAAAAATGATTCACTATATTTACTCAATAAAATTGTGTCAACAGATTACAAGCAATATTATTAATTAAATTCAACACAAAACAATTAATTAGAATTAATCAAATGAGATGCTTATAAATTATCCATTCAAAATGAGTAAAATAGCACAAACAAATTAAGTAAAATATAAACAAAAATATTGGTTTCATTGGACAAAAAACACTATGCTAGTGATACTATGTTATGCATGCCAGGCCAGTAGTTGGCGATCAAGAAACACTGCGCAAAAACGTAATATGCATGCACATGACGTCACCTTTTCACAAATTCATGTTTTGTTGTTTACATGGAGATGATACAGGCATCTTGTTCAAAAGCTTGTGTTTCCAGGCCCCCAAAACTGAATTATTGAAGACACCTGATGTTAACACAGAATCACTGAAGGAGAAAATCATGTTTTACCATTGGGTCACCATCACGGTGGTCAATGTTTGCTTTAGTTGGGCTCTTGACCCTTGACTCTTTAACATTAGATTTTGTTTGGCTGCTGTAACTGAGTTAGACAACAGTTAAGACAAGCCAAGAGAAAAGGTGATCGGGTGGTGTTGGTTATGTTTTGACATCATCATCATCATCATCTGACCTGTATCTCTGAGTTGGATTTACCGTATCGGTTTCTGCCATCCTGTGATTGTACAGTGTAATGTCTGAAATTTTCAGCATAAACAGAGATTTAAAAGTTCTTCAAATCAAATAATAAAAAAAAGCTTTCATCTAGACACACAGACATCAAGTATCAGCGTGAGAACCTCAACAATGGTGACCATCAAATGCTGCAGAGCATTCTGGGTGCCACCAATCAAAACTCATCAATAGCTCCCATCATGCATTGCATATTTTTAGTAGTTTGTTTTGTGACGTTCAGAGTTGATCTGTTTATCTGAATATGCTGTTTATCACCATTGTTGAGACTCATACTCTGATTCTTGATGTCAGAGTGTGCCTAAAAAACAATTTTTAAGAAACCCTTTGGGTTATACTGAAACTTCAGATCTTATACTGTAGAATTACAGGACTGCTGCAATCAAAGTAAATCTAATTCAGAGATTCAGGTCAAATGATGATGACAATACATAATCAACACCACCAGACCACCTTTTCTCTTGGCTTGTCTAACTGTTGTTTAACTCTGCAACAGCAGCCAAACAAAATCTAATGTTAAAGAATCAAGGGTCAAGAGCCCAACTAAAGCAAACATTGACCACCGTAATGGTAACCTAAAAATTCAGATTTTCTCCTTCAGTGATTCTGTGTGTTAACATCAGGTGTCTTCAATAACTGTTTTTGGGGGGGCCTGGAAACACAAGCTTTTGAACACAATGCCTGTATCATCTCCATGTGAACAACAAAAACATGAATTTGTGAAAAAGGTGACGTCATGTGCATGTGTATTACATTTTTGCGAGGTGTTTCTTCATCGCCAACTACTGGCCTGGCATGCATACTATTCATTAGCATAGAGTTTTTTTTTGTTTTTTTTTTTGCCAGTGAAATCAATATTTTTGTTTAAATTTTACTTAATTTGTTTGTGCTATTTTACTCATTTTGAATGATTAATTTATAAGCATCTCATTTGATTAATTCTAATTAATTTTTTTGTGTTGAATTTAATTAATAATATTGCTTGTAATCTGTTGACACAATTTTATTGAGTAAATATAGTGAATCATTTTTTACAGTGTGTCTTTGTCGTACTTTACTGTTTTTGTTAGTCTGTTTAGTTGAACCCACAAGACGCGCCAGTGCTGTGTTATTCATTCAAAATATTAAAGAAATATAGAAGCTCAATGCGGAGAAGTCATTGGTTAGGTTAAAACCGAAACCAAGCCATTCACAAAGAATGCATATTAGGCACATTTTTGGGAAAGACAACTATGATTGTTGCACTCGCGTCTCACGCAAGAGATGTATTGACAGCCATGCAAAGTTAAAAAAAACACTCGTTTAATCTTTGTAATCTCCTCAGATGATGTAGAGGTCTGACAAACGTTGTTGTTGTTGTGATCATAGATTGTATGGATGTGATCCCTGCTAAAAAAAGCAATAGAAGCCAATAGAAACCATCACAGAAATTCTAATGGTTTCCATTAAAATACCATTATAAACCATTAGCTTTTTCCAGTAAAACCATTGCAAATTTCCTTGTTGTAGTGTGTTTTGGGCATTTTTCCAATAGGATTTAACATCCCACCAATACAATCCATCACATACCAGTAGACACCATTATAGCTTCCATTAAAGCCAATACAATTCCCATTAAAACCATTACATTTTCTATTGTGTTTTGGGCAGGGTTCTATTGTTTTTTTCAGCAGGGATTACACGCAATACACAGAGCTTTTCCCCCACCATTGTAACGCGCTGCTTTTGCGAGGCTCCGTGAAAACGTTTCAGCTTTTATTTTCCTTTTACGCCCTGAAGAAGATATCACGTTCATCAAGTTCATCGAAATTGTCCATCCTCGATCACTTTTAGTCAGCTTTAAATTTGCTTCAATGCCCATCCCTTGCCTTGATGTGTGAATATTAAACTGTGTTCACAGATACAAATATATCAGTATCAGAGGCCTGATAGAATATAAATAGATGTGAACTCATAGTTGTGGTTTGTTCTGTTTCAGCTTCACCACACGAACCAGTGAAGGAGGAGCAGCAGTTGTTCACTTTATTGTGACGTAAATACATAATTATAAATACAGCTAATAACAGCATTACAATAAAGAACAATACAAATATTGTTCATAACAGCAAATAAATCCTCTTCAATTTAATACTGAATGGGTCACGACAACATTTCTGTAGAAAACTTGCATGTTATTCATTGTGACATTTTGTGAAAACATGTTACAAGATTATCATCATTATCAAAAGATCTTCTGTAACACATGAGGTACATTTGTATGTCTTTATCTGACATACAATGTTTTCTGTCACCATGTTTCTGAAGATCTGACGCAGGTTTCAGGAAGTCTTGAGTCTTCAACACAGTCTGTGTCTTGAACTGTCTGTCATCATTCAGTCAGTATGGAGCTCAGTCAACTTCCTCTTGTGTTCTGTGAGTATTATTTTCTCTAAATGTATTTCAGTGGAATTGCTATTATATTATATAAATGATCAAGTGTTTTAGTGTTTCTAGATTTATGTATTTTCTTACTGCTCTCAGAGTTTCAGACCCAGCTCTAGTCCATGATATCTGAGTGAAGGATGAGTTTGAGAGGAAGTGTGCAGTTAGTGCTGTTTGTGAAAGAGAAATGCACTCTGTTGTGTTGTAGATCAGTGTTTGTTCAGTCAGTCAGTTTTGTGATGTGTAATGCTGTTGAATCAGTTCTGTTGGTTTGTTTTGCAGTTATTGTCGCTGTTGTAATATTCACTAGTACACAGTTAGTAAGAGTTTGTCTTTATTCTTCTGCTCGTGATCAGACTGTTTCCTTCAAGTTCCCAAAACAGTTCTCTGCTGTGACCAAATCTATAAAATACCAGTCAGATGTTTTCATGTTTATCTAGACACATATACAGTCCCCACACAATATCTTAATATTTGTTCATCTTTATAAGTTATGAGTTTTTCTCTTTGTGTTTTAGTGCTGATTTCAAACATCTACTCTCAACATACTGAAGGTGAGTCTCAATTCTACAGTAACTGTAACAAACCAACTGAGGGTTGAGAAATTACTTACATTTTATTATGATTATAAATGCACCCTTTTAACAAGCTGAATTATTCCTGTGACAATTCTGAGGTGTGACAAGAAACACAATCTTGCAATCTTTGTGAAACAGCGTAACAGTGAGAGATCTTCTGTTGGTAAACTTGTTGAAAACTTTCGCAACTCATGTTTCTAAATTCCCAATGATTGTATATTGACAGATCTTTTATAAATGACTATAACAGCTATAGAGAACAACACTTCAGTCTCGTCTGATTTAGCGTGTGTTTTACAGTCAAGTAACTGTGTTCATGCAGTAAAAGCAGCACATTATTTTTATTGTGAATTGTTGTCATTGTACAGAAACACCAAAACCCACAGTGACCATCAAACCTGCTCAACATGTATTCAGAGGAGAGACAGTCACTCTCAGATGTGACATATATGCTGAAGGAGTCACTAGCTGGCAGTACAGCTGGTATAAAGACAGTTCAGGCTATGCTTTCAGTGAACTACAGGAACACACATTCAGTTCTGTAACTGAGTCTGACGCAGGTAAATACTCCTGTTATGGAGCAGAGAGAGAAGTATCACGAACATCACGAACATCACGCCGCAGTGATGTAGTTACACTGACAGTATCAGGTGAGTTTGATCATCTCTTCACATTCACACACAAGTTTATCATGTTATTAATGAGTGATTTCTCAGCTTCAGATCCCAGAGCAGTTTTAAGTGTTTCTCCACAGACGTGGTTGACTGAAGGAGATCCAGTGACTCTGATCTGTGAGGTTAACGGCTCCTCTACAGGCTGGACATTCAGCTGGTTCACTGATACTGGTTCATCAGGTAAGATATAATGTGCTTCATGTAGCAACATCTGAATAAACTGGTTTCATAAAAAATATTATGGAGATTAATAATATTTAATCAATCTGAATACTCTGATTATACCAATAAAGGTCATTTATAAGCCTCGTAAGAATGTCTGCTAATTTCTTGAGGTAACTGCACATTTTCACTCTATATAGACTACAGCAGTTGTTATGAGCTGCTCTCAGACAGCAGCAGAGGAGCTGGAGGAAACTACACTGTCAGTTCTGCTGCTCTAAATCACACAGGAGTTTATGTGTGCAGAGCAGAGAGAGGAGAACCAGCCTATAAAACACAGTACAGCAACACACAGTTAATATGTGTCACTGGTGAGTTCAGACTGAACAGAATGAGTGAAACACTCTGGAAATATCCCTTGATCTTTCTAGAGCTTGATGTGTCTTGAAATTTTGTCCAGTCATAATATACAGCTACTTTTTAATGGTGTGAATGGAGAAAGATGCTTCTGCTGTCAGGTGTAGTTACTGCATCTACTAGCAGGGCCTAAATAGACCGAACTAACCAGCAACACCTTGATTCCTGGTTTAGCTGCAAAAATGTTCAATTCTAATGGATGAAAATTGTCATGAAAAACTAAAATATAACTTAACATAAATGGATTTCAGGGAGAATAATCAAATAGGTGTAATAAAAATGTATAATCTGACCTATTTAATAAATATGTTGTTTGTTGGTTGTCACAGTTGTCTTTGGTTTGATTGCTGATGGCATAATAAATTATAAAATTTAAATTTTAAAGTTAAAGTTAAATTTTAAATAGAAATAATCAGTGATGACTTATGGATTTTCAGATATTAGAACTTGAATATTTTTTCTGAAAATCTGCTTTGAAACAATGTAAGTTGTGTGAAGTGTTATATCAATACAACTGTCTTGATTGATTTCTAAACTGTGGCTGTAATTGTCTTCTCAGGTGTTTCTCCTCCAGTCTCTCTGATCGTCAGACCCAGCAGAACTCAACACTTCACATCTGACTCTCTCTCTCTGAGCTGTGAGGACCAGAGTAACTCTACTGGATGGACAGTGAGAAGATACACAGACAGCCGGCGGCTGGAAGATTGTTCATCATTACGTCGAGGATCACAAACAGGATCTACATGTACAATCAGAGACACCATCACACATGACACTGGAGTGTACTGGTGTGAGTCTGAATCTGGAGAGAACTATCATCCTGTTAATATCACTGTACACCGTGAGTCTGTGTTTCTGTATTTATTCACTTCACAATGTCCTCATTTTATATTTCAGATATAAATAGTCAGATTGCCATCTCAATTCAAGCTCAATTACACAGCTACTTATGTATAAAGATTGTTACATATGTGTTGCAAACTTTATACAATGTAATTATAAATGACATAAGCTACTTAAAATAAAGTGTATCAAGATTGTACTTAAGTGTACTTCATGTGTATCTATACAGTACACCTTCTCCAGCTGCATCCTAGTTTGATTTAACCCACCAGTACACACCTTAAATGCATGTAATACCTTTCTAATTACATTACAATTATAGATTATTACACAGGCATAAGCTACTTAAAACAAAGTTTATCAAGATTGTACTTAAGTGTACAAGTAGCTGTGTACTTGTGGACTCGGTCTGTTACATATGTGTAACAGTAGCTGCCTATTACATCTACATAATTACAAATGGTAATTACAGGCTGTTCCATAACTTAGTTACATGGTAAGTATATTTTGTTGCATGCAAGTCAAGTCACTATTATTTGTTATAGTGCTTTTAACAATGCAAATTTTGTCAAAGCAGCTTTACATCAGCTTGATATAAAGCTGGGTGGCTTTATATCAGCTTTACAGTATTTAGACCGGGGAAATAGTGTGTTGAAATAGTGTCATTCTCCTCTGGCCAGACAAAATCAGCAGTTTAAATCTAGGCTAAAGCAGAGTCAGATTGTGCAGAGGACTCATCTGGTTCCTGTGATCTTGTCCCGATGACCGTCTAGGAGACAAGGTCTTCACTGGGGATCAGTCTCTGGGGCTCATCTAGTTGTCCTGGTCTCTGCTGACGTTCAGGGCTGTAGAGGTCATCTCTAGGTGCTGATCCACCATCTGATCTGGATACAGTCTGGATCGGGTGGCTACGGTGACCTCGGAATAAGAAAGAAAAAGACTAATATTAGTGTAGATGCCATTCTTCTAACAATGTAACAAGTACATCAGGTGTTTTGGGAAGTGTTCCTGGTTCCGGTTGACCTAATTAACACTAGAACCCCCAGAGGTCGCTGTATACCTAAAAGTGCCAGCGGGTAAATTTTACCCGCACACATGGCAACTGTTTTTATATGGCTAAAGAACATATTATTTCACTGTATTTTGCCACTGTCTTCACAAATAAGTGTCTAGAGTCATGAAATGATTATTTCTAGTCGTCAAATATATTTTTACCCTGTTGTTTTATGTTCAAGACTTTTTAATGCAGCCTACACTAATCCATAATGGTCAGTAAGCTAAAAAAAAAAAAAAAACCTGCACTGACAACGAAAATTAGAAGGTAGTAAATATTTGGGTGGTGTAATATTATAATACAATGTCATTAATCAATATATTAGGATAACCCATGTTATTTAAATTACTAAAATAGCCAATAGATGTAGCATTTGGACCAATCAGACACACAATTTTGCATTTGATTTAACAAATCAATTAGTTATTAGATTAACAAATGGTTACAGACCCCTCACCCAATACACATACCTGGTGCCAGTAGGACTGCCAAGGACTTCAGGCCCCTGGTCCCATGGCAACCCATCAGATAACACTAGTTTTATTGCTCAAAGGAATGCAAATGGCCGAGCAACACTCACTTCATATCCCCTTTAGGAAAAAGACATTATGCCATAAAATGGACTCTTCTCTAATTAATTCATAGAAAAATATTTATTTGAATGAGCACACATATCATTAGGTCATTGTGTATATTATTACTGTTCTTGTATATGTTTTTGTGTATTGTATACTGTTTTATGCATGCTTAGGATAGATCACTAGTTAATATCACTTTAACTGTAACATGTTTGGTCTCTATCAATTCGTCTTCGGATGATCTAAGTGAGAGTGAATATTACATGTTGATACCAATGCAACCTATTAATGTCCTAAGAATCTTTAATAGTTTGTATAACAACTTTCAATCCAACCCCTTTGCAAATTACCATGCTCGCAGACAAAGGGTCATAAACCCACCTAGTATTTCCAAACTCCCGCTTGGAAATTCAGCCTTTCTCATTGGTCAAGCCCATCCTGAGAGGCGTGACTCTTCTCAGATTTTAAAGGGCTCACGCACAGTTCCGCCGCGCTCTTCTGCAAAAACTCTACTGCCAAATCTCCGGACTGCTGCCCGTGTGGAGAGCCTGAGCCGGTACCGGTGTGCCCGGTGGGCTCCAACATATCTCAGTTTTGCGGTTGTGTTAGATCCTAGAAGGATGTGAGCTAGAACTCTTCTGAAACTTTAAGTCTTGCGCCAGGCCTTGCGGCCTTGTCTTTCCATTCAACCAAAGCTCCGCAGACCTCAGAACCAGAATGACATCTTTGGAATTCATCACTCTTCAACCCGGAAGAACGTGATCGCGAGTCCAAAACCTTGAAACCATCAAGACTTTTCATCCGAGACTGCATTCCAGACACACGTCAACAGCCGTGGAAGTGCAAGTATGGTACATCTAACTAAACTAAACAGAGATTTAGTATAAGTTATAGACCCCGTTATAAACGGCGCTGATGGTTTTACTCAGGTGGTTAACTGACTCTTTCCATAACTGCATTCTGTTTTCTCTAATGGCTTCATTCATCCACTTTAGGTCCCCTTTTGTATATACACGTGAGTGTATGTATGTTTGTTTGTTTGTTTAGATTAGTTATGTGTGTTAGCGTTTAGTTAATAAAAGTTGTGTGCACAAATTACATGAGTTTCTGGTTCTGCCTTGCAAATTAATGTCCCTTTACGATTTTCGATCCTTATTACATGCTCTCATGCATTAATACTTAAAGTATTTTCTGTGGCCATGAAAATATCCTTTCTTAGAGTTGATATGAACTTACACTGAATGGTCGCTGGACGAACAGATCAGTTGATAGCAATTTAATTCTGCAACAGTTATTACTGTCAGCCGATATAAATAATTGTAATTAATCATAATTAATTGTAATTATTTATAAACAATTCCCTTTTAAGCTAATTTGCAACATAGACAATAATGAGCAATAATAATTATCCACACTGCATAGGATGATGCTATGACAAATTCAAGCGCACAGCTTCACCTAGGCCCAATTATTAATTTGTTTAGTTATATCATTTATAATTTGAATAAGAGAACAACAACAATAAACTTCGGGTAATCAAAAAAAATGTTTTCTTCATTACAACATAGATCGGATTTTTTTTTTTTTTTTCTTCAGGAAACGGCCAGACTAGAGCTGCGCTTACAGGTATAAATGCTCTGTTTTTTGTTCTGGTTTTATCTAAATAATTTTTAACAACATTGGATTGTAAATTACATAATTTTAGTAAAAGTCAGTGACTGGGAGACTTGAATGTTTTGTTGAAAATCTGTTATGTACATTTGAAAAACAGCCACGGGTAAAATTTACCCTGTGGCGGTTCAAGTGTTAATGCAGCCTAACAATCCTTTAACGGATTTGAATTATAGAAATGCGATAGTGTATTATGTGTAAGCCAGGTTAAAGAGATGGGTCTTTAATCTAGATTTAAACTAACAGAGGGTGTCTGCTCCCCAAACAGTGTTAGCTAGATTGTTCCAGAGTTTGGACACTAAATAGGAAAACGATCTCCCACCCGTTGATTTTGATATTCTAGGTATTATCAAATGGCCAGAGTTTTGAGATCGCAGCAGACGTGAATGACTATAATGTGATAAGAGCTCGCTCAAGTACTGAGGAGCTAAACCATTCAGGGCCTTATAGGTAATTAGCAAGATCTTAAAATGTATACGATGTTTAATAGGGAGCCAGTGCAGTGTTGACAAAACCGGGCATTTTGAATGAGCTAGAGCTTGTTTATTAAACGTGCAGAGCAACCACCCAATAAAGCATTACAATAATCTAGCCTCGAGGTCATGAACGCATGAATTAATGTTTCTGCATTTGACATTGAGAGCATAGGTCGTAATTTAGATATATTTTTAAGATGGAAAAATGCAGTTTTACAAATGCAAGAAACATGTTTTTCAAAGGAAAGATTGCTATCAAAAAGTACGCCTAGGTTCCTAGCTGATGACGAAGAATTTACAGAGCAGCCATCAAGTATTAGACAGTGATCTAAGTTATTACATGCAAACGTTTTTGGTCCAATAATTAACACCTGAGTTTTTTCTGAATTTAGCAGTAAGAAATTGCTAGTCATCCAGTTTTTGATATCAACTATACGTTCCGCTAGTTTTGCAAATTGGTAAGTTTCATCAGGTCGTGAAGAAATATAGAGCTGAGTATCATCAGCATAACAGTGAAAGCTAACACCATGTTTCCTAATGATATCTCCCAAGGGTAACATGTAAAGTTTGAAAAGTAAGGGGCCAAGTACTGAGCCTTGAGGTACCCCATACTGCACTTGCGATTGGTATGATACCTCTTCATTTACTGCCACGAATTGATGGCGGTCAGATAAGTACGATTTGAACCATGTGCCAGTGCACTTCCTCTAATGCCAACATCATTTTTTTAGTCTATTTAAAATAATGTTGTGGTCGATTAGTTTCAAACGTGGCGCTAAGATCCAGTAGCACTAATAGACAGATACAACCACGATCAGATGATAAGAGCAGGTCGTTTGTAACTCTAATGAGAGCAGTCTCAGTACTATGATATGGTCTAAAACCTGACTGGAAATCCTCACATATATCATTTTTCTCTAAGAAGGAACATAGTTGTGATGATACTACCTTTTCTAATATCTTTGACAGAAAAGGAAGATTTGAGATTGGTCTGTAATTAATGAATTCTTTGGGGTCAAGTTGTGTTTTTTTTAATGAGAGGCTTAATAACAGCCAGTTTGAAGGTTTTTGGGACATATCCTAATGACAATGGTGAGTTAATAATATTCAGAAGATGATCTATTACTTCTGGAAGCACCTCTTTAAGGAACTTAGATGGAACAGGGTCTAACGTATACAGTATGGTACGGTACGCAATTGTTTCTGTTTCCACTTTCAGAAGTTGTGAATGGTACCAAAATAGCGATCCGTTCCGTACCACTTTTTTGGTACCCTTCCGTTGGGGTACCTAGCACAGCAAAGGGTACCAAAAGGGTGGAGCTAAATTCACTGCAGAACGCTGATTGGTTGACTAGAATCGTCACTTTTGCGTGATACAAAGGGATAAAGCTTCTCCTTCACTCATTCCGCTCTGCTGTCTGTGAATGTTTGACTTATAATTACATCAGAGTGCGCAAACACAAAAAAAATATATAACAGTGTATTTTATAATTTTATATTTTCACACAGACAATTGCCATTTCTCATTATGCGTTCTTGTCTGTTCTTGGTGAAACGTCATTGCCCAAAAACCTGCGTCATTTTCTAAATATACTGTTATTGTGTCATGAAATGTAGTTTTAAGAGTTTTTCAGGCGAGAAAGTAGTTGTTTAAAACTCAAATCTGCAGTTTATTTATAAAGATAGCGCCTATTTTAAAATTTGACATGAGCTCCATGCGATCACCAGGTGCTCAGCACTCATGTATCCGCCTAGAGCAGCCTTAGCTCAGCTAGTCCTTCCGACATGGCTCTGATGTCTCTGTAGTGATTAAACATGAGATACAATTCGTTTTGGGTAGGCTATATTTAACAGGCATTCGTGCTCTGTGGTGGTCTCCGCTTATTCTATGAAGAATCACTCTTGAAGTCTTGGGGTTTTGATGCCAGAAGAGAGACTTTATTATCATCAGAGACAATAAGGCCGAGAAGACACTTCAGTGAATTCTATCGAATCTGTTTCCGTCCAGCCATTTTATACAGTTTTTCTCTAGGCATGTTCAATACATTTCATACATTGCCATTTTACCTTTTTTGTCTGTGTCTCCAGCCTGCCACCCAAAAGCAGACAGGAGACCTTAATATTATGTTCCATGAAGGTAGGGACCCCCTCATATATTTTGTGTAATGTCAAAACAGGACATGCGGCCTCACCATATGTCCGCATGTTCCATTCATGCAGGCCTTTACACAGGCAGATACAAGATTATATTAGTAGAATAACTTGATACATAAATGGCTTATATTTACATTGATTATACTTGATTATTTTATATTTTGATTAATAAAACTCTTCGCCATCCCCCCCTTTGAGACTTACTAAGTCTCACCTATATTTGTCTATACCCAGAGTGCATACCCATAGTTGATCTTCAGCCCAGACACTTTGCGCATTGTAGAGGGCCACCCTTGGGCAGAGGTTAGGCTAGCACTTACACCCAGGGTATGGTTCATCTTTATACTTCTTCTTCGTCCTCAGTTGAGGAACTAGAGTCTCCATCACTTTTCAATGTTTGTGACTTCCAGTTGAGTGCATAAGGCCAGTCCTGGTAATGTACATTTTGGTTACTCTTCAAATTCCATTTCTCCTCATCTTGACATCTTATTATTTCCATTTGCTTAGCTGTGGCTTTGATAACTAGTGACCTCAGTATTGGAAGTACACAGCAAAACAGTAATCCTCCTATCAATACTGCAACACCTAAAAACATTCCTAATTTAGCTAACCATGCTCCCCATGCTCCTAACCTTAGATCAAACCAATCCCACATTGTATTATCTGTCCCAGAGTTACTTTTAAGTTCAATCCTTAGGTTTTTCAATTTGGTCATTACTCCAGTGAATGCTCCTTCTGGAGCAGTATTATTTGGTATAAAAGTACAGCATTGATCCCCAAACATAACACACACTCCCCCTTTTTCAACTAACAAATAATCCAAAGCTATTCTGTTTTTCCATGTCATTCTGCTTGTTGCATCCAATTGCTCTCCTAAAAGTGATAAGGCTTCATCAGTGTAATTAATAAATCTTTGCTGGTTGTAATATATATAATTGATCCATTCTGTATTTTTATTTTGCGTAATCCAAATGAATATTGATTCAAACCCTGATTTAACTTCATCTCTTGCTTTAAAATCATAAGGTATACCTCTTGGTTGACCAATTGAATCTATATAAACTGCAGGGTCTTTTACATAGGCTCTTCTCGATCTGGATTTCTCTTCCTGCTACCTCTACTAGAGAGATGTGACTCATTTTATGTGTCAGCATAACCCTAGTACATAATCCTGACCATTTTTCTGGTAATGTTGTCAAAAGGCCATATTCTAATCCACACATCCACCATATGTCTGCCAATGCAATATCAATGTCATCAAATATAGGTGGTGGGCCTTCTTTTATCACTAAATAGTCATCTTTACATTGTGGTGTTTTTCATATTTTGCTACATTTCCCTTTAAATCATCCTACGTCAACATTTCCCTTCTTTTCATAACATTCAAATTCCTGATCTGCCATTAATTGTATTTTTCCTTGTGGCTTTTGTATTTTTATTTTCTGTACTATTGGCCATTTATTGGTACGTATGCACTGTAATTCAGTTGCTTCTCTGTAGTTTGTTGTAGACTGGAGAACTGGCACCAATATGGGCAAAATGCCATTTTTTAGGTACAGTTTCTAAAGACATTTATCTCTCTGCCTCTTTCTATAAAGCATTTACCTCCCATTCTTACTACATCTAACCCCATTGCATTAGATAGTCCTGGACATTTCTTAAACCATTCATCATGAAATAGTCTGCAACTAAAACTATGTATAGGTGTTGGTACAATATATAAAATTGGTCTTGCTTCAAAGCAAACTATGCAGTTTTCCCATTTCTCTTTTTCTGCTGTGTAATTTACCCATTTATACCAATTATTGTCTTCTGCCTTTTCCCATAATATATCTGAATTGCCCATTTTCTTATAAGTAATGTTATAATTGTCATCTACAATGTGTCTATTGTGTCTAGATATTTTTTTATTCCTCATCTAGTTCTTGTTCATTTTGGATTAAGTTAAAGGCACTGCTAGATTCATTTGAGGGTTGAAAAGTAAATTCTCGGGAAGTCCGGGTGCTGTTTGTTATCGCTTGTGTTTGCCAAATTAGATACATTAGGCATGTGATGATCATCAGATGTGTTGTCAGACTTATTCGTTCTCCTATCCTGTTTGTCTGACAGAAGAATGTTTGCTCATTGTACATCTGTTTTTGAGCTTTCATCAGTTTGTGTCACTGGTCTTTCCTCGTCCCTTTCTCTTGAATTATCGGCTTCTGTCATCCTTCTGTTTCCGTCCGTACTTTGGGAACTCTAGTACAGTGGTTTAGATGATACCAAGTTGTACCTCCCTCCACTTGGACTGCTGTTGGAGTAGCTCTCACAACTTTGTAGGGTCCCTCTATCCTGGGCTCATTCCACTTTCTCAGGAATACCCTAAGGTATACTTGGTAGAAATTAATTTACCATTGCATGTAAATAAGGAGACCAATATCCATGCTGTTTAATTTTCCTTATCACTTCCCCCCTTGCGCAATTGTCAAAACCATACGCATCTGAAATGAGAATATTCAAAAGTGAAGTTGGGGCAACAATTTGTCCTTCATGTGTACGCCAAATATGTTGTGTGTCTTTTTTGGCTCCCCTTTGGTGCCACATCAAGTGTTCATAGGGGCCTGCTGAGGTTGAGGTTCTATAAATACTACAGGTGCTGATACTGCTACCTGACATCCTGAGGCTTTTTTAGCTTCTAAATCTGCTACATTGTTCCCCTTAATGACAAAATAATTTCCTTTTTTATGAGCCTGACACTTGATTATTGCTAGTCTTTTTGGTAGCATCATAGCAGAAATTAATTGACATATTTGTTCAGCATGTTGGATGGGAGTCCCGTCACTCCTTTTGAAACCTCTTTGTTTCCATACTGCTCCAAATAAATGACATAGACCATGAGCATATGCTGAATCAGTGAAAATATTGGCTGTTTGTCCCTTTGCCATTTGACATGCAGCTGTGAGAGCTTTTAATTCTGCTAATTGAGCAGAGCAAGGCTGTACACAATGTTGTGATATCACAGACACAAATTCTTCCTTTTCCTTCTTCACTACTGAATATCCTGTATGATTTTCTTCATGATCTCTAAAGCTAGAACCATCTACGAAGTAAGTTATTTCTGCCTCAGGGATTGGTGTAGACTCAAGATCTGGTCGTAATCTAGTAAATGTTAATGAATCAGTCACACAATCATGGGGTTTTCCTTCAAAAGCTAAAGGAATTAATTCAGCTGGATTGACTGTATGACATCGCTTAATAGTAACATCTGGATATGTAGGTAGTGATGAATAAGCCAGAATTTGGGCTTGAGTCAGAACAAATTTCCCCTGTTCTATTAACTCCACAATTTTGTGATGAGTATAAATAGTTACTTGGTATCCCATGGTTATTGTGGATGCTTTTTCATATGCATAATATACTGCTGCAAGGCCTTGTTGGTAACATGGTGGGTAACCCTGAGCTACATTGTCCTACTTTGTACTGTAGTAAGCAATAGGCTGTTTTTTCCTACCACTACAAGTTTCTTACAACAATATCAGCTCTATTTGCGACATACAGATGAAATTGTTTAGAGTATTCAGGATTTCCCAAGGCTGGGGCCTTTTGTAGTTCTTGTTTTAAAGTCTTAAATGCTATTAATGCATCTGCATTCCATTTTAATGGGTTACTTATATGTTGCAGACCTGCTTGTTTCATGATTTCTCTCAATGGAGCTGTTTTTATTGCATAGTCTTCTATCCAATCAGCACTAAAGCCAGTCATTCCTAGAAAATTCATAATTTGTCATACTGTTTGAGGCAATGGTGTTTTACTTATGCCTTCCAATTGAGCTGGAACTATAACTTGTGTGCCAAATGCAGTCAATCGTCCTAAGTATTCAACTTGAGGCTGACAATATTGTATTTTGGTTTTTGATACTTTATGACCTCCTTGTGCTAATTTTGTTAGGACTTTGATAGAATCTTTATGCCATTGTTCTAGTGATGCAGCACAAAGAATCAAATCATCGGCATACTGTAACAGAGTACTGTCTATCATAGGATCTTCCAAATCAGCCTTAAGAACTTGATTGAATAAATGTGGTGAATGTTTAAATCCTTGAGGAATTCTGGTGTAAGTATACTGTTTACCAGCATATGTAAATGCAAATAAATATTTACTCTCCTCTGCTAGTGGAACACTGAAGTAGGCTGAACAGAGATCTTAGATTTTATTATACCTACTGTATGTCTGAGTCATGTTGAGACCATAGTTCAGTTGGTACTTGATGCTCTACTTCCTTAAATAGTTCAGTGTCAGTAGTGTTTATCAATTCGGATGTTGTAGTCATCTGTATCTGTTTCTTTTGATTGATAACTACTTCCTGAGGAATTCCCATCAAACTGGTTGCACACAAAATTTTTATATAATTTTTGTCAGCTGAATGAAAAATCAATGGATGTTCTGTTGGTTCCCATTTGCTTCGTTCTGCCTTTTTCATCATTGGTCCTAAATCTTTTGCTTCCAAATTTTTTCCTACATATAAAGACACATGTGGTACAGAATCTGTTACATTGAACCATTTTTTTCACAAATTCACATTCAGGTATATTTAGAGCTGCTCCCTGATTACCTGTTATATAGGCATAATTTGAATTCACACAAGTATAAACATCTCCTGTGTCTACCATCATTGGTGTGGTCTTTCCCTCTATTTCAATTTGAATAATAGGTTCTTGATCAGCTTTAGTTGTTAAAATTGGAAGCTGACTCTCCCCTATAGGACTCTCTGGGCACCCCTAATATCCTTGATTTGGACCTCCCCAAGGGTTTACTGGGCCCTGTGATGGCCCTCTTTGGTCTTACATCTGGTTCTTTTTGTTTTTCTTCTAACTCTACTTGTCCTTCCATTTGCATTTCTCCAGACACTTCTACTATGCCTTTAAGTATTGGGAACTGTCATTCTGAGGGCACATATGGGGGTGGTTTAGAAAACAACTCCTCTTTTTTCTTTGTCTCTTTGTCTGCCTCTTTTAGTATATTTCTTGCCTGTTTTATGCTTTTCAATGAGTCTTCTCCTTCCTTTTTGAATCTGTAATCCTGATCTTGTACTTGGCACAATCAGAGCATGCATCTGTAGCTGGGTGACCTTTTCACTCGTGTTATGTCCAGGAGATGAAGTATGGCCCTGTCCTGGTCAACCATGTTTGGTCTTTCATAAAACTTATTGAAATTCATCATCAGGTCGTCCGGTGACTGCTTCTCGGCCTGACAGAAACGGTCGCACCAGCCTTGTGTTGACATCCCACAGTGGGTATTAACGTGCCACCTGAGTGACGAACCTTCTTTTTTTGTTGTTTTTTGTGATTTTCTTTGTCCAGTCAGCATTTTCTACCCCCAGGTGTAGGTCTCGCTGGCTCATCCAGGCCATCAAAAGTGTTATTAAAGTTTAAAGCACTCATTTTGAAGATTGAGCAGCACAAACAAACGCTTCAAAGCGTCGCCACGTTGGATTGCATCGAACAAATTCTGATTGGTCGAGAGGACATATCACATTTAGGCTAAAAGCAGGTTCGGCGCTTATAGCGGTTTGGAAAGGACCTGCATCTTGCAGTACATTTTAAACAAGGAAATATAGCGATTTGGCATGAAACATTGATGGAGTAGTGAATAGATTCAGTACACAGCAAAATGGTCAAAAGTTCATTATTTTGAACTTTACCGTAGCACAGCGCTGACCTGTAGCATGCGTTTGACTGAATTGTTTGCTTTTGTCTTTATTTCCTCTTATATAAGCCTCTTATACTTTGTACTTATACTTTTATAATGGCTATTATTGTTCATTAAAACTGACATTTAACAAAATAGAGGCAGAGTTGTGCTTATTGTCACGCTTTATCGTCGATCGCTACTTTCCGGCATACACCACGCCTACCAAGTAAGGGTACTATGGGCAGTGTAAACGCAAACCTGATCAGGGTTACCCGTACCGAATCGTACTGTACTGAACTGTACTGTACTGTACCGTACCGCTCAGTGGAAACGAGCCAATACAGGTTGTTGGTTTAGATGATTTAAGAAGTTTATACAATTCTTCATTTCCAATAGAAGATAATGAGTGGAATTGTTCCTCAAGGGATCTATAGTGTACTATCTGATGCGATTCTGTAACCGGGCTGACGAGACGTGAGACGTGCGGATCCATGTGCAAGTTTTATTTAGGCAGAGACGTGGTCGTACAGGCAGGGTCGAAACAATGGCAAACAGGTATGGCAGAGACAAGACAAAGAGTAATCCTAGGGCAAGCAAAGGTCGACGATCGGCAACAGTATCCAGTGGGCAAGGCAGAGAGATAATCCAGGGAACACGGGCTAGAATCAACACGGGAAAACACAAACCAAACAGGCAGGGGAAAACTAGGAAAACAACAGGGGCTCTGTAGAGTAGCTACAGCTATGGGAGCGGTACACGCATACAATACTCGGCAGAGAGGCAGAGAAAGTCCAAGGCTTATAAAGCGTGTGTGATCAGTATGTGCTTGGGATCAGGTGTGCGTGTGATTAGTGCAATGAGTGATTGGTGACAGCTGTGATCAGTGTTGGATGATGGGAAATGAAGTCCAGTGTGGTGTGTGGTGTGAAAGTCCATGTGGTGAGCGAGTGACCTCTGGTGGTGAATGGAAGTGCCGACTGGATTCGTGACAGATACTGTGGCTGACAGCTGCATGGTTACAATTTTATCTCTAATAGTTTCGATCTTGGAAGTAAAGTAGTTCATAAAGTCATTACTACTGTGCTGCTGGGTAATGTCTGCACCTGCTGATGTTATATTTTTTGTTAATTTATCCACTGTATTGAATAAATGCTTGGGGTTGTGTTTGTTTTCTTCTAAAAGAAACGTAAAGTAAGCAGATCTAGCAGTTTTTAAGGCTTTCCTGTAGGAGAGAGTATTTTCCCTCCAAGCAATACGAAATGCCTCTAATTTTTTTTCTCTCCAGCTGTGCTCCATTTTCCGGGCTGCTCTCTTTAGGGCGTGAGTGTGCTCATTATACCACAGTGTTGGACTCTTTTCCTTAATCTTCCTTAAGCGTAAAGGAATCAAAATTGCTAGAGAAGAGAGAGTCCATAGTTTCTGTTACATCATCAAGTTGTTCTGAGCTATTGGATATGCTGAGCAACTGAGATAAGTCAGGAAGATTACTTATAAAGCAGTCTTTTGTGGTAGAAGTGATGGTTCTACTATATTTGTAACAAGGAGTTGGCAACGTAAGTACAACGGCTACTACTAAGTACTTAATTAGGTAATTACTCTGTATTATGACACCTTAAAATAAAGTGTTACCAAAAAATGTATACATTTATTAAAAAATCTAAAATCATTGTGATTCTCAGTTTTTCCAGAATCGTGCCACTTTAGTTGGTCATTTACCAAAATAAAGTGTTACCAAAAAATTTATACATTTATTAAAAAAATCTAAAATCATTGTGATTATCAGTTTTTCCAGAATCGTGCCGCTCTAGTTGGTCATTTACCCACATGACCCCCAAGAAAATGTATTTAATATAATAATAATTATTATTATTATTATTGTTGTTGTTGTTGTTGTCACCACATTGTTGATTCATTCTTACTATAATCTTACTATTTGTCAGTTGATGTTTGCTCTGTTTCTGTAGTTGGTGTGATTCTGGAGAGTCCTGTTCATCCTGTGACTGAAGGAGAAACTCTGACTCTACGCTGTTTAGATCGACACACAACTCCACCAAACCTCAGAGCTGATTTCTATAAAGATGGGTCACTCATCCAGAATCAAACTACAGAGATGATCATCTCTAATGTCTCAAAGGCACACGAGGGTTTCTACTCCTGCAAACACCGAGAGAGAGGAGAGTCACCCAAGAGCTGGATCTCAGTCACAGGTGAGACTAGGAACTATAAACACTTTTTTAAATACTTCTGTATAATATACAGCACTAATATGACTGTAAAATGTATTCATCTCAGCTTCCTTCAGAGGATTAGGATCTGGTGGTCTCGATCCAGTGATAGCTGGAGTGACTGCTGGACTGATCGGCATATTTTTGATCATTGTCTTCTTGGTCCTGCTGTGGCGCAACAGAAACAACAAAGGTTCATCTGCCATATTGAAATTCAATGACACTTTTGCAGACGTTGCTCCTAAACCTGAGATCTGTCCTACAACAGCCTATGCTGGTTATCTGATCTTAGCCGGTCTAAAACTTGTATGTTGACTGATTTTAAAGCGTTTTTGGGTAGTTTTCTGCTGGGAAGGTACTACTCCAAATAACAAATCACTGCAAATTTGCCATTTATGTATGCATAAAGGAGATTAAGGTCAGTTTTTTTTTTTTAGACCCCTTTATTTCCTCAAAATATTTTCATGCACATGTTATGTTTGTCTAGGTGGAGGATCTCAGTCTCTCTCTCGTGTCAGTCAACATCAGAACAGCAGTCAGACATCAGAGCAGAACCAGAGTGAAGCGGGGAATAAAACACTCATGTCTGGTCAGTCTTTACTTATTAACCATACATATTTAATCATAAATCTTTACAAGTTGAGATTGAAGATACTTAGAAATAACTTTCAACTAACAAGACAGATCTCACCCAAAATAATTTCCCCCTCTTCTAATGTGTTAGATATTTGTGTAACTGACATTTATATTTCAGTTAGATGTATTTCAGTTGTATTTCATTATTAAAATATTTCATATGTAATTTAGAATGTTAATGGCATATTACATATTTTACTGAATTTAGCTTTAAGTCAGTGTCAGCATGAAAACAATATTTTTCTGTGGGCTTAAATTCATAAGTTATTACAGGAACTGCTAATATTTATGACCCTGTTGATTCAACAATTAATAAAGACATAAGCACAGGTAACTAATGATGTTACAGAAGGTAATTATATCACGTTGATCATTTACTAAGGCAGTAGTTATTTTCTAAATAATCAAATCCATCTTTGTTTTACATTTCACTGTGATATTTGCAGAACAAATTCAGTTAAAACAAATGTCTCATTCTTTTCTCTGTTATTCACTGTAGACATTGTAAGTGGACTTACTGAAGTCACCTATGCTGAGATTGAACTCAAATCTACAGAGAAACAGAAGAAAAACAAAGAAAACAAAGGTGAACTGAAACAAAAGTTGATGCTCGTATGGTTTTATGATCGTGACACTAGTGTTCAGCACAGCTAAAGACCTCTGGGAGGAAAAGCCCCTTTGATTTTAATTTCTGTGAATGTGAATATGAATGTACATTGGACACACAGTAAGCACTAGTGATATTCTCTTGGCATCTTTTAGGGAAAATCAGTGAAAGTTCTGACACGGTTTACTCTAAACTGAACCTGGAGACTCATCAAGGTGAGAATCAAAGTAAAGATCAATCACACTTTCCAAGGGGCTGCTAAAAACAACTTAATCTACAAGCATTATTGAGCATCTAAGAATAAAATTAAATATTCAGACATAAAAGTGTGCATTTTAGCGTTTTTAATTCATTTACACATTTTCCAGCTGCTGGATCTAGTGATGTGACGTATGCTCAGATTAAATAAATGGCTGGAGGAGAAGCTTTCAATCCCAGGACGCTGATGAGTTTAGGCTGAGAAGTGCTGGAGAATGACCAGATCATCAATTCTTTATCATCTTTGTAATGCTGAACACTTGATAGCAATAGATTTAGCAGTATTTAATGTCTGTGATTTATCTTTTTAGCTTCGTTCTGTATTGTTAAAGGTATGACATATTACATGGGAGAGAAAGATTGCTGACTGTAAAGGCTTTTTTTTTTTTTTTTACTGTTGTGAAAGTTTCGGTTCCTCTTTCGTTCTTCTTGATCTTAAATGTATTTGTAGCAGGGATTTTATGGAAACATCAGTGAATTTTAAAATTGTGATTTCCATGTCTGGAAAAATCATGGAAATGTTCTAGGTTGGAAAAAGTCATGTCATAAATGTATATAGTGAATGTTGAAATATCTAGCTATTTTCAGCTCTAAAATATTTCATTTTACCTCTATGTGAGTCTAATCTTTAGATTTGAAAACTGCTTAAAACTGGTCAAAGGTTTTTGACTGCTGTTGTAGCTTGCTTGTTCTTAGAAATTGGGATAATTGTTCACAATTATAATTATAAACCATAGTTTTGCTGTAATATTTATACCTTTTGTTTATATCTTTATTACAATAAAATAAAATCTAATTACGTGCTACATGACATTCATGTTTATGGTTTAGCAAATATATATAAATATCTCTGAACAGATTGAACAGAACTGAATTTTACGTACATCTAAACGTCTTTGATGTCTCTCCAATAATTTTTATTGTTTCTAAGAGTATTAACTTGTCAATATCCTTAAGCAGTATTTTTTATTTTGAAAACTAGGAGTAGGTCTAGGTGAAATTGGTGAGGAAGGCACTAGTTAGCTTAAAAAGTTTAACTCAGTCCATTCCTACCAGCAGCTCTTCCATTTAATTAAGAAAAAAAAAAAGATAACCACATGTAAATTGGTGACAATTGTTATGGACAGCGGTTCAAAAGATGTATGACCTTCCTGTGGGGCTATCATCACTAACATCTATATCACAGATGAATATATTTTACCCTTGAGAACAGACTCTGGCTTCAGAAAATGGGCTCTGAGAAATTTTACAATACATCCATCAAATACTGTAAGAAGAAACAGTATTCCTTCAAATCCTTCAAACAACTTGTCATTGAATTTGCAGCTAAGACTGAGAAAGACTCCCCAGATATGTAGTTTCCTCTTCAAACATCTAAATTGGAAAAATTGAGCTTATTTTGTTTAATGTGCAGAGTAGATTGGTAAAAAGATCATTACACTGATTAACAGCATATAGTGCTTTAGATGGTATGACTTTGAAGAGAGAAAATACACATCATATCAAGTCAAAATGATAGAAATAAGTCAAGTTTTCCCTCTGACACCCCAAATTGTTGCTACGTTTAATGCCGAGTTCACACTGCATCCCACATAGCAATTGTCATCTGGCCCAGCTCTGGGCCAAACAAGCAGCAAAGAATTACGGCCCTTGTGTGGCCCAGATCTGGACTACAGACATGAGCCATAACTGGCCCAAATCTCAGCCAAATAGTAACTTCTAACCAGCCCTGATCTGGGCCAGAACAAGTTTTAATAGTGCTACCCAATCTCAGCCTTCAGTAAACCACATAGAAACCAGTCTTTAACCAGAAACCCCAAAACTGAGCCATAAAAAAAAAAACTATTCAGCCACGAATCCATCAATAGACAGTAACACACCTTTATTCAAGCAACTGTAATTCAAACATCTTTAGACTGTGAGGGAAAGACTTCCTGGCTCTGCTGGGACTCGAACCAGAGATCTGTGAGGAGGCAGCATTTCCCACTGAGCCACTTATGCTGCACTTAGCCACAGACAATAATACAGACACTTGTGGAACAATAATAAATAGATAAAATTGCAAAAAAAAAAAAAAAAATTATAAAATCATGTATGTATATAAAATGAAAAAAAAAACACACACAAAAAAAACACATTTACAGGTACAAAACTCTGTTTGGATAGATGCTGCAATGTACAACATACACAGCAAAATCCTCAGTGAATACTGCACACAATGTTAAAAGAAACACTAAAATAGTGTTGAAGTTCACAAGACGAATGATAAAATTAAATGATCATATAACTGATGATTGATAAAATCAACTGCAAGTCAAACACTGAAGATCTCAGCAGAGGATGATTAACTCCACAAACAGCATTACCAGCTTCACTCATTACCAACCAAACTGACTTTATTTCTGTCAGACGTCTACAGAAGCTCTTATTGAGAATTAATAGAGGCTTAGATGTTGATATTTATTTAATTTGAAGTCACTGTTGCGGTGGGCAGTGTTTGCTTTAGTTGGGTTCTTGGTCCTTGTACTTATTGTGTTAGATTTCTTTGGCTGCTGTAACTGTGTGTTTGTAAAGCACAGTTGTTGTATCAAATGATTTCTGTTAATCAACTCATTAACAGTTGTTGTGGTAAAGAAAGTCAAGACAGAGTGGGATCAGGTACTACCTCCCTATCTTGTTAGTGATGATGAAATCATAACTAAATGATCATCTAATAACCTTACTGACTTATATACAGTAGAGCCTTCTACTTCTGACAAATGTTCCTGTGCATATTGAGCACTGGGCTTCAAGTGCCTACACATTAAAGACAAAAATGTATGCAGGGTAAATTTTGTAAAATAGGAATTGATAATTAACAATGTTCATTTTAGCTTTTGCCTGTGTACCTCCTGAGGGTGATTGCAACATTGGATGATGTTGCATATGTGACCAGGGAAAAAAGTGTGTGTGATAACACCTCCCTGCCGCTTGGGACGGCCGTGTGTGCTTTGTGCAGTCTCGTAGCGGGAGGAGAAGAAAGCGATGTTTTCCCGAGAGTGTGGCCTTGCTGATCCGTGTTGAGCACGTGCGAGTTGGGAAACGTTATGGGTTACTCATAGCCTATATTCCCAGAGAAAAGCAAATTGTTCCTTATTGTGGTGACGCTAGTAAAGATTGCCAGACAGTTGATGAGTTTATCGAGGAACTCGAACAAGTTATACGGGTAAGGGGACTAAGTGAAGAGGATCAAGTAGATTTTATTTAGTCACACTTGAGGGGATCGGCTCTGGATGAGGTTTAATTGTGTGGTGGGGGAGGAGGATGCATGGCCTCGGGAGCTGTTTGCGTACTTGAGGGACGCATTCCGGGAGAAGTGGACTACCCCTCAGCTGTTACATGCATTCTATGCCCGAAGACAGTTAGAGGGGGAGGATCTTAGGGAGTATTCGCATACCTTGGCGACAATGTTAAATGCAGCTCTCAGACAGGCGCCAAATGCGGTGCCTGATGCACAGCTAGCATTAAGGGATCAGTTTGTGGAAGGGATCAGGGACTCCATACTCTGGCGAGAACTGCGTAAGTTAGTGAGGGACCAGCCTTGTGTGACACTGTTCGAAGTGAGGAAAGAGGCTCTCTTGTGGTGTGCGGAAGAGCGCCCACGTGGGAAGAGTGTCGCTAGAAGTCGTTACCTGCTAGGTTTGGGCAGTGAGGAGGGTGTAGGATCCAAAAGGGAGGGTGCATCATCCCCTTCAGGTGATTTGAATGCTGTTTTGCAAGATGTTGTGAAAGCCGTTGCACAACAGGGAAAAGCGATCAGTGAGTTAACTAATGCAGTCCCTAACCTTACAACCCAAAGAACCAGTGTAGGCTCTGAAAGGCCCCAAAGGGCTGAGGTTAGGCCCAGATACACTCGGGATGGTCAGCCTATCTGCTTGAGGTGTGAGGGTGTGGGACATATTGCCCGCCAGTGCACAACACAGCACAATCCGGAAAGGCCAAGGGTTGGCCACAGCAGAAATAATGGCACCGGGAAACAGGGTCCCTCCATTGCGCAGAGCCGAGCAATGACAGGGGGTGTCCATGGCTCAAGCAGCAGCCCACTGACTAAGGAGCGGTTCTTGGAATGGGCAGTGGGCCAATGCCCTGAGGTTGAGATCAGCATAGGGGGAAAAAGTGTCAAGTGTCTTTTAGACACGGGCAGCAATGTGAGCACATTGGCGGAAAGTTTTTTTTAGAGACCACTTGCGTGGGGAGGATAGGGATATGCACAGTACATCAAAGTGGTTGCGGATTACAGCTGCTAATAAACTGCCACTCCCATATTTGGGATATGTCGAGTTGGATATTAAGGTGATGGGAGTAACGATACCTGGCTGCAGATTCTTCATAGTCCGGGATCAGAAGGATGGAGAACCTGATCATTCACCTCCAGGAATTCTCGGCATGAATATTGCTCAGCGCTGCAAACAGCTGATCTTGGCCGAGTTTGATAGTGCCCTAGCGGGAGCACTGGACTCAGCACTGGATGTTTTTAGTATGGAGCAAACTCGACAGTTCGAATAGCGGGAAGATATAGAACATGTGTGCCTGCGGCCTCAATGGCCACGGTCCAGGCGCGTGCAAGTAAGAAGCTACCCATGAGGGGTGTGATCATACTTGAACCTGGGGCAATGGCACTGCCAGGGGGTCTGGTTCTTGTGCCCATGGTAGTGTCGGCTGATAAATGGGTGTTCCCTCTACGGCTTCTGAATCTGGCACTGGAAGATGTGTGGCTTCCCCCAAAAGCCAGCCTTGGGGTTCTGTCCCGAGGTCATCAGGTGGAAAGTGGGGCCTGTGACGTAGCATTTTGACGGATTTCCAGAGATCATGAGGAAGTCACTGTCAGCGTGAGGTCGATGACGGAGACCAAAGGTGACTGGCAGTGTCCCTTGGACAGGGTACAAATAGGTGGGACTCCCGTTCAGCAGGCAGAATTGCGAGCATTGTTGAGAGAGTATGCGGACGTGTTCGCAGTGCGTGATGAGGATCTTGGGTACACTGATCAGGTGAAACACGAGATCCCCGTGATCGATAACGTGCCTGTGGCTCAAGTGTACAAACGTATACCTCCCAACCAGTTTGAGGAGGTAAGGGAGCATATTACCGGATTGCGGCTGTACGTAGATTACTGGAAACTGAACTCGAAGTTTTGTGTTTTCTCATGTAGATTCTGCTGTCTCCCGTTTTCCTGGGTTCCAGTTTCCTGCCACAGTTTTGGATATTTCGGATATTGCACCACGATGTCTTGACTCTTGTGTTGTTTATTTGTTTGATTGTTCCTAATAAACTGTTTAACTGCACTCGCAAGTGAATATCAAGTTATTTTATGTGATAGTTATATGTATACACATTTCTTTTTTCCCTCACATTCTTTCTTATAGCAATTCCCTCTGTCACACACCTGACTCAATGGCTCATTATAGAGCTCATTATGCAGGCCTTTGTCTTCTCAGGTGTGAGTCAAAGGATAGTTCACGCCTTCTCGCATAGACCCTTTCTACTCAAAAAGTGACTTAGAAAATTTAAATCTATATATTGTTTTCTCTGAATGAGTGAGTTAGATTATTTTCAGATCATTTTGATGCAAATATTCTAGGCTACAAGATCCAGTTCTCAAAAGTCTTGAGAACAAATGTTCTGTATGTGTTTTATGGCCTTATTTCAGTTACTGTAAAATGTTAGTTTTTTTCTAACCATGCATAAACGTCGTTTTCTCAAAAACACAATCACGTACGTACATGCTACTCACATATTATTGTAGTTTGTGCTGAAAACAGTGTTTTTAGAATTTAGCCATTAAAATGTTTATAAGCAACTGAAAAAAGCACAAATGTCAGGGCATGTCAAAACATGTCAAGGGGTTGGGGGTGGCGTAGAAGGGGAAGAGGAGAGTGGAAAGACGAGAGGAGGAAGATTGCATATTACGTTGGTCCAAATAACAAAGGATATTCTACCCGATAATCCTGTATAAAGTGAATCCGTCATCAGTGATTGATATTTTGCCAACAAGTATTAGTGATATTTAGCACCGATTACCCTCTGCACGTTCATCCCATGTGCTCATGTGTTAACTAGCATGAGCCGGATCGACATTCAACCCAGAGAAGGTGAATCAGATAGCACTCCGGGTGACCGGAAAAGCCCTGAGTTCCTCTGTTGCTGGGGAAAAAAGACCCGGTAGCCACTCGCGCGAGCCAAAGCCACGGCGTTCCATCATATGGCAAGACCCGTTGCGTTCGGGAAAACATCAGGCCTGCAACGTAGGGTGGGTGTGTGAGTGAGAGCGTGAATGTGGGCCCCTTTAAGTGAGTTTTGATACTGACGGGAGTGAGTATTTAATTTGGTTTAATCCAAAAATTTAAGATTTTGCTATGGAATTGTAAATTTGTACATTTTCCACTTTAATTTGCTAACTTGTGATTAACACGTGTGGAAATAGACGTTTGGTTTGTTTCATATTGTCACTTCTTTAACAGGATTTGAGTTGACATTTTAAAAGTTTGTTCACACCCGTTTATTTTTTTTTTTCATTGCTTCACAAAATTTCTTATATAAATATACAAAAAAGAACCATACGAAGAGTGTTGGATTCTATTGTCGTTATTGCTGCTGAAAGGAAGATAAATATTTTATTTGAATTGTAAAGTTAATTGTAGCCAGGAAATAAGGCCCCAGCTTTAACATAGCAAGTATCGTTACTGGGGTTACAATTACATTAATATATTTGAGGTAAGCATATTCTGTAATTATTGCTCTTTTATTCCTATCTCTCCCTCCATTAATATTCAAAGACCCTACTCTTAAAATATCCATGAGAAGATATAAGAAGAGAAAAGAAAGAGACAGGAAAAGAAGAAAGCATTGCAAAGACACTCTTGCATCTCATTTCACAAGATTAGTTTGATTTACGTTTAACTGGGGTTTTCCCCTTTCTAAGTTTTGTAAGAATCTTCTTTAATCGAAACCTTTTTCGTTTACTCAGATTCTCTTCTCTTACCCTCCTATAGAACTGAGGATTCAAATCTCTTTACATCTGGAAAAAAATTCTTGACATCAGCAACCTTTCCAAATGTCTCATCCAAAGAGTAAACCTGATCACAACCTACCTGGGATATATCTGAAAAATCAGATAAAACACCATCCTCATCATCAACCTCATTCATCTCATCCTCACCTAATTTTCGTACCTTTTCTTTAGGTTCACATGAATTTACATTCTTGACATCACCTTGATTTTAAATTTTTCCAGAATCCGTTAATTCACATTCCCTGCTTGACAAGGTATTTTGTCCGGGACAAGCGTATGTTGCACTGAGTCGTGTGAGAACCCTCGATGGACTAATAATTAATAACTTCAAAGAGTCTGCCGTATATTGTAATTAGAAAATTTACTCTGCTATGAAAAACATGGTCCGACTTACTTTAGAAAATCACAGTGTCATAAAGACACCTGATAGGTTTACATAATGTACAGAGTCTTCGAACTCATGTTCAAGATATTCAAGTTCACGGACAGCTAATGAATGCAGATTGTATCTGTTTAACTGAAACTTGGCTAAAAGTTGAAGATGATGTGCAGATACCAGGATTTGTTTTTAAGAACAATCCGAGAGCTGAGTGTTATGACCAGAGCACTCCACTTTTCACTGATTTAAAATGACAAAGAGGTGGTGGAGTCGGAGTATTCTGTTGTGAAGGCATTCATTTTAACGCCATAAATCCAGAACCTTGCAACTTGGAATGTCTATACTTTGCAGTTCCACATATAAGTTTGAATATAGCTTTGCTGTGCAGGCCTAATTCATATCCACTTGACATGTTTCGACAAAATATGTTGCATGTTATTGATGAGCTCGGGAAACATTCAGGCAAGAAACTAATTATGGGAGACTTCAATGAGGACATCTGGACATCATCTACAGTTGGAACCTTAATGGAATTACATGGATACCGTCATCATGTGCAACATCCTACAACTGAAATAGGAACGCTGATAGACCATGTCTGTGTTAAAGATGCAGAAAACGTTTCAGTCGAAATCGTGCAAACCTATTACAGTTACCATTAGGCAGTACTGATACAGGCAGGCAGGGAATGATTGTGACGTACTGAAATGTTTATAACTGCATTCTCTTTTCTTTTCGGTACCCTTACTGTGCAATGTTCATTCTGAGATTCCAATGGGCATACAACTGGAGAACAAGTATATAACTTGAGACGGTATGTTCTTAAGACTATCTATATCTAAATAACTCTTATAATAATCCATCAGTTAAATCATCAGTTGAATCTGTACAGATGTTGCATGTTATCAATGAAGGTCTATCTGAAGGCAATCTGTTTTATTTTTGCAACACACTGAAATGAGAATTGCATCACTGTATTGTCTGTTCTGTTTTTGTGTCCATACCATGTGAACACTATCCTGAGATTCCAAGATTCACAGAGTCCTGTCATTCCAGCCTCAAATTCAAACCAGTCATCGTCGTTCACAATTCTACATCTCCCATAATTGCTTTTCTTTCTTGAGCTAATAAGTTTTATCCAGCCAAGGTAATTGTAGTATTTAATTTGTATTCAGCTTTATATGCTTAGATTATTTTTAAATTCTGTTTAATTTTCCTTACTTTTAAGAGATTTTTCTAGTTTTTAATTGACATCAAGTACAGTACATTACATTACTAAAGTATTTTGTTATTAATCTAATTTCAGTCATATCCTTAGCCATCCAAACAATACTGGATGCTTCCCAACATCGTAGGAAACATCCAAAAAGACTGCCTGCATCCATCCATCCAGTTGTCTCCTAATATCACAAATAAGTTAATATAACAACATAATAGTCAAGATTTACTAAAATACACAAAGGTAAGTTGACTCGGATGTGCCTGGTTACATAAAGATTTTCTGTTTGAAGTATAGTAAACTGTGTTAAAGGCATTGTTAAATTAATTATCTACATGCAAGTAACCACAAACACTTTCACCTACTAACAATATATTTTCAGGTTTATGCATCAAAACTCAATATCTACTGCCCCTTGCTCTCAAAAGGTGAGTGTGGAGACAGTGTCTACATTAATTGCTTTTACAACTTTTACAAAATAAAAACATTTTGCAACTAATGTTCCATGAATCTATTTTCATATTTCTGCAATACTCTACACTTGTAACTTCCTCCTTATCTATTATGATTCTCCGCTCCATGAACTGTTTTTAAAAAGAAGCACACAACCGATAAAAAGGTAACGCTTATTTCATAATTTCTGCAAAACTTCAACACTCTTCTTAAAGCATTAATTAATGTATTAACTATACACTTTCAGACTTGACACAATTTGGTATCCACTGGTGTTATTCTAAGATCCACAAACTCCTATAGAAATATCATCTACTGACAAAAAGGTAAGCTAAGAGTGTCTGCATTAATCACAAAATGTTTTTGTTTATTCCTTCACTTTTATCAAGCAGTTAATGTTCCATGAATGTATTTTCAGATTTCTGCAATATGCTACACTTGTGACTTCCTCATCCATTATATGATTCTCTGCTCCACAAAGCATTTTTATAAAGAAGCACACAACCAATAAAAAGGTAAATTGAATTGTGTAATGTCTGCAAAACTGTAAGTGACTCATTTTTCAAGCACTGTTTCACCTACTAACAATACATTTTCAGGTTTGTGCATCAAAACTCAATATCTACTGTCCACTACTCTCAAAAAGTGAGTGTAGAGACAGTTTCTACATTAGTTGCAAAATGTTTTTGTTTAATCCTTCAATTTTATCAAGCAGTTCATGTTCAATGATTTTTTTTTTTTTTTTTTCAGATTTCTGAAATGCCCTGAAGTCATAATGTCCTCCATATTCCCATATTGGCATTCTTTGCTCCATGAACTCCTATAAAGAAGCACACATCTGATATAAAGGTAAATTTAATAGTTAGCTTAACTTTTCAGACTTGATATGCTTCCCTTCAAGGATTAATTAACCCATGAACAGTACAATTTCAGATTTGTGCAACAACTCTGTAACTCCAGTCATAATCAGAGCTCCACAAACTACTGTGCAAATGTCAAATGCTGACAAAACAGTAAGCTAATAGTATATTCATTTGTTACAAACTGTTTAGTTAATTTTTGAATTTCATCAAGCAGTTGACACTTCATGCTTGCCCTTCTCAACTGTATTCAAGCTCACAACTTGTAAAAAAAGGCAGAATAAAATATCCTATATGCTAATTAATCAGAAGTTGATACTAATTTGATGACTTTAATTCATTGACTTTCTGCTTCTCTTTCTTACAGTGAAGACAAAACCATTGTCAACTATCAATTCAGAAATTGTCCCAACAAAACTTTTTAAACTGATGCAGGCAGTCAATAGTCAAATTTATGTCACAAATGAATACATAATCACAAAAGTAAAACAATTATATATAAAATATTGGATGGATGGCTTGTATTAAATTTTTGCCTATGTACAGTAAATTTAGATATGTGCCAGCCAAAGGAGGATGGCCTGCCCCTGCTGAGTCTGATCCTCTCAAGGTTTCTCCCTATACCACTCTGTCCATACTGCTCTCCTCTTCACTAATTTAGGGAATTTTTCCTTGCCACTGCCACCTTCTGGCTTGCTTACTGGGGTATTAAGGCACAATATTTTCAATGTAAACTGATTAAAGTCATTGTAAGGAATTTAGTAAATGAATTAAATGTACTTTTGTCCTTGCTGCCATGCACTTCCATTTACTGTCAATGTCCAGTTTGTTGAATTGACCTACATTAGAAATTCTATGTAGTATGTTAGTTTTGTTACCCACACAATTTGGATTCTTAAAAAAAAAAAATAGACCTCATCTGTGAGAGCACAATACTTATCACACTGTGTCATAGATGATACATGATAATGGACAAAAATCATTTAAAAGTAATTCATTTAACATACTATTATTCAAAATCTAAATGTACATTTTTATCTTTGCTTTCAGTTTATTGATTGTCGTACCATTAAACCTAGAATTGGGGGGAAATGGTTAAAATATTTATATTTAGTGTACACAACAGAATTAAAACATTGTGTATGACTTAAATGGTGATCCCACTTGAGTTTCTTGTGTGAAATTGAAAGTTATACTCAGTGTTACTCTGATACATGTAACAGACAAAAATTAAATGGTTTGCTAAAGTGTACAATGGCAGTAGCTGACCAACTGAATACACATTGGTATGTTTGTTTAAAACGATCAATTTAACAACAAAAATCATAAAGCATTTGCTGTATTGCTGCACAGATGAAGACACTTTACACGTTTTACTGTAATGTCACCCCACACAAGAATCAAACCTGTGACAGCACAGTTCTTATCACACTGTGCCACATGAAGTGTAGTTGCAGAATTATACGTGGGAAGGAACCCAGAATGAACAGAAGTTCAAATGAAAATGAACACAGCATGGATAAAAGCATTTATTTCTAATCCAGGAGCAATACAGATTTGTACAGTGCTGGTCTGGATAACAAATGAATCAAAACATCACAACATTACACACAATTTTATAAAGCTGCACCACACAGGATTTGAACCCACAACCTCCTGGTCACACACCTGTTACCAATCCTGTTGTGCCACTGGGGAGAGGAGTGTGCACACAGATGCTGAAGTTCAGAAGTTGAACTGAGAATCAAATCAAAGTACTTATTTGTACTTAACTGCACTGTCATATTTTTAATAGACTGAGATGAGATCATTCTTGGAAAGGCATAATTCTTGGAAAGGCATAATGCCTGCAACAGAAGCAACTTCTACGTCATTTGTTGCCACATTACCTTTTGTGGTCTGGGCATGCGTCACACTGAGTGGCAAACCCACAACATTTAACATGCTGGATCCGTTGTGTGACACATTGAGCTAGTCACTCATACTTGTTCACCAGCTTACTGAAGAGAGGTGTCATTGTGAGAATGAGCTCACAAAAGCGTGATTTAGCATTTTAGATTAGCATGCTAAGCTAAATTAATACTAATGTAGCTTACAGTTAATCTGATAGCTGAAGAGCCACATTAGAACAAATGGTAACCGGTTAGCAGAGGTGGACAGTAACAAAGTACATTTACTTGAGTACTGCACTTAAGTACACTTTTTGAGTATCTGTACTTTACTTGAGTATTATTTTTTCTGGAAACTTGCTACTTCAACTTCACTACATTTGAAAGACAAATGTCATACTTTTTACTCTATATAAGAGTATAGATTACTCTTACTTTATATCAAGATTCCCAGTTAGAAAGTCGTTTTATGTAGCATTTTTTAGAGTGTGTGCATTTTCAGATTCACTGAATCCTTTTTTTCTTACAGTATTTCTAAGCCTGCAGTTTTCCGCCTCGCTTTGAATGGATATTTGGCCGATTTGTTACGCAAATCTGGCAACCTCAGCACCTACTAACGTCTGCGCTACTGCGCAGCTAAAAGTGGTCTAAAAAGGCAAATAAGGTAATAAAAGATAATAATAGTGTGGTGTGATCATCTGTGTGTTCACCACATTGATTTTAAAGAGACAACTGTATGTGATGCCTTACGTAGGCCGAGCGTTACGATTAAAGATTATAGAAGATAAATGATCGGCATACGGTACATAAAAATTACCTACACCTTGATCTACTTGACAAAGAAAATGTATGGTTTTTATTCTGTGTGAACTCGCATGTGTATGTGTTAACTCATTAAAGCTCTTTTGAAAATGAACAATATTTTTACTATAGTAACTAGTTTAACTACGGTATTTGCAGTGAAATCACAGTATCCACAAATTTACTATTCTCTCACTATTGTAACCATAATTATGCTATTTGTAGTAAAACTACAGTAACCACAAGTTTAATATAGTTTCAATATAGTAACTATAGTTTAATATTTGTAGTTAAACTATGGCAATAAAAATGGTAGGCTAATATATCCGTCAAAAATTGCTGCTATTACCATATACAAAAAACCTTACTAATCAGGCCTACTGGTAAATTGCTGCTAAAAACTGGTCAAAGAAGTATATAAATCTGAACATTATTTTATTGTCAAAACATTCCACATAAATATATTTTTTTGCAAACAAATTATCAATAAGTAGGTTAAATGATCACACAGGTCAAAATGTTTTCACTTTTTTACAACTTTGGAATCTAAACTGGGAATCAATAACAATTGAAATCAATAAGCAGAAGCATAATCAGAATGGATCAAGTTTAAACAATACCTAAGCCTAGACACATGTTGTGAAGCTCATTTACTTCTGAGCATTTTATGAACACTGATCAGTTGATGGCAAAATTCAAAAAGACGGTTCTTTGGTGCAACAATGGCCATACTGAGAGAGTATGTTCCAGTTTTCTGAAAAGACTAAAGATTTGTTTTCTTTTCAATGTTTGCCTAAAATGAACCATATCATAGCCTTCAAAATCTCTTTGCAACTTTTAAACAAGTATTAAAATGAGTTCAATGTAGCTGTAGGAGTGTTAAATAAAAAATAAAGATGATTATCTTCATCCATTTCTATTGGTTTGGTAACATAAAAGTTCTTAATTCAAAAGATAATAACAAGCCAATCAGTGTATTCAGTAGGATGCATTAGTGGCATAAGGTATTGTAAATATACAACAATGTGACAATAAAACAATGCATTTACTTTTTACTTTTGATACTTAAGTACTTTTAAAAGCATGTACTTTCATACTTTTACTTAAGTAAAAACCTGTCTTTACAACTTTTACTTGTAGTGGAGGAGTATTTGACCAGTAGTATCTGTACTTTCACTCAAGTAATGAAGTTGTGTACATTGTCCGCCTCTGCTGGTTAGCATGCTAAACAATCAGCATGCTAAACTAACTAGCATAAATCAACAAGCACATGTACGGCCTATTTCGGAGAGGTATTTCTCAGGAACGGTAGTGAATATCAAAAATCTGTTCAGTCATTTCTGTGTGGCTCGGTCCAAAGATCGTATGATCAGATTTTGGACAAAATTTAACAAAATTTGTAGGAAGAGTAGCAATAAAACAGTTTTTCATTTACTTCAATATGGCTGACAGGTACATTCATGGAAAATAACAAATGAGACATCGTCAGAATTGGCATAACCCAGGAAACGAAACGACATAAAAATGACACATTTTGGACAATGTTTTCAAAAGTTATAAGTTTTTTTGAAAGAATCGTTATATCTCTGGAATACTAGGTGGCGCTGTCTTCAAACATCCGAGGTACCTCCAGGTCATGGTGTTGATTATCCCTACTCATTATTGTGCACATATGTCAAATGGTTCAAAAGATATTGCAATTTATGACAAATTTCTAAATGGCGGACACGTGGTTCAGCCAATCCTGGCATGACATCCTCTGATTCGGCATGACTCAAGGAATCCATAGACACATAGATTATAATATTCTGACTGACTGTTCAAAAGTTCTAAACGAAAATGTGAATTTTTGGTATCTCACGACCCATAGGTGGCACTGTTCCCAACTTTGGCATGGACCCTCAGATCATGGTGTTGATGAAGCATACCAAGTTTTGTTTCGATTGATCAAAGTTTGGCCGAGATACAGCCTCTGAACCCATTTTGGGTCAACTTTGTCAAGTTCACAACATCATAACTTTTGAAAAAAGATAAATAAAATAAATCAGTTCAGTCATGTCTGGGCAGCTCAGTCCAAAGATCATTTGAGCAAATTTTCAGAAGAATTGGATCAATTTTGAAGGAGTAGTAGCAAAAAGACCGAATACTGTACTTTTCAAAATGGCCGCTACTGTAATGGGTGGAGTCTTAATGTAAGCTATTGATTGTGATCAGCATGATGAGAGTACTCAGGTGTACTAAGTTTCATTTTTCTAGAATTAGGGGTTCAGGAGTTATTACCATTTCAATGTTGAATTTTTGAACTGGTGGTGGCGCTATAGAGTTAGTTCTAGAGACCCCAAAGTTGGTCAGATCACTAGTCATGACCATGACTTCAAGTCTGCCAAATTTCATCATTTTCCAATGTTCCCTTCATAGAGTTGCCATAGACTCCCATTGGACTAAAATAAAGAAAACATACAGATACAATAGGGGCTACAGCCCATTCTGGGCTTGGCCCCTAATTACAATAAACAGCCACCAAAATATTGTTATATTTCTCTTGTTCATTGAACACACCAGAATACAACTTTTCATAGCATATAAATCCTGTTCAATTTAATACTGAATGGGTCACGACAACATTTCTGTAGAAAACTTGCATGTTATTCAGAGTGACATTTTGTGAAAACATGTTACAAGATTATCATCATTATCAAAAGATCTGACTGATCAACATTATTCTGAAGATCTTACTGGAGATTTCAGGAAGTCTTGAGTCTTCAACACAGTCTGTGTCTTGAACTGTCTGTCATCATTCAGTCAGTATGGAGCTCAGTCAACTTCCTCTTGTGTTCTGTGAGTATTATTTTCTCTAAATGTATTTCAGTGGAATTGCTATTATATTATATAAATGATCAAGTGTTTTAGTGTTTCTAGATTTATGTATTTTCTTGCTGCTCTCAGAGTTTCAGACCCAGCTCTAGTCCATGATATCTGAGTGAAGGATGAGTTTGAGAGGAAGTGTGCAGTTAGTGCTGTTTGTGAAAGAGAAATGCACTCTGTTGTGTTGTAGATCAGTGTTTGTTCAGTCAGTCAGTTTTGTGATGTGTAATGCTGTTGAATCAGTTCTGTTGGTTTGTTTTGCAGTTATTGTCGCTGTTGTCGTAATATTCACTAGTACACAGTTAGTAAGAGTTTGTCTTTATTCTTCTGCTCGTGATCAGACTGTTTCCTTCAAGTTCCCAAAACAGTTCTCTGCTGTGACCAAATCTATAAAATACCAGTCAGATGTTTTCATGTTTATCTAGACACACATACAGTCCCTACACAATATCTTAATATTTGTTTTGTTCATCTTTATAATTATCAGCTCAATGTTCAAATTGTAATGAGTTTTTCTTCTTTGTATCTTTAGTGCTGATTTCAAACATCTACTCTCAACATACTGAAGGTGAGTCAATTTAATTCATATATTTTCATCATATATTTTCATATGAGTGATTCTGCAGTAACTGTTATAAACCAACTGAGAGTTGAGAGATTACTTACATTTCATTATGATTATAAATGCAAGTTGAATCATTCATGTGATAATTCTGAGGTGTGACAAGAAACACACACACACACACACACACACACACACACACACACAAAAACATCAGTCTATCAAGAATAGCTGATATATTTCTTACATTCTCTGTGAAATCAAAACAGTGAGAGGCGGGATCTTGTTGAAAAACTCATGTTTCTAAATTCCCAATGATTGTATATTGACAGATCTTTTATAAATGACTATAACAGCTATAGAGAACAACACTTCAGTCTCGTCTGATTTAGCGTGTGTTTTACAGTCAAGTAACTGTGTTCATGCAGTAAAAGCAGCACATTATTTTTATTGTGAATTGTTGTCATTGTACAGAAAGACCAAAACCCACAGTGACCATCAAACCTGCTCAACATGTATTCAGAGGAGAGACAGTCACTCTCAGATGTGACATATATGCTGAAGGAGTCTCTAGCTGGCAGTACAGCTGGTATAAAGACAGTTCAGGCAATGTTTTCAGTGAACTACAGGAACACACATTCAGTTCTGTTACTGAGTCTGACGCAGGTAAATACTCCTGTTATGGAGCAGAGAGAGAAGGATCACGAACATCACGCCGCAGTGATGAAGTTACACTGACAGTATCAGGTGAGTTTGATCATCTCTTCACATACACACACAAGTTTATCATGTTATTAATGAGTGATTTCTCAGCTTCAGATCCCAGAGCAGTTTTAAGTGTTTCTCCACAGACGTGGTTGACTGAAGGAGATCCAGTGACTCTGATCTGTGAGGTTAGCGGCTCCTCTACAGGCTGGACATTCAGCTGGTTCACTGATACTGGTTCATCAGGTAAGATATAATGTGCTTCATGTAGTAACATCTGAATAAACTGGTTTCATAAAAGAAATAGAGATTTAAAAATATTTAATCAATCTGAATACTCAATTTATAATGTATAAGACTCATGTAAAATGTCTGCTCATTTCTTTATTTTCATTTTCACTTTATACAGACTACAGCAGTCGTTATGATCTGCTCTCAGACAGCAGCAGAGGAGCAGGAGGAAACTACACTGTCAGTTCTGCTGCTCTAAATCACACAGGAGTTTATGTGTGCAGAGCAGAGAGAGGAGAACCAGCCTATAGCATATGGTACAGCGACACACAGTTAATATGGGTCACTGGTGAGTTCAAACTGAACAGAATGAGTGAGACACTCTGGAAATTTTCTTTGATCTTTTTAGATCTTGAAGTGTCTTTAGTGTTTTTATCCTGTCATAATATACGGCTACTTTTTAATGGTGTGAATGGAGAAAGATGCTTCTGCTGTCAGGTGTAGTTACTGCATCTACTAGCAGGTCCTAAATAAACCAAACTAACCAGCAACACCTTGATTCCTGGTTTAGCTGCAAAACTGTAAAACATTTCATTCTAATGGTGGAAAATTGTCATGAAAAACTTAAAGGGGTGGTTTACTGCTTTTTTTCTTTGCTTTATTGTGTTTATGGGGTGCAATATAACATGTTTTCGTGTTTCGTTTGTTAAAAAACGCCTTATTTTTCATATATTTCACCTTTTATTGTAAGCCGCTTTCTCCTCTGTCATTTGAACGACCGGTTGACTTCCTGATTCTGTGAAACCACTCCCTCAGAAACAGGCAATGAGCTCAGATTGGTTAGTTGGGCCGGTGTGTTGTGATTGGCTAAACTGCGTACTGCACATTACCTTCACGTGCGACAGCTGCATGTGCTGCGGTCAAATGTAAATAATGGTGTCAATATTGCCGTATCAGTTTGAGCCAGAATCAGACCCAGAAAGCAGTAATGAAGAGAGTCAAGCAGAACTTCCGCAAGCACGGCTCTTACAAAACGTTTCTGAATGAAGTTTGCTGTTGTGATTACATATAATTTTTTGAAGTTTGTACACGTTTGTCTTATACACACAAAATAGCATCGAACTAACTGGCCACTAACCAAACAGCGTTGGCTTGTGTTTACGTTCTTGATCAAATCGAAAAATTACGTCATAAAGTATACATGGAAAATACATTTACAAAATTAGTACATAATTACAAATTCGGGTCCAAAATGTTTGTACGCGTTTGTCATAGACACACGAAATAGCAATTAACTAACTGGCTAAAGCCAGCGTTGGCATTTGTTTACGTCTTTGATAAAACTAAAACATTGCATCTGAATTTATACATGCAAATACATTTAAAATTATGAAATCTTACTTACAGGTTGTGGCTCTACAACTGCTGCCTCTGTTTTTAAAGTTGGAACTGCTCCATGTTTTAGTAATAGTTTCTGTGTGAATCCATTGAACTCATGTAGATTCTGGAAGCTGTATTCCGTAAAAAGCACAGCACAGAGAGCTGAATTAGGATTGTAATTGTCAGGAACATAATCAAACACAAATTTTAACCATTGTTGACGAACTACAGCGTCCGTAGGAAGCCCGAACACAGAAGACCTGACAGCTGGGTGAAAATAACACCGTTTCGACGGCATGGCTACAACTCTCCACTATAACTCTTCCTCTTCGACACAGCCGCAGAACATGGCCTTGCCCCCTCTTTGGCATGTTCCGGAGGGAGGGGTTGATGCAAATTTATGGGTTTTTTACTTATGCAACCCTGATTTTTAAAAGACGATATCTCCGCTTACGTTGAACTTTCAGCGCAGCAACTTTGCAGATACTGTTCATGCACCAACAGCAACATTACACACTATTTAAAATGAAAAAAGTGAAATCGCAGTAAACCACCCCTTTAAATAGAACTCTTAAATAATCAAATAGGTGTATGTAATATAACATTTAATAAAGTGTTTTCATTATGAAATGTATTTGTAATATTTATGTCATTCAACACATCATCTTGATTCTAGGAGGCACTTTTCCAAAAACACAGGACACTCCATCAATGTGCACAAATTTTATACGATGGACCATATAAACACTTAACAATCATTTTACAGTTTGATTATTTGAATACTATTTGATTCACTCTGTACAGGCAAAGAAGAACTGAGTTGAGTCTGGTTTCTTCCAGGTTTTTTTTTTTTCTCCAATAGTAACAGCTTATGGAGGTTTTTGTTGGTTGTCACTGCTGTCTTTAGTTTGATTGCTGATGGCATAATGACAAATATATTAAGGTGTAACTTTGTTTATGAAGTTTTAAATAGAAATACTCAGTGTTGACTTATGGATTTTCAGTTATTAGAACTTAAATTGTTTCAAAGCAGCTTTTCAGAAAAATATTAAAGTTGAGTAAAGTGTTATATCAATAAAACTGTCTTGATTGATTTCTAAACTGTAGCTGTAATTGTCTTCTCAGGTGTTTCTCCTCCAGTCTCTCTGATCGTCAGACCCAGCAGAACTCAACACTTCACATCTGACTCTCTCTCTGAGCTGTGAGGACCAGAGTAACTCTACTGGATGGACAGTGAGAAAATACACAGACAGCTGGGGGCTGGAATATTGTTCATCATTACGTCGAAGATCACAAACAGGATCTACATGTACAATCAGAGACACCATCACACATGACACTGGAGTGTACTGGTGTGAGTCTGAATCTGGAGAGAAATATCATCCTGTTAATATCACTGTAAACCGTGAGTCTGTGTTTCTGTATTTATTCACTTCACAAAAGCCCTCATTTCATGTTTTGTATTTAAATAGCTGGATTGTGATCTCAGTTTAATCACACCAATCATATTCCTGAATGACAACAAATCTGCTAGACTATTAAACCTGTGACTATTAAACATTGCTCAACCTTTGTCAAGGAAAATAAAAATCTATATCCAGATTCATGCAGCTCTTAGCTGTGTCCGAAACCACTCCCATCCACTATATAGTGCACTATATCGGGTGTCAGCCATTTTGTAGTGTTGTCCGAATTCTGAGTGAACGACTTCATTCCCTACATTCGTTCACTACTTTTTACCCACAATGCATTCTAATTTCTCGCTGAAGCACTATTTCCCACAATCCAATGCAGAGAACCAACGAGCTGTTAGAGAGAGCGGGAGCGAGCGAGTTTGAATGAGAGATGCCGTTTAATTTACAAAAATGATGACGTTTAAAAATGTTCGTTGGTAGCGTATTCATTCTGATGTCAAATTAACGGTCGCCTGAGGGCGCTCTACGGCGTCATCTTATTTGAGTGCAAAAACACTGCTCGGGAGAGTTTCAAGATACTACAAACAATAAATACATAAAATTATTAACATGTGCTAATGTGAGTTTATTTTTGTTGACAACATTTTAATAGTAGCCTATTTAATGATTGACCATATAAGTGTAATGAGGCACACCAAGTACTCACATTCACTATTCTTGACTACGCCACTCCGATTTTATTTGGGTGGGAGATCCCAGACCATGTGAAAGGTTTTCCCCACACGGCTATTCAATTAAATGCATATCCTTAAGGCAAAATTACTATAAACACAGTTTCAAATTTTATTTTCCAAGTCATCAAGTAGTTTCACTTCAAAACTGGCTCGATTTACTCATGCAAGATGGAAATGCAAATAACGGCAGAGGGTAATATCACTCTCAAAGATGATAAAAGATGAAATTAACACCAAAAAAATTAATTAATACAATAAACCCAAAAACAAACTTCAATTTTCATAACTCAAAGCATGAAATGCCAAACCACAGCATACATGTGAGTGATGGTGAATATACTTCCTCCCTATATATATAGTTACAATGCATAAAGCTGCCAGTAATGGCCTAGTTGGCATGTAGAATAGACAGACCAGACAATAAACAATAGGCATGGGCCAACAACCAAAATGAAAATAAGCAAAACTAACAACTCACAAAAAATATAATTTCCAAGGCAGGGAAAACGGTGATCAATTGAGCTGGACCAAACAACTCTAAAGAAAAGAAAACAACATTAAACAAAACAATTTGTTAACCCATGTTATACAGTCCCACATTTTCAATCAGGGCAACTAATTTAATTTCAGTTTAGTGTGTACAAAGGGTATTCTAATCATTACACAATGAACGGCCTACTGTAGATCAACGATCACGTGCAGTATGCTGTGCTACTCGTTCAGCGTCAGCCACTCATCCAGCCCAAGATACCCAGCATGAGAATAAGACATCTACAATTGACTTCTCTACAAAAGAAAGTGCTACAAATTTCATACAATAAAAAGTTTCACTTTAACAATGAACCGATCGTTAACACTCACGTGAAATATGCAGTGTCGGTCATTCAATTGTAAATGTTTATAAATATTTACTAATCATTATTACCTTCATGAGCAGTCATTTTGATGGCAAAAAGTGTCGCAAATGACCAGAATTCACCCTATTTTCTCATCTTTACAAATCATTTATTAATCATTCGTTCATGTTTTTGCAGCACCCAATCTAAAGTGGAGACCATTCATCGTTTGTAAATTTTTATAACATTTACTAATTTTTTTGTATCTTTATTGGCACTGGACTTTTTGCTACTGTAACAACGTTTGTGTAGAGGGTGGTTAGTTAAGTTTAGTTAAATGCTTGGTAAAGACATGTCATGTCTTTGGGTGCGTAATTTGGGTGCAAAACATGTTTTATTACCTCAAGACTTATATTAGCATACTAAAAGTTGAAAGCGCTCCGAGCCACGGAAGAGATATTGTTTCTCGAGCGCTTTCTGTGAGTGCGATTCGAGACGGAGTGAAACACAGATGCGTTTCGTCCATTCTTTCAGCTTTTCCTTATTAATTTTGCAGTGTTCAAGTAAATGCTTGATTGTTTTGTGTGTATTTAACAGCTGCATCTGTTGAAGAGCAAGGAACTGTAATCTGATATTAATCTGTCGTGATGGTGAGAGAACTTCAGCTTCATCCTGGATTCTCTCAGTATCTCAGTTCAGACTGAACATGATTACTTACTGTAAAAGTCATGTTTTGAGAGAGACTCCTTTTGCCATCTCACAGTTGTTAAAGTCAACATGAACCAGCATCACAACTCTTTTTACTTCTGAGTGAAACAAGATATTCAACGAAAAAACATGTAGAGAAGAACTTGATTTGATCCACCAGGAATTAATTGGATTGTGTAAAAAAAAAAAAAAGAAAAATTGTTATATACGTAGTTTATTTTTTTCTGCTTTACCATCATAATTAGGGGTGTGCGATGTTGATAAAAAAGGTTATATCTCTATTTCCTGGGTGACCAAGTTGTGTATACAAGGTGTCGTATTGGACATACTAGATTAACTCATGAACATTTATTGATTGACAAAGAAGCACCAAAATGTCAATATCGCGGGACTCACTTGACAGTGAAACATGTGCTTTTGGTCTGTGCTCAATATTTAATGTCATGAGACGAAGGTTATTATCAGGACAAACTCTTAAGGACTTGTTTTAGATTATGGACCCAGAAAAACTTTCATAATTTATTTCAAAAGTAATTGTATGTACAAAACTTTGTAATTGCTTTATTTAATTTTTGTATTTTGTATCGTGTACTACTGTATTGTTATAATGTCACGGATGATATAAAGGATCCACGTGCAAAGGCAGTCAGTCAAAAACAGTCTTTAATGAAAACGCAAAACAAGGCAGTCTGTCGTACAATGACACAGAACTGGATGAGAACAAAACACAACTGAAGAAGGTCAGGCTCAGAGGACTCCCAACTTGGAGAGAGCTCGTGGGACTGGGCTCACTGGAAGCAGCAACAGGACACCGAGAAAACTTAGATGAACACAGCAAGACAAGACATGGTAAGACTCCTGACGGTATCCTGACATGAAGGGCAAAACAAGAGCATAAGCATGACACACACAATAATCCGACAGAGAGCCGCAAGCACAGCCACTGGAAATAGAGGCAATAATTAGAGCAGAGTGGAAACAGGTGTCACCGCCAAGCAGCGCGAGCGCTGATTGTGATGACAAACAGGTGGAGAAGAGAGCTAGAACGAGCATGGGCGTGCCTGAGTGTGTGAGTGTAAGATTGTGTAAGTATGTATGTATTTATGTGAGAGAGAGAGACAGAGAAGCAAACCCAGCTCATGACATATAATCTGTGTTTGCCATGAAACAGCCTGTGAAGCTGATGACAATAAACTTAAATCAATTCGAGCTCTATTTCCTGGGATTTTGTTGATAATTAGACAATATTTTGCTGAGTGTATGTTTGTGCTGGTACTGTGTCTGGTTTAGGTCTGTCATGGACAGCTGACTGTGATGGTTAGTTCACAGCAGTGACAGAAATGAACTTTTCCGTTTAAGGGAGATATTTGTCCCTTCATGCTTCATGAGTCAGTGAAAGTGTGGACTCTCGAGGCATGTTTTTGTTAGATTTTTCCAAACTGAGTGACATACGTATGGATAGGCATTTAAAAAAAATATTGTATTCGAATATTTGGGCTCATAAATTAATATTTGAATATTAGTTTATTTAAATTACGTTTAACGAGAAAGACATTATTTTTTAATTATCAAGTTTTTGTCACCATTTCTGAATAAGCTTATAATTAGGCATTATACACAGCCGTGCTCTACAACAACGTTATGTTATATCTCAAGGTTTTCTTTAGTTGAAAACGTGTAAATAACAACAACAAAAAAAAACAACCTTACTACAACTACAACAGTAAAGAATGTACAAACACTCGAGTCGGCCTGTGTTTATTGTGTTTATATTTTTTACATGTTGGTGTTAGTTTTTTTTTTAACATTGTTTAGGTACGATTTTAAAAACAAGGCTCATTTTGTCAAAACAATACACACACACAGACACGGGTATCAGAACATCTAAGATCTTTTGCAAAACAAAGCACTTCATTCAAAACTTTACAATAATTTAACAAAACCCAGTGTTGGTACACACATGGTTCATGCAGTCAGATTGTGTTTGAACCACTAGACACTCAGACACAGTCTTAAAGACTTGTAACATTTCTATTTTTTTATTTTATTTTTTATTTTTTTTTTGATATTGTTAAAGTACATGGATATACTGACCGAACACAACACATGAGACAAGTACTGCACATTCATGAAAATATTTATTTCTCACCACATTCTAAAATCCTTCATCATTGCAATTAGGCTGCATTTTGCACTGAAAATCAGAACATATTCAAAATACAATATAGTACATAAACTTTTGTGGAGATGGGGAAAAAACACCTTAGCATCATCTCTTTGTATAGCTGGATATGGCCACTTCATCCACATCAGTCAATGTCCTCCCTCGTAAGACAGCAAGGGAAGAATTTTCTCGAATGGTGAATCCATTCTTACACAGACTCTGCATCTATTAGGTCACAGGACTCCTCCAAAGCTTGAATGAGGAGAATAACATAGAGTCGGAGATCATAAAACTTCCACTGCCATGCAGAAGGGAAAAAGGAAAGGAAGGGAGAGTGTTGTGGGAGATGCTGGAATAATGGAACCAGATACCTAGTCTGTCCAATACTTAGGGTGAATCCCATTTCTCTGTCTTACCCCTTCCCCTACGTCTTACCCCTAGCCCTTGTCCCTCGAAACCGAGTGGTAAGCGCTAGGGGTGAAAACATACCCCTATGAAATGACACACCACTTGGTTACGGTTACGTCGTCATACACCGTCGCTAGCTGGTTGCTACGTCATCAGAGCCGACAAGTGTTGATCACGAACTTTGGATCGTTTTACAAACTTGTTAAAACTGTAGACATGCATGGAGTTCATTCAAGGCTAGTCTGCGGGACTGTTGTGCAAATCAGCAATGTAACGTTAGCGTCGCAAACTAGCGATTTTTTTAAAAACGTTTCAATTAAGAACATGGTTGCAAATATATATGTACAGGACTGTCTAGAGCACAAAACAAGACTGTCGTAATTTTTAAATAAATTATTTAAGCCGAAAATACTTGATTGTTGCCGGTTGCGCAGTGTGTTCTGGGTACCCCTCGGTTTCAAGTAAGCTCGCGAAAATGCTTGGTTTTAAGGGGTACCTACCCCTTCCCCTTAGCCCTACCCCTCGATCAAAACGAGAATTGGGATAGCCCTTACTCTCACGTGAACGCGCAAAACTAAGGGGAAGGGGTAAGACAGAGAAATGGGATTCACCCTTAGTCTGTCTAAACACGTGAGTATGTGATCTGTGTTGTAAGGAGCTATTTTGGCATGCCCCATTCTGCGTGATTGCAGCATATATTGTCATGTTGGTAACACTTTATTTTGATGGTCCCTTTTGAACATTCTGTTGACACTAAGTAATGTTGCAACTACATGTCAACTAACTCTCATAAGAGTATTAGTAGACTGTCTGCTTCATATCTGCTAACTCTTTATTGTGATGGTCTCCCAACAAACACTCTACTATAAGTATAACTTTGACTATAAGTAACTTTGCAAGAACGTGTCAACTTAATCTAACCCTAACCCTACCAGTCAACTAACACACTACTAACACTCTAATGAGAGTTAGTAGAAATGTAGGCGCAATGTTACTTATAGTCAACAGAATGTGTTAAAGGGACAATCAAAATAAAGTGAAATATCTCTGTGGCCAAAGATGTTTCTCCCTATTCCTCTTCCTCTTCCTGCAACACTGCCTTTCATTTCTGTTGAAGACAAAAATTCACCTGTTGCCTTTTTATAGTGCTTACACCTTGATTCTTGAGTTTACAGTTAAGCACCTAAGTGTCTGCACACCTGATGGCCGTGTTTGATCAATTGGTTCATATGCGTAGTATTTTGGAGAGATGTGCCTTAAAATGACAAAGAAGTGACATCGTGTTAGATTTCTGTGTCTAATGTAGAGAAGTGTGTTTAGTGTCTTGAAAAACAATGTGTGTAGTGTTTCGCAAAAAGTGTGAGGCTGAGAATGTGCAAATTTGGGATGAGGTTTTGCTCTTTGAGTGTCAAGTTTCACTAAATGTGTGTTGTTTTTCATTTTAGTGTGTAAGCAATTGTAAAAAAAAAGAAAAAAAACTGTAAGAAAAACAATAATATCCCCATGCTCGGGTGAAAGTTGGCTCCTCAGTCTGATAACAATAAAGGTTCTTGCACACTGAGTCCGAAATTTTCGCAGGCATTTTTTTCAGTTTTTTTGGATTTGTCATATTTTTTTATCAAAATGCTTGCTACAGTTGTGAAAATGCAGAAAATCGAACCTGATCTGAATGTTTTGTGTAAACATGATTGAAACAACATCAGGTCATATTTATTTTTTAACGTGCGAAAATTTGGGACTCAGTGTGCAATAACCTTAAGAATGACACAAAGATAACCGTGTGCTAAGCAAAGTTTCTTACAGCGCTTTGTGTTTTCTGTTTATAGGAAGCATGTTTCTCAAGATTATTTCGGTATCAGATAAGTTCTCTTCTCAGCTCACTCGGTCCATCAATGCAGTCGTGAATGCACTGATGGACAGCTGTCTTTCCTCAGTCGACTGGTGTTTGCATTTCACATGATTTCTCATCGTGGTGCTGATAGTATGATAAATACAGAGTTCTGGCATGAAACTCTAGATGGCGCTAATTCAATCTGACCTAATGACATCATTATCACATGGCACAGCTGATTGGTTCTCTCCTGTATCTGTAGCCAATGAGCTCATTGCTCAACCTTCAAATATATGACTAGTGCTTACTTTAGCACTTTGCAGTGTGCTTTAAAAACAGCCAAATCAGCATCTAAGATAAGTGAATGCTCTTCTAATCCATATCACTGTGTATATTGTGTGGTCTGCCTAATTGAATTAAAAAATGAGCAACCATAATCAAACTAAGTTTCATGTTAGCAGTTTGCATTGTATGCAGGAGCGAAATATTAAGCATATTAGCAGCAGCAATTTGCATCTGTGTTCATACAGCTGGAGCAAAACACAGTTTAGAGCATATGTAATCGCTGAAGACACGCCGATAGTAACAGACACGAACACGTTAAATGAAATAAGAATGTTTGTGTATGCATTTCTACTGGGGTTCGCTGTATACATTGGCATTATCTCAATGTTCATGTTCGTTATTTCTAAGGTGCATGTTTTCATTGTGATGAGTGTGTGGTTGATTTCAGCTGCACACAACATCAGAAGCAGCGTTTATCGCAGTCATATCAAAGATAGTGTTGTGGGAGAAGGGAAATAAGAGTTATCACTGAAGATCACTATCTACGGCTGTTGTAGTCCAGAGTGAAATGCATTATGGGTAGTATAGTTTGGAGAAATGTGTTTGTGTGACATGTGCTCTCGCTGTGCTGTGTAGTTCAGAAAACGGAGAAAAAACATTTATATTCTGCTTTTATTTCAGTTCATTCAGGTCAGTCCACCCAGGGGTTTTTGTGCACTGCAACTTTGACAACTTGTATCTGCACCAGAGAGTAAAATGAGAGTAAATGGTAACTTTGTCCGTCTCATCATTGCACAAACATGAATTAACGAGCTGTTACGCTGTCGCTGGGACTGATGAAGGACTGATGGAGTGGAGAACGTAGCAGTTATCAAATTGTTAAATTATGATGTTTCTTCAGGTGGATGCTGGCATCTTATCTGTCGGATTGCAACGTATATCAATTTTGTTAATTAACATTACACATAGTGCTCATCTAATTAGAGTTAAGCCAGTCGGCACGGTAGCCCAGGCTCACATAGTCATAGGCCACTAGTGTTACACACATAGATAGTAATACATGCGGTTCACATGGCTCTTCGGAGCAGCAGTAGTACATATGTCTTGGTGATAGATCTGATTGTTGGGGGGTGTTTTCTTCTTGTTTTGGCTTGTATTGTCCCCTCTATGTCTCCTGCTTTGATGGGGGGTTATTTCATGTATGTTATATTTTCAGCAGCAGTATTTCTTACATGCTCACAGCAGCATGTTGTGGATCTCGGCACTTGCTCTGCCGCAGCAGCAGCATAGCAGATCTATTCCGCCAAGACCAAATACATTAACATTGTCGTGTACATTACCATGCAAATCACTCCGAGAGTTGTCACGATAGAACTTAATTTCACTGATTAATTTGATCAAAAGTAATTCCATTTTGTCAGATCATTTGTAAGATCATTTTGATCAAAGTAATTACAAACTTCATGAAGCAGACGGCGACATTTTGAGATCAGATACTTACGTGCTGCTGTCTTCTGTATCTTTTGAAGAGGTTTGGTTCAGAGGTGTAAAGAGTACCTGAAAACCATACTTGAGTAAAAGTACAGATACCTTACAGTGAAAATTACTCCACTACACGTTACAAGTCACCAATTCCAAAACAACTTGAGTAAAAGTCTTAGAGTATCTGATTTTAACAGTATTTAATATTTTACTTATACTAAATATAGGCTCAAAGATGCACTAGTCAAAGAGACATGCCAGTCAAAAACTGTAATGTTGTGGAGAAGCTGGGTAAAACAGGCAGAGGCAAGGATCTATGTGCAGGGATTTAATGGAAAAACTATAACAAACAATAAGCCAAAAACCAAAGGGAACAAAGAACACAATGACGGGCAAACAGACAACCATTACATTCAACAACTCACAGAGAACTATAAAAACACTAGGGCTATATACTGTATACAGGAGGCTAACAAGCTGAACGAGACAAGATACAAACTGACTACAAACACCATGGGAGACAGGAAGTGACATACAAGTCCAAGACAAGGCACAGAGAACATGTAACATAAACAAGAAAGAGCTGATTTGTGAGGAGAGTAATCACGTTTATTATCTAAAACCAAAATAAAACTGAACATCTCTAAATTGCAAAAATAAATAAATAATAATAATAAAATAATAATAATAAAATAAAAATGAAAAAAATAAAATAAATTAAAAAGTCGAAGTCTTCTTGCACTGGATGTGCTGGTTTCGGCCTCATTGCCAGCTGCAGTCATGTCCTAAAACACCTGTGATTCACAACTACTTGCTAAGGAGCTCGCATTCACGTAAAGTAGCCTTGTTGACAAGTTTGTGTGAGCAAGGGGCAAAACGCACAAGATGTAGTACTTTCAGTGCCCTGTAGTTGGCGATATCACATCTTTTGTAGCAGAAATAAACTGCTGCAGAAAAGCTAGGTGCCATGCTAAATGTGGTGTAACTGCAACACTCAGTTCAAATGTAGTGGAGTAAAGAGTACAGATACTCATTCAAAAATGTAGTGAAGTAGAGAGTAAAAGTTGCTAATATCTTTGATACTCAGTAAAACTACAAAGTATCTGAAAATATACTCAAGTAGAGTAATTAGTTACATTTACTCCATTACTTTACACCTCTGGTTTGGTTGTACATGCTGGAAGTGCAGCCAGAAGAGCATTGACAAGATGACGAGATCCTGGATGAGGCGTTGTGCTGCATGTTCAGTTCGGAAGAGGCTGATCTTCCTGATTTTGTTCAGTGTAAACCTGCTTGAGTGCTGTCTTTGCAAAGTGGTCTTTGAAGGTCAGCTGGTCATCAAAGATTAACCCAAGATTTCTGGCTGATCTGGTTGGGATGATTATTGATGATTTTAGCTGGATGGTGAAGTTGTGCTGTATTGTTGGAGTGGCTGGAGAGACGAGAAGCTCTGTCTTCTCTAGATTGAGTTGTAGATGAAGGGTTTTCATGCCGAAATGTCCATCATGGAGTCTGAGATTTGTGTAGCTACTGTGGGGTCAACTGGTTGAAATTAAAAGTAGAGCTGTGTGTCTTTAGCATAGCAATGTTACTAATCGCTATCGTAAAGCAGTTCAGTCCTAATATAAGGCTCAGTATAGCAATGCATGCAGCTTCTGTGATGTTTGTTTGCTTCACAAATTATAACAACATGAATCCACACTGTAATCTATAAGCATGTACATTCCTCATTTCTTAATGTAAGTCTTCTCTTACTGCAGTCAATCAGGTTTTCATGTCAATTATTTTGCACTTTGGAACAAAATGTTTTTTCTTTTTTACAATTAGTATGCAGTTAAAAAGAAAACTATCAAATTTTAAACAGTTTTTGAGCTTGCATTTTTGTATCCACAGCCCAAGAATTAACATCCTGTGGTTCTGACTGGAGGGTGACAATGCTGCATAGTGTTCACATGGTGAGAACCGCTGCTTTTTTGGTGGCATTGATGGTTTGTGAACGCTACTGAACAGGAACACGTGTCAAATGCTGAACAGAGCTGTGAAACACCAGAATAGCATTAATAGTTCTGAGAAATATTAAAAAGTTATTTGTTAAATGTATGTGTTTTATGTATGTATTAAATTATGTTTTGTTTTTATGTTTGTGATATTTGGCTTTTATAATGAATAGTGTTTAAGCAACTGAGAAAAATTGTAATAAGAATAGACATGCCCATCCCTTATGGAAGCATATGTGTAGCAAAATTCAATTTGCAATGTAATATGCAAAATAGCAATGCAATATGTAAAATGGCAATGTATTTCTGTATTTCAATGTACATTTTCCCATTCATGTGTGCAACATTTAGTGCAAAATGAAAATTAAATTATATACCGTATTGTCCCGAATATAAGACGACCCTGATTATCAGACGACCCCCCTTTTTCCAGATGTACCTGTTGGAAAAAGGCTTTTTGAAAACCAAATCTTGTTTTTTTTTTTTTCTCTCTCTGTAAAACACATTTATTCATAAATTATTTTCATATTGCATATTTTTCCAATTCTAATTTTTGTTTTGAAATACTGGTAAAATGTACCAACAATGACATTGGAACATTTTGATATACCATTGAAATAACAGGTAGCCCAACTGAATTAAATAACAATTGGGCTATCCATCTCATAGCCTACCAAAATGTCATTATCAGTAGAAGTGAAATCTTATTGTAGTCTTCAAATCTGGGTACTGTCTTATGTTTTAAAATCACTTACAGAGGAAGTTTGGTCCCATCAGGCTAACATGACAGTCACGTGGGTGTATTATTGACGTCAAAGTCTAGACCCTGAATATAAGACGAACGCGTTTTTTTCAGATGTATGTCCAAGTAAAAAACATCGTTTTATATTTGGGTCAATACGGTAATTTAAATTTGCCATTTTCTACACTAGTTTTAATATGCAAATTATAAACATATTTTAAAGCTTTATAAGTTGCAAAATGAAAATGTATTACCCAAATTGATTAGATATGTTTAACATGTCCAAGCAAAAACTGTAGCAAATTTATCATTTAAATGCTGTTTTTCCTAAATGCATTTATACTTAGGGGTAGGACACTTGGGTTTGCATTTTCATCGTGAGACCGCCTGATAGTTGTAGCAAAATTCAAGAGTAGCCCCAGAGTGCACCCTGGAAGATGGGGCGGGGCGACACATTAAGGTGGGGCGACACGTTTTGCTCCGCCCACCTTCAATTTCATTGGTTTATAATACAGCAGAGCTTATTGGTGTAGACCCAAGCATGCGCATTCCTTGGTGTACAATTTTGTATTTAATTTGGGCATATTATATAAATATTATGTGCTAACTCTAGAATCATAGGCCTATCTTAATTATTATCTGTTTAATAACCATGGTAATTTTAGTCAGATGAAGTCATTGTTTACAAATAAACTCTTGATGAAAGCACCTCCAGATTCTTCAGGCCAGCACTTCATTCATATTTCCTTGAGGATCGGCAGGCCGCGGATCAGCACTAAATTGGGATTTCATACGCAAATTATGATAATTTAGTGTAGGCTATTTTAGACGCGCGATAGGTCAATATTCACCATTAACCAAACGCTTTTCACCTGCCTCAACATCTCTCACCGTTTACACTCGGATTGATGCACAGAAGCAAACAGACAGTGCTATTCTACACTTATTTACTGCCTTACCTTATTTTATTTCTCTTTTATTTTTAATCCGTAAAATAGCGCGTGTTCCGTGGCACCTGAACAGCAGATAGTTCCTCAGGAGCAGGGGCTCAAATGTAAAAAAAAAAAAAAGATTGGATGCATTAATATTTTACATTTTTGCAATAAGTCACTTATGGTCATCAAGCCTGTGTTTATTTGATCAAAATTTGAATATACTTTAAAATACATTTTATGTAATGCTGATTTATTAGCAATTTTGGGAACCTGTCATACTTTTTTCAGGATTCTTTGATGAATAAAAAGTTAAATAAGAACAGCATTAATTTAAAATATAACTTTTGTAACAATATACACTACCGTTCAAAAGCTTGCGGTCAGTATTTTTATTTTTTTAAGAAATTAGTTTTTTTTTCAGCAAGGATTTGTTAAATTGATAGAAACAGTGAAGATTGATATTGTTATAAAACATCTCTATTTTGAATAAATGCTGTTCTTTTAACTTTTTATTTATCAGTGAAAACCAAAAAAAGTGTCACAGGTTCCAAAATAAATAAGTAAAATTAAAATAAAAAGCAAAACATTAAGCAGCACAACTGTTTCCTGTTGATAATAAATCAGAATATTAGAATGATTTCTGAAGGATCATGCACTGAAGACTGGAGTAATGTTGATGAAAATTCAGCTTTGAATCTCAGAAATACATGATATTTTAAAGTATATAAAAATAGAAAGACATTCTTTTAAATTGTAATATTTCACAATATTACAGTTTTTCTGTATTTTTGATCAAATAAATGCAGGCTTAATGAACATAAGACACTTTCATAATGCTGCATAATTATCAAAAATGGTAATATAATAAAGTCCTTTATTCACCTTTTTGCCAGCCTACACTTCACATAATAGGCCTGTAGGTGGCACTTGGGCTTAAATAACTATGATAGTTTCATCAAATAGTAAACGGTGTAGAATATCATACATAAATATAAGTGAATTGAATAGTCCGATTACCATTATTGCGACTTTTGTTTTGTGCAGTGCTTTTGTAGTCATTCAGCATCTATTTTCTCAGCGATGTAATTTGATTTATAAAATGAGACAAACTGCAGATCCAGATCGCTCCACAAATAAACTCGTCTTTATTCGTTTTTAACAGCAGAATTAATATTTTTCCATTTCTGGACAAATATACATATAAACCGCAGTGCCGTGCTGCTCATATTTATCATGCAGAAAAATGCCCCTCCCCGCGCACAAAACGGGTTGCCTGTGGATGAGAGTCCAAAACAAGGACTGGTGGGAGATTGTCCTGCTCCACTTCACAGTTGCTGAGTGAAAGGAGAGTTTTATAATGACAGGACACGCATTTATACAACATTTTATTCAAAAGAATGACCCGCTCGTTCTGCACGTCATATGTCATTACGCTATTTCTACATCATTGCACATGCGCAGTCGTTTCAGTTTCGGTTTTCAATCCGATCGAGTGTTTACACGCACTCTCAATCGGATTAGAAAAGGAATAAACCACCCCCTTCAATCCGATCAAAATTTCATTCCGATCGAGCTCAATCGGATCGATTAAGGTGTTTACATGCAGCCTTTTCAGTCTGACTGAGCCGTTAATCCGATTACAAACTGATTATTTGGTTGCATGTAAACGTAGCCATTGTGTGTCATAATTCAGTTCAGTTCTTATCAAATGGTGTCAGTGCAGTCAAGTCAGTAATATTGCTGAATATTAGGTGTCTTCAACCAAGCAAGACAAAAGGCAACAGTGACAAGGAACCCAAACAAGACCCGGCTCAGTCAGGAAACAGTCTCGTCTGGCCAAACGAATGAACATTGTGTGATTATTCCAGGCTGCATCAGAAGTCAGATTGTGGATTGATATCATTCAAAATATTTCATCCAATTTCTTCTGCATGAAGTAATATCACGCCAGCAGGTGAAGCTGGTAAAAAGGGTCTGTGCAGAGGGCTTGTCTGGTTCTCGTAGTCTTTGCTGAGGATCTGTGCTGGGGCCATCAATGAGGTCTTCACAGGGATCTGTCATCTATCTGATATGGTCTCCGCTGACAGTCAGGGATGTGTTGAGGTCGTTCCTGGGTGCAGGTCCACCGTCTGGTCTGGATACCGACTGGATCAGCTGATTACTGTAACCTAAGGATAAGGGTGAGATACAGGTGCTGGTCATATAATTAGAATATCATCAAAAAGTTGATTTATTTCACTAATTCCATTCAAAAAGTGAAATTTGTATATTATATTCATTCATTACACACAGACTGATATATTTCAAATGTTTCTTTTAATTTTGATGATTAGAGCTTACAGCTCATGAAAGTCAAAAATCAGTATCTCAAAATATTAGAATATTACTTAAGACCGATACAAAAAAAGGATTTTTAGAAATCTTGGCCAACTGAAAAGTATGAAAATGAAAAGTATGAGCATGTACAGCACTCAATACTTAGTTGTGGCACTGCTCAGGTGTTATGAGAGCCCAGGTTGCTCTAATAGTGGCCTTCAGCTCATCTGCATTGTTGGGTCTGGTGTCTCTCATCTTCCTCTTGACAATACCCCATAGATTCTCTGTGGGATTCAGGTCAGGCGAGTTTTCTGGCCAATCAAGCACAGTAACACTATGGTCATTGAACCAGCTTTTGGTACCTTTGGCAGTGTGGGCAGGTGCCAAGTCCTGCTGGAAAATGAAATCAGCATCTCCATAAAGCTTGTCAACAGGAGGAAGCATGAAGTGCTCTAAAATTTCCTGGTAGATGGCTGCGTTGACTGTGGACTTCAGAAAACACAGTGGACCAACACCAGCAGATGACATGGCAGCCCAAATCATCACTGACTGTGGAAACTTCACACTGGACTTCAAGCAACATGGATTCTGTGCCTCTCCACTCTTCCTTCAGAATCTGGGACCTTGATTTCCAAATGAAATGTAAAATTTACTTTCATCTGAAAAGAGGACTTTGGACCACTGAGCAACAGTCCAGTTCTTTTTCTCCACAGCCCAGTTAAGATGCTTCTGACATTGTCTCTGGTTCAGAAGTGGCTTGGTAGCCCTTTTCCTGAAGACGTCTGAGCGTGGTGACTCTTGATGCACTGACTCCAGCTTCAATTCTCTCCTTGTGAAGCTCTCCCAAGTGTTTGAATCGGCTTTGCTTGACTGTATTCTCAAGCTTGCGGTCATCCCTGTTGCTTGTGCACCTTTTCCTACCCAAATTCTTCCTTCCAGTCAACTTTGCATTTAATATGCTTTCATACAGCACTCTGTAAACAGCCACACATTTCAGTAATGACCCTCTGTGACTTACTCTCTTTGTGGAGGGTGTCAATGTTCATCTTCTGGATCATTGCCAAGTCAGCAGTCTTCTCCATTATTGTGGTTTCAAAGAACAAGAGATACCCGGAATTTATACTGTAGGGATGGTCATTTATTCAAACTCAAATGTAAATATTCTAATATTTTGAGATAGTGATTTTTGACTTTCATGAGCTGTAAGCTCTAATCATCAAAATTAAAAGAAATAAACATTTGAAATATATCAGTCTGTGTGTAATGAATGAATATAATATACAAGTTTCACTTTTTGAATGGAATTAGTGAAATAAATCAACTTTTTGATGATATTCTAATTATATGACCAGCACCTGTATAAGCAACTAATATAAGCATTGATGTCATTCTTCTTACAAATTAACAAGTACATTAGATATTATGGGAAGTGTTACTGCTTACACTAATTGGTGCAGCATAAAGATCCTTTAAGGGATTTGAATTATAGAAATGTGATAGTGTGTCATGTGTATGGAAGGTTAAAGAGATGGTCTTTTAAACTCACAGAGTGTGTCTGCCTCCTGAAGTCCACCCTTCAGCTGGAGCCACCTCTTCATAGTCCCCTTGACCTCCATTTCAGCAGCATTAGCTTGAAAGTTTTTCCAAATTGCAGCCTTGAAATATGTATAAATATATATTGTAAGGTAATTATTAAATCTTAAGCATTAGTTTTTTACAATCATTAGGACCAGACCCAGAATTTGCACCTTATATGTTTGATGAATGTTCATGCAGCAGCTCAGAATTTCTGTAAAAAAGAATAAATGTCAGATTACATATATAGTGTTCAGATTAAACTTTTAAATTTGTTTGCTCATAATAATCCCCACCACAGTAAAATAAGTATGATTTTAATCACATCATAAGGCATATCTATGCTTCAAAAGTTTTTATTCACTCTAAAAACTGAACCTGCTCAAGTGCAGCAGACAGATTAGGCCTCCATTCAAGAACAAAAGATGATGCACTTACATTTTACAGCTCTCTCTTATGTATCTATAATGTTTTTCTCTGTCAGAGCTTCCCACACGGCAGTGTTACCACAAAATAAATATTATTATTAAATTCAGATTGCACATTGAATTGTCTTAGCAGGTGTAATGCTACAACAGCGTGTTCAGTTTGATTCACAAACAATGACTCATTTGAATGGTTAAGTGAATTAAATCAGACAGAGTCACTCGTATAGATGTTTATGGCGCCACCAGCGCAGTCCGACTCCTTAAATAGCAATCACTCGTTAAAAAAGACGAATCGAATGAATTCAAGCAAACAAAATAGAATTTAACTCATTAAAATTTAATTACCTGACATTATCGTGCACTGGATACAGCTTTTTTATATTAAAAAATTACATATTGTTTTCCTAAAGAGACCGCGCCTAACAGATAGGCCTACACATCAACACTCAATATATCCGGGGACCTAATGATTTTTCTGACGCTTTCCTACTAACAGAAACCATCTAAACACTCTTCGTGGCATTTAAACATCAAACAACACTAGATTGAGCATTAAATAAATTAAATAACTTTACAGGAGGCTCAGGAGGAGGACAGACACCTGGGAGGGGGCCGGCTGACAGAGACCAGGGAGGTGACAAAGGAGGGAGGAGACAGGAGGGATCCGGAGCAGGAGGAGCCCAGCAGGACCCAGGCCACAGCCATGATAGCCCACGGTGGAGCCGACGGAGGGAGGAGGCTGAGACGGAGAGCCGAAGAGCAAGGGCGACAGGGAGGATCCGGGGGTCCTAGGCGGAGCAGATGGTGCCGGCGGCCGACGCAGAGGCGTGGATACGAGAGGCCGCGGTGGAGCCGAAGCGACAGAGGAGAGAGGAGGAGCCGAGGGGATGAGGGGATGAAGGAGCCTGACGGAGCCGGAGGGACGAGGCGAAGCCGGAGGAGTGGAGTCCCGAGGTGCAGAATGGTCGACGCCAGACCAAGGCGGAGCCGGAGGGACGAGGGAGCCCGGCGGAGCTAGTGGACTACCGGGCCACGGTGGAGAGGAGGGAGCTAGGAGCCATGGTGGAGCCGATGGGTCAATGGGCCGAGGCGGAGTCCGGGCCTCGGAGGCTGGAGGCGGAGTCGAGGGAAACTCCGACCACGGCAACGCTGGAGAATGGTAGTCCCGCCGAGCTCGCACCGCATAGATGGTGGGCTGAGGGCGAGCAGAGGGGCTGCCAGATGACAGCGGTGGAGGAGGCAGGAGTGGGTGTGAGTGTGGGCATTTGAAAGCTTCCAGACCTCCAGGGCAGACCTCAGGAACAGGAGCCAACACTGGAGGGTAAATTGATTGCGCTGGTGCCTCCATGTCCTGCGATTTAGCTTCGACTCTCCGCACAAACTATTGGATGCAGGTTTAACGTTTAGACATTTTTATATGCTTGAACTGTTTTAGTATATCTATAGATTAGGCAAGTCGTGATGATTTGAGAAGGCTAAATTCCGCTGGCCGCTTGGTCGTTACTTTATGAAAGAAGAGACGGGCTCGAGTCGGACTCGGGCCGGTAATTTTGATGAGCTGTCGGACACGGGCCGGGCTAGGGCCTGAGCGTCTCAGGCCAGGGCCGGGCTAGGGCTTAAATTTGAGGCCCTTGCAGGGCTCTAACGGACACTGGGGGACGCTTACACGGAGCAGGCACAGGAGGGCGCTTTGGAAGCGCAGGCTCTGGAGGACGCCTACGGGGAGCAGGCACAGGAGCTTTCCGACCCTCGTGGTGGCACAATCCACGCGCCATACTCGGCTCACCCTCAGCCACGGTGCAGGGGGCGGAGCTCCTCTCCGCGCTCACACAGTCCGTGGTGATCTCTCCCAAGGTGGGCGTTGTTGCCGGCTCACGCACCTTGACTGACGTCATTAGTGGCTCCGGCTCCGCAGCGATCCTCAGCTCTGACGCTCCGTGCGGCGATGGTTCATCGGTCGCGGTGGGCTCTGACTCTCCGTCAGCGGTGGGCTCAGGCATGCGCTCCGCGTAGCGGGGAGATGGTGGGCTGGGCACTGGGTCGAGAGTGGCACTGGCGAGATTCTCCTGGGAACAGGCGGGGAACAGAGATCTGTTTCTCACCAGTGTCCACTCCACAAAGGTGGGGAAATTCGCTCGAGGGCCATCCTCGGATGACGGCGCTCTGTACGCGATGTTCAAACTGGCGTCGTAGAACGCACAGAGCGCGTCCTCCGGGTAGGTGGTGAGGCTTGCGAGGACCAGAAACAGTCTGGCGTGGCCCTCGAGCGATCTCTCCCCCTGCTCCAGCAGGAGGAGGAGATATTCCGGGTGAAGGAGGGGGTCCATAGGGAACACAACGGAAAGAAACACATTTGGAAAAAACGGTAAACAAAACAGAGGGTACAAACGGAGGTTTTTTTTTTTTTTTTTTTAGGTCGGTTTTTCTGTCACGCTCCAAGGGAACAAGGAAGCAAGGAACGAGGAGACACGGAGAATTCACAGAACGAGTCTTTAATAATCCAACAGGGAGTGTAGGAGACACGGGAAACACAAGGAATGACATTAAGAACCGACAAACACTAACTGAATGGACAAGAGCTTAAATACACAGGACAATCAGAGAGGAACAAGACACACCTGGAATAAATTAAACAATCAAAGGGAGACAGAAACTGGGTCACAGGGAACACATGGGGAGCAAAACACACACAAGACAGTCCACAACCCTGACACCTCGAGAGCCCACACTTTCACTGACTACGTTTACATGGACATCAGTAATCTAATTATTTACCTTATTCTGAATAAGACAATATTATGATTGAGGTGTTTACATGAGTTGCTTTTAGAACAATCCTTTCATGTTCCCGTTTTACATGTTATAGTACATAGATAGATTAATGGCACACGTCGTTATGTCACCACACCACACCATCCGACGTCCCTCCAGAATTTTCATCGTGATGATGCTATATAAAGGTTTGGGTGTTTAATTTTTAATTTTATGAAAGCTTCAAGTGCAGTTAATTATTTGTACGTGCATACAGACGACGGCGGTGTTAGCCGTCAAACGGTTGAACGCTGCCGTGTGTGTGTCCTGTCGCAAAATGCGGCGAAAAGTCCTACACGACGGTAACAATGTGATTAAGGTGTCTACATGTCTGTACTGCACTTCAATAATGCGACTAAAATAGGAATACTCCACATGTCTTAATTCGATTTGTGTTTAGTTCGATTATGACTTTAGCTGGATTAAGGTAATCAAAAATCGCTGTTTACATGGTAAACTCTTAATCGGAGTATTGTCTTAATCGTATTAAAATCGGAGTATTGATGTCCATGTAAACATATTCATTGTTACCGTCGTGCAGGACTTTTCGCCGCATTTTGCGACAGGACACACACAAGGCAGCTTTCAACCGTTTGACGGCAAATAAAAGAGCTTCAACACCGCCGTCGTCTGTATGCACGTACAAATAATTAACTGCACTTGAAGCGTTCATAAAATTAAAAATGAAACCCTCAAAACTGTATATGGCATCATAACGAAGATGAACTATATGTTTATACATGAAATTCTGGAGGAGACGTCGGATGGCGTCGCGTGGTGACGTAATGACGCATGCCATTAATCTATCTATGTACTATAACATGTAAAACGGGAACATGAAAGGATTATTCTAAAAGCAACTCATGTAAACACCTTAATCATAATATTGTCTTATTCAGAATAAGGTAAATAATTAGATTACTGATGTCCATGTAAACGTAGTCACTAATGAAGCATGAAGGGACAAATATCACCCTTAAATAGAAAAGTTCATTTCTGTCACTGCTGTGAACCAATCATCACACAAAATATGAGCCAGCTGTCCATGACAGGCCTAAACCAGACACAGTACCAGCACAAACATACACTCAGCAAAATATTGTCTAATTATCATCAACAAAATCCCAAGAAATAGAGCTTGATTTGATTTAAGTTTATTAACTTAATTTATTAAGTTTCATGGCAAACAAAGATTATAACAATACAGTAGTACAAAATACAAAAAATAAAAGCAATTATAAAACAATTTTGTATATAAATAAAATATTCTTTAAATTTACTTTTGAAAGAAATTGTAAAGGTTTTTCTGGGTCCATCTTTTAAAACAAGTCCTTAAGAGTTTGTCCTGATAATAACCTTCGTCTCATGACATTAAATATTGAGCACAGACCAAAAGCACATGTTTCACCGTCAAGTGAGTCCCGCTATATTGACATTTTGGTGCTTCTTCAGCAATCAATAAATGTTCATGAGTTAATCTAGTATGTCCAATACGACACCTTGTATACACAACTTGCTCACCCAGGACATAGAGATATAACCTTTTTTATCAATATTGCACACCCCTAATTATGATGGTAAAGCAGAAAAAAATAAACTATGTATATAACAAAATTTCTGATTGATCAAATCAAGTTCTTCTCTACACGTTTTCTCGTTGAATATCTTGTTTCACTCAGAAGTCAAAAGAGTTGAGATGCTGGTTCATGATGACTTTAAAAACTGTGAGATGGCAAAAGGAGTCTCTCTCAAAACGTGACTTTTACAGTAAGTAATCATGTTCAGTCTGAACTGAGATACTGAGAGAATCCAGGATGAAGCTGAAGTTTTCTCACCATCACGACAGATTAATATCAGATTACAGTTTCTTGCTCTTCAACAGATGCAACTGTTAAATACACACAAAACAATCAAGCAATTACTTGAACAGCCATGTATGCTTTTTTTTCACTATATGTTTATTGTTTCTATGAACTACCTACTATCATCTTTTAACTATATTTAAACCAATTTGACTAGAAAAGATAAAACAAAAAAACTCATGTCTTTTATCAGTGAAAAAAGAAGTGTATTTATAGAGTAAAAGATAAAGAGGAGGAGTGAGACTGATTTAATTGAACTGATTTGTATTACAAACCTTACAAACCCAAAGCATGACAAGCTACACAGTATTAATGATAATGATGACGTATTTGGAGTTTAACTGAATATAATATAATAAATCAGACATTTACCTCTCATCCTGCAGCATTTGAAAATCAGCACGACTGTCACTAGCAGATATGGAGAAACTGCCAGAACAGAACTGAGTGTGTGGAGGACAGAGATCTGAGATCCTGAATGAGACGCTGAAGAAGAGACACACAAACACTTTATCAAGCTCCATATCTGAACTAGAACATAAGAAGAAATAAACCAGCTCAGTTTCATTGACTCTCACCTGTGACTGAGATCCAGCTCTTGGGTGACTCTCCTCTCTCTCGGTGTTTGCAGGAGTAGAAACCCTCGTGTGACTTTGAGACAGTAGAGATGATCATCTCTGTAGTTTGACTCTGGATGAGTGACCCATCTTTATAGAAATCAGCTCTGAGGTTTGGTGAGGTTTTATTTTGATATAAACAGCGTAGAGTCAGAGTTTCTCCTTCAGTCACAGGATGAACAGGACTCTCCAGAATCACACCAACTACAGAAACAGAGCAAACATCAACTGACAAATAGTACGATTATAGTAAGAATGAATCAACAATGTGGAGACAACAACAACAATACTACTACTACTAATAATAATAATGTATTTTATTTAGAGGTGCCTCAAAACACTCAAGGACACTTTAATGACAATCATAAATTACAACACAGCAATACAATCAAAGCAACATCTATTTGTGGGGCATATAATAACAGTCTCTGTAATGTGAATGTGAAGTAATAGGAAAAGAGTACCCCCCTCCCCCCGCATGTTTTATTTTATTTTAGATAGTTCATTTTGATGGTTATGTATTCTAAATTCATGATGGGTTTAATATATAGAATCTGAGTTAAAAGCATTTTTGGTGCAAATGCATAAAATTGCTTCATCTGTTGTGATTAATGCTTAACAAAGCAGGTTGTTCTAGCGATCTAACTGTAGAGGGCGCTAGCAGAAGAAATGTGCAAGCGAGGATGAGGAACAAAGAAATAAGGCTGTGTGAAGTGATTGAACAGACTTAGAGTTGTGTGTGTGCTGCGAATAAGCGCTTCTGTGATGTATGCAGATAAAAGGAAACAAGATTAAAAACGAACCCATCAAACAACGCACGCCTGGAACTTCATTTATTTCGGCATGCAACATATTCAACATTAAGATAATCCATAAATTAAAATTAACAAGGAAAAACTCGTTTAAAAAGATGAGTTTTAAGATGTGATTTAAAGGTAAGAAGACATTCACTTTCACATTGTTGTGTAAAAGAGGATCAGAGACGAGGAGCAGCTGAATGCTCTGAACCTCACAGCGGTGAAATAAACAGGAGGAAGTACAAGAGAAACAGATGAGGAAGATCTTCTTACGGAACAAAACTAACTGGGAATATACTGCAAAATATAATGTGATATATTACATAATATATTTCCATATATTGGAAACTAGTGCTTATATTTTTCAATATACAGCAATGTATACACTGACAATATATGGCTATATATTGATATATACAAATATATTTAGAAATGAAGACAAAGATAAATCTAATGTTTATAGCAGGGTTTCTGCAGGATTTTTAAGCTCAAATTTAAGACTTTTTAAGACCTTTTTAAGACCTGCACAAATAAAATTAATACCATATGAGCAGGGTAGGGCAATGTCTATGGTAAACTATTAAACTGTAAAATGACTGTAAAAAGCATGATTTACAGTTCAGATATAAGTGTTCAAGAAAACAAAACGTTTTATAAAATGATACACTTCACATTTCAGCCTTTAAACCATTTTTTAAGAAAATGGATGAGTCAAAAATATTAATTACATTAATTTAAACAAGTATTAGCAATAAATTATTATATTAATTAAATAACATACAAACACATTTTACTGTTTAGATTTTTACAATGAATTATCTTCTTATTGACCTACCAGTTCACATTTACAGCTCTGCGTGTTTGCAAGGTAAAAACATGGGTCGATTTTCACATTGGTCTGAACAAAAAACCTAATGTTCCTGCAATACTGGAGGCTGCAGTTCTAGGACCCTATTTTTGGGACAGCTATCTACTCCAACAGAGGAGACCTGATTCAAACATTAAACAAACAAACAGATGCAAAGACTAGATCCATGGAAACTATTCATTTTTTTATCTCTCCATCTTATTTTTAATGTAAGAGCTAGCGTGAACCATTTGAGGGGGAGTCAGCAATCTCCATTTAGCCTTTTTAGCTGTGCAAAACAGTTCATTGTGATGCTGGCTGTTGTAAATTAGTATTTGTATTCAAATTATTTTACATTTATTGAAGTACTAATAATCACACCAATTTGTACCGCAAGTGTTTTACCATTTACTGCACTTTAAGTTTGTCATACATCAGACGTGAAGCGCTGCGGCTAATGAACTGAAGTCTCTTACAGACACAAGTCTTTCTTTCCAAGAAAACTGAATTTAAAACCAGAATATATAGAATATATTGAAATAAATTAGGTTAAATATTTCAAGAGGGTTACCAACGGGTATGTTTAGGGTTAGGAGTTGGTTAGGACAATAATTAAGTGTATACAATTAAACAACTACATAATTCCTTAAAAAATAATAATATACAGAATTGAATAGCAAATGCTATAAAATAGTATGAGCCACTAATATTTGGTCATTTAGCAGATGCTTTTATCCAAAGCGACTTATAAATGAGGACAATGGAAGCAATCAAAATCAACAAAAGAGCAATGATATGCAAGTGCTATAACAAGTCTCAGTTAGCTTAATGCAGTACACATAGCAAGGTTTTTTTTTTTTTTTTAAAGAATAGAATTAGAATAGAGAGTGCTAGAGTTAGAGGGTCAAATAAAGATGGAAGAGATGAGTCTTTAGCCGATTCTTGAAGATGGCTAAGTACTCAGCTGCTGGGATTGAGTTGGGCAGGTCATTCCACCAGGAAGGAACAGTTAATGTAAAAGTCTGTGAAAGTGATTTTGTGCCTCTTTGGGATGGTACAATAAAGCGACGTTCACTTGCAGAACGTAAGCTTCTAGAGGCACATAAGTCTGAAGTAATGAATTTAGGTAAAGGGGTGCAGAGCCAGTGGTCGTAGCTATTGGTAGCCAGTGCAAATTGATAAACAGAGGTGTGATGTTCTTCATTCTTTCTTACATTATTTTTGGCTCATTAAAAATTAATCTTGCTGCATGTTCTGGATTAATTGTAAAGGTTTGATAGAACTGGCTGGAAGACCTGACATAATACATACATACAAAAAATAAATAAATAAAATAATTTAAAAATATATATATATATATATATATATATAGGGTCCTAGAAATCCGGTTCTGAAACTACAGCCTCTGGTATTGCATGAATACACTACTCACAACAACAGCCTTATTGAACACGCACATTCATTCTCTGCCAGCAGGAGGCCCTTTCGAACGGTTTCCGCGGTAACAGCAGAACACAAAGCAGCACCGGACTTTGAAACGTGCTGCGCTCATATTTATTTATAGCTTTTTGAAGTTTAATTGTCACATTAAGCTGCATCGTGATTCTGGTCTGTACCCAAATTTAAGACCTCTTGAAATCATAATTAAGACTTTCTTGTACAATTTAAGACTTTTTAAGGACCCGCGGAAACCCTGTATAGTGTTTGAGTCTTTACTTTATTGTGTATATTCTGGGGGCTCGAGAAACAGTATCTCTTCCGCGGCTCGGAACGCTTTCAACTCGGTTTTTTTTCAGTAAGAGCAAGAGGAATATTCTGTTTAATGATACACAATAGTATACTAATATAAGTCTTGAGGTAATAAAACATGTTTTGCACCCAAATTACGATGTGTGACATGTCTTTACCAAGCATTTAACTACACTTAACTAACTTTACACAAACGTTGTTACAGTCGCTAAAAGTCCAGTGCCAATAAAGATACTAAAAAATGTGTAAATGTTTATAAACATTTCCAAATGATGAATAGTCTCCATGATGAATAGAAAATCGCCTTTAAAGTTGTCAAAATGAAGTTCTTAGCAATGCATATTACTAATCAAAAATGAAGTCTTTATACATTTACAGTAAGAAATTTACAAAATATCTTCATGGAACATGATCTTTACTTAATATCATAATGATTTTTGGCATAACATTTTTTTTTTGTCATTTTGACCCATACAATGTATTTTTGGCTATTGCTACAAATATACCCCAGCGACTTAAGTTTTGTGGTCCAGGGTCACATATATGAACTTTATAGACTGTGATTATGTATAATTATAATATATGTATAATTTCTGTTCAAATCATTTGTAGATTTTTAAAACGCATTGAAAGTTTAATGACATTTGTAAACATTAACTAATGATCAGTTAAGCATTATATAATGTTTGTTAATGATTTATTAATGAAAGTTATTATAAAGTGTTAATCAATACAACAACAACAACAATAATAATAATAATACATTTTCTCATGGGGTGATTTATGAATTGATTTATAAATTGGATTAATAAAATATGTAAACAAATAAACATTTATTTGTTTACATGACATGTCAGTAAATGACCAACAAGATCTGCATGAATCTGGATATGGATATGTATTTTATTTTTATTTTTTTATGACAAAGGTCAAAGTTTGAGCAATGCTTTAATAGTCACAGGTTTAATAGTCTAGCAGATTTGTTGTCATTCAGGAATACGATTAGTGTTAAACTGAGATCACAATCCAGCTATTTAAATACAAAACATGAAATGAGGGCTTTTGTGAAGTGAATAAATACAGAAACACAGACTCACGGTTTACAGTGATATTAACAGGATGATATTTCTCTCCAGATTCAGACTCACACCAGTACACTCCAGTGTCATGTGTGATGGTGTCTCTGATTGTACATGTAGATCCTGTTTGTGATCTTCGACGTAATGATGAACAATATTCCAGCCCCCAGCTGTCTGTGTATTTTCTCACTGTCCATCCAGTAGAGTTACTCTGGTCCTCACAGCTCAGAGAGAGAGAGTCAGATGTGAAGTGTTGAGTTCTGTTGGGTCTGACGATCAGAGAGACTGGAGGAGAAACACCTGAGAAGACAATTACAGCTACAGTTTAGAAATCAATCAAGACAGTTTTATTGATAAAACACTTCACACAACAATTACATGCATCTTTTCAGAAAATATTACAGTTCTAATATCTGATATCTAATATCACTGAGTATTTCTATTTAAAACTTCATAAACAAAAATGCACCTTAAAATATTTGTCACTATGCCATCAGCAATCAAACCAAAGACAGCTGTGACAACCAACAAAAACCTCCATAAACTGTTACTTTTGGAGAAAAAAAACCTTGGGAGAAACCAGACTCAACTCAGGGGTCAGTTCTTCTTTGCCTGTACAGTGTGAATCGAATAGTATTCAAATAATCAAACTGTAAAATGATTGTTAAGTGTTTATATGGTCCGTTGTATAAAATTTGTGCACATTGATGGAGTGTCCGGTGTTGTTGGAAAAGTGCCTCCTAGAATCAAGATGATGTGTTGAATGACATAAATATTACAAATACATTTCATAATGAAAACACTTTATGTGCTTTACATACACCTATTTGATTATTTCCCTAAAGTCCACTTATGTAACAGTTTTGTGCCACAAGAGTTCTATTTTAGTTTTTCATAACAATTTTCCACCATTAGAATTTAACGTTTACATTTTTGCAGCGAACCCAGGAATCAAGGTTTTGCTGGTTAGTTTGGTTTATTTAGGCCCTGCTAGTAGATGCAGTAACTACACCTGACAGCAGAAGCATCTTTCTCCATTCACACCATTAAAAAGTAGCTGTATATTATGAAATTATAAATTATAAAATTTAAAGACACTTTAAGATCTAAAAAGATCAAAGAAAATTTCCAGTGTCTCATTCATTCTGTTCAGTCTGAACTCACCAGTGACCCATATTAACTGTGTGTCGCTGTACCATGTGCTATAGGCTGGTTCTCCTCTCTTTGCTCTGCACAAATAAACTCCTGTGTGATTTAGAGCAGCAGAACTGACAGTGTAGTTTCCTCCAGCTCCTCTGCTGCTGTCTGAGAGCAGCTCAAAATGACATCTGCTGTCTGTATAAAGTGAAAATGAAAATGAAAATAAAGAAATGAGCAAACATTTTACATGAGTATTATAAATTATAAATTGAGCATTCAGATTGATTAAATATTTTTAATCTCTATTTATTTTATGAAACCAGTTTATTCAGATGTTATACAGGAAGCACACTATATCTTACCTGATAAGACAGTTACAGTGAACCAGCCGAATGTCCAGCCTGTAGAGGAGCCGCTAACCTCACAGATCAGAGTCACTGGATCTCCTTCAGTCAACCACGTCTGTGGAGAAACACTTAAAACTGCTCTGGGATCTGAAGATGAGAAATCACTCATTAATAACATGATAAACTTGTGTGTGTGTGTGAAGAGATGATCAAACTCACCTGATACTGTCAGTGTAACTTCATCACTGCGGCGTGATGTTCGTGATCCTTCTCTCTCTGCTCCATAACAGGAGTATTTACCTGCGTCAGACTCAGTAACAGAACTGAATGTGTGTTCCTGTCGTTCACTGAAAACATAGCCTGAACTGTCTTTATACCAGCTGTACTGCCAGCTAGTGACTCCTTCAGCATATATGTCACATCTGAGAGTGACTGTCTCTCCTCTGAATACACGTTGAGCAGGTTTGATGGTCACTGTGGGTTTTGGTGTTTCTGTACAATGACAACAATTCACAATAAAAATAATGTGCTGCTTTTACTGCATGAACACAGTTACTTGACTGTAAAACACACGCTAAATCAGACGAGACTGAAGTGTTGTTCTCTATAGCTGTTATAATCATTTATAATGTCTAACAGCTATAAATATGTAATATATATATATATATATATATGTCTTATAAAGTTTGAAACAAGATGGCGGCGCGGTCAGACGCAGCGGCTTCTCCGGGTCCCAAAGACGGTGCTTTTATGTCTTTTAATGTCGTCTGTGTGTCTCCAAACAATGTCAATTTACCGCTAATTCATCGGGAGATCACTCCGGGATACATCTATGATCGCCAAAGCCTTTTGGATATCGACAACACATACAAACACAAACTCTCGCTGGCGGCTACTGAGAAGCTACGAGGCCTTTGTTTACTGCTGGAGCCGGACCTCGAGACCGCGGCGTGAGAGAGGACGGAAGCGCAGTAAGCGTGGAGGTATACGAGCTAGGCTAAGGGCTAACCCCACAAGACCGGCTCTTCCAACACTCATGCTCTCAAACGTTCGCTCTCTGGAAAACAAACTGGACTTAATTCAACTCAGTCGGTCTACACAGCATGAGGCAAGGGATTGTTGTGTGTCTGTTTTCACTGAAACATGGCTAAACTACAACATCCTGGACTCCGCCATTCAGCTGCACGGGCTAACCTGCTACCGAGCGGACAGAGATTCATCACTGTCTGGTAAGACTCGCGGGGGTGACTTGTGTGTGTACGTCAACAAAAAATGGTGTAACAATGCTGTGGTAGTGACAAAATACTGTTCGTCGCTGGTGGAGTTTATGTTTGTGAAGTGTAGACCGTTCTTCCATTGTTATTGTCGCGGTCTACATTCCACACCCCCGTGTGCAAACGCTAAGGACGCGCTTCGTGAACTGTACAGTGCCATCAGCGAACAACAAACAAATAACCCCAACGGCTTTTTCATCATAGCCGGTGACTTCAACCACGCAAACTTAAAGACAGTTTTGCCAAAGTTCTACCAACATGTGAACTTTGCAACAAGGGTAAATAACACACTGGACTTTGTTTACACAACAGAAAAGAACGCATACAAAGCCGAACCCCGCCCCCACCTCGGGTACTCGGACCACATCTCTGTTATGCTAATCCCAGCATACAGACCACTTCTCAAACTTGCCAAACCGGTTCTAAAGCAGATCACGGTATGGCCAGAAAATGCTACCTCAACACTGCAGGACTGCTTCCAGGACACAGACTGGAACATGTTTAAAGAGGCGGCCACCTACAACAACCACACAGACCCGCAGGAGTACACTGAAACTGTGACTGCTTACATCCAAAAGTGCACTGATGATGTGACAGTCACCAAGACACATGACCACACGCGCCAACCAGAAGCCATGGATGACAGCAGAGGTTAGTGGGCTACTCAAGACCAGAGATGAAGCTTTCAGATCAGGAGATAAAGCAGCCCTCAAAACAGCAAGAGCCAATCTGTCCCGCAGAATCAAAAATGCAAAACGGCCTTATGCTCAAAAAATCAACAATCACTTCACAGACAGCAGAGACACACGGAGTCTGTGGCAAGCTATTCAGACCATCACAGACTACAAGCCCCTGCCACAGGCCTGTGATGATGACACATCCCTCCCAGATACACTCAACCACTTTTATTCATGGTTTGAAATGCAAATGACACACCTGCACAAAAACTGCCCACACCTCCCAACGACCAGGCGCTCTGTCTGTCTCCAGCCGACATAAGGAAGACCCTATCTAGGATCAACCCACGCAAGGCTGCGGGTCCTGAAAACATACCTGGATGTGTACTGAAAGACTGTGCTGTACAGCTGACAGATGTCCTAACAGATATCTTCAACACCTCGCTGAGCCAGGCAGTCGTCCCCACATGTCTCAAATCCACAACAATCATACCGGTACCAAAGAAATCACCTGTGTCCTGTCTAAATGACTACCGTCCCATAGCACTGACTCCAATCATGATGAAGTGCTTTGAGAGGTTAGTCATGCACAACATCAAAACCAGTCTCCCCAACACACTCGACCCGCTCCAGTTTGCATACCGTCCAAACCGCTCTACGGACGATGCAATTTCCTCCACCCTCCACCTGGCTCTTACCCACCTAGAAAACAAAGACTCTTATGTTAGAATGCTGTTCATTGACTTCAGCTCAGCATTCAACACAATAATCCCACAACAGCTCATAAATAAACTAAACCTGCTGGGCCTTAACAACTCCCTCTGTAATTGGATTCTGGACTTTCTAACTGGAAGACCTCAGTCAGTCCGTGTCGGCCACAACACCTCGAGCACTACCACACTGAGCACAGGTGCCCCACAAGGCTGTGTGCTCAGCCCGCTGCTCTTCACGCTGCTGACCAACGACTGCACTGCCAAGTCCAGCTCCAACCACATCATCAAGTTCGCTGATGACACAACAGTGGTAGGTCTCATCAGCAACAACGATGAAATGCACTACAGAGAGGAAGTGGCACAGCTGGCGAAATGGTGTGGCACTAACAACCTGTCCCTCAATGTGTGTATACAAATCCCACAAAAAGACTCAGTAATATATGTATGTTTACATGCTCATGCACTACAAATCATCCTGCGCTGTTCCCCAGCCATCTGCTGACTCACAATGTTTCTCTTTGCACATGTACAGTATTTATCTGAAGTATTCATATAGTTTGTATAGTTTGTATTTTTTAGTTTATGTATAGGTAAAACATTTTTTATATATAGTATATTTATAGTCAAAATCTATCAGTAGGATAGTTGTGTATAGGTTTATATTGTTTTACTTCATTGCTGTATGCCTGTATTTATGTAGCACTGTGGTCCTGTGGGGCATGACATTTCGTTCCACTGTATGCCCCCACATGTAGCGGAATGACAATAAAGCTCAACTTGACTTGACTTATAAAAGATCTGTCAAAATACAATCATTGGGAATTTATAAACATGAGTTGTGAAAGTATTTTAACAAGTTTACCAACAGAAGATCTCTCACTGTTTCGATTTTGATTTCACAGAGAATGTAAGAAATATTTCTGCTGTTACTGTAGATTTGATGAAAATGTGATGTTACTCATATGTGATGAAAATATATATATTAAATTGACTCACCTTCAGTATGTTGAGAGTAGATGTTTGAAATCAGCACTAAAACACAAGAAGAAAAACTCATTACAATTTGAACAATGAGCTGATAATTATAAAGATGAACAAATATTAAGATATTGTGTAGGGACTGTATGTGTGTCTAGATAAACATGAAAACATCTGACTGGTATTTTATAGATTTGGTCACAGCAGAGAACTGTTTTGGGAACTTGAAGGAAACAGTCTGATCACGAGCAGAAGAATAAAGACAAACTCTTACTAACTGTGTACTAGTGAATATTACGACAACAGCGACAATAACTGCAAAACAAACCAACAGAACTGATTCAACAGCATTACACATCACAAAACTGACTGACTGAACAAACACTGATCTACAACACAACAGAGTGCATTTCTCTTTCACAAACAGCACTAACTGCACACTTCCTCTCAAACTCATCCTTCACTCAGATATCATGGACTAGAGCTGGGTCTGAAACTCTGAGAGCAGTAAGAAAATACATAAATCTAGAAACACTAAAACACTTGATCATTTATATAATATAATAGCAATTCCACTGAAATAAATTTAGAGAAAACAATACTCACAGAACACAAGAGGAAGTTGACAGAGCTCCATACTGACTGAATGATGACAGACAGTTAAAGACACAGACTGAGTTAAAAACTCAAGACTTCCTGAAATCTCCAGTCAGATCTTCAAAATAATGCTGATCAGTCAGATCTTTTGATAATGTTGATAATCATGTAATGTGTTTTCACAAAATGTTATACTGACTAACATGCAAGTTTTCTACAGAAATGTTGTCGTGACCCATTCAGTAATACATTGAACAGGATTTATGTGCTCTTATGAAAAGTTGTATTCTGGTGTGTTCAATGAACAAGGGAAATGGAACAATATTTTGGCGGCTTTTTATTGTAATTGTGGTAATGATATTGTATGATAACTGTATTATGATAAAATATTTTATATATAAAATAAAGTTACAATAAAGTGTACAACTGCTGCTCTTCCCCCAATGGTTAGTGAGGTGGATCTGAAACTGAACAAACCAAACCACAACTATGAGCTCACATCTATCTTTAATGAGTCCTCTGGAGGTGAGCGAGAACCCAAATGCAGCTTTTATTAACCTTTTGAGCGGTACGGTCCTACATGTGGGATTTAGAACATTCGGTGATGTTGCATCCCTGCTAAAAAACAATAGAAGCCCAATAGAAAACATCACAGAAATTCTAATGGTTTCCATTAAAATACCATTATAAACCATTAGCTTTTTCGTTGGCTGGCGCTGAGCCAGAGAGAGACGTGCACTGCGATTGTCATATTATCACAACTATGCAGTGTTCTTAACCGCATAATGCATATTTTAGGTTTCAGACATTTAAATACACATAAGTACTAGTAAAACAATGCATTTAGAGCTTGTAAAATACACACAGATTTCTATGGAAGCAACAATAACAATCCATTCAAATTTAATTTGCCGATGTGTTTTATTCATATCAGATAAACAGTGTAACTCCCAGATAGCAAAATTTGTCTGTTCCACCTCTGGGCCACAACCTTGCTTAACTTCTGGCCCAATTCTGGCTTGGTCCCCGGCCCAAAACTGGCCCACACACTGAAAACCGACTCAAACAATCTCCTCTGGCCCAGATGCGGCCCACACCCTGTAAAATGACTCTTATTTATTGACGTGGCCCAGACACTTGAACAGTGAGTCAGGCTTTTACAGCCGTTACTTCCTCGTTCTCAAGAAAGATGGAGGGCTCAGGTCAATTCTGGATCTCAGGCATCTGAACTGCTCACTCATGAAACGGCCGTTCAAGATGCTGATTTTGAAACAGATCCTCAAGCAAGTATGCCCCGGGGACTGGTTTCTGTCTGTGGATCTGAAAAACGCTTACTTTCATATCCAAATAGCCCCAGACAGTTCAGCAGCTAGTGCCGTCATTCAAAAAAAAAATAAAACCCTGGGTGGATTTTTATCATTATAGGATGGATGTGTACACACACTTCCAACACAATTTTGAGCTGCTCTTAGGAATGGAGTTAAACTTTTTAAGCTAACTAGTGCCTTCATCACCAATTTCAACCTAGACCTACTCCAAGTTTTCAAAGTAAAAAAAAAAATTGCATAAGGATGTAATGTTAATACAAGTTAATACTCTTAGAAACAATAAAAATTATTGGAGACATTGAAGACATTTATATGTTTAAATGTGCGTAAAATTCAGTTCTGTTCAATCTGTTCAGAGATATTTATACATATTTGCTCAATCATAAACATGAATGTCACGTAGCATCACATTTATCATGCCACATACTAGCATTGTAGTAATTAGATCGTATTTTATTGTAATAAAGATATAAACAAAAGGTATAAATATTACAGCAAAACTATAGTTTATAATTATAATTGTGAACAATTATCCCAATTTCTAAGAACAAGCAAACTACAACAGATGTCTAAAACCTTGACCAGTTTTAAGCAGTTTTCAAATCTAAAGATTAGACTCACATAGAGGTATTTATAGCAATGTAATATTTTAGAGCTGAAAATAGCTATAGTACTTAACTTACCTTTTTGCAGCTTAAGTATTCCTCTTGAGAACTGTGCCCGCCGAAATCTCCTCAGGATTAACCGCCAAATCTTTCTCTCAGCGGCGGAGTTCCTTCATTCTAGCAGCAGCCGCCGGAGACAAAACCAGCTCGGGCCGAAGGTAGATACACACAACTACACCGAGTGTGGACCTGCCGCACGCACAACATCACTTCATAGCAGCAATCAAAAATTAAGAAATTATTTTGTATTTATCCCAATCAATAAACAACTGTTCATACCTGTAGACGCTAAAATAGTAGCTGCCATCTGTTGGCTAATTTCAGCTATTGCCTCCAGGCTTGCGTCGATGGAAATATTGTTGGGGACATCAGGGAATTCTGAGAGTATTACCTCACCAATCTAAAAGTAATAACAGAAAAGGGTGTTATATCATATAGAACATTTATCCTTACTGTCTGAATGAGTTTGTTCATTTGTGTTAAAAATATTTCTATACCTTCATAACAAAAATCCCACAACTACTTCCATCCTGCTGGTTTGTGTGGCTAATTTTCACTGGGCGCCATCTGATATTGCACCAATCTTTTCTGTCCAGAATGTTGTGGCGCATTTGGAAGAACCTCCTAAAAACAATTGCAAACATTTTCAGCATCTATATGTATAGCTTGATTAAATGCAATAAACAATGGAATTTAGAAGTACCTAAATCTTTTGCCTGCTGTCTTAGACTGTTCTTCCTCATTTGAACCAAAAGAGTCTATAACTGATACTTCTTTTGAAGCAGCATTTAGAAACTGAAAGTGAAAAATATATAAAACCAACATTACAATATATTATACTGTAAAAACTGGCACCCTGTAATGATACCTTATGACACACATTATTTTATGTAATCCTTATAATAATCCAGATGTAGCCAGATATACTCAGATTAATACAAGGTGTAGAGAAATATATATGGAAAGTGATTGAAAGACATTGAAAGAATTTAACAGGCAAACCATTTTTCTTTAATAATTATAATAACTATTATATTGCTGTCACGCGATAAAGAGACAGGATTCAGTAGCGGATGCAAAACAAACAGTTTATTGATTATCCCCAAAGACACACAAGCAGGGAGTCAGTGATAATCCTCGCTGATGAGCAGAGAAGTCTCTGTAGCGCAGGGATGCAATGGGCAGCTCACCGAGGACGGAATCCCAGGAAAGGATTGTGAAGACGAACCCGAAAGCCAGACACTGGAGCCACAGAGTGAGCGGGAGCGCGAGGACAAACATCAAGGATCTGACAAAACAGACGAGGTTAGCACATCTGATATAGCCCCGCCAACGAGCCACACCTGGGAATGATTAGCCCGTGGCGGTAATCAGACACACCCACTCCCACACACACACACACACACACACAGCACAGATGAGACCGTGATTCCATGAACCGTGACAGTACCCCTCCTACTAAGAGCGTCTCCTGGCGCTCTCCGCAGACCTTACCTGTTGATTGTAATCATCAATAAGTGAGTGATCCAATATGTCCCTGGCAGGAACCCAACTTCTCGCCTCCGGACCGTAACCCTCCCAGTCCACCAAGTACTGGAATCTGCGTCCCCTCCGTCTTGAGTCCAGAATACGATTCACCGATTAGGTAGGTTCCCCATCTACGAGACGCGGCGGTGGGGGAACCGGAGTAGGCGGATTAAGTCGTGAATGAAAGACTGGTTTAATTTTGGAAACATGGAAGACGGAATTAATTCTCCGGTGAAGCCGGAGGAAGTTTGAGGCGGACTGCCACTGGACTAAGAATCTTAGTGACAGAAAACGGGCCAATAAATTTAGGAGCAAGTTTATTACATACGGGGCGAAGCGGAATGTTCTTAATAGAAAGCCATACTCTTTGACCTACGATGTAGACGGGAGGCCTTGACCGGTGGCGATCGGCCTTGGCCTTGGTGCGTGCTCCCACCCGGAGAAGAGTCTCACAGGCTCTTTTCCAGGTGCGGCGACACCTCTGGACGAAGGCGTGAGCAGAGGGGACAGCGACTTCAGACTCCAGACTGGGAAAAATAGGTGGCTGGTAACCTAAGCTACATTCAAAAGGCTAGAGGCCCGTAGACGACACTGGTAACGAGTTATGAGCGTACTCAACCCACGAGAGTTGTTGACTCCAGGAAGTGGGATTCTGTGTGACTAAACACCGCAACACCCTCTCAAGATCCTGGTTAGCCCGCTCAGTCTGACCGTTGGTCTGAGGGTGAAACCCCAAAGACAGACTAACACTCGCCCCCAGCAAACGACAAAACTCTCTCCAAAATCTGGATACGAATTGGGGCCCCCTGTCAGAGACCACGTCTACCTGGAGGCCATGAATACGAAAGACGTGATCTATAAGGGTAACCACTGTCTCCTTGGCAGAGGGTAATTTGGGCAAGGGGATGAAATGAGCTGCCTTCGAGAACCGGTCCGCTACGGTCAAAACAACCGTATTGCCCTGGGAGGGGGGAAGGACAGTGACGAAATCGAGTGCGATGTGGGACCAGGGTCTTGAAGGGACCGACAGCGGTTGGAGTAGCCCCTCTGGTGGACGATTGGAAGTCTTACCCCGAGCACAGACTGAACAGGTCAAGACAAAATCCCGGACGTCGCGTGCCTTCTCTGGGTCCATGCGTGTTCCCTCGGACGAGATGATGTAACCCAAAAACGGAACCGACTGTGCATGAAACGTGCACTTCTCCACCTTGACAAAAAGCCCATTCTCGAGCAGCCTTTGGAGCACTCGTCTGACGTGCTGAACATGTTCCTGGAGAGAAGAAGAAAAAATCAATATGTCATCCAGGTAGACATATATGAACTGATCGACCATGTCTCTCAGCACGTCATTAACGAGCGCCTGGAAAACCGCAGGGGAGTTGGATAGCCCGAACGGCATGACAAGATATTCAAAATGCCCCCTGGGGGTATTAAAAGCGGTTTTCCATTCATCTCCCTCTTTTATGCGGACCAAATGATAAGCGTTGCGTAAGTCCAATTTAGTAAAAAGGGAGGCTCCCTGCAACCGCTCAAAAGCTGAAGATATCAATGGCAAAGGATAAGTATTCTTTACCGTGATGTTGTTCAAGCCTCGGTAGACAATGCAAGGTCGCAAGGAGCCATCCTTCTTCCCCACAAAAAAGAACACCGCCCCAGCTGGAGAAGAAGGGCGAATGAACCCGGCTGCCAGAGAATCAGAAATATATTTCTCCATGGCCCCCCTCTCTGGAACAGAAAGTGAGTATAACCTGCCCTTAGGCGGAGACGTACCTGGAACTAGGTCTACAGCACAGTCATAGGGACGGTGTGGAGGAAGAGAAGCAGCCCTGGACTTACTGAACACCTCCTTCAGGTCGTGGTACTCTGCGGGCACGTTTGACAGGTTCACCGCCTCATCCTGCAATGGAGAACAAGACACAGCGGAACATGCAGACACAAGACAAGAAGCATAACATGACTCGCTCCATGCGGACACAGAGTTCAGGCCCCAATCGACCCTGGGACTGTGTTTGGTGAGCCACGGATGGCCCAACACAACTGGTGCTAGGGGTGAGTCTGTGAGAAAAAAAAATAATCCTTTCAGTGTGATTGCCAGACGTGATGAGGGTAATGGGAGTGGTGGAGTGCGTAACAGATAATGGGAATCTGAAGGTGTTTGGCAAAAGAAAAATCCCAAAAAATTACCTTCAGCCCCTTTTACTGGACACTCGGCGAGAAAATGTCCAGCAGCTCCGCAGTAAATACATAGACCACACCTCCTGCGATGTTCTCTCTCCTCCCGGGAAAGCCGAGCTCTCCCCAGCTGCATGGGTTCGCCTCCTGGCGGATGACTGATCGCATCATCGGAGTTAGTAGGAGAATATTCGAAAAACGCGACGTCTCGCAGGTGACGACCTCGCTGACCACCTTGCTGAAGGCGAGAGTCCACGCGCAGTGCCAGATCTATGAGTCCGTCCAAATCAGGAGGTAACTCCAGCATGAATATTTCTCTTTGGATGCGATCAGCCAACCCATGCCGGAACATGTCCCACTGCGCCTCCTCGTTCCACTTACTCTCTGCTGCTAGAGTCCGAAATTCAATCGAATAACAGGAGACGGTCCTCTCTCCTTGCTGGAGGTCAGCTAATCGCCGAGCTGCCTCGCGGCCCGTCGCCGTGCGATCGAAGACTCTTCTCATCTCCTCCCGGAGGGCGTGGAACGAGGAACAACAGGGATGTTGGTTCTCCCACACCGCTGTTCCCCACAACGCTGCTTCCCCTGTCAGCAATGTCAACACCAAAGCCACCTTGGTCTCCTCCGTAGCAAACGTCAGAGGCTGGAGGGAAAAGAACATAGAGCATTTAGTTAGAAAGGCTCTGCAGAGATTTGGCTCGCCTCCGTACATCTCTGGCATGGGTAGTCGGGGTTCACGCTGACGAGCGATGTCTGCTGGAATCAGGGGAACAGGCGGTGGGGGTGGTGCAGCGGGTGCTCTTAAAAGTTGCAACTGGGTGGTGAGCTCGGACACCTGCGCTGCTACCGCTTGCACGGCACGCCCGGTAGCTACCATTTGCTCGTCCTGGCGATCCATATGAGCGTTGTTAGAGGTAAAAAGACCTTGCAGTTCTGAAACCTCCGCTGAATCCATAGTAGTGTTTGGTCAGATCCTTCTGTCACGCGATAAAGAGACAGGATTCAGTAGCGGATGCAAAACAAACAGTTTATTGATTATCCCCAAAGACACACAAGCAGGGAGTCAATGATAATCCTCGCTGATGAGCAGAGAAGTCTCTGTAGCGCAGGGATGCAATGGGCAGCTCACCGAGGACGAAATCCCAGGAAAGGATTGTGAAGACGAACCCGAAAGCCAGACACTGGAGCCACGGAGTGAGCGGGAGCGCGAGGACAAACATCAAGGATCTGACAAAACAGACGAGGTTAGCACATCTGATATAGCCCCACCAACGAGCCACACCTGGGAATGATTAGCCCGTGGCGGTAATCAGACACACCCACTCCCACACACACACACACACACACACACACAGCACAGATGAGACACAGCAATACACATTTAACTTTTTCAAAAACATTTACACAAAATATTAAAAATACATAATGTTCAAACATTAAGTTTTTTCATGCTAAAATTGTTGAAATGTACTAATGAAAAAGGGAAGCCTGTTATCAGGATGAAATTATTGTACTAACTACAACACTTACCACCAAGGTCCAGTGGGTTCCATGTACATTAAGTGCCCCAACTGCTGCATCATAATCATTCAATTTCAACTGTGCAAAAAAGTAATAAATGCAATTTAAACACAACATGTTATTTAATAAAAAGATATGAATAAATTAGGCAAATTCATTACCTTTGACATTAAATGTCTCTTTATGACCTCATCTTTTGCATTCATTATTACACCAGTTGTGTAATGATTAATGATCAGTACTTTTTTGCTGCCTCATGTCGAGTTTTCACCATCCAGAGGTAGTATTCAATGGTCTATATACAGTATAGCGGGTGAAACAAAAATTAATTAATACAATTAATAATAATAATTCATCAAGCCAACCTAATAAAAGTGAAATTAAAAGGGTTATTTAAAGATCTAAATTGGTAAATAATGAAAAATTTATATCTCAATAAATAATTTATCATATACATAATTTTTATATTACAGTATGACAACAAATGCCTTTTGAAAATATGTATGTTGCATTGTCTGCTGCTTAATATATTATTAAAATGACTACTGAAACTCAAACTAAATGATTCTCACTGCATATTACAACTTGAAATCATTCCAGTAAAAAAATGAAAACCTAAGGAAAGAATGATATGAGGTCTTTAAAGAATATTATAATGAATAGTGTTGTTGAGTTTCAATTTTGTACTGATTTGTACAATAGTATTTGCACAGAACATTTACATTGTTAAAGTAGTACCAAACAATACTATACATACATGTACATAGATGCATATGAATAACATGATTGTTATGATTGATGTTCATTATTTAACAAGTATTTTACTTAAAACATCTTACCTCTCCACATAACCATTGTTGAGGACAAAGTGTTTTGAAGTCTGTAACTCTTAAAACCATAGGGTTGTCTTCTTGACTCAAAGGCAGTGCAGCAATGACAGCTTCTTCGATGTCCGTCTCCCAGAGAGCAAGTGTCTAGAAGACAGTTTTATTTACATATATATATATATATATATATATATATATATATATATATATATATATATATATTGTTTTTTTTTTTTTTTTTCATTTATTTATTTATTTTTTTTCCCTGACAAGATAAAAAGATGACCTTTTCCTGGGGATCTTTGATTGCAGCTGTTTCTGACCATGTCTTTAGCTGCTTGGTGTTATGCAACTGTTGTACATCCTCCTTCCATATATCACATGCCATTGTTTGAATGCCTGTTGTAGAGGCTTTGACATCAGTGTCAGGTATGCCATTTCTATCAGAAGCGGAATTGTTTCTCCTTTTGTCTGCCTTTTTGTTTTTTTTTGTTTTTTGGGGACAGGCATGGTTACAGGGACACTATAATACTTGGACTTTCGGGGAGCAGTTACCCTTTTTGCCCACTGCTCTTCAGTTAGGTCTGTGGCTTCATTTTTTCTTTTAGCTTTTGAACGTTTGGATCCAGCCAACAGACCATGTCCAATTATGTGTTCACGGTAGCGTCCTTGTAAAGAAGAATGAAGTCTGCAGATAAAATCTGCTGGTCTCATTTTTCTTCTTCTTTGTAAGATGGAATTTTTCAAAATGCCAAACCAACATTCCACATGGCTATTTGTATCCCTGGTTTTGGCTTCTACCGTTGGTTCAGGTGGTTTTGTTGAGTCAGTGGCATACTTTGCCATGTTTCCAAGGAAAATGCCACTCCATAGTGGGAAAAGACCCAAGTAGTGCCCTGTGAGGAGATTGATAATCCCTTCACATTTGTACCCATTGTCATCCACACTGCTAGTCCTCTTTTCTTTTTCCAATACATCCATGGACTCCTACATGACTTTGAGAAACTCCAAGGTGAACTGGGATCGTCCAATGATTGTGTTTTTGGACATTTGAATATCATCTTCTGCAGGGATGCTTGCCTTGAGGAAAATGTCATCCTCAACATCTAAAGCAATTTGCTTTATGTAATTGTTGAGTTTGACAACTGCAGCTTCCACAGTTGGTTTATTTTTTTCAGCCAAAAAGACAAAGCACATCTGCAAAAAGATTGCCTTAGCCTGCTGAAGAGTTATGCTATTTTGCAAAAGTGCAAAGCAGAACACAGCAAAGTTGTGCAATCCTTTGTCTGTTGTATGTTTTCTGGCTGCATTCGAAAAGGTTTTTACCATGTGTGCAGCACAGATATGCATAACAGTGAACCTCATTACATCCTTCCGTTGAAGTTGGAAATGACAGATTTTGTGTGCCCTATCTAAGAACGTATCAACATTTTCTTTGTTGAACGATACGAGAACACTTTGGATCAGTGCCCAACTAAAATCTGTCTCAATGCGATGTACTTGGTCAGAGGTCAATTTGCTGACACTGTGCACAAATTTCAGCAGCCAGCTTGAAATATTTGGCACATTGTGTTCATTTGTCAACATCTCTGTTACTGGAAGAGGCGGTTTGTTTGAACCATCTCCTGGGAGAACAAGAGCATAATACAGCACTTTCTTAGCTTGATTTGGTATTTTGCTCACTATTCCTCCAGTCGCATCCAGATAGAGGGATGTGTTGTGATTGTCCTTCAGGTGTGACAGAAGGATTTCCATTCCCTGTTCTGTGTACATTTGCACCGCAAAAGGATCAACTTGCAAATGCTGCATGTACCCAGGGAAGTTGAAAAATCCTGTGTCACACTCTTTGAGTATTTTCTGAGTTATCATTAGTTCCATGACAACATTATCATGGAACCGGAGGCTCTTTTTAAATTCTGAGGATATGGTTTTTAGAACATTTTTTGTGAGGCATTTTGAAATGTTTCCAGCTATGAGCTCTGCAGTTGGAGTGGAACTCAGTTTTCTGTAGTAGAAATTTGAAATTCCATTTTTTAATGCCTTGACTATTTTGCCTCTGCGTGTGTAACTTGCCTACGAAATTTTAGTTCTTCTTTTGCATATCTGACACGCCCAAATTGGGTGACACAGAAGGTAATTTTTCTGTTGTGTTGTGGTGGCTCATTACAGGTAAATGCATATTTGGCCTTGCAATCAGAGAATGTGCACACAGCCTTTAACTTCATATATGGTCCATGTTTCCGACTGTGAAGACATCTAACTCTCTGGTATTTAAATGCAATTGGACACGATGGTTTTATTTTCTTGAACTGTTTGTAAATTATGTGAGTCCAAGGAGTTCTGAGTTTTAGTTGTCCTTCTTTAGGTGCTATTTTTCTCCAGTCTTTACTCGTGATGTGAATTTTGAATTTCTTTTTACCTGTTGTTGTTGGTCTACACTGGCTTTCTTTGTTTTGTTCTGTATTGTCTGGTACGTCCCTGGTGTCACCCTCATGCTCTACAAAGTCTTCATATGGATGAATTTCTTCAAAGCAGCAATCATGCTCATTGATTTCCTCAGCCATGTCATTGAATAGACAATCATGATCTGATTCTGTATTGTCTTCCTCATTCTTATCCAGGTGGTCAGTAAGTTAAAAAAAAAATTCGGAAACACGTAAAAACAGTTGACCGCACATTTTTTCGGTTACTGTGCCATACAACTGAAAGCCACTTTCGGTATTTAAGTGTGTCACTTCCAAAAAACTTTTTGGGCAACCTCACTCCATATGATGGAATTCCATGGTATCCTTTTCTCTAGATTAATCTCAGACTTTAAAAACTTTTCAACTAGTCTTTCAACCCCTCCACATTCACTCCAAAGGTCTGGAGCACCATGTTTTAGACCTATTTTTTTGCATGGTTTTACCATGCTGGTCTATATACCATGCTGATTAATCTAGCATGATATTTCTGAAAACAAACGTGCAGGATTTACTGTAATGAGGTATTCAGCAAGAATTGTTGTGATAGCCTGGGGTAAAAATATGAATAAAGCACGAAAAGCTGAAGCAATATGCCAATGTAATAACCATGCAGTCGCTCTATTCCACGTGTGATGGATCCCTGTGTCCTCTGAGGGAATTAATGCATGAAAAGAATTTGGTCTTTTTATTTTTAAAATTTGTTTTTTTTGTTTTTGTTTTTTAATGTGGAAAAATTGGTTAGCACTTCAGTAGCTGTGACATTTTTTATTTGTATTTTTTTGCATTTTGCACTTTGATGGTGGCCATTAAGAGTCACTGTCCTCTTTTGAAGTGCTGAACTACTGCCGGCATCGTTTTAATGTCATTATATTTAAAAAAAATATATATTATTGAAGCTTTTTTTTATCTAGTTGCAAATATTTATTTATAAAAAAGCCAATAGGATCAACTTAATTTATGCATATATTTTCAGAAAACAATAGCCTACATCAGTGCATTTGCACATAGGACAAAATGTTGAGCACAATTATTTCAATGCACCAGCAATTGATCATCATCATCATCTTCTTCTTCCTCTTGTACATTTTGATCTTTGCACCTTTTGCTTATTTATCGTGGCCTTAAAGAGTCGCTATATAGGCTATGTGTGTGTGTGTGTGTGTGTGGGTTAATTTTATTTTAACCTTCTATAATACAAAAAAAATATATAATTTAACTTCATGGTTCTTATAATGTCTTTATAATGATATGTATTTTTAAACATCTGTATAGAGTATATACATATATTGTTGTTTATTTAAATTATATTATTAGTTTTCAATATTATATTATTCCGTTTTTCTTTTCTTGATAATTATTATCCTGCAATGTATCTATAAAATTATAGTCTATAAATCCAGTCTCTATATCTTTAAAATATCTTTTTATTTATTTAACTATTTTCTTTCTTTTTTCTTCATCCTCTCCCTTTTTTATGTATTCACATTTCCTTGCTTTGCAGCCTGAAAAGAAGATTGACACTGTTTTTGTTTTGTTTATTCACTGTTTATTAAATTTATAACATCCAAGTGAAAGATATAGAACCAACTTGTCAGGAAAAAAAAAAAAACAATCACAAAGTTAGAAAAAATTTTTTTTTTTTTTACTTTTAATTACAGCTTTTAGTTTGTTGGGATATGCCTCTACGTCTATTTCAATATTTGCCCACTCTTCTTTGCAGAATTGCTCAGTTCAATTTAATTTTATGGTGACCATTTGTGGACTGCAGCCGTAAAATCATTCACAGATTTTCAATGGGATTTAAATCCTGTGTGATCAGTTTTGCTGTGTGCTTTTGGTCATTGTCATGTTGGATGGTAAATGAAATGTGAAATGTGACAGTTTTCACAGATCAGAATAGTGATGTTAGTGACCCAGGGAAGGGTCAGCTGACCCGTACTTACCTCAGAAAGTTTTCACAGATCAGAATAGTGATGTACATGACTCAGAGGAGGGTCAGCTGAACCAAATTTGTATATCTTTGAAAATATATTTTTACATTTTAAACACATTTAAAAAAAAAACATACAAAAAATGTAAAAAGAAAAATTGCTATATTTCCTTAAATAACATATATTTACCAAATATAAATATATAATAATAAATATATATTAAATATATAATATATAATTAATATATTTTTAAATTAAATTTTTGTATATTTTTGAAAATGTATTTTAAATACAGCATTTAAAAGCATTTGACAGTCCAACAAAATGCATTTTCTTGCCCCTGAAAAACCCATTCAGAAATATACTTTGGTATGTAAAGGTTGAAACTAAATATATTTATTTTATTAACAAAATATTTTTCATTGAGCTTCCTTGTTTGCAACATATATGTTTTTGGCTAAAAAAAATATAGACTAGGGTGAATTTGGGTAATCTGGGACACCTAAACTCCAGTGTGTTTATTTCCTGTTCTAATCAAATTTAGTCAACAGGACTTTTACTGTAGGTGTGTTCGACTTCATGCGGCGCCATGAAAACCGATCGGCGGCTGACTTGAAGCAGTGCATGCCGGTTAGAAAATTTGTCCGACTTGGGCCGTTTCTCAAACGGAAGGCTGCATCCTCCGGAGGTCACATTTGTAGGCTGCATACGTCATCAAGCCTGGTTTATTTCAGTTAACTAAGCATTACATTTGCGAGTCAAAAGCATATTACAACAATTTACACTTAACTAAGAATAATGGTCAAATTTATAACCATTAATATACTAAAATAAGATCTTCTTTGTGACGTATGCAGCCTACAAATGCGACCTCCGGAGGAGAAACGGCCTTGAACCAGTTCGCAAATACTCATGCATGGACTTTTAATGGTACAATTCACTTTTCATGCCGTTTTCATCTTATACATCATGTTTATAATGATGATTACAACTTTACTGTATTCCCTTTCTGGTTATTTCATTCATATTATTTATATAGGTGTTGTTTATAGGTTTATTTTGGTATTTCCTCTTCATACAGACCCTTTACAGTATTCAGCAGCACCTGAAATAAATATTGTTAAAAAACAACTCATATGTCAATCTGACAAAAGTTTTCATTTAATGTGGTCATAATAGTGTCCAACTTTACCTACTTGTGGTTAATAAACTGTTAACAATTTAAGCTGCACCTTCAACAGGACAACATTCTGGTTACTTTCATGGAGTTGGTATAAATCAAAACAGGAAGCCAACAGAATCAGGCTTTTCTTTAAATGAAAAATAATGGTGTTTTGTCTAAAATGTTAAAAAAAAAAAAAAAAAAAGGTATACCAGATATACCTATCTGGGAATAAGTTTATTATTAGATTAGTTTTATTATTTTGTAATTGCAGAAACACCCATGTAATTTATCAGACTGCTGAAGTTGTACATCCTGACATATGTTTATTTGATCTGTCTTCCAAAACTCTAGATATGCCTAAATATTTGACCTTAATTGACAGACTGCTGTAGCTATACACACCCCTTAAAGTTTGTTTAAACAAACTTAAATAAGTAAAACACTATGGCAATCACTGCTAATTGAAAGTTGAACCAAATTGGAAGTTGACCTAAAAGAGTAATTTCCTTAATTGGTAACTCTTAGTAATAATGAATAGAACAGGTGTGGGCTGTGGCCCCATGGTTCCTTTGGCTATATAAAGAATGTGCATTACCCTGTGCAATACCAAACAAAATGGATAATGTTATAATTCATGTGAAAGACATCAAAGGTAATATTGTTGCACTAACAGTTACCAAGGCAATTGCTGAAAGGATGAAAAGTGGTGAGTAAACTGCAGAACTGTGCAATAAGTCACCAATGATTTGAGCAAGTCTTCTAATAACTCTTTGCTTCTCCAGATCAAAAATTCCTTTCCTCTATCATGGAGAAAGTCACAGCCATAGAAACAAAACAAGGTACACATTTACTTGAGAGCACAATTACTTTTTATTATACAAGCACAAATATTTTTAAGTGACTGACCACATTTACAGCCTTACCTCTCCAAACAGCCCTCATCAGTTGCCTAGCTTCTACTGAAAATATCCCCCAATCTCCCATTACCTCCACTGGGTCCCCTGTACCCTTAAATCTCTGTGTTGTGAAACAGCCACCACCATCAACCAGCCAGTGCCATCTAACTACCACCAGGGTGCCTGTTCCACTTACCCCCAGTGCCAATGCCCCAGTGTCTGCCACTCCGCAACCAAGTGCAGCGAGTGGAAACCCTTCACAAGCCATTCAAACGTCATCCACCTCCATCCAGTCAGACAGTCATGAATCACAACAAGGTACTGCCTCCAAGGGTGTAAGGAAGATATGCTGTGTTAAATGGCGTTTTGTTTTCTTTTTTGTGGCATTTATATTTATGCCCTCTCTTCCCACAGAAATAGATCACAAAATAACATTATTACTACTGGACCTTACAAGAACTCATCAGCAACTGTACTTCAGAAACAAACCAGCTTTCTATTGAAAACTACAGAGGGCATTCTCACAGAAGGGGTACAACCTGTCAACAGAAAAAATTAGAAAAAAGTTAGCAAACATGTTAACAACTTACAAAAGAGTAAAGGACGGACGCCGTGCAACTGGGGAGGGGAAGAATGCCTGGGAGTACTATACAGTAAGTGTACGATGGAGTTGTTTTACATGACATGGGACATTTTCACTGTACACTGACATGCCTTTTTTCCCTATAGCAAATGGATGAGTTATTTGGGTCATCAGGGATTGGAACTGCACCACCTGGCACAATTTACTCTACACCTTTGTTTTGTGATGACTCATCCAAAACTAATCCAACAGCTTCATCTCTTCACCCTCAAGACCGGCCAGCAGGTGCTGCTGTGGATGAACAGCCTGGAACCTCAGCAATCCGAAACCCAACCAATCTCACCAACATGCAGAGACAAACACAATCCTCTCAGTTTCTGGAGGCATATGAAGTGCATGCAGAAAGAAGGACTACTGTGCTCGAGTCCCTGGTGAGGCCTGACTTTGAGAGATGGCGGCGACTAAAGGAGAGGCGTAGGTGCTCTTTTGAAAGGAAGCTGTTGACCAGCATGGGAACAATCGTGGAAGAGCTAAAAAAAATAAGCAAACAACAAGAGCAAATTATAAACTTGCTACAAAACCAACCTCAATAAAATGTCTTAAAGAAATAAACTTTGTATTTTGACTTTCTCTAAAGTGTCTATTGCAAATCTATTCCTTCCACAATTTTAACTGTGGGACTTTTGTTATGACTAAAAGCATCCAAGATAAAATTGTTATATTGTAGCATCTTCAAAGTTGCCACCCTTGACTAGAATTTACAAAATTGTTCCCTGGGCATTTGATCATCCAGTTGTTTTGAGGTAAACCGTATTGAAGGAATTCCCATCCATTCAGGGCTCTTATTGGCTGATTTTCTTTGCTTGCTTCATTATTTAGTCCAAGTCATCAATTTCAAATAGATTTTTAACTGAAATTTTAGTTTTCTAGTAATCAAAGTTGATATGTTGGAACAATTATATTTTTGATTAAAGTAAATTCAAACATTTAAGCATACAAAAAATGCTTTACTAAGTTTCAGTTCATGTAAAGGCTAATTTCTCAGTTTTTGGTGTGTTAGATCTGGTCACAAATGATGTCTCTATAATTGCTTGCAGTAGTGTTGTGGGGTTGCTGGGGAGGTGGTTCATCGTCATCACTATCATCTACTACAAAAACTTGGTCACCCGGCTCTAAACAAAGATTATGTAAAATGCAACATGCTGAGACTGCTGAAGTGATATCTGAAATGCTTTTTGGATTTTAGAATGCCAAATGCATGCTCAATGACCACACGAGCAGCACTGAGCTTCCTGTTAAAGCGCCGTTGCCTAGCTGTTAAATGGCCGTTGTCTCTATAAGGCCTCATAAGTTGAGGCAACAGAGGGTAGGCTGAATCCCCAATAATATGCATTCCCTGTGGAACAAGGGAATGAGGATCTTCTTCAAGAACACGTCCAACCTCTGCTAGCATCATGCCAACTCCCAGGGTGACTCACACTGATGTGACAAAAGCGCCGCTGACTGTCACAAAACCCAGTTAAATTTACTGAATAGAACTGTTTCCTATTCAAGTAGGCTAGGGGATTGTCACAATGGGGTCTCATTATAGGAATGTGACACCCATCCACTGCACATACAGTGTTGGGGAAGCCTGCTGCGTCAAACTCTAGCTTAGATGTCTGCAGCTTTTGGCCTCTGGGCCAGGAAATTTTGTGGGCCATGTGTGTATTAACAAGTGAACAAAAGTCATGGAGATGTTTGGAAATTGTGGATTTTGATGTATTGAATCTATCTGCCACGCCTCGATATGACTCCTGATTGGCCAATGTCCAAAGGCAGGCAAGAACACTGTTTGTGAGTGGCAGTTTGGTCTGTTGTACATTCATGTAATAAGGACCGAGGGTGGTAATGACATCCTGCAAGTTAAGAAATAGGTTATTGAGACAACTTGCTAATAATTTTAAAAGTTAAATGGCTTTATATTGTGTAGTACACACTTCCACCTGTTCCTTGGAAAGCCTGAAATGACCTTTAAATTCTGAGGGACTGTAGAGGGGGACCACATGCTCCACAAAATGCAGAATTTTCGGAACCATTCTAAGTAACAGAAAGAGGAATATACTCACTGAATACATGTAACTGAAGACATGTGTAGTATCAATGTTTCTGTTGAACTGGGATTGTAGTCAAATATTTAGGGTTTACAGGAGTGTTAAGAATTGTTTTTACTCCATTATTATCTCTTTGTGTAAACAGAATATAATTAATATAATTAATGTGTTTTAGTTTTTTTTCTTTCAAACATTTTTTTGTTGTCCCACATCATCAAATATGATTGAGAATGTGGGACAGCATGCTTTGGGTAATCTGGGACAGTCTTCAAATGGGGAAATATGCATTTAGGGACTTTATAAATCTAAAGACAAGGGCTAATATATGCCATAATGAGAAATGGGTGTTAATTCTGGAGGTTATAACATTAGCACAAGTTTACAGTAGGTAGCAGCTAGAGAGATGCTCCAGAGACGGAATCTGGGAAACATATTCCAATAGCAAGCAAAGGTATCAGGATGAAGTAAACCGTTAATTTCATTTCCCAAATTCCCAGTTAGTTTAGTATATCCAACGGGTCAAATCACTGAGCAGGAGGGGGATCTGCGCCCAGGCCAGTTCACAATGTTCTGTTCACAAACGCACGCACCCCCCACCCACACACCCACACACCCACACACCCACCTACCCACACACACACACACACACACACACACACACACACACACACACAGTCATTAAATCAGCTAAAATATGAAAATATCCATGGCCTTTAATTAACTCAATGAAATGTATTACAAAATGCAATGGCACCACAGCGTCAGGAAAAGAGATGGCAACAGAAAGAGCGAGGAAGAGAGAGAGAGAGAGAGAGAGAGAGGAAATAAGAGAAATACGAAGAAGCTAAATGAGAGTAGAATGAAGGGAGCTATTGGTGATATTGTGTTTGGCATGCATAAAGTATGGCAAATATAGGCTTTTTTTAGGCCTAATACATATGTCCCAGATTATAAAGTGACCTGTCCCAGATTATCAAATTCAGGCAGAATTGTTTTGGGGGGCACAAAAACACTTAATAGGTGTGGCATGTCTCCTCTGGGCATAATATATACATTATTTATTCTGGTGTGGTTAGAAAACATCTTAGGGATTTCAGAAAAGTCTAATGTGTTGATCTAATGTGTTAGATAGATATCGAAACAAATCGCAGAAGTCAAAATTGCAAAAAATGTCCCGAATTCACCCTATATATTTTTAGCATTATGGCCCATTATTCAATAGTGCCATATAACATTGTTATACAAGGAAAGGGGCCAGAGCAAAGAGAAACACTGCCACGAGATAAAATGTGATTGTGAAAGTTAAACGATAGCTAAAACAAAAATGTTTTATTCGTCTGCGTGTTTATTGGCAGTAGACGTAAACCTCGATTTCGGCCCAGAGGACACTGTCATATGAATTCACAAATCATGGAGAATGTCATACAGTATTATTTGCATGTCTATGACTATGACAGCGCACTGCGTATTTATAGCAAAAATAAATCTGAATATCGAACCGCAAACTATCTTTACTGCGGTCTTTCAGCCGAGATCTGCCCAGAGAGAAAAAGCCGTCTGTCAGCCAGAAGTGTTTTTGTAGAGTCGGCGCGGCTCTGGCCCATTATCTTCTCACCGACGTTGAGACTGAGGCGACAGTGCCGCATTTCAGCCAGAATCAGCCTGAGTGTGCTTGCTATCTGGGTCTCAACTGTCAAATACCGCTACAACTTGAATGGATGCTACTGATGCTACCTCTAATTAATTGGATATACAGCCATACATGCAAGTTCGTTATTTAATTGTAGACGCGCGGCAAACGCACTCAACGCGAGTCAGCGCTGCAGTGACCCGGGTCTCCATTCACCCTAGAACCGTCCCTGCCTAGAATCTGTATATCTAACATCACAGACATTCAAAAAGACAAACTAAGAACTTGACCTCTCAACATATTGCTGCGTCCCAATCCGCCTACTTATACTATGCCCTAAAAGTATGTACTCTTTTTGTGAAGAAAAAGTACGTACTTTGAGTATGTAGCAGAATAGTAGGCAGGCTTTGGGACATACTACTTCGTCGTAGCTGCATCTTTAACGGACGCTCTGTTGCTTAGTTACGTGCATCCTGTAACTGTTTAAACTGCCCTGTCAATCATCTTGTCACAGTTAACATCATCCACATTTCGTTTAATTTGATTTCCTTCCGTATTGGAGAGAAATAAAGAAGCACATCGTGGGTCTTTTATGCCGAGAACTCTGCTCATGTGTTGCATAATGATGCATTTCAAAGTTAATGACCAAACGTATCATTATAAAAGTTCACAGTGTTGCTGCAGATGAAATATAACGTGGATAACATGAAATAAATATTTTTTCATCAGGTTAGATATTGATTATTTATCACTCCCTTTCTCTACCTGTCCGTCGGTCGCACATATCCACCATGTTTGTAGTTGTTTAATCACTTTTTATGCGTGTTTGTAGTTCTGATCGAATCCTCGTCCACAGCGCAATGTGTTGTGGGCAATATTAGCCGTTAGAGTGCGCATCCATCTGCACTTCGAATTCTAACCAGAAGTAGTAGACCATCCAGGAATCTTTGGCATACTTTTTTAAACATAATATGATTTGGGACATACTATTTCTATTTTCGAATACTATTTAGTATGGATAGTATGCGAATTGGGACGCAGCAATAGTTATTATAGTGCTAGGGGCGGGGGCCAGGCTCGGTGGCTCCATTGCGTCATCGAGCCACTGTTTTAGCCCCACCCAATAAATCCTGAACACAGAATTGGTGAAAAACACAATTCAGTACCACATAGTTCAGAGTCTTTGTAATGTGTTTCAGCAATACATTTCTAACATTTGTAATGTGTTTAGAAACAATTCTCAGAATTTAGTTTACACAGACTTTAAAACTATATTCATCGCGGGGTATTTAGTGAAAATACAATTGAAACGTCATATATGTAAGTGTCAATGCATTTAAGAAAAATAAAAGACATTTAAATCATCATGATTGCACATAATTTCATCTCACAATGAAAATGGAAACCCAAGTGTCCTACTCCTAAGTCTAAATGCATTTAGGAAAAACGGCATTTAAATGATAATTTTGCTACAGTTTTTGCTTGGACATGTTAAACATATCTAATCAATTTGGGTAATACATTTTCATTTTGCAACTTATAAAGCTTTAAAATATGTTTTTAATATGCAGATTAAAACTAGTGTAGAAAATGACAAATTTAAATTATATAATTGAATTTTCATTTTACACTAAATGTTGCACATATGTATGTGAAAATGTAAATTTAAATACAGAAATAAATTGCCATTTTGCATATTACATTGCAAATTGAATTTTCTACACACATGCTTCCATACTGTAACACATGAGGTACATTTGTGTGTCTTTAATCTGTCACTATGTTTCTAAAGATCTGACCACAAGTTTCAGGAAGTCTTGAGTCTTTAACTGTCTGTCATCATTCAGTCAGTATGGAGCTCAGTCAACTTCCTCTTGTGTTCTGTGAGTATTATTTTCTCTAAATGTATTTCAGTGGAATTGCTATTATATTATATAAATGATCAAGTGTTTTAGTGTTTCTAGATTTATGTATTTTCTTACTGCTCTCAGAGTTTCAGACCCAGCTCTAGTCCATGATATCTGAGTGAAGGATGAGTTTGAGAGGAAGTGTGCAGTTAGTGCTGTTTGTGAAAGAGAAATGCACTCTGTTGTGTTGTAGATCAGTGTTTGTTCAGTTAGTCAGTTTTGTGATGTGTAATGCTGTTGAATCAGTTCTGTTGGTTTGTTTTGCAGTTATTGTCGCTGTTGTCGTAATATTCACTAGTACACAGTTAGTAAGAGTTTGTCTTTATTCTTCTGCTCGTGATCAGACTGTTTCCTTCAAGTTCCCAAAACAGTTCTCTGCTGTGACCAAATCTATAAAATACCAGTCAGATGTTTTCATGTTTATCTAGACACATATACAGTCCCTACACAATATCTTAATATTTGTTCATCTTTATAAGTTATGAGTTTCTCTTTGTGTTTTAGTGCTGATTTCAAACATCTACTCTCAACATACTGAAGGTGAGTCTCAATTTGATTCATATATTTTCATCACATATGAGTGATTCTACAGTAACTGTTACAAACCAACTGAGAGTTGAGAAATTACTTACATTTTACTGATTATAAATGCACCCTTTTAACAAGTTGAATTATTCATGTGACAATTCTGAGGTGTGACAAGAAACACAACATATATCAGTCTCTCAAAAACAGCAGAAATATATATGTCTTACATTCTCTGTGAAATCAAAATCGAAACAGTGAGAGATCTTCTGTTGGTAAACTTATTGAAAAACTCATGTTTCTAAATTCCCAATGATTGTATATTGACAGATCTTTTATAAATGACTATAACAGCTATAGAGAACAACACTTCAGTCTCGTCTGATTTAGCGTGTGTTTTACAGTCAAGTAACTGTGTTCATGCAGTAAAAGCAGCACATTATTTTTATTGTGAATTGTTGTCATTGTACAGAAACACCAAAACCCACAGTAACCATCAAACCTGATCAACATGTATTCAGAGGAGAGACAGTCACTCTCAGATGTGACATATATGCTGAAGGAGTCTCTAGCTGGCAGTACAGCTGGTATAAAGACAGTTCAGGCAATGTTTTCAGTGAACTACAGGAACACACATTCAGTTCTGTTACTGAGTCTGACGCAGGTAAATACTTCTGTTATGGAGCAGAGAGAGAAGGATCACGAACATCACGCAGCAGTGATGAAGTTACACTGACAGTATCAGGTGAGTTTGATCATCTCTTCACACACACACACAAGTTTATCATGTTATTAATGAGTGATTTCTCAGCTTCAGATCCCAGAGCAGTTTTAAGTGTTTCTCCACAGACGTGGTTGACTGAAGGAGATCCAGTGACTCTGATCTGTGAGGTTAACGGCTCCTCTACAGGCTGGACATTCAGCTGGTTCACTGATACTGGTTCATCAGGTAAGATATAATGTGCTTCAGTAACATCTGAATAAACTGGTTTCATAAAAATATTATATAGATTAATAATATTTAATCAATCTGAATACTCTGATTATATCAATAAAGGTCATTTATAAGACTCATGTAAAAATGTCTTCTCATTTCTTGAGGTAACTGCACTTTTTCACTTTATACAGACTACAGCAGTTGTTATGAGCTGCTCTCAGACAGCAGCAGAGGAGCTGGAGGAAACTACACTGTCAGTTCTGCTGCTCTAAATCACACAGGAGTTTATGTGTGCAGAGCAAAGAGAGGAGAACCAGCCTATAAAACACAGTACAGCAACACACAGTTAATATGTGTCACTGGTGAGTTCAGACTGAACAGAATGGATGAGATACTCTGAAATTTTCTTTGATCTTTTTAGAGCTTGATGTGTCTTGAAATTTTATCCTGTCATAATATACAGCTACTTTTTAATGGTGTGAATGGAGAAATATGCTTCTGCTGTCAGGTGTAGTTCATCACAAGCAGGGCCTAAATAGACCAACCTTACCGTAACCTTAATCCTCTCCGCGTCAGGAGGCGCATAAGGCCTGGACATTTTCTTTCCACTGCTTCCTGTCTTTGGCTGCTTGTCTGGCTCTTTCCCACGAAGGACACCCCTCTCCATCTCTTTCCTTTTCAGCAGTTCTATGCCATGTTGTTTTTGGCCGTCCTTTTCTTCTCCTTCCTTCTGGCCTCCAACCCAAGGCAATAGCACAGTCACTAGTTGGATGTTTCCTCAGAACATGTCCGATCCAGGTCCATCTTCTCCTCCTCACTTCATCTCACACTCTCTCAGTCTCAGCCAATTCCAGCACCCTCTCGTTGGTGACATGTTGTTGCCAGCGAATCCTGAGGATTCTTCTGAGGCACTTATTCTGGAAGGTATCCAGTTTTTTCTCCTCCCCTTTAGTCAGCTTCCAAGTTTCACACCCGTACAGTAGTGTAGATAATACCAAGGTCTTGAACAATGTCACCTTGGTCTTCCTGCCAATGTCTCTGGCATAAAATACTTTGGCCAGTTTGTGAAAAGCTGCACTGGCCAGAGCTATTCTCCTCTGTATGTCAACTGTGCCACCTCCGTCATGGGTCACGTTTGCACCTAGGTATGTGAAGCGCTCCACCTCCTCCACATCATTCTGCCTTACTCGCAGTGCATCTTCCTCCTTACTGTTCAACTTCATCAGCTTGCACTTCTGGACGTTCAGTTTGAGTCCTACCCTTCCTGCATTTTCTTCCAATCTTGTGGTCTTCATCTGCAGCTGGTTGAATGTCGGTGATAGTAGGGCTATGTCATCGGTGAAGTCTAGGTCCTCAAGTGCTGTGGTGAAGTTTCATCTTATGCCTGTCGTCTTGTTCTCCGCTGTCTGCCTCATGACGTGCAACAGCCTTGCTTGACTCCGGTGATCACTGGACACCATTCAGTTTTCTCTCCTTCGTCTATCACTGCGCACTGAAAGTCTTCGTATAGTGCTTTGACTCTAGCGATCAGTTTGCTTGGTATGCCATATTTCTTCATAATCATCCACAGGCTTCATCTGTCAATGGAATCAAATGCCTTTTCAAAGTCCACAAAGTGAACGTACAATATGATGTTCCACTCGTTGGCTTGTTCCGGGATGAAGATCTGATCAACAGTGCTCCTTCCTGCCCGAAATCCAGCTTGCTTTTTCTGGAGGCATCCATCAGCCCAATCCTGAATTCTTCTGATCAAAATCTTCCCAAGCACTTTGCTGGCTATCGGTAAGAGGGTCACCCCTCTCCAATTCCCGCAGTCTTGTAGGTTTCCTTTCTTTGGGATCTTGAAGATCAGTCCCTGTTTCCATTGGTCCACTGTTCCCTGTTTCCGTACTCTTTCCAGATACGGTCTGAAATTTGTTTCAGTTCTTTACAAGAGCCATCCAGATCTGCCTTAATCATCTCTACTGTGACTCGGTCTGTCTAAATACACCAAACTAACCAGAAAAACCTTGATTCCTGGGTTAGCTGCGAAAATGTTCAATTCTAATGGATGAAAATTGTCAAGAAAAACTAAAATATAACTTAACACAACTGGATTTCAGGGAGAATAATCTAAAGTTTATAATCTGACCTATTTAATAAATATGTTTTTTGTTGGTTGTCAGTTTGTTTGCTTGCTGATGGCATAATAACAAATATTTTAAGGTATACTTTTGTTTATGAAATTTTAAATAGAAATAATCAGTGATGACTTATGGATTGTGGACAGTGATGGATTTTCAGATATTAGAACTTGAATATTTTTCTGAAAATCTGCTTTGAAACAATGTAAGTTGAGTAAAGTGTTATATCAATAAAACTGTCTTGATTGATTTCTAAACTGTAGCTGTAATTGTCTTCTCAGGTGTTTCTCCTCCAGTCTCTCTGATCGTCAGACCCAACAGAACTCAACACTTCACATCTGACTCTCTCTGAGCTGTGAGGACCAGAGTAACTCTACTGGATGGACAGTGAGAAGATACACAGACAGCCGGCGGCTGGAAGATTGTTCATCATTACGTCGAGGATCACAAACAGGATCTACATGTACAATCAGAGACACCATCACACATGACACTGGAGTGTACTGGTGTGAGTCTGAATCTGGAGAGAACTATCATCCTGTTAATATCACTGTACACCGTGAGTCTGTGTTTCTGTATTTATTAATTTCACAAAACCCTAATTTCTTCATGTTTCAGATTTAAATAGTCAGATTGTGATCTCAATTCAGTCATCCACACAATCTTATTCCTAAATGACAATCTGTTAGACTATTAAACCATTGCTCAACCTTTGACTTCTGTCATAAAAAAAGAAAAAAAAAACATTTATTAAAAAAATTAAAAATTATTATTATTTATCCAGAATCGTGCCGCCCCTCGCAGAAAATGTATTATTATAATAATAATAATTATTATTATTATTTATTATTGTTGTTGTTGTTGTTGTTGTCACCACATTGCTGATTCATTCTTACTATAATCATACTATTTGTCAGTTGATGTTTGCTCTGTTTCTGTAGTTGATGTGATTCTGGAGAGTCCTGTTCATCCTGTGACTGAAGGAGAAACTCTGACTCTACGCTGTTTAGATCGACACACAACTCCACCAAACCTCAGAGCTGATTTCTATAAAGATGGGTCACTCATCCAGAATCAAACTACAGAGATGATCATCTCTACTGTCTCAAAGTCACACGAGGGTTTCTACTCCTGCAAACACCGAGAGAGAGAGTCACCCAAGAGCTGGATCTCAGTCACAGGTGAGACTATAAACACTATTGAAATGCTTCTGTATATTATACAGCACTAATATGACTGTAAAATGCATTCATCTCAGCTTCTGATGGCCTTGGTCTCGATCCTGTGATAGTTGGAGTGACTGCTGGACTGATCGTCATATTTTTGATCATTGTCTTCTTGGTCCTGCTGTGGCGCTACAGAAACAACAAAGGTTCATCTTCTGCCATATTAAAATTCAAAGACACTTTTGCAGACTCTGTTCCAGGCACGTGCAGAGGGGAAGCGGTGGGTGCTTGAGCACCTGCCCCTTTTCCCCTTGATGCCCAAATTGCCTTTTGTCAAGGCAATTATTTTTTATTTTTGGTAATTAAACACCCTTTGTGAAGGCCTGCCCAATCTAACTATTAGTAAAATTACTTAATAATAATTTAGCCTTTCACCTGACGATCTCCTCCGGGACGATTTCTCACATTCAGACACCTTTAGTAATTTAGGCCACTACCAGGATACCTTCAATAACGTCCTCGGCTGCCGGTAAGCGGAGTTCACAGCGGAGCGGTTTGCTTGTAAAAAACTTATATTATTGAAATATTATTATTTTATGAGATCATGCACAGCTGTTGTTTATATTGCTGGGTGTAGACTGTGGAAGCAAGGTTAGCTGAAGCAAAGGGCTACAATATTTTTGTTCAATGTTTTCCTAATGACAATTTTATGATTGGTTTATAAAGGCTACTACGAACACCCTTTTCCCATTTTTATCACAGAATAATTCAGGAAATATATTATATAGTTTTTCTATACTAAATGATATGTCAATCTGTACTGCATTTTTCATATAGTTTATTTATTTATTACCTGGAAAAACACACAAACCATATATTTTCGCAATCGTGTGTTTATTGTCTTCACGTTTCATCAGTAAAAACGTTTCTGCTCAGCTACAGCGATAGCTGAATGCAGTGCATTTGTCCATATTAAGGATTTCCTGCAGGTCATAAGTTTCTGCGCGAGAGCGCCCTCTGGCTTTGAGTATGAATGAAACATGCACTGCACAAGAGTGTTCAGCTCTCCTGATATTCACATCTCCTCGTTTTGGATACGAATAAAATGTCAGGTCATGTCTCTTTTAATTTAAATCTAGATTTAAATCTAGAAACCTCTATGAAAACAACTGCTCGAACCTGAATAAAGTGCGGGGGACGAATTTACATTTTATTAAAAATAATATTAAATATTACAAATGCAGCTAAGGTAGTTCTACACACAGCAATATAAACAAAGGTGCTTGTTTTCTTTCGTTCTTGCTGTTTAATTAAAAAGCGCGTCAAGGTGTCTTGTCTTTTATGTTATCTGACTAAAAACTATTCATACTTTGAACTATTATTATTACAGTATTTATTTTTTTAAAACGTAGAGTGCCTTAAAAATAATTATCGCAACACTGGTAAAACAGGCTTATACTGATGATCTCGTCCTCCAAATTATACTTATCAATCCTGTTTTTATAATCATTATCATTAAAAAAAAAAAAGAGAAGAAATTCAGAACAGGATTAGAATATAATTCTATTTTAAATAAAACAGGAATATTTTTTTTCTACTACAACAACAAAGTGTTTACAACAGCAAAACCACCATACCCTGTGAACTCAACAACAACAACAACAATACTAATAATACTATCATTCCAGAGTAATTAAGAGGTGCAAAAAATGTCTTTAACATTTAAACTTAAAATGGTCTTTTCTGTTCTGTTTTAATTTCTTTTTCAAACCTGCATCATGGCATTTGCTGCTGTATCAATATAGAAGCATCAATTTCGATACACATATCAGCGAGGAGCACAGCCCTATTAAAAGCCGTGTTCCATGTGCCCCTTTTATACTTCGAGCACCTGACCCTCCAAAGGTCCCTGCACGACCCTGCTCTGTTCCTAAAGCTGTGACCTGTTGACCTACAACAGCCTATGCTGGTTATCTGATCTTAGCCGGTCTAAAACTTGTATGTTGACTGATTTTGAAGGGTTTTTGGGTAGTTTTCTGCTGGGCAGGTACTACTCCAAATTAGCCATTTATATATGCATAAAGGAGATTAAGGTCAGTTTTTTTTTTTGTTTTGTTTTTTTGACCCCTTCATTCCCTCAATATATTTTCATGCACATGTTATGTTTGTCTAGGTGGAGGATCTCAGTCTCTCTCTCGTGTCAGTCAACATCAGAACAGCAGTCAGACATCAGAGCAGAACCAGAGTGAAGCGGGGAATAAAACACTCATGTCTGGTCAGTCTTTACACGTTAATCATAAATAAATAACAATACATCTTTACAAGCTGAGATTGAAGATACTTAGAAATTACTTCCAACTAACAAGACAGATATATATTCCCCTCTTCTAAAGTGTAATATGATATTTGTGTAACTGACATTTATATTTCAGTTAGATGTAGTTCAGTTGTATTTCATTATCAAAATATTTCAGTTGTAATTTATAATGTTAATAGCATATTACATATTTTGCTGAGTTTAGCTTTAAGTCAGTGTCAACATGAAAACAATATTTTTTTCTGTGGGCTTAAATTCATAAGATGCATTACTTTATTACAGGAACTGCTCATATTTATGATTCAGTTGATGCAACAATTAATAAAGACATAAGCACAGGTAACTAATGATATTACAGAAGGTAATTATGTCATGTTGATAATTTACTAAGGCAATAGTTATTTTCTACATGATCAAATTCATCTTTGTTTTCCATTTTACTGTGATATTTTCTCTTTTCAGTCACTGTAGATATTGTAAGTGGACTTACTGAAGTCACCTATGCTGAGATTGAACTCAAATCTACAGAGAAACAGAAGAAAAACAAAGAAAACAAAGGTGAACTGAAACAAAAGTTGATGCTCGTATGGTTTTATGATCATGACACTAGTGTTCAGCAGAGCTAAAGACCTCTGGGAGGAAAAGCCCCTTTGATTTTAATTTCTCCCTCAACACTAAATAGCAACAAACACCACCAGCTTTCTCCTAAACACTCGTTCTGAAATCAGTCTGATCCATAAAGTTCACTGCATGCAAATTACATTACGTTGATTTTGAGGTAATTTGGTCAAATTGTTTTAGAATAAATTATTATATTCTCTCTGTAGAAGCTTTAGAGATTGTATGAATGTAAAATGAATATTAGACACACAGTAAACAATAGTATTAACAATATTAACTCTTGGCATCTTTTAGGGAAAAGCAGTGAAAGTTCTGACACTGTTTACTCTAAACTGAACCTGGAGACCCATCAAGGTGAGAATCAAAGTAAAAACACATTCACAAGGAGCCACTGAAAACTGCATCTAGAAGCATCCTTAAGAATCTAAGGATAAAATGAAATATTCAAAAATTAAAATGTGCATTTTAGCATTTTTAACTCATTTACACATTTTTCAGCTGCTGGATCTAGTGATGTGACGTATGCTCAGATTAAATAAATGGCTGGAGGAGAAGCTTTCAATCCCAGGACGCTGATGAGTTTAGGCTGAGAAGTGCTGGAGAATGACCAGATCATCAATTCTTTATCATCTTTGTGATTCTGAACACTTCATGGCAATAGATTTATCAGTATTTAATGTCAGTGATTATCTTTTTAGCTCTGTTCTGTATTCTTAAAGGTATGACACATCATTACGTGGGAGAGAAAGACTGCTGACTGTAAAGCCTTTTTTACTGTTGTAAAAGTTTTGGTTCCTCTTTTGTTCTTCTTGATCTTAAATGTATTTGTAGCAGGGGTTTTATGGAAAAATCAGGGAATTTTAAAATTGTGATTTCCATGTCTGGAAAAATCATGGAAATGTTCTAGGTTGGAAAAAGTCATGTTATAAATGTATATAGTGAATGTTGAATTTTCTAGCTATTTTCAGCTCTAAAATATATCATTGCTATAAATACCTCTATGTGAGTCTAATCTTTAGATTTGAAAACTGCTTAAAACCGGTCAAAGGTTTTAGACATCTGTTGTAGTTTGCTTGTTCTTAGAAATTGGGATAATTGTTCACAATTATAATTATAAACTATAGTTTTGCTTTAATATTTATACCTTTTGTTTATATCTTTATTACAATAAAATACGATCTAATTACTATAATGCTAGTATGTGGCATGATAAATGTGATGCTACGTGATGTTTATGGTTGAGCAAATATGTATAAATATCTCTGAACAGATTGAACAGAACTGAATTTTACGCACATCTAAACACATAAATGTCTTCAATGTCTCCCATAATTTTTATTGTTTGTAAGAGTATGAACTTGCCAATATCCTTATGCAATTTTTTTTTTACTTGGAAAACTTGGAGTAGGTCTAGGTTGAAATTGGTGATGAAGGCACTAGTTAGCTTAAAAAGTTTAACTTTTTAACTAGCAGCTCAAAATTGTGTTGGAAGTGTGTGTACACATCCATCCTTTAATGATAAAAATCCACCCAGTGTTTTTTTTTTTTGAATGACGCCACTAGCTGCTGAACTGTCTGGGGCTATTTGGATATGAAAGTAAGCGTTTTTCAGATCCACAGACAGAAACCAGTCCCCGGGGCATACTTGCTTGAGGATCTGTTTCAAAATCAGCATCTTGAACGGCCGTTTCATGAGTGAGCAGTTCAGATGCCTGAGATCCAGAATTGACCTGAGCCCTGCATCTTTCTTGGGAACGAGGAAGTAACAGCTGTAAAAGCTTGACTCACTGTTCACTAGAGGAACCGATTCCACGGCAACTTTTGCCAACAGTGTTTGCACTTCGGACTGGAGAACATGAGCATTGTTGTCGAGTACTGAAGTCTGATTGATACCTCTGAAGCTAGGTGGCCTGCGAGCGAACTGAAGCGAGTAGCCTCATTCCATGGTTTTTAGAACCCAACTTGACACATCTGGGATTGCTTTCCAAGCCTGAAGCCGGATGGCAAGTGGTCTGAGTTTTTCGAGTGGCAGTTTGCCGCACAGGGCGAGGAACTGACATTTGTGGTAATGAGGAGAAGAAAATGCTCTTTTGAGTATGTGTGTCTGCTATCAAAGCAGTAGTTTACTTGGGTGCGCACTGAATGGCTTCCATCGCTCAGAGTTAAGCAGAGGGATGGAGAGCGAGCACAAGACTTCATCAAGGGAGTTCCAGCCTCAGCGAGAACTGACCCTCTCCTCTTCCTCTCGGCGTTTGGATCAGGACAGCTTCTGAGGCTCTGGGTCCAACGTTACTCTGGGGTGGGGACCTTGACACCTAGGAAATGGGTAGCGTTTCGCCATCCAGGGGTTCTACTGAAGCCCATGCTCAGACTTATGGTGGGGCTGAGGTGGTGCTGGCTTGGCAGGCTGTTGAGCTTTCTAGTGAATTGAAACAGCCACTGCAGCAGGAAGTGACACATTGCCTGCAAAGGCTTCTTTGCTGCTGTAAACCACTCCGCAAAACCATCCACAATAGGGGCAAACAGTCCCTTGGGAGAGACTGGCGAGTCTAGGAAGGTGACCTTGTCAGCGTCCCTGATCTCAAATTTAGCAAATTGAAGGCATCAGAACTCTGGTCTGGTGCGGAGAAGTTTGGCCTGAAACTCTTGGAGCACCACCATCGTGTGCAGCACTACCCAGCCTGGCCAGCCACTGAATAAGCCCTGTTCGCTGGGGCTGAGGTTGTCCTGCAGGGCTTAGTTGGGTGCGCTGCATGGACTTTTAACCCCAGTGCTGATGGAGGGCACAGATGTGCAGCGACTGAGCTGAGCTTGCTATAACCTTGTTCTTCAGCACCGTCAACAGTGGTAAGAACAGCAGAAGTGGAGGGGTTAACGTGCCGAATAGGGGGCGCACAATGTCCTGGTGAAATCCTCATGAACTGCCGAAAGGAGCGGGGCGGGCCCCTGGCGTCCCTTCAGGTATCACTGGTCAAGGAGGGCTCTTCCAGAGCTGGCCAAGTCAGGCCGAGATCCTCTACAGTGTGGCTCTTTGCCGGAACACACCCTCTCTTCTGCATCTGAAGCAGTCAATGACATGGTGTTATCCACGACAGCTTCCTCCTCAGACCAAAGGAAACCAATGCGCTCGCAGCCAGCGATGGGCATTGATCCTCATTTTTGAAGAACACAGGCGAGTCAAAGCATTGCTGGGAGAGTGAAGCACGCGGGACCTGTGCCGGCGTGAGTTCACTCGGGCCCGGTGTTTTAGCCCCGCTGCTCCGATGTTTCTTCCCTCTAGGGGAGAGAGGAAAGGGGAGAGCAGGCCAGGGAGGACTGCCTTTTGTGGAAGAAGGTGATCCACAAGCGAAGAAAGGTGAGACTCATGTTCTCGTAGTGAGAACATTCCGTCCCGGTGAGTGCAACCTCTGCGTGGGCTCTGCCCAGACAGGCAACACATTTACCATGCTCATCTGCACAACGGCACAACATTTACAACATCACTGTAGAAATTTGCTCCAGATGGCCTTAGGGGAAGGCGTCAGGCTTCTTCCGCTGCTGGGGCTTCTTCTCACGGCGGTGAGCAGGCTTAGCTTCTTTCTTCTTCTTCTTCGCAGAGTCAGCAAGGAGATGATCTTCGTTGCTAAAGGAGAAAAATTCTGATGAAATGGTGCTTAGAGCAGACTGATATCGCAGTCGGTTCCCCCCCTTTTGGCGGGATGAAGTGCCATTGGTTCGTGCAGTTACACGAACATGAACAAATCAGCTTTCAGCATCAGAGTAAACAGGAGTTTCCCCGTAAGTGTGTTAATGCAATGGGAGAGACTGTTCGAAAGGTTAAACCAGTGGTGTGATTTCCTGTTTGTCAAGTGACCAATCCAGTGGAAGACTTTACTCATGAAAAGATCTTTATGTAATGTGTGTTTTTATGAAGGTTTTTAACATATACACATTATCTACATTATTTGTTATTCATTATATATACATTTATTTTAAACAAGATGCTAGTAGAAATTATCATAATATAAAATATGTAAGAAAACCCAACCTTTATCCGTCAGGTGTGTGTTTATATTTAGTTAATCTGTGGAAAAGCACAGGTTGTGTTGGCATGACTTTGTCCAAACTTTTCACACCTCTGTATACTGAAAGACAACAGGAAACCATCATTTGGTGTTTATGTTTAATCTAAAATGCAAAATGTGGGAAAATGTACCTGTGCTTGACTAAGCTCCTGACATTCTTCTAGTGGCATGAAGTTTAACAGCGGTAAGTCTACATCTTGAAATTTTGAGCTTTCTCCAGAATAACTACATACTGAGGTTGATCGCCATGCTAACATTTTTACAGATGGAGCCGCAGTATTGTATGTTTAAAATGCAACAGTGTTAAATGAAAGGAACTCACCTATGACAAAAATGATTAAATCATTCATCAGACCAGTCAGGATAAGAATCCACCGTGGATTCTCTTAACCCTTGTGCGTTCTTCAGGGTCTTTTTGACCCGCAAATGAAGTTTGCTAAATTTAAAAAAAATGTTCTCTTTTTCCAAATGGCATGAGACTTTGTACGGTCGTCAACACTTTCCAGATCTACAAATAAAAAATAAAATTGGAATGATTTCTTGATTTTATGTTAGTGTGAAAAAAAAAGTTACACTCTAGAGACCCCAGGCAACAAAATGTAATTTTTTAACAAAATATATATATTTTTAAAACAAATGTAATTTTACTCTGTTTATTAATGTTTTTACTCCACATTTCTGTAGTTTTTGGAAGACTTATGAGATATTTTAAATTTATATAAATAAATTAAAATACATTTTTATATAGGTTTTTATACAAAAAACAGCTTTTTATGTAAAATTCACTTCATAAAAGACCCACATTTCTAACTTTCATTCATGGGGATAACATGGATCATTTCACATGGTTTAGTGTAAAATGTTTGCCCATATTTTGGAAATTACAGTTTCAAAAGTAAAAAATTATCATTTTTACCACTAGATGGCTGCAGAGCTCCACTATTTACTATTTGCTATTTGACCAACTGAAAGATATCTTTTCACAAGTTTTTTCAGTTGGATTCATATCTACATATTGTGAAATCACAATTATAACAATAAAAATGATTTTTGTCAAAGTTTTGCATTTTAGAACTGAAAAAATCAAATTTTCAATAATGTTACATTATGATTTGAATCAAACCTCAACAAGATGTTACAAAGAGAAAGGTTGGAGTCTTTAGAGTTTATCATTTATTTCAATCATCTGTTTTCATATAATTTTAAGTGTGTGTGTGCGTGTGTGTGTGCGTTCGTGTGCATTGTTGATGTGTCAGTGTCACCAATTTATTTTTGTGGTGGTTCTGCATTTTGGATTATTTTATTTGACAAATTATAAGAAAGCAGTTTTTATGGTCTCACAAATTTATTCGTGTGTGTGTGTGTGTGTGTGGCGCATTGTCGATGTGTCAGTGTCACCAATTTATTTTTGTGGTGGTTTTGCATTTTGGATTATTTTATTTGAAGAGACCCGCATAGAAAATGGACAAAATTCATCCTCAAAATCAGAAACAACACAGAACACACATGGACAGAAATGAAGTGTCACACTTCCAATATTGCAAAATGATCATGCTGTGAACACACATACAGTCACACACACAAACACAGAGGAATAAATTTGTGAGACTAAAAAAAACTGCTCTTTTATAATTTGTCAAATAAAATAATCCGAAATGCAGAGCCACCACAAAAATAAATTGGTGATACAGACACATCGACAATGCACGCACACGCAATCACCCCCCCCGCCCCACACACACACACACACACACTTTGAAAATTATATGAAACACAGATGATTGAAATAAATGATGAACTCTAAAGACTCCAACCTTTCTCTTTGTAACATCTTGTTCAGGTTTGATTCGAATCATAATGTAACATTATTGAAAATTTTTTTTTCAGTTCTAAAATGCAAAACTTTGACAAAAATCATTTTTATTGTTATAATTGTGATTTCACAATATGTAGATATGAATCCAACTGAAAAAACTTGTGAAAAGATATCTTTCAGTTGGTCAAATAGCAAATAGTAAATAGTGGAGCTCTGCAGCCATCTAGTGGTAAAATGATAATTTTACTTTTGAAACTGCAATTTCAAAATATGGACAAAATTTTACACTAAACCATGTCAAATGATCCATGTTATCCCCATGAATGAAAGTTAGAAATGTGGGTCTTTTATTAAGTGAAATTTACATAAAAGCTGTTTTTGTATAAAAACCTATATAAAATATATTTTTTAATTTATTTATATAAATTTAAAAAATATCATAAATCCTCCAAAAACTACACAAATGTGGAGTAAAACATTAATAAACAGAGTAAAATTACATTGGTTTAAAAAAAACCCAACTATCTTGCTACAAAATTACGTTTTGTTGCCTGGGGTCTCCAGAGACCCCAAAGACCATAAGTGCACAACCCAAAATGAAGACCGCACAAGGGTTAAATATACTTCACTATTGTATGATTCTGACTCTCATGTGTTGATTCTGTAACTGATTCATTCAGGATCAAGACGCTGAGAGGATCAAAATGCTGAAATTCACAAGCAAGTCACATAACTATTCCTTCAACAGTTCGTTCATTTGAAATCAATTCAAAAGCAATAATTTATTCAGAAATAAAACACCACTCTGAGGTACAACAACTAATTCTTTGTTCAGAACTATTTTTACTAATTAATTTAGACAAATAGACAGCTTATCCTGTCTAAAAACATACTGATAAAAAACAAAATGTATAACCTGAATGCACTGTAAGTCGCTTTGGATAAAAGCCTCTGCTAAATGCATAAATGTAAATGTAAATGTAAAATGCAATTACTCCATATAACTTATTTTTTTATTGTTTTATGTCGGCCAGAATGCTCAGGATCCTCCCACTACGTCATAATACTTTAAATACACTTCAGGCAAGTGATTCATCTTAACATTTACAACAGTGAGAGAAAGAGAGAACTGCCACTAAATCAGGGAATTTCTTGTTTCTATTATTATTTATTTATTTTTTAAGTTCTTACTCTTTCTTTCAAGCTGCCTTAAGGATGTTACTGGAAACCGTATCATTTTTATGTCATTTTGGTAGCAGTTAAATGAAAAACAGACAGAGCTGCGACAGAGCACCGTAGAAACAACAAATGCAGAATGTGTAGGATGTTATTTTTAGGAAGGCTTTGATCAATTCATTAAATCCAGGAATTCTCAAGGAAGATGTGAAAGGCGACATCTCTCTCAAACTCAAGAATCTTCAATATAATGTAAGTCTGAAAACTTCTGAGCATAGATTCGCTTTAGTTATGCTTCGTCCCTATACATCTCTTCCAGGGACACCTCTTCCTTCTTAAGTGACATTTTGTCATTTCAGACATTTAAATTTCAGCTTCATATTGTTTATTTAATGTTAAGATATTATTTACATTGATGCACCATGAAAAACAGGTATGCTTTAATGAATTCTGAGTCAAAAACTGTACATGGACGCAGATGGATTGAGACTGCTTAGATGTTTGATTGGTTATTTGTTTTCGTTAGCTAGCAGTTATAGCTAATATAACGCCTTAAAAATCTCTTAATTCCATTAGATAAAATGTATATATGTATGTATATATATATATATATATATATATAATGAAAAATATGAATATTTCATATTATATATGTATAATATGTTTTAGCAGTGTTTTTTGAGGTCAGATTTCCTCAAGTTCACAAATGTGTCCTTTGTGTAAGCAAGCGTACTTCACATTAATATATGAACATGAACTAGAACATGTACAAGATATTTTGTTTGATATAATGTTTTGCATGAAAATTGCTTTTGCTACATTTCTTAAAAACCGACAGCACTTGATTTGATATAATGATACATAATGCAAAGACACATTTTTATTAAAACTAGTGTCCAGATTCTTGCATATGTAGGAATTTATGCTAAACTAAAATATTATTTAATGCCTTTCATATCGACATTTATATGTCATGAATTTAAATATATTTGTAATCATACATTTTTAATGAAGTTGCAACTTAGTGCATTTAAAATAATATTAACTCATAAACCTTAGTTTACAGCTTTAGTAGGCTATGCTAGTCAAAATTAAAAGTCACAAAAGTACCTCTTTAAGTACATCTGTGACCCTTTTTTAAATATTCTTTTAAGACTTAAAATACACTACAAATGCAAATTCAATAGAATTAAGTACATGCCATATGAGATCCATTTATTGATTCGTTATTCATTTGTTTTACAGTGGCTGCTTCATCTGTGTTTTCCTGCAGCTGATTAACAGAGGTGAGCCTCACAGGTAAATGTCAAAGGTAAAGTACTTTTTTCTGTTTTTAAACATTCTTTCTTGCTTTCAGCATCTCTCGAGCTGACTATTGAGGGTGCTGTTGGAGGCTCTGTTGTCTTGCCTTGCTCTTTCACTGTCAATGAGCTTGAAAGTGAAAACATAACCGTACATTGGAGATACAACGACAGCCTAAATGTATATGACGTATTTAAAAACAGAGGAGTAATATCCAAACAAAACCAAGCATACAAGAACAGAGCTGAAACATTTCCGGCCCAGTGTGTGAGTGGCAACTTCACACTGATACTCAACGATCTTACATCTGCTGATTCAGGGATCTACTACTATAATAATATGTGTAAAGATTCATTAAATTTGTTATTAAAAAGACAGTATGAATGCCGAAATGGTGTATTTGTGCCAATGTCTAACTCACTTAAATTATACCTTTTATAAGGAAGTCATGTTTAATTTTCTCATTTGTTTTTCATTTTTATTTTAGTAGCAAAATCAACAGAGGACAAAGGAAACCAATCAATGGAAGAAAAGAAAAACCAAGGGCCACAAACAAGATGATTGTGATACTTTATATTCAGTTCTGTATTTGAGTGATGATATTGTATAACGCAATATTTTAGCATGTGCAGTGTTTTATGAGAATTTGCTTCAGCAGCTAAGTTTTTTCGTTTTTTTCGAATTATGTTGTTTGTTTCATAACTCTAAATTGATTAAAGAAACAAATCCTCACACAGTTATTATATTTTATAATTAAAGAAACAAATCTTCACACTGTCCAAACACCACAATATTTATTAATTATAGTCAGCGACATTTACTGTTGCTTGACTCAATATATGCAGTAGTATTAAAAATATAATTAACGTCACTGGTCTGATGGCAAAATTGATTATTAATTGTTTATTCATTAATAATTATAAAGATACTGCAACTGGTGATGCAAATGTTTTGTGAAATATGAAATATGATTCTGTTGACGAAAGGACTATTATAATATCCATGATAATATGCCGCACTACAGCAAGACTGCGAGTGTTATATATTAATTTTACGCAACAGTTCAATAATCAAGTATTTAACATTGTACTAATGTTTCAAACAAATATTTGCCTGCTTTGTATGTTTCCTTTCTGTTAATGAAAATAATAATTAAAAAAAAATACCTCTACATAACAACAACAATAATAATAAATATCGTTCTTATGATAAATAAAAAAATAGGTTGATAAAAATCGTTTGGTTTGTTTGGCACCTTTACTTTCACTCTTACAGTTTTCCCGCGCTGAGAAAGTGAGTATTTCCTTATCCGTCTTTTCCCAACATAAAAGTCCCGGCGCGCGCTCTCACAGGCGTCTCTTCCAGCAGACTCTAACGCAGAGACTCTTATTTTGAAATATTGTTTCTCATGTCTCACTCACAGCTCAGAGGATCTTCGGACGCGCTGCTAAACACAGGTAGTTTATATTTCCTTTCGTCAATATTTAGTTTCTCGACATGTAGCGACTTCATACAGTTAGCCCTTTGTATGTATCGATGTTGTTTGCTGCAAAGCGGATAAGCAGAGAAACTCTGTGACACGCACATTTCAAGTGCAATTCATAGTAATTTAGTAGATTCGCGCGTGCAAACAATTATTTGAATACACTGAGTTATGGCTATAGTTAAGTTTTACTTTATTAAAAATTCACGTGTTTTTAAGTAAGCGTAATGTCGGGTAATAAAAACAACGAGTCAAAGGTCTATCTATCTATCTATCTATCTATCTATCTATCTATCTATCTATCTATCTATCTGTTCAAAATATGAAACCAAGTTGCTTCTGTAAACAAATGCTAGAACTAGTTTGACTTTTCTTAGTGTAGTTCATCACATTAACTATGAACGTGATCCACCAACTTGTCAACCAGAAATCTTCACAAATACTGTAGTAATTTATTGTAAATACTAGTGTTTTTGAACCATACTATAGTAAAGTGTATTATACTGTATATATTATAGTATTTACAACACTTATGCTACAGCATACTGTAGTTTTAACTATAGTGAACTGATAAACTGTAATAAATACTGTAGTATACTTTAGTTTTTACTATAGTGTATTGTAGTATACTATAATATACCATAGAAAGCTTAGTACAGTTTTGTCGTAAAGTAATTTGTTTGTTATATTACCACAGCAACTATAGAATTACTGTAGTATGGTAAAAAACACTATAGTATTTTTCATGTGGGTATAGTCCTAATTTTGAATAATATATTTATTGTTTTATCATTTCCAACCAAATGAATGTCTTTAAGCTTTGATATGAAAACAACGTTCTCGTTTATCCCCAGATAACCTTCACCATGTCAAAGGAGGAGGTCCCTGATATTTCTCCTGTCTTATTCCTGGACGAAAGTGGACAATCAATGCGCTTCTATGTGAGGCCCGGTCCAACTAAAACACAACTTTATTCTCTGGTAACTAACGGAGGAGGTACTTTGTGTCGCAATCAAGAGCCAGGAGCCATTTTGCTGATCGATCCCGGGGACGCGACTACTGTGACGTCGAGCGCCGGACAAAAGTACATCTCTACAAAATACATCAGTGATTGTGTAGAGCAGAACCAGCAGTTGAATCTGGATGACTATGTGATTAGCGTGGGACCGTCTGTCCAGACGAGGATGGCAACCCGTCATCAGAGCAATGGGCGGTTGGGTTACTCGCCTGAAGACGACGCGGCCATCTTGAAGTTTATGGAAAAGCGTCAACATGAAGCCAAAGGCAACCTGGTTTGGAAAGAGATGGAGAAGCGGCACGTGACCAACCACAGCTGGCAGTCCATGAGGAATCGGTTTCTAAAGCACCTCCAGGATAGACTCGTGAAGAAAAGTCCCACGAAAAGAAAACCGCTTTGTTTTACGCAAAGCCCGTTGCGTAAGAAGAATGTCACCGAGAACGCAGAACCTGAGACTGATACCTTACAAAACTCTCCTCAAAAGTCCGTCGTTGTGCCGGATTCATCTGAAACGCAAATAGCCACAGAAAACGGTGTGTGTCTGGCGACTGTGAGGACCGACCCTCAGCCTTCTCCAGAGGGAGCCAGCTCTCCTCTAGACGTGGCTGATGCTGCAGGAGAGCCGCCGCAGGCCTCGAGCCACGACAGTCAGGACGAGTCTCCTGTCCCGGTCCAAGAACAAGAAACACCAGAGCCTGAGATGTCCAAAAGACCTAGATTAGATGAAGGATGTAATGGACAAGATGTTCCAGATGGTAATGTTGTTCATGGTTTTATTCATTGTGTTGTTCCTCAACTATTTCTGTCTGTAAACCTTCTCCACTTTTTTTTAAAAATTCAGGATCAAAGGAACTTTCAACTCCCAACAAAACACGACAAACTGTCTGCAAAACCGCCACGCCTGAATCTAGGAAACTTGGGATTCTTGCAAAAGCTGCAAGAGAATTTGAGGACTCAGATGTGGTAAGACTGAATAACATCAACCCTGACTAGATGTGTTGGGTCAATGACATGACACTCATTTATTGTGTGGACCTATTTATTTAAAAGTTCAAATACAGTTCAAATTTAATATTGCTCTGATGATAGATTTTACAGTAATTTAGGAATTTAATTTGTGTGTTTATATTTATACTTTTAAAATGCTATATATATATATATATATATATATATATATATATATATATATATATATATATATATATATATAAAAATATAGTGTGGCCAAAACCAATAAAAGAAGTAATTATTTCATAAAGAGAACCCTTGAAAACTCTGAAAATATCATAGGATTTGACCTTTTCTATGAGTCATAGTTAATTAGGTTTGTAAAATGTAATGTGGTACAACCTCACTGAGAAAGATGGTATTTATGAAATAATTAATAAAAAAAAAAATTATATTTTAAAATCTTTTTGAAAGCAATTATTAAGATGCATATTTTAGAAAAAAATAAAAATCATATGATTTTTTTTTTTTACCTGACGGTTGCACAACATGACTTCTTTAGAGTCTAGAGCAGTGGTTTTCAAACCCTGGGTCACGTCGCGAGACTTAAAAAATGTGTCGCCAGGATGATTTTAGGAAAACGTATGTAACCAAGTTCAAGACTCAGGAAAGAAGCAACTAAATAACATAAACAACAAAACGAAAGTAACCGGCGGCCGACTCGGGTCAGAATCAAATGTGTATTTGTGTTTGCGCTCTGTTTTTGCAGTGTTTTACATTGTAGCAAATCAGAGACATATCTGTTGATTTCTATAACGCAGTGGCCAATCAGAGGAGCTTTAGTGAGTCATTAAGGAAGCGCACTTTGTGCGCTTTCTTTGCTGTATATAGCCTATTCTCTCTTTAGTTTTTCATGCTGCTAAGAGAACCAATGTGGCGTACTTACAACAAACTTTCGGAAGTGACATCCGCATATTCTCTCGAAATCGCAATGACATTGTGATAATCATAACTATGAACTGGACAAAATATGATATGTCAGAATAGATGTGCATGAAGGCAAAGCACCTTAACTAGTTTCAGAAGCACCGACAGTGATTTGATTTTGTAACAGAGCATCCTTCCGGAGCTCTACGGTGGGACTCGAGATCAGTCTGTAGTGCAGTTGTCTTTCCTTCCTTCCTCCTTTTATTCTTTCTTTCTTTCTAATATATATAATATATGGGTCGCATCAATTTGAAAGAAAAAAATAGGGTCTCTCTGAAAAAAGTTTGAAAACCACTGGTCTAAACTAAAACATTTCTTGAAAATAGTATGAAAGTTTTTCAAAATCATATGAAACCAACTTGAATACATTTCTAAGATCTTCACATGTTTTTAACTAGATGTTAGTTTTCCATTTCATGGACTTTATGTCATTGACCCATTTGTTTTTAACTTAACTCTCCATTCGTTTTATAACTTAATCCTCCAAAATACATTTGTAAATGGATAGTTGTCGGGCATTTCAGCTTAGAAAACCATTGCCTTAGTTAAAAAGTCTCCCAAAATGCACTTCGCTGACTTGAATGTGTTTCCACAGATGGATGAAAGTGAAGAAGGCGAGGATCCATTTGAAGCACCAATCGCCAAGCCGTCAGATGCACAAGAAAGTTCAGCATCACCTGCAACATTAACTAAGGACCCAGAAACTCGAGCTGAGCTTAACCAAAACGGCCAGCAGGAAGCACCAGAAGCTCTTTGTCCCTCACCAGCACCTGAGGAAGAGCGTCCAGGTCCTAGTTCCACAGCTGTCCCTACGTCTTCATCCCACGTCTTCATCCTTGACTCCGAGTCACAGGACAAACGCGACAGCCAAACGAGAGGAACTCCAGAGGAAACTCCCTCCAAAGACTTGGTAGAACATGTCGAGAACTTGATGGAAAAGACCAAGAAAGATCTGGTCGAGGTGACCAAGGCCCTGTGGAAAGCCAGTGGTGACTTAAAAAGAGCTCAGGCGTATCTGTTAGATGGCTACGACCATGAGATTCACGGGCCTGTCTGGACCCATCTGGACGATGAGATCCTCCTGTTGGCTGATCCGTATGAACTTGAGCAGCTTCAATCCAAATATGGACAGGAGGAAGTGACCAGGAGAAGAGATTTCCTCACGGCTGGCATTAACTGAGAGGATTTGTTTGGTTCAATGGGTGTTTTCTGAAACCAGCAGCTCAACTAGACACAACTAGTTACCGTTTTCACACAATTTTGTATTCCTAGTTTGGTAAAATTCAGATTTATGTTGATACATTTCTAAAATAATTTTGCTAATCAGTACATTGATAAATGTGTATTAAAGTATTTTTCTAACTAATGGCGTATCACTGTGTCAAACACAATATTATCGAATGAGTGTTGCTTGGCATATTCACATTTACCACACACTTCTAAATGTCTTACACTTATAAATATTATTATAATTACTACAGGCTAAATCCATACCTTAAATATAACTTACAGAATTTTTAGATGTGAAAAAGATACTTTTAAACCTTAGTTTTTGCCAAATCTACGTTCGGCGATGTTTTGCAGGCAAAATCCAGTCAGTTTAATGGGAATCCAATCCACATGCTTTTTCCTTCACAGATTTTGCAAGCTGCTTGGTTATAACTGAATTTTGTTGAATGTATTTCATATACAGCTGCTACACTATTGACAATATATGAACCTTTTTGCCGGCGGAGTTTCGCTATTAATGCAGGTTTATTGCAGTTATGACACTTTAATATCTGAAGCGGTCAATTCTTATCATTCTAAAGTTTTAGATATGACCAAATGTCACAAGTTTCCATAACATTATATTGTGTATTTTAAATTAAATGTTTTTTTTTAAGGACTGAGGCGCAAATTATTAATGTCTACAATGTTTCTGAAGAGTCACGTGACAACTGTTACTTTTCTCAGCGCAGTTCACGGTGAACCAATCACTGCCTGGAACTATTGCCTAATTTAATCAAATGCAGAGTGAACAGATTAATATTAATAGATTTAACTCGATATAATTTCGTTTGAGGATTCGGCTTTTAGGCCTCTAGCGTCCTCTATAGAAATAAACACATAGGACAAAGTTATGCGAAAACATTTGCCGCCCAGTGGTCTTTTGTGGATTTTATGGTTCGCATTCGTTCATGTCTAAACGAATTTTGTCCTAAAACTCGCTCCATAGCCGTGAATCGTATGCTTTAAAAGAATTGGGCGGCACTTTTGCTTGCTAACAACTGTTTCTTACTAGTCACACAACTAAATTCCTGCAGAGGGCTCTTCATGGCTCATAATGCCGCTTCCCCTATTGAATCGTATTCAAATCTTTTTGTGTTTAAGGAGAATTTTGTTTATTGAATTGTATAAATATTTTAATCGGTTGATTCCAAATAGTGACACTTAACGTATAAATACAGATCCGCTTGGGCAAATGCTAAATGATGTTGTAAATTAAACGTCTCTGATTGGTCCATCCAAAAAAGCGATGAGAAAAGTCACATAAAACACGCCGTCTTCGAAATACTCGAAACAGCATTTAATTTACACATAAATAACGACATTAGAGAATATAAATGATGCTGAGATAAAAACAGATAGAGACAAGATAAAATTAGAAAATTAATATATAAACCCATCGTAACTGACCAATGAGAGACACCCTCCGGGCCACCAAGCCCCGCCCATTTTATCACACCAGTTCATTCACTGCCGTCCTACCGCTTTATTGTATTTCTATGCTTAAAGGCAGTGACTATAGACACATTTAAAGAGGAGAGCCCAACAACAAAATCTGCTGATCACAGATAAAAACAACACACCAAATCAGTGAGTACTGCAGGAGAAATTAACGGAACAATGAGCGTGAACGTCGCTTTATCTGTGATTGTTATATTTAAGGTGTTATCATAGCAGCTCTGGCTGTCATATGTGTTCAACACGGAGGCTGAAACACATTAAAAATTGTTATTCTTGCACATATGCTGGGCATTTTAAACCCCCGACAGTCATTAAATGATATTTTAAGTGGTTATAAACACATACATAATGTTGTTCATGCCGTTAAGCCGTTATGTTAGCGGAATAGTGGCTAAAGACAGTATGTTTATATTGTGTGTATGTTTGTATATGTTTGCTCAGACAGCAGTATGTAAACATTGAAACTACAAGTTATTTGCAGGTTTCATTGTTGTTTGAGACTGTTGTCAAAATAATTTCCAGTCTGCATTTTATTTATCTGTATTGCTATTAGACTAGTGACAACTTGAACTCCGAGTCCGTTAAAATATAAATAACCATCTCAAAAAACAGGCCTACCCTTAATATTTTTGGATTACTATGTTTTTGACACATTACTATGGTAGTGTCATCATGTAAATATCATGGCTTATAAATATGTTAAACATTTAGCCCTGTATTTGTAGCACTGTAACACTGTATCCTTTGAAGAAATGTATAATATAATTAATATCTAGTAGCAGTATGAGCTCAAAGGGTGGCACTGCCCTGTCCCGACGCAACTATCGCTTGGCATCCGACACAGACAAACCCAAAGTCACAGGTATGTCCTTATGAAGATGCTTTATTGAAGTAAACCCACTGCAAATGGAGTAATCATCAAATCTACATTAATTTTTTTTAGGTATTGTCAATGAGAAGTTATTGAGCGACTATCTGCATCATGTGTTTCCTGCCTCCAGTAAGCAGGGACCCGCATCAGCTGCGTACAGGTGAGTCGATTACCCACAATCCCTCCTTGTTTTGGGTCTTTTGCTTTGATCTATAGTTGATCTGTAGTGTTTATAATTTGTATGTACACATATTTCTTTGTTGGGGGGATTTTGCTTTGTATACACAAACATACACATCCCAGGTGAAAAACAAGTGCACTTCCATAACGTACTTAAAGTGCTCTATTTTCGCGTGCTAATTTTGTACTTAATATACTAAAAATTATTCTTTAGTATAAACTTAAGATCATCTAAGTGTACTCAACTGTGCTGTTTTGAGACACCGTGAATATGAACTAAAATGCACTTTTAACATACTATCTTTGTATTTAAAAAATTTATTTTTAAAGCACATGCACACACTACTGGTCAAAAGTTAATTGAAATAATTAAGATTTCTTAATGTTTTTGAAAGAAGTCTCTTCTGCTCACCAAGGCTGCATTTATTTGATCACAGTACAGTAAAACAGCAATGCTGTAAAATATTACAATTTACAATTTTTTTTTTCATGTGAATGTATAGTAAAACATAATTTATTCCTGTGATCAAAGCTGAATTTTCAGCATCATTACTCCAGTCTTCAGTGTCACATGATCCTTCAGAAGTAATTCTGATATGCTGCTCACTTATTCTCAAATATTATTGATGCTCAATTATTAGTAATGGCTCTTATTATTGTCAATGTTGAAATTATCACTATTTTCATGATAACTGTGATGATTTGTTTCCCCCCCTCAGGATTATTTAAGTTCAAAAGAACAGTATTTATTTGAAAATTTAATTAAATTTAATTATATTATTTATTTATTTACGTTTTTTAAATCTTACTTGAATGGTAGTGTATCACAGTTTCCACAAAAACAACAACAAAAAGTTCGCAAAACTGTTTTTCACAGCAAATTTGTTTTGATTATATGTGTAGTTAATATGTTGTAATTGTATATTTTGTGGTTTTTTTGTATATTTAGTTTTATTTAATGTTTTATTTAATAATCTTGTAATATTAATAACCGTTTTAGATCATTAGACATCAAATCCTCTGTAAATATTGGTTGCAAATTAAATTTTAAGCTCTCTCACATTTCAAGTCGTTTTAAGTGATTGCAAATGATGGTGTGTGAATGATTGAGTTGATTATGGTTTTTCCTCCATATATATCGACCATTTTGACCCATTTATGCAGAATTTAAATATTTAAAATGTCAGTTTATTAGTATTTTAGTGCTGTTATCCTTAAGTAGAGTCTTTTAACGTCACCTCTGTGTTCTTGTTTTAAATATACCTGACAATGGTATGAACTATCGTTACACCAAATGACATTTTAGTGGGTATCTTCTATAAATCACGGTAGAAATGTGCGATAATCGTTATGTTCTGCTTACAGGAAATACATTTAAACACAGGACACATTCTTACAATCAATCAATAAAATAAATTAATAAATAAAGCTGTCTTAAACTGTGAATTATTTTTTCATCTGAATGTTTTTGAAGCATGATTTGCTTCATGTTAATCAGGTGCAGCTGGTTATAAGAGGAGGGGCTTCTTATTCTAGAGAGCATCTGATTGGACAGAAATCTGTGCAGTGCAGGATGAGTCATCAGTATTTTTTACTCTGTTGAAGTATAACTTGATGATTGTGAAGAAATTAAGTTTGCTGCATTAGTGGTGTGTTGATGTGTTGTTAAGAGTGGAAGCTGCTGGTGTCGTTAGCCTCGTCCCGCTCTTGATCCCAGCCAGTGTCTGGTTACTGGAGCTGATCTATACATAGAGCATGATGGGACATGAGAGAAAGCTGACACTCACAGAGCAACATATCATCTCTAATGCTGGATTTCATGTCAGGCGTCATGATGGGCATCTGTCAGCACCGTATAAAACTAAACATCATTTATTCACAGATATTTTGCTTTATTTGACATTTGAATTCCAATTCCCATGTTTTCAATGTATTAATTACTTTATCAGGGTTCCCGCAGGTCCTTAAAAAGTCTTAAATTTACTTTATCAAATTTAAGGTCATAAAAAGTTTTAAATTGTACAAGAAAGTCTTAATTATGATTTAAAGAGGTCTTAAATTTGGGTACAGACCAGAATCGCAATACAGCTTAATGTGACGATTAAACTTCAAAAGGCTATGAATAAATATGAGTGCTGCAAGTTTCAAATTCCGGTGCTGCCCTGCTTTATGTACAGCGTTACCGGGGAAACAGTTCGAAAGCACCTCCTGCTGGCAGAGAATGAATGTGCGTGTTCAATAAGGCTGTTGTTGTGAGTAGGGTATTCCTGCAATACCGGAGGCTGTAGTTTCAGAACTGGATTTCTGAATTTTGTTTTTTAATTATTTTATTTTATTTATTTATTTTTTGTATGTATGTATTATGTCAGGTCTTCCAGCCAGTTCTATCAAACCTTTATAATTAATCCAGAACGCGGCAGCAAGACTAATTTTTAATGAGCCAAAAAGAAAGTAAGAGAGAATGAAGAACGTCACACCTCTCTCTATTCTAATTCTATTCTTTAAAAAAAAAAAAAAAAACTTGTCCCTTTTAGACACTAGCTTTTCTAATCTTTTTGTATTCTGTTTTCTTTTTATTTATTATACAATTAACAAAAGCAAAAAAAGGCCTCTAACACTAGCTTGCTCTATTCTTTTTCTATTCTATGTTTTCTTTTTATTTATTATATAATTAAAAAAAAAAAAATCTCTTGCTACGTGTACTGCGTTAGGCTAAATGAGACTTGTTATAGCACTTGCATATCATTGCTCTTTTGTTGATTTTGATTGCTTCCATTGTCCTCATTTATAAGTCGCTTTGGATAAAAGCATCTGCTAAATGACTAAATATTAGTGGCTCATACTATTTTGTAGCACTTGCTATTAAATTCTGTATATTATTATTTTTAAGGAATTATGTAGTTATTTAATTTTATACACTTAATTATTGTCCTAACAAACTCCTAACCCTAAACATACCCGTTGGTAACCCTCTTGAAATATTTAACCTAATTTATTTCAATATATTCAGTATATTCTGGTTTAAAATTCAGTTTTCTTGGAAAGAAGACATCTTCACATCTGATGTGCTGTTTGTTTGCATCTGTTTGTTTGATGTTTGAATCAGGTCTCCTCTGTTGGAATAGATGGTGCTGTCCCAAAAAATAGGGTCCTATGCAGTCATAGAACTGCAGCCTCCAGTATTGCAGGAACATTGGGTTGTTTTTGTTCAGACCAATGCAAAACTTGACCCATGTTTTTACCCTGCAAACACGCAGAGCTGTAAATGTGAACTGGTGGATTGATAAGGAGATAATTCATTATAAAAATATAAACAGTAAAATGTGTTTTTATGTTATTTAATTAATATAAAAATGTATTGATAATTGTTTAAATTAATAGAATAATTAATACTTTTGACTCATCCATTTTCTTAAAAAATGGTTTAAAGGCTGAAATGTGAAGAGTTTTTATGAAAAAACTCTTTGTTTTATGAAAACTTCTATCTGAACTGTAAATCATGCTTTTTACATTCATTTTACAGTTTACCATAGACATTGCCCTACCCTGCTCATATGGTATTCATTTTATTTGTGCAGGTCTTAAAAAAAGTCTTAAATTTGAGCTTAAAAATCTTGCAGCAACCCTGTTTATAAATTAAATGCGTTTTTTTTTTTTTCCTCTCATATTTCTAGTTAGATCAATCAGTCTAGTCTCTTCAGTGTGTGAGCTGACAAGCGGCGCTTCTCTGTTATGATGTTGTGATACGCGAGCGGTCATGTGCGGATCAGTTGAACCGGTGTCGTGTCTCGTCCCTGTAGAAAAACCCTGACGTTCCAGGATCTCGGAGCTCATCTGGAGAAGCTGCTGGCTGAAGATAATGTCACTGAGGAGAGCAGAGGTCAGACAGACACCGCTGGGCATCTCACAAATTACTGGAAAATGAAATGTATTTGCTGAAAAAAAAAAAAAAGTTATTTTATATAATATTTATTCATAATTCATCAATTATTATTGAAATCTACCCTCGCATATTTGTTTACTCATTCATTTATTTATGTGCTTATTTATGTTTATTTATTGATTTGATTATAGTGATGTTTTCAGCCATTTAATTTATTTCATATATGTGACCTCGGACCACAAAACCAGTCATAAGGATCCATTTTAAATAAATAAGCTTTCCATTGATGTATGGTTTGTTAGGATTAGGGCTGAACGATTTTAGAAAATAATCTAATTTTTTTTAACAATATTGCGATAGCGATTTAATACGCAATTATTTTTTTAAAGCTCTTTATGTTCTGTATTATTCAACAAAGACAAGCAGTAAATCATTGTATAGTATGAACAACAAAATATTAGATAGATTAAACATAAATGTTATTTTCTGTAGGCCAGGCCTATATGTTATGACGAAATTAGGTGATGCATGAATTGATATGAATGACTTTTTTAACAACTACAATCACAGTAGTATATTGACTGATTTGTTGAACTTCCAGCCTTGTAAGCATGTTAATAATTATGACAACATAAAGCACTGACAAATAAGCCTGGTTTAAACATTATTATAAAAGTCAGTAACAAATTACACAAACTAAAGTAGATTGCAGAAATATAAAAACAAATCTTGCTTTACTATACTCAATATTTAGGTAATAAATTACTTATAAAAAGTCACTGTAATAAACATAAAGTAAACTTTAGACTGACTTTAAATAAATAAATAAGAGATATATATAGCCTATATTATCTTAAGTTCGAAGTCTTAAAGAAATGCACCCTAACACTGTTTCTGCTCGATTAGTTTCCATGTGCTGTTTTGAAGTAGGCTACGTTCATGTATACGCTTTCAAACAATTGAATGCCCAATCGCGTTTTGACGGGGGTCCACCAGTAAAAATCGCATGCCGGGGGGTAAAATACACCTTTTTTTTGGAGGGGTTCCCCAGGTAAGAGTCACATTTCAGGGGCTAAATATCACGTTTTTGGAGGCAAACCGCGGACTTGGCAACACTGTAGCGTGCCAACTTGATGCTTCCTCTGAAGACTGCTTAGATGTGTTCGACTTGAAGCAGCGCTGCTAGACCGGTTGGTGTGTGTCATCAAAATGCAATTAATCATTCAGCCCTAGTTAGGATCGGACAATATTTGGCTGAGATACAACTATTTGAAAATATGGAATCTGAGGGTGCAAAAAAATCAAAATATTGAGAAAATCGCCTTTAAAGCTGTCCAAATGAAGTTCTTAGCAATGCATATTACTAATCAAAAATAAAGTTTTTATATATTTACAGTAGGAAATTTACAAAATATATTCATGGAACATGATATTTACTTAATGCCCTAATGATTTTTGGCATAAAAGAAAAATTAATAATTTTGACCCATACAGTGTATGTTTAGCTATTGCTACAAATATACCCCAGCGACTTAAGACTGGTTTTGTGCTCCAGGGTCACATATAATACTGTGTTTCCAATATATTCATTAATATATATTGAAATATTAATTTATTTGAAATTTCATGTCTTTTTCTATACAGATCAGATAGAAGGCTGCCTTGGACCTTCAACTGTTGTCCTGGATCACAGCAGTGGGTTTGAAGGGCTGTTATTTGTTGACGATGACCTTTTGGGGGTGAGCATTTGACATTATATAAATTTATTTTTAAATGTATTTTATTTAAATATTATTTATTTATATTTTATAAAATAAAATAAATTAATAAATACATTTAATAAAATTTAGTTAAATAAAATTGTATTTTATTTGAAAGAAAATTTAAAATAAATTATTTTATTTAAAATATATAAAATGCAATAACTTATTTAAAATAAAATAAAAAAAACTAATATTTAATTTTATTTAATTTGATTAATTGTACAACTGGCAGGTAAACTTCGAATTTAGTTCTGCTTTAAAATAATTCAAATTCAGGTCAGTTCACTATTAAATTGACTGGATGGTGAGAAGTCAATTTAATCAATCTGCATGATGAATCGTACACAATAACACCAGGAAAGTGTTTTATGAAATAATCGGGGCTAATTTTCACTGTGACTGTTGTGACAGGTGTGTTTTTTACTATTAAATGTGTTCCATTTTGTTCTTCCTCTCTTTTTGGATTGAAGGTCATCGGCCACAGTAACTTCAGCTCCATCAGAGCCACCACATGTGTTTACAAAGGTAACGTTTCAATAACTAAACTGTACCTTATAGTGAAGTGCAAATTAGTGCTGTCAAATGATTAATTGCATCCAAAATAAGTTTTTGTTTACATAATATATTTATGTGTTCTGTGTTTATTTATTATTTATTATTATGCATGTGTATGTATTTATATATACATAAGTATACACAGCACACACACGTATATTATGTAAACAAAAACTTTTATTTTGGATGCGATTAATCGTTTGACAGCACTAGTGCAAATTCTATGGTGTTCTTTGAAGTAAATGCAACCTAAATTACTACACTATGGTACCACTGCAGTACTGTTTTTAATTGTTTTTATTGGTTTTAGGGAAATGGGTCTATGAAGTTCTCATCTCATCTCAAGGCCTAATGCAAATCGGATGGTGCACATTGAACTGCAGATTCAACCAAGAGGTACAAGCCAGTAACTTCACAATTTAGAGGTCAATTCTGGAGTGCAGGGCCCGGTTGCATAAAGCACCTTAAGTGTAATTTTCCCTTAAGATCGCCCTTAAGTTTCCCTTACAATTAAGGGCGTTGCATAAAATATACCTTAAATGACACTTAAGGGTTTCTTTAGGTGAAACGTCATAAACCCTTAGAATTTCTCTTAAGTGTCCCTTAAAGCCCATTAAGTGTTGCATAAAGCCCCTTAACTGTCATTTTCCTAAGTATAACGTAAGGTATGGAAAATGTCACCTTAAATGTTACGCAGCGAGCAGATTCAATCCTAAAGTCTTCTACAAGACACAATCGGCCGCTTTATAACAGATTTAGGCATTTATTCACATTAATCAAATTACATACAACTAATAGCTCAAACGTGAGTGCGTCATGTAAGAACACATATATTTTATTCCTGTATTTTCCTACATATTACCTGGGAGATGACTTGGAAAAACACACATACAAAATATATTTTCGCAATCGTGTGTTTATTGTGTTTACATTTCTGCTTTTAGCTTAGCTGCAGCGATCGCTGCTGTATTCCATCATAAGATACTTCTATGTGTCCGGATTGGACTTTCAGCTCGACAGTGCCCTCCGGTTTCGAGTATGAATGAAACATACACTGCATAGGAGTGTTTAGCGCTTCATAATGTTCACATCACCTCGTTTTGGATACGAATAAAATGACTATCTTGTCCCTTTGCATTTAAATATAGATTTTTTCACATTAGTCCCTGAAAATGTTATGTTTCTGTGAAAACTTACACCACTATCTGCATTAACAAATAACGTGTCCATGGCAACAGTAGATTTTTTTAACGGCAAAACCTGGGTCGCTGTTGTGAAATACTTAACGGTTTCCCTTAACTAAGGGAATGGTTTAAGTGATTGTATGCAACACCCTCAAGTCATTCCCTTAGGTAAGGGGAAATCACACCTTAAGTGTCATACTTAAGGGAAAAACTTAAGGTGCTTTATGCAACCGGGCCCAGAGCCGTACAAATTGCATATTCACTCTAATAGTTAGCTAGGTCTCATGGGAAGCTGTCCAAGCCACAGAAATCACGTAGATTAATCTAGATTAGATGACGACTGTTCGTTCTGCTCTCAATCCTTTTTAAATCTCAGGTTTGACTTTGGTTTGTTATATAACAACTGAAATTGGTTTGTTCAAGTCGATTACTGACAGATACGATGTGCTTTGGTTCTGTGTTTGTGTTCAGGAAGGGGTCGGGGACACGCCGGACTCGTACGCTTACGACGGAAACAGAGTTCGCAAATGGAACGTGACAACCACCAACTACGGCAAGGTGAAAACGCAGCGCTTCGCACATTCAGGCTCAGTTTTATTTGACATTGACAGTTAAGTCGTAGTTTGTTTGTTTAAAGTCTCAGGCTGTGACGTAACATTCTTATAAAACACAATTCTGATTGGATGAGCCACATTTTTATGAAAGCATTATAAACCACTCAAGTCCATACGTAATAGTTTATTTTAACATGAAGCCTCTCATTATTGATTCTTTTCATTTCTTTTGCTTTAGTCCTGGGCTGCTGGTGATATCGTCAGCTGTTTGATAGATTTGGATGAGGGAAACATTACGTTCTGTCTGTAAGTATAGTTTTATTATCGGATGTACGTTATAGTTTGGTATGAAAGCATGAGAAACTGATGTAAGATTCGAATTAGTAGACATTAACGGAAATATCTGTAAACTGGTGTTAATAGCAGTATTTTTTTCTTTTTCAGTAATGGACAGTCTCTCGGTGTTGCGTTCAGCAATATTAAGACGGGGCCAGGCGTCGCATATTTCCCTGCAATCAGCCTTTCCTTCAAAGAATCTGTAGCCTTCAATTTCGGCAGCCGTCCTCTCAGATATCCTTAGCATTTTTATGCGTATACATACAGATTTTATGTAATGTGTATAATATACATTTTAATTTATTATAAAATGTACTATCATAAATTCATTAATTAGGTAGTAATTAGACGTACATATATTATACATTAGTTTTATTTATATTATTTATAAATAGTATTTATTATTTACATATTTATATATATATTATGCATACACACACACGCTTAATATTATTTAGGATTTTCAAGTACTTGCATTTAATTATATATTTTTATGTATGAATAATGTTATATGTTATATAGTATATTATAATAACTAATATATTGCATTTAATAAGACTTCCAAATACAGCAAAAACTCTCTCTCTCTCTCTCTCTCTATATATATATATATATATATATATATACACACATACAGTATATATAGTATAAAATAATGTAATTGCCTAATGTTTCCAAATACAGCTTGGAAACATTAGAAAAAAAAAATATATATATATATATATATATATATATATATATATATATATATATATATATATATATATATATATATATATATATATATATATATTAGGACTTCAGAATAAAAGAATATGTATATTTTAAATTTGTAATATTTCATTGTTTTATTTATTAATAATATAATTTAATATATTTATTATAAATACATTATATATGTTGATATAATAATACTTGTATTGAATAGTATTATATTTATTTCAAGTAAAACTTGATAACTCATTTATAAGACATTTGAATAAAAGTATACATATTTAAATTATACCATTTAAGTGATCTATTTTAATAATATAATCCAGTTTATTTTTAGAAATACATGATATATTTTTACATTTCATATAATATGTTTATTAAGTAGTAATGTAATATTCAATACAACTTGAAACTTGAAAATATATTTATAAGACGCCTGAATAAAAGTAGATACATATTTAAATTGTAACAAATTTAATTGTCATATACGGTAACACTTTAGTATAGGGATAAATTTTCACTTATTGCTTATTAGCATACCTGTTATTAAAATATTGGCTGTTTATTAGTACTTATAAAGCACATATTCTGCATGACCATATTCTACATCCCTAATCCTGCTCAATACCCACACTTAACGACTATCTTACTAACTATTAATAAGCAGCAAAATAGGATTTTATTGAGGCAAGAGTTATAGTTAATGGTTTGTTAACTGCGAGAATTGGACCTTAAAATAAAGCGTGACCAACATATTTATTAATAATATAATGTAATATATTTATTGGACATGCCAAAAAATATTTACACATTTAACATAATTCATGTTTTTAGGTATACCTACCATAAAAAACAAAACATGTGAAACCATAGACCAACCACAAACCCCTAAAACCCTTAACTCATCTGTTCCTCACGTATCCTGTGGAAGGTTACCTTCCTCTTCAAAGCCCACCAACCACTGACCTCATCAAAGCCAACAGGCTTCTGGGATACCTCAAGACAGTCCTGTCCACCTCCATCGACACACAGGTGCCTACAAAGACCTCATGCTGACTGTACAGTGTTCGCTTCAGAATAGAAGACAATGCAGTGTGGTGTATCAATATTTAAACTGATTGAGAAGTCGTTTGATTTTGTTTTTCGTCAGGAGGAAAAGCTTGTGGAGAGAGACAGCGGAACCTGGCAGATTCAAGGAGATCCCACCATCCTGGTCACCCTTGCACATATATTCAACCACTTTGCACCTCTCATGGTAAATCACTCAGAGTTTCTGTAAAACCATTGTCGTTGTTCCATAAACCATTTTATTTATGGCTAATGTGTTTGTTTGCTAGTGTAAAGTGTATTTAGTGGAGGATGTGCTGATGAACTTCCTGTTGAGTATATTGGAGGGTGGAGGATCTGTCGAAGAGCATCCACTTATACAACAGCTGCTGGACCTTTTCTGGCTTCTCATGGAGGTAAAATTCAATTGAAAGGCGTTTTCTGGATTGAGATTTGAGAAAATGTGTTTCGTTCTTCTGAGACTGGAATCTTTTCTCCTCCTGAAGGAGCACGAGGTGAGCGAGTGTCTGAAACAGCTGATGATGTCTCTGCTGAGAGCGTATCGTTTCTCTCCTATCATCCCTGATCTGGGCTTTCAGGTGAGAAGTCCAGTGATTGCTCTCATGCAAATCCATTTTTCAAGCTGTTGTAATGTAATGTTGAGGTTTATTGGTGCTGAGAACGATAGAACCGCTGACAGGAAGGAAAAAGGAAAACATTCTTTCCGAGGAGCCTAAAGGAGCATGCTGGGAACTCATACTTCAAAGCGTGTTCACGCATAGCATTTGTGTCTAATCGGAGGCAGAGAGGTGTTGATGTCCTCCTGGCCCATTGATGTTCATGGCAATTATCAGCAGGGACATGGGCTGTGTGCCCATCCCACTTGAAATAAATGTCTTGTTAAAATTAAAATGACTGAGGCACTTTGTTTCGAGCTTGCTGTAATTTGTTTGATGAGTTTGTTTGATGTCCACGGTGGTGAGAGGGAACTGGCAACATGTTGATCCAAATTATTACTGTGGCAGCCAGTGCTTAACAGATGGAAGCTTTACTGAAACCTGTTTTCTTTCTCTGTCCTCTAGATTCATTACCTTCGTCTGACCACAGCGATACTCCGGCATGAGAAGTCCAGGAAGTACCTGCTCAGCAATGTTCTATATCCTCTTAGTTATAACTTTCATAAGACACTTTACCTTTTGAAAATCACTTCAGAAAGGTAGAAATAAGAAATATATGCTTATTAAGAATACATTGTGGCCATTGCCTACTGAACTTCACTGTAGATCACATAGATGGATAGATAGATTAAATGAAATACAGTAGATGTTTCATACACATAAATTATGGACCTGTTCCAGTAAATTTGACAATCAGAGTGTGTCCAAGTACTTTATTATCTTTATTGTTATGAATAATAAATCTATTTATTTATTATGAAAATTTTGTAGGTAAGTAGATGGGTAGATATTTAGGTAGATGTAGGTAGGTAGACATTTTTAGTAGGTAGCTAGATTACAGATAGATAAATAGGTATCTATGTTGATAGGTAGATGGCAATATGTGTCTTTAGCTAGGTAGATGGATAGATATGTTGAAAGGTAGGTAGGTCAATAGATGATGGTATATATTTAGATAGATGGACATATATGTTTGCAGGTAGGTCGATATGTCATTAGATTATGGTATGCATTTAGATAGATAGATAGATAGGTCAATAGATTATGGTATATATATAGTTAGATAGATAAATAGGTCAATAGATGATGGTATATATTTAGATAGATGGACATATATGTTTGCAGGTAGGTCGATATGTCATTAGATTATGGTATGCATTTAGATAGATAGATAGGTCAATAGATTATGGTATATATATAGTTAGATAGATAAATAGGTCAATAGATGATGGTATATATTTAGATAGATGGACATATATGTTTGCAGGTAGGTCGATATGTCATTAGATTATGGTATACATTTAGATAGATAGATAGATAGATAGATAGATAGATAGATTATGGTATATATTTAGGGAGATGGATAGATAGGTCAATAGATTATGGTATATATTTAGGTAGATGATAGATATGTTGATAGCTAGGTAGATGGGTTAATAGATTATGGTGTATATTTAGGTAGATGGATAGACATGGTGATAGGTAGGTGTCAATAGATTTTGGTATATATTTAGGTAGATGGATAGATATGTTGCTAGGTAGGTAGATAGGGCAATAGATTATGGTGTATATTTAGGTAGTTGGATAGATATGTTGGTAGATTTATTTATTTTTTTAGATGGATTGATGGATATATATGTGATGTTGAGATTTAGGTGGTTGTATCAATATTTAGGTAGTTAGATTTATGAAAACATAGCTGGATATTTAGTAGATGGGTATATGAATATTTAGGTAAGTAGTTACAGTATGGGCATATAAGTAGTTAGATACATTTATGGATTTATTACAAAATATATAAAGTCTATACAAAATTTGAAAAAATACATAAAATAAAAAAATATATATAGATAGACATATATAAGTTTTGCACAACATATATTCAACAGTTGGTTACTACTTGAACTAGAAGCCAAATTTTGTCGTACAAGCATTTGATTAACTTCCCAGTAGTTTTCTCTGGTTTTGAGGAAGAACTGCCTAAACAGACAAGTTAGATGCATCGATCTTGGAGATTTGTATGTGTTTCGGTCCTTAACAGCATCACATTTGATGTGCTCCGGTCTGTGGTCTTCTTCTACATCAAGACCCCTCTGAGAGTGAAGGAGGCAGGACTGGAGGAGCTCATCCCGACCACCTGGTGGCCGACACGCTTCGACAAAGAGGTCAGAAACATCCGGACACACGGGCATGAATATGAATAGCATTATACACACAGGCTTCACAAAAGCTGAAACCTGAAATGATCTCGTCAATCAAACACTAATCTGAACTGAGCCCTGGTTGAAGCGACAGATGAATAATTCTCCGCTGTCTCTCCTGACGCGTGTCCAGGGCAAAGATGAGAGGGACACACGCGAGGAGACGGCCGAGGAGAGGCTGAGACGGCGAGCGTACGAGCGCGGCTGTCACAGACTGAAAAAGAGGATTGAGGGTATGTCACACACACAACATCAGATCTGCAAGCATATCTGTCACTGTGACACTCAGCTGAACCCATGTGTGTGTGTGTGTAGTTGTGGAGGAGCTGCAGGTTCAGATCCTGAGGTTAATGCTGAACAACAAAGACAAGGGAACGGTATGTTGATGCTTGTTTTCCACATGTCTGCTCGCACAGCTATGTTATATTTTATTATATTTATAAAATGTATAATACGGGAATGTCCGAGAATGACCCATTTAGAAAGGAAGACCCAGTCTGACCTACATGAAGGGACAGTGTTGTTATCATGAACTAAAACTATTATCATAGAATCATTTTGATAAGTTGAAATAAAGCTGAAAAAAAAAAAAATATTAGAGGAAAAAATTACATTTAAAAACTTAGAAATTAGTGCCTTTGGAAACTAACTTAAAATAAAGTACTATAATTACTAAAACTAAAACTGAAAAAAAAAAAAAAAAATTATAGCTAAATAGAGATCTTCTGAAAAAAATATATAACAGAAATAGAAAATATTCAGAAATATTCATAGAAATAATTATAAAAAACAAAATCTTATAAAAATCACAAAATCACTAAAGCTAAAATGAAACTGAAAACTGATAATATAAAATAAATGCTTATTCAAGATATTAAGAATTTCAACAGTATATAACACTGAAATTGGTGAAACCACAAAACTAGAAATATCTAGTTATTAAATTATTCTGGTTTATATAATAATTATTATTATATGAATTTTCTTCATAATATCTACTACCCTAAAACCTTTTTGGGATTTTTACATTTCAACTATGTTGTTTGGCCCAAATAATAATAATAATAATTATTATTATTATTATTATTATTATTTGTTTTTTTAAATGTATTTAATATTTTTTTATTTTATTTTTTTTTAATTAGTGATACATTTTTATTTATTATATTTGGGAGTTCACCATAAAAATAGCCTATATAACTAGTGCTACAGTGTATGTCTTCAAAAGCCATATAATGGTTTTGCGTGATTAACAGAATTTAAAGGGTTAGTTCACCCAAAAATAAAAATTCTGTCATTAATTACTCACCCTCGTGTCGTTCCAAACCCATAAGACCTTCATTTATCTTCAGAACACAAATTTCTGGGGTACTCTCCAAAATGGCAGAAGACGGTAACTCGGGGAGAAGAACTGCTGAATAAATTATGTTATTATTGTTTTCTTTGCGCACAAAAAGTATTCTCGCTGCTTTGTAAATTACGGTAGAACCCCTGATTTCACATGGACTATTTTACCGATGTCCTCACTACGTTTTTGTGCATTGTTCATGGTAATATCCTTGCTGTCTATGGAGGGTCAGAGAGATCTCGGATTCCATCAAAAATATCTGAATTTGTGTTCTGAAGATGAACAAAGGTAATTAATGACAGAATTTTCATTTTTGGGTGAACTATCCCTTTAACTGAGACTCCACAAATGATTGCCATCTACAGAAAGATTAATATTCAGTTACAACCTGTGTGCTGTATTTACCCGTGTCTCTCTTTTCACAGGGTGAAGCTTCTCGATACATTTTCCTGAACAAATTCCGCAAGTTCCTTCAAGAGAACGCCAGCAATAGAGGGGTAGGGCACACAGGACAGCTTTGGCCTCCTTCATACCTTGCAATTACTGTATATATGTTCCATATCTGCATAGTATCTAGATATTCTGTATCAGGATTTCATATTCTTTTACATGTGATAAATAGATCATAAGATCACAGTCTATTTCTGCAAAAGCAGAAGTAAAAGCTACAAACCCGCCACAGCATTTGGTAAGATTTAAAGAGCTCTTGCCACAGAAGGTCTTCCAATCAATGCTGCAAACAGGAAATTTCAGAAATATGTTACTTAATGTGTTTTGATGACTGTTACATCTGCCTTTTTTTTTTTTTATTAGTTCCCGTATCATATAAATTGGCAAACTGTGCTGACATAAAGGATGTAAAGACAAAAGAAGCTTGAGGATTTTATAATTCTCAATGCACGCGTTTTGGCACTGAATCTGATGTTCCCCATTTAAACTTCACAGCAGTAAATGAATATGACCATTTTCTGTAACAGGATTGTTATTGATGGGATTGTTTCAGTTAATTTGTAGTGATCAGGCTTTTTATTGGAGGGCTTGATGTTTGTCTCATGCTTCATTTGATGTGATTTGTGTGTTCAGAACCCCACAGTGTTGTGTCCTCCTGAGTACATGGTGTGTTTCTTACACCGGCTCATCACGGCCATCAGGAGCTACTGGGATGAAGGCAAGAGAAAAAGCCCAGGATCCATCAGCAGTGAAGGTACACATTTCTCATCTCATTATATATATATATATATATATATATATATATATATATATATATATATATATATATATATATGCAGTATCACACACAGAAGTGAGTACATCCCTCACATTTTTGTAAATATTTTATTATATCTTTTCATGTGATAACACTGAAGAAATGACACTTTGCTACAATGTAAAGTAGTGAGTGTACAGCTTGTATAACAGTGTAAATTTGCTGTCCCCTCAAAATAACTCAACCCACAGCCATTAATGTCTAAACCGCTGGCCACAAAAGTGAGTACACCCCTAAGTAAAAATGTCCACTTGTCTTTGTACTCCTCACCTGGTTGCCACCACACACGCTTGACACCATCTGAACCAAATAAGTTTATCTTGGTCTCATCAGACCACAGGACATGGTTCCAGTAATCCTTGCCCTTAGTCTGCTTGTCTTCAGCAAACTGTTTGTGGGCTTTCTTGAGCATCATCTTTAGAAGAGGCGTCCTTCTGGGACGACAGCCATGCAGACCAATTTGATGCAGTGTGCGCCGTATGGTCTGAGCACTGACAGGCTGACCCCCCCCACCCCTTCAACCTCTGCAGCAATTCTGGCAGCACTCATTACGTCTATTTCCCAAACACAACCTCTGGATGTGACGCTGAGCACGTGCGCTCAACTTCTTTGGTCGACCATGGCGAGGACTGTTCTGAGTGGAACCTGTCCTGTTAAACCGCTGTATGGTCTTGGCCACCGTGTTGCAGCTCAGTTTCAGGGTCTTGGCAATCTTCTTATAGCCTACGCCATCTTTATGTAGAGCAACAATTCTTTTTTTCAGATCCTCAGAGAGTTCTTTTCCATGAATAACCAATAAAAATTAATAAAATAAAAGGCTTTTACTTCAAGCACCGACTTTCAAAAACAACCTGTTTAACACAAAATATGTTTCTTCAAAAAAAATTCCACTATGTAATATTACAAATATTTTAAGGGAATAAAGTAAAAATATATTACAAACTTGCAACAGAAATTAAAAATCTTCCCCCGGAAAATAACTGAATAAGTTGAAGCACAAATTCAAATAATTTTAAGTTGCAGAAATTAAAACTCAAATAAAAACAAATTAAACCTAAATGGTTATATTTAAAAATATTATATAAAAAAAAAAAAATACATATAATTTAAGTCATTCAAAATGACTAAAAATGTAATTAAAAATGAAAAATAACAGCTAATTCAAAATGTTAATAAAACCCAAAAATACTAAAATAACTCTGCTTATTTATTTATTAGTGAGAACATCATTTAACATTTTTGATTATTATATCTGTGAAGACAAATTATAAAAAAAGGGTTCATAAAATAAAACACAATGAAAATATTAAATTGAATATTAAGAATATTTTTGTTAAATAAAAATAGATCTGAAATATAATAAAATACAAATAACAATAAAATAAAATATACAAATAAAAACCTGAAGTAAATGAATGTTAGAAATGTTGCCTTGGCAGTTAACCTAAAGTTAAGGCACTGCAATTATAATTGAATGTCATGTCATTGACCCATTTGTGTTCCCGTCAGACGCGTACGTCCCCCCTCAGCTGTTCTACAACGGGAAGGTGGATTACTTTGACCTTCAGCGCCTGGGAGGACTTCTCTCGCATCTGAAGAAAACGCTCAAAGGTTAGTAAAAAACACATGTAAAGTGCGTTTCAGAGTTTGGTCAAATAATATCCCAGCGTGCAGCTGCTCTAGACACCACCAGAGGGAGCAGAAGGTCAATTTGTTTTGAGTGTTACTCATACTGACAGCGGATACAATCCAGTCGGTTAAAACCTCTGAAGAAAAGAAATAAAGCTTTCCTGTATCAGGTTTGACAACAGCAAAAATACTTTTGTTTTTCTTGTTCATTTTGTTTATTTTCAGAAGCTCGCTTTAATGCTCGCAGACGTAATATTTGTTTTCTGCAGTTTTTTTTTAATCTTCCTAGACGTAAACAGAGCACTCTCATATTGATGTGCCTGTTATGCTCGTTTTGTTTGGTAACTCTTGAAATTTCACTATTGATCTTTTCAAAGCTGCCAGACGAATGGTTTAGATCGATCAACCTCCCAAATTAGTTTTAAATTGAGAGAGAATACGTAGTACACTTCCTGCAGGGTGTTTTCTTTTTCTTTTCTTTTTTTTTAGTTTCCGACTTCATTATTAACCTCAAAAACGTTGGTGGTCGTTACTTTGATTTGTGGCATCATTAAAATTTCTGAAATGATGGGATGAGATGGAAGCTGGCGGCATTCAGAAAGACTGGGATGCAGATGGATATTGATTTCCCTCAAGGCAGCAGTACATGCCGCAAAAATATTGACGAACAGCAGGGAACACGCTAAGAGTGAGAGAGAGAGGGAAGGAGGATGAAGGAAGTGCTTGAGAGTTGTGCCTTTGATGTAATGATATGTTTTTTTGTGGTTTGCGTTAGTTGATTTTGTTTGTCTGAGGTGTTTGTCAGGACTTTGCCAGGATTGACTGCAATTTCTGTGGTGAAGTTCAAATTTGTATATGGCCCAAAAAACATGAAGATCTCAATTTAGGTGTCAGAGAGCATGATGCTTGAACATAATAATTTACATTAAATATAGCATAGAAATGTTTAATGAATAGCAACATTTAATATAATCATATATAATATGAGAATTTGGGTAATCTTCAAGACTTCAAGACAAGGTAATCTCCAAAATTAAGATTTTTTTTAATGAAACCTGAGAGGTTTCTGTGCCTCAACTGAAAATTGTTTGTGGATTAAGCCATTCGATTCTTGTTTGTGGATTAAGCCATTCGATTCATATGGATTTGTTTTATGACGTCTTATTGGTTTTTGGCTCTCTTACTTTTAATTGGACCTGCAAGGTTTCATTCAAAATATCTTAATTTGTGTTTCGAAGAGTAAGCAAAGAAACCGAAGTAAATGATGATAGATTTATATTTTTGGGTGAACTTTCCCTTTAATTTAAATGAACCATCTAAACAAACCAATTTACAAAAATGAATTGGACTTTGGTTGATTTATTGTTGCAATTCGCACAGATATAAAGCTGTATCTGCAATACAATATTACATAAATCAGTAAAGTAGTGATCTTTGATGCTAATTTTCCAGAAAATGATATGAATCTGAGTCACATTTGCATCATTTCACAATCCCATTTCCCCATAGTATAGTTATCAATAAAAGTTTCAAAATAGTAAAAGAAATCTGACCTTTGACATACAATTTTCAATGTAATATGATTTGAGGCTCCCGTAATTTGGTGTATTATACTGGTGTATTATTCACATTATGAATCAGCCTGGTCCTATTCACCCATTGTGATTAAAATAAAAGGCATCTTCGACAATAGTGTTTGTATACGCTTGTTTCCATTAACAGGGAGCGGCGAGGCACGTCTTGTCATGTGTCACAACTCTGCTGTACCCAAGTTTGAATTTCATTAATTCTCACTCCATCTCCATTTCTTTTGTCTCCTAAAACACCCATCTTCCACCGGCGTTCCCGTTCTTTGGACTCGTTTGATTAAAAGCTGGTAATTACATTGCTCCTGTTCCTGCATGGTTTCCCCGCTGATTCTGCAGGAACGTCGTATTCTCCCTCTGGCGCCTGATTGAACTCTTTTGAGGCTTTGAGGAAACAATCAAAGCCATCCGAGAGTAAAACAAGACGGAAAGGATGAGTGAAGAATGGGATATACTCGTTGTATCCGTATTTTTTACTGTGTCTGTCAGCGACAGTGACTGTTGGTTTTTATCCGTTTATTTTGATTTTGTGTACAAAAAATTGAATCTTGTCATCTGGAATTTATCTTGACAATATTGATTTGCGTTTAGCAGCTGCTGCGGGCTTTTCCTCCTTGACATATATTACATAATTTGTCTTTTTTAATATTTATTGTTGATTTTGGCCATCAGACCTTGCAGTGTTTTTTTCCCACTCAATATGAAGCAGCCAGATCCACCATCTGCTCCTCATCTTATTCAGCACAGATTTTTTTAAAAGTGTTTTTTTAAGTAATGTTTTATTATTTATGCTTTATTAGTTGTTCTCACTGTAGAGTGCTGCATACATACAATATTGTGTTACTCCCTAAAAAGTAATTGCATTGGTTACTTTTTATGGAAAGTACTACTTCTGTTACTTTTGCATTACTTTTTCTTATTTGGCCTTGGCTTGCTTATTTTTGCTTATTTATATTAGTAAAAAAAGTTCTGGTGTTACTTGTTTGAAAACGCAACTCGGATATTTTCTTGTAAATTAAAAAGTAACGAGTTGCTTTACTAGTTATTTGAAATAAGTAATCTGATTACTTAACTCACGTTACTTGTAATGTGTTACCCCCAACACTGATAAATGTGTCCCAAAACCCAGAAACATATTTTGAACTTCTGGTTCCAACGTCCCAAAGTCAGTGGATGGGTTTTTGGTTAAATTGCGTGAAATAATGTCTGTGTTGAACACAAGATTAACATATTTTCACGCTTTATTTTGCAATATAACATGCAGTAATAAAAGCCCACTAAGAGATTTTTATATAAGCTTTTATTTGTCGCAGGTACAAAAAATGCGTACAGTACATGTATATTATTCTGGTGATAAAATTTTCATTGCGTACAGTACGCCGACTCTTACGTGCATGTACAAAAACCAAAGTATACTTTGGGCTTTAGGGTTCGTTTACACTAGAGCTGGGTAAAAAATATGGATTTCTCGATTTTATTCGATTCTCATTTTTACAAAATTATATTGATTCTTAAATCCCAAGAATCGATTAATCTAGTCTGTTTTCAGTTAACGAACATAATACCTCCTATCCAATAAATCACAATAAGCTTTGTGCTTTGTTACTTTTTATATTAAACAAGTTCTCATATTTCAAATTCTGTCCATTTTATTACAGTTTTCAAACAATAAATGCTGTTTTGGTGCTGTTTAATGTGGAGTGACAGATCGGTGTAGCGTCTCAGTTCAAGCACCAACGCAAAGCGCACATGAATTGATCATCGCTTATGCTTTAATAACTGTTTCAGCATGAAATAAACATGAATGAACGTCTGAAGGTACTGTATGGTAAAAGAAACAGAACAACTTACCGAAATCTGTATCCTGTCTCATGTAATCGCTCAATCAGTGTTTCAACCACACAAAGACATCAGTATAAAATCTTGTAAACAATATCATGTAATGTCAGATTTACCTCAGGAAAAAAATAAATAAGTAAAAATAATATTTGGTGACGATAAACCCGTTATTCAGCAAGAAAAAAAATAACTTTAGAAAGGAGCATTTTGCTAAATATATGCACCAAATCCATCAAGTTTTTTTGACAGCCACCATTCAAATGTTTAGATATATAAAAAAAAATAATAATAAATAAATAAAAAAACAATTGTAGTAGAAACACAATTATGTAATAGTAAATTTAGTATTGTAACTTCATAATTTATATAAAAATATCATTGAATTATATAAAAGTTTAATTGAGTGTAATTTAAGTCTTTGTATACAAATCAGTTCATTTTAACCTTAAATATTATAGTAACGTAGTACCAACTGACTCTCATCTATATTTTACAGCATTAGTTGAGACTTTTTTTTTTCCTTGAGAAAATTTGCCACATACTGTACCTAATATATTGAAAACAATTGATATTGAATTGAAATCGCAATCAAATCGCAAGCTTGTGAATCAAAATTTATTTGAATTGTGAAATTGGTGTCGAAACCCAGCCCTAGTTTACACAAGTGATGTACTAAAAATGGAAACGTTTTTACTTTGCGTTTTTGAAAAGTTTTGCATTGAGCCGAACGTTGTCACAACGATCCCCTTTCACACGGATTCACGAAAACAGCTAAAAACACTATTATCAATGCCAGGCCAGTAGATGGCGATGTTACTTTGTAAAGAAACGCTATGTCCATACGCAACATACCTATAGACTGAACACGTAATACACATACTCATTACGTCACTGATTTCACAAATTTGCGATTTTGTATTTTACACAGAGACGATAACGGTATCGGTTTCAAATACTTACACTTTGAAACATGATTTCAAAAGTTTGTGTTTTCAAGCCCTCCAAAATGCAAAATGAATTGCCAAAATGCATAAAACATTTACCGTTTTTAGTTGAAACGGTGTCACGTAAACACTGATAGACGTAGCCGTATCTAGAATCCAGACAATTATAGTCACTTGTAAGTGGACCAAAAGTAGCAACAACCCAGAACACCTTTACTTTTACCATCGACATTTACTTTCATCAATATCATCATCTCTTGGCTGTATAATGATTGCGCTTATTGATTGTGCAGTATTGATTTAGGTCAAGTTTAAAAGTAATTTCTGTCAGCTTTAAAATGATGATGATCATAATAATAATAATAATAAAATCCCACTGGCCAATTTGACATTTCTCCAGCAGATTTTTATTGAACTACACTAAAGCTCTTTCAACTTTTAACCCCAACCTTCACTAACCAGCATCAATTTGAGGTAAAACCGTGGTGCGCTTTCTCTGAACCTTTCTCCATAATGACTGCATCTAATGGCTTCATCAAGGTCATTACACGGCAAATCCTGATATTTTTACCCGTAGCATTCAAGTGGCAGCTGTACTCGGACCCGAGCCAGTTTATTTCCCTCACCAGCTGATTTTGGCACACTTGCCAAGTTGCTTACGGAGAATCGTGACTAAGTGCTCAAGTGACTCTTATTAACGTCGTCTGTGACTGGCTGGTGTACTTTCTGTTCCCAGTTTTGGCGGTGCAATATCTGTCAGATTTATAGACGTGACACTTTTGATGTTTACGGAGTCTGAGATTTATCAACGTCAACTGACAGACGGCCAGAGGTCATTCCCATAGGTGTAATGAAGACGCTATATCAGCCTGACACCAAATTAATGAAACCATATCTCTCGGGTCATCCACTCTGTCAGACTTCATCATCTACTTGGTCTTAGATTATGATTTTGTTTGAGATGTCGTAAAATAAATTATTAGATTTACTTATCAGGTTGTTTAGTGATCTCGATAATTGCATAATCATGTTCGCCTTATTTGCTGTAGCTCAGTTTACTCTAGGGAAAGGAAATTATAAAAGATTCAAGATTTTTGTTTGTCACATACAAGATATATAAATATACAACAAGCTGTGAAACGTAGGTCTAGCATACTTGGTAGACTGTGCAATAAAAGATAGAATACAAAGAAATGAATAGAATTCTCTTTTAAAAATAAATAAATTATTATTTTAAATATATTTATTGTTTATATTACATAACATTTACTAAAATAACATTAATTTTAAAATAACGTTATATAGTGTACATATATTATATAAATAATTAAAATAAATTATATAAAATACAAAATTAATATTATTTTAAATGATGTAATACTATAAAATACATTTTAAAATTACTTGAAATGCAATTATAATTTATATTGAAGTTAAATTAAATTAAGTTGAACATGCAATAAGTTAAAAATAGTAAAAAAATAAAATTAAAATAAAATAAAATTAAAATGTGTAAATTATTTTAAATTAATTCTAATTACATTTTACATTAATTAATAATAAATTAATTATAGACATTTAATATATCATTATATATGTATTATATATAATATAAATACATTTAAATATAAAATAATACATTTTTATTTTGTAAAATCTGCTCAAGGTGGTGAACATTCAATAAATGATAAAATAAATGTTAAATGATAAATAAATTATTCTAAATCTAATTATTATAATTCATCATTGCACTTGAATAATTTGTGTGTGTGTGTGAAATTAAAATTATTTTAAATTAATATAATTTATTTAAACAAGTATATTATATAATAAAATAATTTTATTATAAATATTTAATATAACATTTGTACATTTTTTTTTAAATACAGTTATACGGTCTTTTTGGTTGTTGTTGTTGTTGTTGTAAAGTGCTCAAAGCGATAAACATCCAGTTAATATTTTCTTGGAAAGTATAAAGTGAATTTATTTTTTTTTGTTTTAAAAATGGAAAAACAGAGAGTAACAATAGCGCCTATATTCACTCTTGGATGCATTAGGCCACTTTTACAATTTACTTCTTTTGGTGCAGTTTTGGGTTACTTTTCCCCCTAAACACAGAGATCTTCTTTAGACTTACTATAAGCTCACAGGGCAAAGGGTCACTTCAGTGCTTAACTTGCACCTTACAATAACAATTAATCAATGTGCATATACTGTACAACACTCGCTCAACTCTCAAGGCTGAGATTTACCCTTTTCTCTCTCTTTCTGTTCTTCCCGTGAATTACTTCCAAACTGCTTTTACTGCCCCATTTTTCTCACATTTACGCTTCTATTGGACAGCCGGCCTTGGGTAGCCTTGAAAATGTAGACCTTTGGAGTGAAGTGGAGCCCATATCTCTCCTAAAGCAGTTGTTATAAGCCCTCTGACGACTTGAAGCCAAGATTTTTTTTATTGCTCTTCTGTCCAGAAGAAGACAAATGTGCATTAATAAATAATAGACTGAAGTGTTCATAAAAACCTGTGAGCTTGTCGTCCTCTGAGATGACTTATAGAGTGTTGAAATCTGAGCCATATTCACTCCCAAAAGCCTTTTTTTTTGGTTTATTTTATAAAAGAAATCCAAATTCTACTCTTTCTACTGGCTAAATGAGTTAGTGTGGTGTTGTTTTGCATATTAAAGTTGCTAGTTTGACTGTTTTATTATATTTTAGATGACCTGGCCGCGAAGGCCAACATCATCATAGACCCGGCGGAGATCCAGGCCACATCCATGGACGATTTGGATGAAGATGAGGAGACTGGAGCTGCACAGGTACATTAATGCTGCCAATAATCATTTTCACAACATATTTGAAGTCATTATTATATGTAATTGTGGGGATAGATGACTATAAAAACATGTTAGTGGAGTATTCTGGGTTTAATACAAATTGAGCTATGTCTCTTCTGCTCATCAAGGCTGCAGAAAAAAATCTGTAATATTTTGAAATATTAGTACAATTTAAAATGACTGTTCTGTATTTGAATATATGTTAAAATGTCATTTATTCCTGTAATTTAAAGCTGAATTTTCAGCATCGTTACTCCAGTGTTCAGAGTCACATGATCCTTCAGAAATCATTCTAATATGCTGATTTATTGTAAATATTGGAAACATTTATGCTACTTAACATTTTATGCTCTTTTTATTTTTGTATAATTTAAATATAGGATCATTATATAATATCGTATAATATGTAATATAGGATCGATATTTTATACAATTTTAAAATATATATTATTACTTTGAATGTTATATTTTTATAATACCATGCATATTTCTATAGCACAACTAAACACAACTACAGTTGACCAGTATATGTATGTAATATGTTGTAAAAATAAGTTACATTTTATTTATGTATTTATTTATTTATTGTAAAGGTAAATTAGATATAAACAGGGCCTAATACTAACTTTTTACCACACCTGCCAATGGCCGGTGACGTGATCAAATTTACCGGCCAAAATATTTTTTTACCGGCCATGAAACTCTTTTTGCAAAAACAGGCAGTCATTACTACTACAATGACTAAACATATTTACAATGTTTTTAATTTGTCCTTTACTTTACTTACAAGAAAAATACAAACAGATTTATCGAATTATCTTTTTCAAAATGGCAAACAGAGCAGGCCATCGTGTTACGCCTGTTTCACACATACTCAGTTTGCAGTGCAAATGTGGTGCGTATTTGTTCCACACCCATGTTAACGGATTAGAGCAGGGCTATTCAATTAGCTTCATTTGAGGGTCATATAGAACTGAAAATTTAAAGGGGGCCAAGGAGGTGGGGTCGTCCAGATCTCTTTCTGGGGGGACCTATAAAATTTTAAATTAAATTTAAATCTAAAATATATAAAAGGTTAACATTAGTGCTTTCTGTCAATCGATAAAAAAAAAATCACAAAATAAACTTTTTTTTTGTCATTAATCATGATTAATCGCATATTTATATTGTCACATTGAACCTCCAAATAAATGTAGAAACAACATAAAGATAGTATATTTTAAATATGTTTTTAACGGCATAATTTTATTAAGTAGCCTATTATTAATGAAGTATTGATACCAAAACTGCTACTGCATGGTGTCTCTATTAAATGCATTTTCCCTCAAATTTACCTATTAATTATAGCCATTCAACATTACAGTATAATTGAAAGCCATTATTTTTAACATTTAATAGGCTCTGGAATATTAAGTGATTTTAAAACAATCTTCACATAAACTATAAATTGCATATGCATAAGATATACAGATTAATCTTTATTAATCAGCGACTAGAGCAGTTGAGTGATTTCTCTTTTTCTTTTTTTCCTTGATTTACATCAATGACAGACTTCAGCAGGTTTTACTTTAAACTTTACTTTCAGCAGGTCTCTTTAAAACCTGATGCACATGACGCAGATCTAACACGCATCCGATTTTCTCCAAGCTCTTTGCGGTCATTTAAGGCTTTATAACTCATTTAAGACTACGTTTACGAGGTAACTCGCCAAAACCACGTATTTTGACATAATTGTGTGTGTGTTTTCGTCCGTTGAAGCGCAGCTGGTGCGCTGTGTACTGCGGCTCGGTGTATGTGTACAGATGAACGTAGCCTACTTCACTGCACCGTTTGGCCGGCGTTACCCCAGGTATGTGTCGCCACATACTCGAGTTTTGAAGAATAAAGAAGGGAAAAGTTAATCTTCCAAAGTGAAGCAGCAACATCTTCTCAAGTAAAAGTTATTAGAACCGTGTCTAGGGACAAGCTGGCTATCACACTGCTCTGACCTTATCAGCCCGTTTGTATCATATTATTTGATTCGCTCTTGTTGCTTATGACAGAACAGCTAACCAATCATGAGCTCATCTTGGGAAAATATTATTTTATTCGCTTACGTCAGAAACAGTGAATCCCTTTTAAACCTGGCTGTTGTTCTCACTACATTGCATTGTTATATTTCACAAAGGTTTTACCCGCTAACTGGCGACTGACACTGTTACATTTACTCGCCAACGCCGATTTTTAGTCGCATTTGGCGCTTGGCGAGTATTAATTTTAGGCCCTGGATATATATATATATATATATATATATATAATATACTGTTAGTATTAATATTTAAACATTGTCTTATATTATTTATATTGAAATCGAATAATAATATAATACAAACTACTATTAATTTTATACATATAGAATTGCTAATTTTATTAATTGTATATTTTATGTGAATTTTATTATATTACTGTCATTTTTATATTTTTATAATACTTTAATATGTAAATAGCTGAATGCGAAATGTAAAAAACAAAACAATAGTTACTAACCTTTTTTTGTGTACATTCATTTAGTTATTACCTTGTTGCCATGGCAACATAATGCCTAAAACCCTGAAGTGACCCTTAAAAAAACTGACGAGAAGAACTTTCTAGTTCAAATAAAACAAATTGTAACAGAATAATTCTTCTTAAGTGCTTTCATAAAATTACGAGCTTCACATTTCTTTTACATTCTCCAAAAACTGGCCCCATTTACTTCCAATATGTGGTCCCATTTAGTTCCATTAGAAGTGACCTGATTTTGGCTGAATCTCATCGGGTCGTCCGGTGTCGAGCGCTTTGTTTAGTGGAGCTGGTCTAGTTTTGTTGGTGAGGAGGACGTTATGCTGAATGTCATGCAGCTGAAGATGAATGCTGTTGTGTGCAGAGACCGTCTGGCGCTGTGGCCATGGGTGGCGCTTTGGCCCGTCCCAGCTGGTTGAGTTCCCCGACGCTGGGCAGAGCCAACCGCTTCCTGAGCACCGCCGCCGTCAGCCTCATGACCCCTCGACGACCCCTCGCCCCGCCGGAGAAGGTGAAGGTCCGGACCCTTGCCGTGGAGCAGAGAACCGAAGAAGACAGTATGTTCAGCAGCTAACTTAGTTTTGCTGCTATTTTTAAATAATAATAATATTTTATATATATATATATATATATATATATATATATATATATATATTTCCCAGATTCCCAACACCACAAAAAAGTAATTTTGTTATTCATTATATTTTGCCCCCAGTTTGTTCCCAGTAAAATATCTAAATATCCATATTATCTGAAAACAAATCTTAATAAATTAGTTTGAAGCAAAATTTAGATATTAAGACATATCAGAGAGCGTGTCTTAAAACTAGTTTTTCTTATACAGCTAGCAAATTTTATTTTTAGCATAAATTGAACAAAATTGGGAATTTTATTCCTTTAAACAAGGAAGAAAATGCATATCATATGAAAGCAATATTATAGATATAGTATAAAATAATATTTTACTTCTCAGTTTATTCTCAATTTATTTGAAAGAAAATTCAAGATATTAAGTCTTTTAGAGAACGTCTTCTTGAATCAAGTTTGTTTCTTATGCTATTGGCAAATCGTTTTTTTTTTTTTTTTTCTTGTTCAAAATTTTTGTGCTTTAAATGATGTAAAAAATGCAAATCGTGGGAAAAAAATTAATACCTTGAAGATATATTTAATGCAAATAATTGTTTTACTTCTCATGTAAATTTATTACGATTTGTTTTCAAATAAATATATTAAATTAAATTTAAAATAAAATGTATGCAATTCAATATATAGTCAGAGAACATGAATGTTCCATCTCCAGTACAATATCTTTATATCTTAAGCAAATATGTGTTGTTTTAAGGATGTTTTGATATTTTTTACAGGACAGCATGACTTCAAAAAGCATGTTTGCAGTACATTACAATCTCAATCCACAGCTTCACAGGAAATCAGATGGAAACCAATTAGCTTAGCAATGAGTATCTCAAACAAGAAACACAAATTAATCTGTAACTGAACTCAAGAGGCATATGACGTGATTTTAACCTCTTTTCTTTCTCCCCCTCTGCCGTCTCCAGTCGAGGGAAGCCATGGTAACGATGGGCTGTTGCTGGGGCGACCGTTCGAAGAGCCTGACCAGCCAATCACAGAGAAGTCACTGCTGGAGATTCTGGACGGGGTTGTGATGATGTACAATCTGAGCGTTCATCAGCAGCTCAGCAAGGTACGGCTCTGAGAGACCTGCGGGACATGGGCCTGAGGTCCACGCTGCGTTACTGACGTCTGACCATGCTCTGCCTTCATGGCATTCAAAAGGGTTTGAGAGCATCACACATCAGTCACGTCTGAAGGTGAAAGTCTGTATATGAGGTTTAGGGCTTCATTATATAGTGCACTTCAAAATGCATTACATCTATCCTAATTGGGCGAAATTTTTTTGCTTATGTTTCACCTAATAATCAAAGGGAAAAAGGTATTTATTAATGCAAAATAATAAGATTATTACATTTTTAAATCCCTTCTACCACGCGCTCTCTGTTCTCTGCGGTGCCTCCTTCTAGCAACAATAATTGCAGCCATTTCAAGCGCAAAACAGTTTAAGATGCTTTTTTTGGGCGTTAAATAATGGTGAAATACCAGTAATTTGACGAGCGCAAACGTTAGTAAATCTCGTTGCACGATTCATTTGAATACTCTCCTCCCATAAATTTTGTGTCTGAAAGGGAAACTCCTACAAATGCATACTCAATAAGGTCAAGCGCAAAAATAACTGTCCACACCTTTTCTGCGCGCTAATTCGTCACTGCGCGTCTTTAGTAAATCCTGACAGTACTATTTTAATGCCAGTTTCTGTTCTTTACACCATGACAATAACCATTCGTTTAAAGCAAGAAGTCTACTGAACCTTTCTTGTCCTCGTTGATACGTGGGAAGCGGTCCGGACACGATGATCGTCGTCGCGGGCGATGTGCTGCGTACCGTCTCGATTCGTTGAAATCGGACAAAAAATAACTGAGCTACACCCGTTTGAACTCGACGAAGTCAGCAAAGTAACTTTTAAGAAAAAATCAAGTTAAAGTTTACTGAAGGTTCCAAAGCAAAATCACCCAGCAACATTACATTGTTTCCTCCACGTCCTTTCTTAATATTTATTACTATATTAATAATCACAATATAGCCATTTTTTATTAAAAAAACAAAAAAACAAATTAAATTAAAAATAAGATGAGAAGCAAGCGGAGAAAAGGTACTCCTCTCAGAAAACGTACAAATAAAGATAATATTAGATTAGTTTAATTACTATTTGAAGCATTGGGATCGCTAGACAAGGGCTTAATGAACTCATTTTTGTGTGAACGTCAAATTCGACCAAAATCGACATTTCTTTTTTACTTTTTTTGTCTGTAGCTCAAAATTATTCCGACTCATTTTGCTAGCATGGGTCACATATAGGAAGTGTTGTTTTCTGGCCAAATATTCAGTAAAAAGTACTTTTAGAGTATTATCTTTATTTTATTTTAGTATACAATGTTATATTTTATATTAATTTAATATGTAAATTAAATAATTGGAAATTTAAGTAAACAATTTATGTCTTTATTACAATAAAGTAAAATATATATTATATTGTTTTATATTATTGTCAACAGTCTTCAAATTCCTAAAAATAACTTTCATTATCTTTGTGCTAAATGTAAGTACTTTTTTTCCCTTTTGATTTGAAAGTTAAATTAATTGTATATTTCTTTGTAAGTGCCAAAATGTTCAGTCTTCATTTTGCTCTTGAGTTCCTTCAAGTTCACTTGATTTAGAGAAGGTCTCGTGTGCCAGCTCATCTCGACCGACCCACTCCACTGATAAACGCTGTTTGTGGTGAGTCACTGCTGGGTAAAACACAGACTCTGTCCTGCCAGCAGCCGTTGTAATGTTTTACTCTCTCAACAGCGAGGAGAAAGGAGTCAAACAGAAAAACTGCGCCACACTCAATGGTCGTGAAGTCTATATAATTCATGCTCTTCGTAAAGTGCTTTGCTCGGCAGAGTTCTGTAGCACATCAACCTTTGTCTCTCCGTGTGTGTCCTTACGCTTGAAGAAAAGGGATTTCAATCACGGAAAGTGATTGCTCTCTGTAGTAAAGAGATTCTGCCTCTCATTGTTGAATTCCAATGCATATCTAGTCTTTTTTTTTTTTTTGCTTTCTGTTGCAGTTTAGTTCATCCAAAAATGAAAGTCCTGTCATGATTTCCTCTTGTTCTCATCAAGTTTTGGCCGGTCCAGAAGAACATCTTTCTCCAATGACGGCCATTCAAAAACAGCCATGTATTATACACAATGGAATTCGAGTGTTATTACAGAGGAAAGATTTCCTGTGAAAAATGACTGAAATATTGTGTTTTTTCACATAAACCTATAGTATAGCTTCTGAAGACTTGTAAATATAGTGCATGAGTCATATGGGCTGCTTTTATGGTGCTTTTTAAATCTTTTTTTTTTTTTTTGGAGCTTGACATCTCCTTTTATTGTATGTCTCAATCTCTCCATTGAGAGTACTCTAAATGATGACACAATTTTTCATTTTAGGTGAACTTTTCCTTAAACATCGTCGTCTGGAGTCCTTTGTTTTATTCATAAGGTTTTAATTAATCCAACTGACACTTTTGTTTTAGAAAATGATTGTGAAGAGCCAATCAAATGCATTATTGAAATGGCTGAGAACTGACTGTCAGATTGTGAGCTCTGAGTAATTTATCAAACAAGCTGTCATTCATCAAAAGAAAAGTGTTACGTAACTATGGAAACGGTGCATCGTCTTGGCTCTATATGAATGGTATTACAACATCCAGCATGATGAAAATAATTTATTAGGGGAAAGGATAACAGTGTCATTGAAAAAGGAAAACAGTAGCATTCTAGCTCAATGTAACAGTCTAATGCCTGGGGATGGTGGGATAATTTATCAGTCATAAATATTGATCCTCATATTTTTGTTTCAGTGTCTTAATGCCAGAGTCCAATAATTCCCAATAATATATCTTCATACAAAGACTTATAAAATCATGATTATGCTTTAATGAGTATTTTAGTGTATACATAAACATTTCAAAATAATCAGTCATTAAAAAGACAAACACACACCAAAAAAAATCACAACTTCAGAAAATCATGACTGCTTAAAGTGCCCCTATTATGGATTTTTGAAAATGACCTTTCATGCAGTGTCTAATACAGCTCTAAGTGAATGAAAACATCCTGCAAAGTTTTAAATCTGAAAGTGCACCATGTATAAAGTTATTGTCTCTCAAAAGAAAGAGTCGACACTGAATCATTTAAACGAGTCGTTTTTAGAATGAATCCCATTCATGTTGATGTCACCATGAAACATTAGCATATTGCCCGCCCACTTGTTGGTCTTTTCGTGCTGGTCTGAATGAAAATACAAATTCATTCATTCTTTGCCACTATGTGCCACTTTTGGAGCAGTAAAAATAGCTGTTTCCCCGGTAACGCTGTACACAAATCAGCACTGCGCTCACAAACGCAGCTTTTATTATGATATGGAAATGATATTGATCAATCGGACCAATCACCACAGATTAGCGTCACACAAAGGAGGGGTTGGAAAAATGAATCATTGAGCGAATCGGGTGGGAGTTGTTGAGCAAATAAGGTAAAAATAAGTGCATATTATAAGACAATGAAAGTGTTTTTGACCTTGCATGCATGTCAACCTGTTGTTGGGGACTCCCAAAACCAAAATATGAACCTTTCATTACCCATAATAGGGGCACTTTAACTAAGTATTTTAGTTATCAAATACTTTTGATAACTAAACATTCAAATTTCAAAATAATCTGTCGTTAAAAAGAGCAAAACACACACACACGAAACAAAACAAAATAACAAACGAACAAAAACTAAATGGAACAGAGCAAATAAAACTAATGAAGCATAAAAAGCAATAAATAAATAACAAAACAGAACAGAACAGAACAAAAATAAAAAAGAATGAGAGAAAAACAGAACAAAGCATAAAAAAAAAAAAAAAAAACAACCAACCAAAACAAAAATAGATGAAAAAAAAACCCCGAAATGAAATAGAACAAAGCATAAAAAACAAAACAAAACGGAACAAAGAATAAAAATAGAAAAAAAGACATAAAAAAACAAAGCATAAAAAGAAAAGCAAAGCATGAAAAAACATTATCAATTTCTATTTAATGCATAGTACTGTATATTATACATATTGCCACATGCAGTTTTGGAGGAATCAAATGACTATTAGATTTTTTATATGTAATATCCACACATGAGTGAATTGTAACACATTGTTGCATTGATTGACACATGGTTGCATTTTTAATATATGCTTTAATTCACACATACATAATTTTAATCTCACACACAACAGTGAGTGTCTGACTGTTATTTTTACGATTTACTAATGCATAATATTTCAGTTCCTAAAAATGCTACCAGTCAACTGGTGAGTAACAACAATTTATTTCTTTGTCAAAGCCAAGATTTATTCTCATCTGGTCCTTGTCCGAGTGCTCATTCTTGACCCTGTTAATTAGTCATTTAGCAAATCGTTTTCATCCAAAGCGATTTGCATAATCTGTGTTCCAGGAATAACCTCAGGTTAAGTATCATTCTCACCCCTTGTGGGATTTGAACCTGCAACCTTTTGGTCACCAGCCAAAATCTTTAACCGCTAGACTGCAGCAGCAAGAGGAAAATTCTTCTTCAGTTTTCAGAAGTAATTAATCCCAAGGTTTCTTCCTCCAGGGAGTTTTTCAATGCCACTGCTGATTCGAATCACTGCACCAGTGGGGTTTGTGAGACACTTTTCTTTGTTTCTGTTTTAGAACAATATCCATTTGTGAAAAGTGCTCTACAAGTCAAATTTAATTAAACTTGAAATGGATGGCATGGTAAAAGGAAGCAGTTGTTGCTATTGATGTGATGCTTCGATGACGTACCGTGGCTTTGGAAACGAATTGAAAGTGGCTCAGTTCATGCTGTGATTTCTCTCCAGCGCTGTTGGATCCTGATGAGATTTTTGCTGTAGTCCGTCAAGCAAAACTGTCTGGTTTGACTTGCATGGACTTCATAAAGGTTTTGTTAATTGGCTTGACACAGTGGCGTCAGGAGACTTGTCCTTATTATTGATATGCAGAAGCGTTCAGCCACAGTGTGAAATGTCACCACCACACCACATCATTTCATTAAACTGTAATGCATTTTTTTATTTCCTCTGAGTTTGAGAAAACTGCATGACTGTAGTCTCAATATATAATCCAAGACTCATATTTTGGGAACTGCCTTAAGCAGTTTCTCAAGTGGAAATGAGCTGCATACTGATTTTTTTTTTCTTCATCCAAAACGCGAAACATATTCTACAGGTTTGTGAACTTAAAATCTTCAAGCTCAATTTATAACAACACAAATGCGTTTGGCATTTTTAGGATTGCCACAATGAGCGCTGTTGTTTAGCACAAACTGACTTCTATTCGTTTTCTGATCAACAAAATCAGGTTTACAAAAGAAGATCTAGATGCTGGATTTGATAAAAGTTTGCGGTCGTACGTCTTTAGTCAATTTATTCAAGAATTCAGACTGACACGGATAGTAGCCAGTAAAAGGGATATTTAAGCACACTAACTTAAGAGTAATCAGTTTTAACTGTGATTATTTGATTTGTGTATAAAGTCATATGTCATTTTATTGTCAAAATGGGCAGTTCTTGACTAGAATAAACTGCAAAATGGACCAGACTTCATGCTGATAGTCAAAAATCTGGCACAGTGAGACTAAATGAACCAGTGTTTTTTTTTTTTTTTTATTGTTAACTGAAACTATTGAAAACAAAGCCGAAATAAAAGTTAAATATAAATATTAAATGGAAAAACTGAAAAGAAATGCAACCTAGGCAATCAAATGAATTAAATAAATACATTTTAATGAAGTTGAAGTACTTAAGTTGCTAAAAGTAAAACTTAAAAATGAATGAAAGCTACATAGAAATATTTGTTACTAAAATGTTACTAAAATGACTAACATTTAAAATAATAATAAAAGTGAAATCAAAACATTAATAAATACTACAATAGTGTATATAAGTATTTCTAAAATAGCACTGAAATAAATATAAACGCACATGCTTCTAACTTCACAAGCTCAATTTTAGAAAAAAAAGCCGCAGTTCATAATCCAATACAGGTTTGCACATTCTCGTGATTGCCACAAGGGGCGCTAATGAGCATGAACATATAACAATAAGGAATATAAAACAATAAAGATTAATCAGTTTTAAAGAGGTGGTATTTATTTTATTTATTTGCTTGCTTGCTTGTAGAAATAGGAATCTCTGATACAAATTTGTTACTAAAATTAAAATGAAAACTTTAAATATAAAAGCAAATTCAAAACATTAATAAATACTACAATAGTATATAAATATTTCTAAAATAGCGCTGAAAGAAACAGAAACGCACATGATTTTAGTTACAAAAGCTCAATTTCAGAAAAAAAGACGCATTCCGTAATCCAATACAGCTATGTGCGTTCCACAAGGGGCGCTAATGAGCATTGACTGAAGACAACTACTGCTGCTGCCAGTTTTCTGTTTTATGTAAACTGTTGTCAGCTACATAAGTTTAGAAGAAAATCTTGTTTAAAAAAAAGTGAGACATTAAACATTTGAAGGGAACTCTATTGCCCCCTTGAGTATTGGAGATTATTTCAGCCACAATAATGATTTAAACTGAAATGGGGCATAGGATTCGCATATATGTTTGCATATACTTGATTGCATAACATAATTTTGTATGTTTCTGGTGGTAAAGCAACCTGTTTGGCTGTACCAGGAGGGCTTGTGCTCTCTTCAGTACTGAAACCATGTCTCCGCTCACAGGACAAGGTTACTGTGGTGATAATTTTCCCTTACTTCCAAAATTGGTGGCTATTTTGAACTCCAGCAGGATGGCTAGCGATTATGTTGCCGCTCGAGAACAAGGGCAATTTTCTGTACATGCTCACAGTGAAACACACAGAATCTGATGCTGTCTTCGTATTTCTGTTTGCATGTTTTCTGCAGATGGTGGTTGTATCGGATGATGTTCACGAGTACGCCGTCGCCCTAAAGGACACGGATGAAAAGATCGCCCGATGCCCGAGCAGAGTAAGACCACCGTATTGAAGTGCTATGTCGCATTTATATTCATAAAGTCTTAATTAAGAACACAATTAAGTATTCTTTAATTATAGTATATTATGTATTTAATTAGTATTCATATTCTTTTTTTTTTTTTTTCGTCAGAGGCCGGATATTTTAGAAGAGTTGCAGAAGAGCCAAAAAGTGTTTGCTGAAAAGCTGAACCACCTGAGTCGTAGGTTGGCCTGGATCAATGCCACCATCTACTCCAAGGTACTGTTGAAGGCGCTGGCCAAAAAACATAGGGTGAACCAACTGTCTCACTAATTTCAAGCAGTGTCATTTTTGTATCTGCAGCAAGGGATACAATTTTACGATGAAGAGCCCTGTGTGTGGTGGTCTGAAGACTTTCAGGGCTTTGAAATTACGATGTGCCCCATAAACTCCAGACATTTAAATTCAGCCTTGAAATGGCTTTTCAAAAGGGCATTTAGGAATAGGAAGTAGTATGTAAACTTGCAGTAAATGTCAATGCATTTATCACAGAACTCTCTGCAACTTTAAATGGGTTGTATGATAACCATGCGTTCATTCATTAAGCTGAAAAAATTACATAAATATAAATCAATAAAATTAATCAATTTTAAAAGGGTTCATATAATGATTTATTTTAATTGCTAAGCTGCAAAAATTGCAGAAATATAATATTCATTTATAGACATTTTTATAGATATTTATTTGTTTATTGATTGATAATTTGATAATTTATCATTAGTATTTTCAAGAAGTTATGTTTGTTAGTTTGTTTATTAAACTGAAAAATTTGCAGAAATATAAAGCAATAAAAACATTTTAAAAGGGTCATATGATTATTTATTTATTTATTTTCTAAGCTGCACAATTTGCAGAAATATAAAACCATAATTAAAACAATATCAATTAATCAGTTTTAAATGTTTTTTTTTACTATGAATTTGTAGAAATATAAAATAATAATATTTATTTATAAATATTTTATACATATTTTTTGTTTATTAATGACTTGATTAGGCTGAACGAATTGCTTTTTACAGAAAATAATAATGATTAGCCATTATTTATTGTTCCTTTATTTATTTATTTACTAAGCTGCAAAAAATCACAGAAATATAAAATAATAAAATTAATCAATTTTAAAAGTGTCATATGATATTTATTTTCTTCACTAAGCTGCAAGAATTGCAGAAATATAAGACAATAATTAAAACAATAGCAATTAATTAGTTGTAAATGTCTTTTTTACTAATTTAAAAAATGCAGAAATAATAACAACAACAACAACAATAATAATAATAATAATAAGCTTTAAAGGGGTCTTATTTATTTATTCATCTGGGAATAAAATTCAATATAATATTTTTACAAATAATAATTTTAGATTTTTAATGAATGATAATACATATTTCAGTTATTAAGTAATACATTAAAATGTTTCAGAAATGGTAAATGGCTATGCAGCAGCTTATAATAGATGTGCTTTACAGGTAAAGAGGATAGCCAGTCATAGCGGGGGTCATTTGTAAATAAAAGTCCCTAAATATACAGAAGCAATATTCAGAGGGGCGGAATTTTAATGGTGTAAAACTAAAATACAAAGTGCATTTCAAGGCGTTGCATGCAATTTCTAGATTCACAGCTCAGCTCAGATGGAAGCATGTGTATGCCCTGGTTTATTGAACTGATATCTGTGAGCGCAGGATAAGATGCTGGACGTGTACTGGCTCCTGCGGGTGTGTATCCGCACCATCGAGCACGCGGACAGCACGGGCTCCCTGTTCGCATTCATGCCCGAATTCTACCTCAACGTGGCCATGAACAGCTACAGCGCCCTCAAAAACTACTTCAGCCCCTCCAACTGCATGGAGGAGCTTCCAGGTCTCTCAGTTATTACTGGTCACAAGAGCTGCTAGTGAATATGTGAACTTTGATCTTGAGCAGTTGTTTGTGTCACACTCATGCTGTGGTGTGGTGTTTGTCTCTCTCAGGTTATGAGGACACGCTCACTCAGCTCGCAGCCATTCTCGCCAAACACTTCGCTGATCCACGCATCGTTGGCACCGGTAAGAACACTATAGCCCTTCATTTGCTTAAACTAATTCATAAACACAAATCTATAAATTCATAAACCTATCTATCTGTCCATCCATCAGTCCTACAGAGTATTTCTTTTTCCATCTATTTGTCAATCCATCCATCCTTTTTTCCACCTTTCTGTCCGGCCATCGAAGAGTCTATTTTTCCATCCATCCATCCATCCAACTGTCCATAAATCTGATCTCAATCTATTTTCCATCCATCCATCCATCCATCTACTTACTTTATTTTCCATCCATCCATCCATCTACTCCATCCATCCATCCATCCATCCATCTATCTCCATCTACTCCATCCATCCATCCATCTACTCACTTTATTTTTTATCCATCCATCATCCATCCATCTACTCACTTTATTTTCCATCCATCCATCCATCCGTCCATCTACTCACTTTATTTTTATCCATCCATCATCCATCCATCCATCCATCTACTCACTTTATTTTTTATCCATCCGTCACCCATCCTTCCTTCCTTCCTTGCTTCCTTCCTTCCATCCTTCCACCCATCCACCCGACAGTCTATTTTTCCATCCATCCATCCGTCCATCCATCTGTCCATAAATCTGATCTCAATCTATTTTCCATCCATTTTCCATTCATCCATACTTACAACAGTCTATTTTTTCTCTTTCCATTCACTCATCTGCCAATCCATCCATCCATGCATCCATCCATCCAAAAGACTGTTTATCCATCCATCTACTTACTTTATTTTCCATCCATCCGTCTCCATCTACTCCATCCATCCATCTACTCACTTTATTTTTCATCCATCCATCCATCCATCCGTCCATCTACTCACTTTATTTTTTATCCATCCATCATCCATCCATCTACTCACTTTTTTTATCCATCCGTCATCATCCTTCCTTCCTTCCTTGCTTCCTTCCTTCCATCCTTCCACCCATACACCTGACAGTCTATTTTTTCATTCATCCATCCATCCGTCCATCCATCTGTCCATACATCTGGTCTCAATCTATTTTCCATCCATTGTCCATTCATCCATACTTATAACAGTCTATTTTTTCTCTTTCCATTCACTCATCTGCCAATCCATCAAAAGACAGTTTCTCCATCCAGCTATCTCTCCATCTACTCCATCCATCCATGTACTCACTTTATTTCATCCATCTATCCCCTACTATCCATCCATCCGTATCCATCTACTCACTTTATTTTTAACCCATCCATCCATCCATCCATCCATATCCATCTACTCACTTTATTTTTAACCCATCCATCCATCCATCCATCCATCCGTATCCATCTACTCACTTTATTTTCCATCCATCCATCCCCAATATCCGTCCATCCTTCCATCTTACCTGCCTCTGTTAATATTCTGTTCCCATTAACTGCAGGAAAAGACTCAGAAAAAAGCAGGCGGCCCAAAAATACGTAGAATAATCAATTCGTTGGCTGTTTTAATGGGAATTCTTTAACCTAATATAGCCGTTGGCTTGTACCGTTCATCACTTCGCTTCATTTCTCACGTAAAGGTATAATTAAAAGCGTCCTCTCTCAGCTCTCAGGCAACTTGAAGTCATTTGTGTGATGAGTTGTAGCCGTAGTATTTTCTTAATCCTGTTTAAGGTTAGGGCTATGAAATACCCTCGACTCCTGAATCATGAGCAATGTGCTATGCAAATGAACAGATGTTATTAGACACGACCCATTTGTTTAAATTTAATTTCATAAGCAGGCTTTTCATTATGTTCGCACTCCGTTATGCTGATGTATTTAGATTTTCTTTGCATATTTATCTTGTTTTCTGTGGGCTCTTTTACCGAATACATCATTTTTAACAACAGTTGTTGCACAGTCTGTTTTTAATATGGATTAGTTTTACATTTGAACTAGCTTTTTATATCTGAATAGCTTTTCTTTTGTTGGCAATTCTAGTGGTTAAATAATTTTTTTTTTTACCTCTTTGTTTCGATCAAGGACTTTTTTCTTAACAAAATGAGACTGAGGTGTTAGAAAATCATTGAAGCTTCTTGTTTCATAACAAATTGGAAGTGAATGCTAATAGATATAACAATCATGCATGCAAATGCAAGAAATAAGCCCTTATTAAAGATGATGTGAATGGCTGTTTGCGGCCCACTTTATTTACGTAACATTTTTCAGAGTAAACCAGGACATGCAGAGTGGGGATTTCATTTATCAAGAATTAATTGAATCATAAAAGCATTGAACAATGTCTTCTTTCTACTTTATTTTCATCCACAGATATCAAAGATTCACTGATGCAGGCTTTAGCCAGTTACGTGTGTTACCCACAATCCCTTCGTGCCGTCGAGAGGATCCCAGAAGAACAGTAAGTGCTTAAGCCTGCGTTTGCATCAAAATACAGTGATTAATTAATGTTTTTTTTTGCTACTGCATTACTTGTTTCATCTCACGTTAGATCAGAAAGGTACTCTATGCACGTTTGCAAATGCTGATGTGAATGCTTTGCTAATACATTGTAAGCGTACAAAAAACAACTTTATGTTTTTGATGGTTTAGATTTATTTTGTTTATGATGGATTCGTTTTGTTGCGTTGTTTTTTCTGCTGATTTAGTTTTATTTTTTGTTTTATTTTTGATGACTTTTGTTTTGTCATGTTTTTGATGTTTTAGTTTTTTAAGGGTTTAGTTTTGCTTTTTTGTTTTGTTTTGTATTTTATGTTTTAAAGCTGCTTTTGCTTTTCGTCTTTGTTGTTGATGATTTGTTTGTTTTTTTGATGGCTTTATGTTTTTGATGGTTTGGTCTAGTTATGTTTTTTTTAGGGTTTAGATTTGTTTTGCTTTTCATAGTTTTGTTTTTGCTTTGGTGGTGGTGGTTTAGTTTTGCTTAGTTTTTTGTGTCTTTCATGGTTTAGTTTTGCCTTTTTGTTTTGTAATTGTTGGTTTAAATTAGTTTTTGTTTTGGTTTGGTTTAATTCAGCTTTTTGTTTAGTTTTTTATGGTTTTGTTTTGAAATTCTCATTATAGCAATTTGGTAACTTACAAATCATGCCCAATTATGAAAAACCTGTGCACAATTCCATAAAACCAGCCAATTAGAATGAATGTCATTTTTTAAAAATAAATGTCCTGCTGTTTTTGTCTGCAATTTGCATCAGACAACCTAATTTTCATATAATGTCTTATTTCTTTGGTTCGATATTTTATTTGTCTTTATTTGTGCATTGTTTTCAGTGTTTTTATTTTTTATTCTTTGTGTAATTATTTATGATGTAATATCTCCCAGGCGGATGGCTATGATGAGGAACTTACTGGCTCCATATGAACAGAGACCTTGGGCTCAAACCAACTGGATCCTGGTCCGTCTTTGGAGGGTACGCTGCATTTCTTTCACTGTCTTACACAATCCCCTCTCCACCCTTTCCACTCCTTTCTTTTTATCTTCGTCTTGCCTTTTCTCTCCCCCATTATGCCATTATATTCCAGCTCAGAATAGGTGCATTATATCAGGGCCATTGTGCAGCATATCTCCGCTGTTTCCATTTAACATTTATGAAATGGGCCTGACAAACCAGCTACTCCCATTTAGTTGTTTAACATTTATTCCGCTCTCAGTGCCAAAAAAGGGGAGATTTGTTTTCTCTTAGAGAAAACATTATTAGGTCTATTCATCCGTAATCGTATGATTATGTGTCTGTTCTTGATCATTTTTAGAGTTTCTTGGAGTGTTGTTCTGTTGTTGTTTTAATTTATGATAATAATAAAAAAAAAAAAATCCAGTTTGTAAATGAAGTGTCTCTTCACACAGAGCTGACGAACTTTAATATTTCACACATCGTTGGTCACAAAAGAGTAATTTGTTTCCTTCTTTTAGGCCTTAACACAGACAAAATGCAGCTAAATATGTTTACCACTTTTTTCTCTGTTCGCACTTTTTATTGTTAACCTCTCATTTTTAAACTTGGGTTAATGTGGTTTTGGGTTAGTGACAATTGCCTTCTACAACTAATTTATTTCTGACCAAACTGAACAACTAGCTCATGTTGTTATGGACAAAAGTGCATACATTTGAATGTGGTTGTTACTCATTCAGCTTTGCAGTCTGTACGTGGTTTTATATTTTATTCCTCCTGTCAACAGGGTTGTGGCTTTGGCTACAGGTACACACGTCTGCCTCATCTGCTGAAGACCAAACCGGAGGACGCAAACCTGCCCAGCCTGCAAAGTGAGTGACTGTCCTGTCTTCCTCCATCTTTATTTTCAGCCTATCTTCAAACTTTACTTTTTTTCTGAAAACTTTTTCTTTACTTTTCTGTACTTTCTGTTTTCCATTGAATTTATATTTGTTATATAATTTGGTAATGCTTTAAAATTATTTAAATGTTTTAGATTAAATAATTGTAATAGAATTAGAGCTCGTGATAGATTGAAATGTAATTAAATTATTGATATTATAGTATATAGCATATATCAGTAATGGAGATCATTCAAAGGCATCACACTGAACATGATGAAAAATGGCCTTAGAAGTGTTTTCTGACATGATCTATCTGATATAATGCTTTACTAATCAAAACCCAGAGTACACTAGACACAGATTTATATTTGCAATAGGCAGTCAAAGCACAGACTCTCAAGAGTCATTTATCATGATAACCACCTCATAAACAGTAATATTATGCATTAAAAAAGTTTTTCTGCTTGGCATTTTTCTTAGCAATTTCTTTGAATGCTGTCAGCATCTTAGAGCTTGTTTGTTTGTTTGTTAGATTGTTGCTAGATACACTGATTTTATACATTGACCAACCACAGTTTTTGTCACTAGTCAAGATTTATTAGTATAGCCTGTAGTAACAATAATTGTAGGAGTAAGTAAAGGATACACAGAAACATCAGAAAATGTTATTTGTCCACCTCAAAAGTAAATTTTATTTGAGGTTTGCCATTTTGCAACCTGTTACAAAACATTTTATAGTGTGTGAGCAGTTTAAAACTATGTATTTATTTATTTAAAACATGCAAATTCTAAATATTTTTTTAAATACTTTACGTTAAGTATTTATTTATTTACATTAAACATGCAAATTATAAATATTTTTAAATAAGACTTAAATAACAAATAAAATAAATAACATTTATTCAAAAATAAAAAAAATAAAATACAGGGTTGCAGATTTTGCCCAAATGAAGCCAATTCTCAGTAAAGGCTAGCTAGTTTGGGGCCAAATATTGGTTTGTAGTTATTGATGAATTTATATTTCCATAAAATAAATACTTAGAATTCCATAAATTAAAGAAACATAATATATATTTTTCATAATAATGTTTGTTGCAGGATTGAAAGATTGAGTTTGATGAATGCTGTCAACGCTGTTATAATATTGACATTACACAATTATGTAATGATATTGACATTATTTACTTCCTGTTGTGGTGTAAGGGTCCAAATGATGTAATTTCTGTCTGGGTATCACAATTATGGAATGTTCCATTTTTAATGGCGGGAAAATCATTCTGTAACAGAGTTGCACTGAAATTGCTTGAATACCATTTCAATAGATTGTTTACCGAAACTGCATGTAAAACTGAGTGAGCATCCATTTGAAATCAAATCATGTTTGTTCTTTGTTCCTGACCATGGATTCTACATCCCCACTGACGTTATTAGGAAGTCATGATCAATAATGTAGAACACTGTGTACAGATGCTGTTTTACTAGAGAGGTTTTGACATCAACCTGTTCTTCTGTGCGACTAAAAAGTCTTTGCTTCTAACTCATTAAAGTCGAACTTGGCACTTTCATGCGCACACACAGTCTCGGTGAGGACGTGACTATTCACTCGTCCGTTATTTCTTTCAGTAGCTTCAGATCAATACTTTTTAAGAGACCATCCATTAAGTCAAACCATCTGTTGCGTCAACCAGAGATGTTTCCCCTTATCAATTTACTTTAAAGCAGTACACTTTGAACTTAATCACTCACAGTTCACTGCCAGCCAATTTTTTTGAATACATAAAAGATCAGCTCAGTGTTTTGGGACCTTCCTAAGGGAAAAAACATGTGAACTGACGTCATAGTCAATATGAAACGTTCACAACCGATTTTTACTTCTATAATCTGATTTAATTAAATGGAAAACAGGATGTTCAATAAGTAACATGCACTTCAGGAGTCGATTTTATCTATCAAGAATTGATTGTCAATTTGCTTAACAGAAGTTTAATCAGGAGGCCAATGCTTTGCTGAGAGGAATAAATTGTAAAGTTGTCACTTTGTGAAGGGACACTTGTCTTGACACTTCAGCTTGTCTTGTACGTGATGCATGAATTCCCTCCCTGGTCTGATGAGTCTTGCCTCAATGCTAATTCCATCTTTTTTCCACTCTCATTTGCATGTCGTCCAGGGGATTTGTCAATTGCTAGTTTTCAAAGTAAGTTTGGTTCCCATTTGGTAGTTTTCACCTTTGGTTGACCCTTATTAAACACTTTCCTAATTGCTGGTCTGCTCCGATGTAGCCTGAATGACTGACGTGAGCGTAAAACTGGCTCACAGCAGACTGATTTGCGTTTAGGATTGTGTCCACATGACCATTTACCCACTCTTAAAATTAGTAATAGTGCTGTCTTGTACCATTCAGTTTTGCCCAAGTTTGCTCCTGTAGTCCCTTCTAGCCATGTCCTGTCCTTGCCAGTAGTTTGTTGTTTTTTTTCCCTCAGTGATTGTGCCAATTACAATGTGATTAATGTGTCACCTCTGTGTCCTACTCTAGATTATTAGTTAATTATGCTGCTCAAATGTTGGCTGCAGACCAAATTCAAATATTCATCAGAATCCACATTTTGTACTTGGTTAAAAAATGCATTGGTAATAGTTAAGAAGTCCTGCAAAAATGTACCATGGAACTGTTTCCACTGGAATAGCATAGTTAACTAGTTGTTAATTCAGTGATCTGGTTGGAGTAGTTCCCTTTTGGGCAGATTGTTATTGAATAACAACCTAAATTAAAGGTTCTCAACTCGAGGCCCGCAAGGTCTTCTTTCTTGACTTGATCAAACTCACTGAACTGTAACTTTTAGGGCTGGGACGATAAATCGATGCAGAATCGATTCCTGGATGCATCGCGATTCCTCTGGAATCTATTCTGAGCTTAGTTTTGAACAGCAGATGGCGCTGCATGCATTAGAAACAGCCGTACTCTGCTTGTTTCCAAATCTTTACCTAAAATTATCATTCATAAAATTCGGTTGAAGCGAATTACAAGGGTGTTCACAGTGGGCTGTGTTTACATTAATCTCGCGTCGTAAAAGCATTCTGAGCCGAGGTGAAATTACAGATTCAGCCGAACGCACAAGCACTCTTCAGAACGCTTCTTCATGAGCATTTGAGTTTGCGGATAAAAACTAGATTAGAGCGCTATCTGCTGTTAAAATCTAAGCTCACAATCGATTCCAGAGGAATCGCGATGCATTCGAAAAATCTCAGAATCGATCCAGGAATCTATTTTGCATCAATTTATCGTCCCAGCCCTAGTAACTTTCTAGTAATCCTGATGAACTTTATTAGTTGAAGTGTGTTTGATTTAGGGTTGGAGCTAAACTCCAAGTCGACTACTTTTATGATGGTTCTTGATCTTTTTTGAAGCCTGAAACTTCCAATCAACAATTGTTATTGCATGGAAAAGAGCGACCAGGATATTCTGCAAAATTGATCCTTTTTTGTTTCTTGGAAGAAAAATCAATGCAGGTTTAGAGTGACATGAAGGTGAATGAATCTTTTAAAGGTGTTCCTATCCATTTTGTTTATCGGATCCTACCTTAAAGCAATTTAAAATGGAATTGACTCTGCAGTAACCGAGTGATTGCTTGCCTCTAAAAGCCTGGAGTTCTGAAACGTGTGCTTCATGCAATAGCTGCCTGCTACCTGGTCTCTCTTATGGCTTTTCATTCTATGTTTATTCCTCGCTTATTGCCCTCCAACCCTTATTTTCCAAGCAGCCACTTACACAGACTTCATCTAATTAAACATAAAGGTTGCATCTCTATCCGAGACCTGCACCTCAGTGTCTAATGATTAGCTTTATTTAGAGCTTTATTGCCATTGCTTGCTCTTGCTTTTAACACTGTGCTCCAAGGCTTTTAGCGTGTTTGCGATCGCTGTGCTTTTCCAGATAAGGTATTAAATTACCCAGTGTCCTCTTTGTGCACATATAATGAGAGAGAGTGCCCTTTCTGTGTTCTCCGGACATGGTCAGATAGCAGTAATACAACGGCTAGGGGGTGGGTGCAATGGTTTCCCATCAGCCCTCTGTTTTGTTGTTTCATTATTTTGTTATTTGGTGTCATCATTCTGTTCACATGCAATGTTCAGATCTGATTGTTTCCCCTCTCGTACATCCATGCCGGTCTGGTATTTGCCATTTCGTCTTA